>NC_086376.1:76282251-76913751 GCF_036588685.1 Mytilus trossulus | reverse complement strand
CTTCTATTGTTTTCGTTTAACAATATTTCTAAGTATTCACAATTCTGATATTGCTTTTAATGGATAAAATTTATCAAATAGTTTAATAGGCCTAAATTGAGGTTTTGAAGTATATGTCCTATTTGAAATATATATCAAGCTTTGAATTTTCTTTTGGGCCCAGTATTTTTGTTATTTTAATTTGTACATAAAATTTGCAACATACACTTTTCTCTGATTGTGTTAAACCTTAATACCTTTATATAACAAAACGTAATAGTACCCAACTTGCATTTTCCATTTATTTTCCAAGTATGTCACGCGAATTTTTGTTATTCTATTCCACAGTTGTCTATTACATAACGGAACTTTTTTGTATTATTGTCTTTAATTTTTGCTAATGTGCTTTGTCTATATGCCTTTTTGTGCTTCTTTTCTACATATTTATTTTGTTTTATAGTTATTAATATAAGAACACATTTTTTGTTGACTGATGTATTCCTTCGTTTGACTTGTTTATTTATTAATACTGTTTATTTTGTTCAAACATCGTTGTCAATATAATGGAATTTGATGCGACTGTCATATAAGTGAGAGGTTTGGCTATCTATAAAACCAGACTCAATCTACAGTTTTCTACATAAGAAAATGACTGTACCAATTCAGGAATGTGTCAGTTGTTATCCATTCGTTTGTTGTATTTGAACTTTTGATATTGCCATTTGACTCATGAGAAGAAATTTTCCTAATAGAATTTTCCTCGGGTTCAGTATTTTTATGATTTCACTTTCTATTCAATTGAAACCAATGATGCAGTCAATATACACTAAGTCATTCACAGCATTGGTGTATATAAACTCATCATAGATACCAGGTTTGAAATTTTGTATTTGAGCTAGACGCGAGTTACGTCTACAAAACACTTCTACCTTTGTTGTCTTGATTATTTGTGAAAAACCTTCAAACACGTTGAATCCTAAGTCGACCGCTGTTTCAAAAACTCAACCCATAATATCAATTTCATCAACTTGAATTACATTTTGAATAGGCTAGCGGTATATTACTGCTGTTTTTATTGTCTTTCTATTACCAATGAACACAAAGGGAAGGTTAAGGAAATCGGGCCCCTTTTTATATCGTTCAAAGTATAACACGTATTTTTCTGTTTAACTCTGTGAAACATTAAATATATTTGTTTTACTAAAATTTCTTTCAAACATGTATTTGGTCATTCATTTATATGGTAGTTTCCCTTTTTTTTTTAAACCAGTCAGTTTTAACCATGACAAAAATACCTGTTAGAGAATTCAAGTTGGGTAGAACTGCTGTTGTTATTGTTTCTGTTGCTGTTCCACTACTTGAAACGGTACCAGTTGACTCGATATAACTGAAAGGTAAAATTTGATCTCATTCGATAAGAAAGATATTACAACTAGTAGACAGGTCAAGTTTTATTGTAACAGTATACGTGGTAAATATTAATAAATTTATCTGACCATAGTCCGTACAAATATCAAAATTTTGTCGATCAATAAATTGCTTGACCAAACCTTTTGATTTTGATAAAAATGTGACTTATAACACGACTATAAATAAAATTGTATCTTTTAAACAATAGACTGTGGTTTTTGTTTTAGAAGTGTAACTTTAAACTTCAAAATTACATCGTCTGGATACATTTTTATACACAATTCTTGTCAAAGAATTTTTTGGCCGAAATATCGGACTCAAATTTGAAGTATTTTACCTTTTCTACATTTGAAAATGCCTGTACCAAGTCAGGAATATGACAGTTGACTTGTTGTCCATTCGTTCGAAGTGTTTTATCATTTGATTTGTCATTTCACCAGGGACTTTCCGTTTGAATATTCCTCTGAGTTTGGTATTTTTGTGTTTTTATTTTTTTATCTAAAGACTGATTGTTATTTTTGTTTACGTTTTTGTGTTTACCTTTTATATTTAGTGATTGTACGTTTGACTAAAGGCTTTAGGCTTAAGATGGCAAGTATCTCAATAGAATAGAGTTACATGTAACACATCACTCTCTGGTGCCTCTGGTATTACGGATCATCGTCTGATAAAATATTTACCACTATGCATTCGAAAGAAAGTGTTTCTGTAAATTGACCGTAGCACAGTGCAATACTAACCGATTAATGACAAATTGTAATAAAAACTTGTTTGACATATAAATCAAATTTGAAACATATTCAACAATGTTATAAATGTCATTATGATACACTTACAATATGATATAAAACATCAATGCTGTTTGTCATCTGATAAGTACGTGACGTATTCTTACTACTCAAGTTTGAGAAAAACAATATCAGCAAAAACTCTCAAAAATATTTATCCATTTTTCTCACGCAATTTACTGACTGTAGTTTATCACAGTTTTGTTCAACTCAACATGAACTTTTAAACTGAAAATATCATGTAATAGTGTCACTTTTTCAATAATTTGTCTTCAACACAGCTTTAAAAATATTTAACACAAAAGCAGATATAAAAATTTCATTTGAAAAAAAATACTATACACTGAAATCTGCATGGTTATATGGTATGAACAAATGTCTATACCACCAGTAATATGGGCTATTTTGAACTTTGATTATAAACGTCTTCTTGAAATATTTAAATTCAAAAAGTGAATAGTATATTATATATTTTTATAGTTGCATCATAAAAATAATGACGACTTCTTACTTCATTCCAAGAACTGCATCGGAACACCTGACCTGTCGATCATACACCATTCGATTACTTCGGATGTTCCACGTGTTTGTATTGGCTAAGCCAGCTGCATTAAAGTTCACCGTGGTGTCTCCCCCATTTTGTGTGAATGTCACGGTACCAGTGACTCCATTTAAAGCAACTTTCGCTATTAAGGTTAAACCATATCCTTCAGTTACTGAAATAAAAATAAGTGAAACTTGATTAAACCAAATAACTATACGAATAAACTTTACATTGATACCAGTATTAAATAAACGATGAATGTTTATTCTGAATCTGCTGTATCCTTATACCCAAGTGTATGTTGGATCTTTATTCGGTCTTTGTTATGTTGCCTTTTTACCATTTAGAATACAAATTATTGGAAGAGTAATTCGTTAATATTGAGTCGTCAATAATGTTAACGAGAACATTAATTGAAGAACAATTCAAATAGATATAAATCTAATGTTTTGCTTCATTAAGTTTTTTTTTATTGCAATCGAATGTATGTTATTTACATCCATCTAACCATGAAACTATATGTAATTTAGTAACTGAATTTCGTATTTAAAACTTATAAAAGCAGGAAAAAATTAAGTCCCCTCATTCCTCTCGTATAAAACAAGACGGAGGGCAACTGAAATATCCAATCTACATTAAACTTTGAAATTAATCTTCGTGTTATTCTAAAAGCAAACTAGTCAAGATGGTGTTGACTCGGAAACTTTCCCTTTCATTAAAGTGACGGTGTAAATTTTCCCACAAAAAAAAAATAGAACCAGATGCATTTAACTACACGTGTTGTGAATCTACTGTGTTCGAGCTTCATGTCAGTTCAGTGCAAATGATGGAGTATTTACCGTTGAAGACCTATATAACCCGTTGAATACCTGTATAACCCGACAACCAGTTTATCTAATTTTTAGAATTCCAGTCTGCCGGGTAGAAAAATTCTTATAAACATTCGAAACTATTTTTTTCTCATTTCCTTTTATTAGTTTTCAACTATTCATATCTGATTTTCACTTTTACAAATTCGCACTTTTTATAGCTCAAGTGTAAACTAGATGATTTACTGATCAGTCATAACTTTAAGGATACGGATGTTGATTTGTATTTACAATTTCATATTGCTATAGGAAATATTAATATTACTGTTGTAATGGTAAAACATATCGTCAAAAATAGTTAATGAATATATATAAGAACCGTTTCGATCCCTAACATCACTGAAGAGACATTTATTGTCGAAATCCGGATCTGGTGTACTAAAATATACTGACACCGTATGTTTGTGGCATAACATCGCGGCCACAAGTTTAAAAAGTTTTTCTGTTTAGTATTAAATTTATTTTAAGATCCATTTTGTTACATCTTGTGATCAATTTTAATTGGCAATCGCCAATGGCAGTCAGCAGGGTTCAAGAACATTCGTTGTTCGACCTGTTAGTCAAATGCGTTTTGTTGAAATATACTTTTTCACTTTTTTGGTCTTTTGGAAAATGTTGTTTGTGCTGTTTTTAGACCTTTCTACAGCGAAATTTGTTTAACATGCACACGTATAAAAATTGCGGTTTTTATCCAACGCAATCATAGGTTTGAACGTAGTTTTCAATTTAGACTCGTTTATAAGAATATATATATATATAAAAGGCATCCGTTACACATGCTACTAAAGTTGATCCCTTAATTACTACACACAATTATATCGCCTACAAATTCGACATCATCTCCTATTCGCCTTTATAGACTTAAGTATTTTGTAATTTTTATCCTTAATGATAATCACATACAAATTGTACAAGCTGTGTTTAAATTATTCTGTTTGAGTAATTCACAAACACAATGAGTAAATTGAAAAAAAATTATGATTGTATTTTTACAGATTTGGTTAGCATGATTTCTAATCGGATGATGGTAAAAGTTATAACATAAAAGTGAGAAAGGAAATAGGGAATGTCCGCGCTCGGAAAAATATTTGTGTGTCTGGTTAAGCAAATTTTATACAAAATACAGTTCTGTGTCTAATTTACACAGGCGCTTGGGTATATGATAGAATCATATTCAAAACAGTGTGGTCCTGGCCATTGATTGACGATCTAAATTATCCCATTGACTGGGACAGATTACTGCAATCACTGCTCACTATGTACTTGTTAAAGACACTGAATCTGTGGGGTCACAAAAGGTTCTCAACACCTAAATAAAGCAATTCGAAAAACGAATCCGGAATAATACGATGTGTTGATTTATATCAATAATATAAATCAAAACATAAAGGTTATTCCTGAATAATTTTTCGAATTATTTTATTATTAAAGGCGTTAAGAACCTTTGGTGACCCCACAGTTTAAATTCTATAATAAATAAGAAGTGAGCAATGGTCGTTACAGACAAAAGTTCACCTGATCTGTCCCAGTCAATGGGATAATTTAGGTCGTCAATCAATGGCCAGGACCACACTGTTTTCAATATGATTCTATATACATAATTATTTTTTCTTGTTCATTAAAATATTCAATGTTCTATATTTATAATACATTTCTATCACTTTTGTGCATGTCTCACCTACTTTCGAGTGATAAAAGTACCCAATTTTACTATCCATACTGAGATTTTCTCTGAGTCGTTTAAATCACTCGAAACTAGGTGAGACATGGACAGAAGCGATAGATATGTATCATAAATATAGAAAATTGAATATTTTAATCAACAACAAAAACAAACAAAAATATCTGTATTATATACCCAAGCTCCTGTGGCTTTGACATGCATCATGGAAAAGCTTACCCTTCTGCTACTTTTGGAGTTCATGCGTTTATGTACCTTAATTTATATCTAATAAATATAGATCCATGAGATGTGAACGTCGGTAAACTACGTTTGATCATGACAAGTTAAATTTGGTAAAGCGAATTCCGATACACGAGATAAGGATGGATTCATGGTTTATAACAAATAAACCACATATGAGGTCATCTTTGACATATATTCCGTACCAGTCTATATTTCTGTGTCATTTGACCTCTGGTGGAGAGTTGGCTCATTGAAAATAATACCAAATCTTACACAATGTATTTCTATATAAATCAGTGCAGTGTATTTCTATACAAATCAGTGCAATGTATTTCTATATAAATCAGTGCAATGATTTATAAGCTTTGTATAAAATGTTTTGTCAGTTATAATTCCATATCCTCTTATTTATCTATCTTAATCTGGTTAAATACAGACATTGTCGTCATTAAAAAAGTTTAATGTACTCCGTCTGGCACACGCTTATTTCAAGTTAGTATTAGGAGGTAAGAGATCAACTTTGACTAAGAAAAAATAAATAAAAGTAAAATACGAGTTTAAGAAATAAATCTCAGACACTATTTGCCAAGATGTATTCCGTCTCAGTTTTGAAACCGCAGGCGTGGATTCAGAAGAAAAATCATGCGTATCTCACGAGGACGTTAACTATAAATTTAAATTTCAGAGTAACATTTTTAAACGGAAAAATTGTTGAACTTGATGCATCCTGGATACAGATTATGTAATCGTAATATTATTTCAGACCTTTATTTTGTAACGTAAAAAAAAAGTAATTTAACTATAAAAGAGTGAGTCATGTGGCCATAAACAGCAAATTAAATAAGTCGTTACTTAATACTGTCTATGCCAGACGTGCACGTTAATATTGAAGTCAATGGTACTTCATAAGCACACCCACCCCTTTTTTACCCTTTTTCCCGTAAAAAATAAGAATAATAGATGTATTGGTATATTAAAAATAAAATAACAAAATAATAAAACAAATAAATATAAAAATAAAATAAAAACTGGTTCAGTTACTTTCGAAAAACTATCGAATATAATTTTACTCTACGAATAAACGAAGCAGGAAAATATAACACTACAAAACAAATCAGGTCTTTCAAAAGTTGAAGTATTTAACTTGACATTTCAAGTGAAGTGTAAGCAAAAGAACAATTGCAAAGTATTTATTCAGTAATAAGCTAAAAATCGTATACATATTGAAGTGTAAAGAAACGATTACTGGGTCATTTAAAAAGATGACATAGATGTATATTTTATTCATATCAATTCTGAGGTGCACTAACACTAAGGAAATCAAACACAATGTATTACAATGAATATAATTTCAGTTTTGACAACATAATGCGGTATTGGTTTTGCTCATTGTTTGAGGCTGTGCGGATAATTGATCTCTGGTAGAGAGTTATCTCATTGGCAATCATACTAAATATTCTTACTATTAAATATTATTCAGTTCATAAAACGAAGGAATTTACCAGGATATATCAACGAAACTGTATATGCGTCAGATAGCGAACCGTTGTTTACAATCAGATTATAAGTTAAATGCCCTATATACAATAAACAACGCATTTCTGGTTTTCGGGGATATGAGATATCTTACATACTTCGGTATATGGGCCAATACATAATCAAGAGGACTACCCCTTAAATAAGTCTCAAACATACATATTCGACATTATTTAGACAAACGATTTTCATTGCACTTCCGCCTATGTGCCTTTAAGTTATAACACTGATCTCAATTGAAAAGGGAAATGAATCGTGTCTCTGCTCCAGTTCACGGACCTCGTCCCTTTTTATCTTCATACTGCCATTGCTTTATGCTTTTGTTCAGGTCGAAATGTGATGGTGTGTATTTCTAGCCTCACGACGAGTTTGCGCTTGGACATGAATATATTTCTCTATTCATAATATATTGGCCTATAATTCTGTATTTGAAAAAAAAACATGCACACCCTCGTGCATACATGCATGTATTACCATTCTTTTATATATGACCATATATATATTTATCAGATTAAAAATATTAACTTTTTGGTTTTCCGTTTGCCATTCACGAGTCACATGCACACCGTTAATGCTGCATGATTGATTATCAAAAATCTTGGAACTCTTTAACTATATATCTTTATTACCAAAGTCTATATAAACTATATGTATACAATTATATCAACATCAATAATACATATAATACATACATAAACACAGACTATGTGACAGCAGAAGGTGTTGTAGAATAAACAAACATTAATTTAACATTTCGGATCTGAGCTTAAAAGATCTTAATATAAATTTACCTAAATTACACAATTCTTTTACATTATTAGTACTCATCAGTTTAATAAATTTGTACATCGACGGTTTTTTCCAATAAAATGGCTTAATATAAATTGTTCTAAAACCTTGAAAACGTGGACATTTGAGGATGAAATGAAACTCATCCTCTATATCATTTTTACAAAAAGTACATATTCTATTATTTCTTGCTATACCATAAAATCTTCCATTTTCTATAGCTAAGTTGTGGCTACTTAATCTTATTTTTGTAATACATTTTTTGTAAACATTTGGAATTGGTTTGCATAAATAAAATTGCAGACAAAAATTATCTAACATATATTTATAATTAGAACATTTTGGAGACATAAACAACTGAGCATCAAGTTCTTGTTTACTGCATAAACATTACTAGACTCGGAGATCATAACAAATAACAACTATTACGTAAAACCTGACACTGTTAATGGTCAATGGAACGAACTGAGTAGCAAAGCAAATGGAATGCATGTTATATAATGTTTAATCTTGCTTGCAGTGATTATATTAATGTTCTACGAAGTTAAGATGATCTTTAATTGAAATAATACAGCGAATAAGTGCTAACAAGAAAGATACAAAATCGAACTGTATTTCTTCGCAGTCTTCATTATTATATACTGGCCATGATCAATGAACACGCAACAATAAAACATTTAATGCGCTATGACCTTGCAATACAAATCACAATATTACGTTATAAAATCGTTCTATTGTTTGGTTGTAGATGAAAGGTTTGAGTTTTTCAATTAATATGAAAATATGGACTAAGTCATTTCTACATCTGGTGTAAACTTTCAATAACTAGGTAAACTTTCATGGAATTATTACCCTGGTACCCTTATATATCTCATTTTCCATTTTTGCATCGAATGACTTTTGGGGGATAAAAAGCAAAAATATTATATATGGGTTGTCTCAAATATATAAATCAATCGAACTACCAACAACGTCCTTTTCAATCATGATGGTATGCAAGATTGTACGGAATGTATATGAAAATAAAAGGAAGTCGATCCGGATGTACATAATAGAAAATTATCTCCCGATCTATTGGGAAGTTGAGAAGTAAGATTTAATTCTTTCGCTACCTTATTCTACCTTATTCTTTAACGACCAGCTAAAGACGGTTTACTGGTAACAGAAAGAACTAGAGAATCCAAAAAGTGCCGACTAGAGCTGTCGATAATAGTGCTACGTTTGTTTTTTATTTTCTTTGATGAACCAAGTAGATTTATGGTTGCTTAAGATCGAGCGACACAAGGAACATTTAAAATCAGGACGAAAGAACTAAAATGAGACATCAATATACTCTTTTAACCATTTTATTGAGTCTTCATTTTTTAACGTAATGTCCGTATGAAGAACATGCACCTATTATCCTACAATGAAACATTATGACTCCGAACCACATTAGACGGCTTTGCTTTTACTCTTATCTAAGATATTAAGCAAAATACCAATATTAAAGACTTTAGTATGCACATTCGAGTGTCAAACATGTGAACGCCGAGGCAGTTGTGCATGCCTGTGAAAATGTTATACATATTTATTATTGCCATCATAAAACTAGTCATGTTTTACAATAAGACACCTGTATGTTATAACTTGACTACACTCATGAAATAGTAAAGTATCAAACATGAGAATAATTCAAATAAGAATATAGAATATAGAAATACCAATTTGTGGATATGGCATGATTATCAATAAGAGGTCTATCCACAGAGATCAAAAGCCGAGGATATATAGATGAAAAGGTCACATTATGCGCCTTTCCACATAGGGAAAAGGCCACACGTATTTGAGTAATCTTGAAAGGCCCTGTCATGACACAATGTTAAACCAACACAAAGAATGAAAACAAACGGCCCGATTGATGTTAAAAGCGATACACGAAAAAAACCTCCGAAAGCAAACAACGACAACAACTGAATTTGGACAGCCATCTAAGGAATGTTGCAGAGTTATACTTGTATGTGTCAGCTCAACCCTCCCAACCTTTGACAGTGGTGTAAAAGCACAACATAAGAAAAAATTACACAATCAGTTGAAAAAAGCATTGAAAAATTATGAGTATGATAATCTGTTACCCACTCATATGAGTTGGTATCATATAAAGAATGAAAACAAACGGCCTAATTGATGTTAAAAGCAATAAACGGAAAAAACCTCAGAAAGCAACCAACGACAACAACTGAATTTGGACAGCCATCTAAGGAATGTTGCAGAGTTATACATGTATGTGTCAGCTCAACCCTCCCAACCTTTGACTATATGCAACTATTACAGTCATAATCACGTTCGATAACTCTGCATGTGACTGGTTCAATTAGAATTTTTATACTGGTTACCTGATGAATTATTTAAAGAAAATTGAAAAATATATTTAGTTCACCTCGGTTTATATCCATTCGATGTCTTCTTTTATGAATATAAAATAATATTGCAAAAAATCTCATTGGTAATCGGACAACACTAACCGGCATAGGTATTGTCAAAACATGCATCTACATGGGTATTGTCAAAACTTACATCGTGATTAGGTGCCATGTTTGTTTTCTTTGATCACGTTGATGTTATGACTTAATTAATATCTCCTTAATCTTGCTATGGCTATTCTTATAGTTACAATAACGTGTCATATTTAATTGCAATATAAACAGAGAAAATAAATTGAATTATGTGCATTAACAAAATAAGTGTCGAACATCCTCTACGTTTGAAAAATATTTGTTCGCCATTTTTCAAAATTTTATAAAAATAACAACAGCATGTTTAAGCTTGATAAAAAGGAACCAATGTTCGATTACATGCTGCTTTAAGGTAAGACAATGAATGAAAACGCGAGCTTCCAACAGTTATTTAATTTTCATAGTAAAAATCGTACAAATAATATTTTTACCATGTCGCCCCACGCTGTCAATCTGGTCGCCATCTTGAAAAATAATAGCAGATTTTCTGAAAATAGCTTATTTTCAAATCAATTTGGAAGGGACATCATAGAAAATTAAACTATTCTATATACGATATTTCAAATATTTATGAATATAATAATAAGCACAAAGACCCACAATTATTCCATCTGTTTTGTTTAAATCGCAATTTAAGGTTAAAGACGACAGAAAATCCAATATTTATCGTAGTTGTATGATTTAACAGTGTGAACTATCGAGGCAACAAGACAAATTTTCAAAAGCATTTGGAAGGGAGAAGATCAAAATTTAAACTATTCCGAAAGGAATATTTATATTTCTAAATATATGTGGAATTACTACAAAGACCCACACTTTTAGTATCATGAACTTAAAGTAATGTATTTCATCGATTCCAGATAGCCCCTATGCATTTCTATACAATTTACTTGGGCTTGATACGGGTGATGTGTGACGTCACAAAAGTCACGTGATGACTGCTATAGTTGGATATCGGCAGTGGTGTAAAAGCACAACATAAGAACAAATTATACAATCAGTTGAAAAAAAGCATTGAAGAAATATGAGTATGATAATCTGTTACCCACTCATATGAGTGATGTTGACCTTAATCTGTAATACTAGATAAATTTCAGAGAAAATATTAAATAACTAAATAAGTAAATTTGTTGGGATCAATACAAACAACTTTTGGATAGCAATTTCTAGAAAAGCAGTAAGTTGCTACATTAATCCAAATGGGATGATTGATCCAAACATACCTTAACTTTGACTGTGGAATACGACATAAGAACATACTGTTAAAAATCATTTGGGAAAAGGCTTTTACTCGTCAAATTGGCTCTAAGCACATAAGGGTTTCTTCTCTTTTGGGGCTGTAGACTATAGAAGTTAGACCCTTTAATAAGTCAGGAACAAGTATACTGTGATATTACTTCCAGTGGAAACAGGCTCAACCCCTTGATTGTGTGCTGAACTATTGAATTAAAGGTTTATAGATATAAAAATATGTGGTAAGAGTGCCAATGAGACAACTCTCCATCCAAGTCATAATTTGTTAAAGCAAACCCTTATTTCAATTGCCATAAATATACTAAAGTAATATGTATTTGCTATTTATTATAAATTCCTAGATTACTATCCAAAAGCGGTCACTTATAATATATAAAGAGAGATAATGAATCGATGTTATTTCTAGTATATTTATGTAAATACAAAACAAAATACGAGAGTAATTTGAAATTAAAAGAAAACAAAAATATAACGGATTTAATATGGAAAATGGGCTAAACAAATTGTCCTAGCTGCTCTAATGTGAATTACTTGCAATATTGCAATGAATGACCATCAGAATTTTGCCTATAATATTTTGCACAAAAATGAGGTTGTTAAATTGTTCAATGAAAAAGAATAATAATTATTGTCCATATTCGTTTGCAAGGTGATATTTCTTGTTCCCGACAAGTCATTGTGGGCACAGAAACAAATAACCACAATGTATTATATGAGGATTATCTGAGGTCATATTTGTTTTCTACTCAATAACACATGGTTCGCCTCTCCTTTACAATACCACCCCTCATATGTCGTGCATTTATTACTTATTAATATCAAACACTAGATAATTATGTACTAATCTGCCTTCGGCCAAATAGCATGTACAAATATTTCAGCGACTTTATTTTTTGCATGTTTCCGTTTCGTTTTTTTTCATACTATCAAACATCTGAGATGTTTTAATGGACTAGCTACAAACTTCTTTGAAGTCTTATTTCCCGTATTTATATATAATATTGTTATCAGACCACAAGAAGGGGAAGAAAATACTTGGGTGTCCTATTTGTACCTATTAACACTTAGATAACAATGAATAAAGTAAAAGCAAAGTGTATGTTATCATGTAGATTTCATAACTGTTAAACTACAGGTAAACACTTACCGAAGTAAACAAAGCAGAGTAAAACACTGATTAAATCCATCATCTATTTGTCATAGGTACTATTCAATGTACCGTCGAAAATGCCGATTTAAAATCACACTAAATACTCACATACTGCAATAAATTTATATAAACTTGTTAAAGGTACGGAGGTTAATGGCAAAATACTGATCAATTACTTGAGTGGTCATGTGACTTTCTGACAGTTGACAACTTTTATGTACATATTCATGAATAAGGATTTGTTGAATGAATTAATCAACGCAAGTAAACATTAATACAGGATATATCTAAATTCATATGTAAAATTTTAAATCTTAAACGGAAAGAAATAAACAAAATATATTTAAGAAGCTGCAAATAGTCTATTATGAGAGAAAGGTTTTGTATAGAAAGTCCCTGTTATAGGGTATTAATGTTTTAAAAGATGTAGTCCAAGAGCTATGTGTTTGACAATGCCTTTAAAGTTTAAGGATAGTTAAAGATGGAATATTAAATTTTTGAGAAAATTTCTCTTCTTACTTTTCTTTCAAATTTATATAAAATCATGATTATATATATTCAACGTTTTAATTAAATTATAATAGAAATAAGGATCTTCTGAGATTATTTTAGATTTCCTTTTAAACTATATCCTGCTTTAGGTGTTAGTTATATCATAGAAACAAAAAAAGGTCGAACAAAATATTGAATTTCCCTTGAATTTTGCAGTTGTGGGAAATTAATCCTACATTTCATTGCAGTAAAAAAAACGGAGAAATAAACATATATCTTGGGTGTTTCTCAAAGCACCATTTTTTTTTACATATGGTGTTTTTACAGAGTATTTCGGAAACTTGAGGTCACATGGTTACTAATATTTGAACAGAGAAAACGGGAGAGAATCTTTGTAAAATGTTGACTAAAAGTGAATCATAATTGAAGAACCAGAAAAAATTATTTAGTGAATAAGTAAGTGGAAAATTGGTTTCACTTCATTTAACAGTAAGCACATCTTATCTCTGTTTAAGGTTTAGTTTGGACAGTTTTCTAATTTTAATTCAAGGGTAGGTAAGTCTATAAAAAAGTTATAGACTATGAAATTAAGAGCGAGGGGCCATGGCCCCTCTTACAATTTATATTGGATAAAAATGTCAGATTTTAAGTAGAACTCACTACCAATTATCACTTTTCAAGAAAACACCAGAACACAGGTAGTAAACATTTTTATAATTTATTTATTTATGTTTAAATATGCGTTTGTCGTTGAAAATGTTATATAAAATTTTGTCTATAGTACTGGGCAGGATTAATCTTTACTCTTGTCGAGTATATCTATATTTGAAACAAAGATAAATTATGAACAGTTTTTTGAAAAGTGCAAATTTAACTAAGACTAATAGAGGAAAATCAAGTAAATCAATGGTGGTATAACATATTTATGATGGAATTATTTGTCGTGAGCATAGACATATAAACCCATAGATGTTGGTGTTTACATTTATTTCGTGAGAATTACTTTCACTCCATAAAGCATATTGAAATTGAGGAAAAAAATAGTAAGTAAGAAAATATTTGAACAATTGAAAGAGAAATTTAACAATGTCATTGTTTAATGCATCATATAACGAGGAAGATAGTTTTACCCCAGATGTGGGTTTATACACACTGTGTCACACAATATAATTGTTTAAAATATTTGATCTTTATCTAAAAAAACTAATCTGTAACTAGATAACACAACATATATATACTTAACAGAGACGTTCTCTCATACATCCCTTTTAAGAAAACACACACGGTAGATCGAAGTTGTAAACCATAACACAGTTTCAAATCATATCAGCATGGTGATGTAAAAGCACAATTATCAACATGATTTTCATCACACTTTAGCTCCGTCTTTAATTGTTTAACTGAAACTTGTTAATAAATGCAACCATAATTATTTACTTTTTTTTTCTATCTGGGAAATTTTAACTGATTTAAGAGTCAGATGTCAGAATAGGTAAGAGCAGAAACTTAAACAAAATGACAATGATACATATATTAACAAAGTATGTATCAAATATTTAGTTTGAACATGTATTATAGAAATCTCTATTTATCTTTCATCATGCAGTTATAAAGGAAAAAAAAGTTGAGATTCTTCTTTAAAAAATTGTTAAGTTGGTTCATGACAATATAGGGACGAAAGATACCAGAGGGAGAGTCAAACTCATAGATTGAAAATTAACTGACAACGCCATAGCTAAAAATAAAAAGACAAACAGACAAATAATAGTACGGAAGACACAACATAGAAAGCTAAAGACTAAGCAACACGAACCCCACCAAAAACTTGGGGTGATATCAGGTGCTCTGGAAGGCCGGTAAGCAGATCCTGCGCCATATGTGGCACCCGTCGTGTTGCTTATGTTATTACAAATCCGGTAAATTGTCTAATTTGGCAGGTCACATTCGTGGAAAGGGAAGGGTATTGTAGTAACGACATAAGGAAAATATCCGATATCAGTGAAACGGTTATTCCATAACGGTCAACCATGCAAGTATTATATTCAATATAATACTTCCATGGGTCAACCAACTCGTGATGGCGTCCGTAAAATTTACGAAGGGATGATTTCAACTTCACCATTAGGAACTCTTGGTTTAATAACTTCCTTCAAGTTGTGAGTAGCAATCACATATCGATGAAGTCTGCTAACATCCATTTAACATGTCCACAAATTTTACAATGTATCTTCTATGTTGCAATTATAACCGCAAAGATTTTTTGAGATGAACCCAAGTTCCGCCTGCTTGGCCTAGCTCTACCATTTAAAGATCTTTAAATATTTCAATCTATTTCTGATAGCCCATGAAATTACCAGTAATTACAATTTTAATAATTTTAGCAATGATGAAAAATTCGATTAACTTTTTCTCTTTTATATCAAATTCACTTCTCTTATTTCAAATGACAACCCTCTTTTAGCCAACTTTTTATATTTTACGTTTTATAGCAGAAACTATTGTGTAAAGCAGGTTCTTTATTAGAAAAGCTTCTTTTATGAATGTTTAAAAGAAGTATTTAATTAAAAGTGTTTTAAAAACTGTTTTGGCTATATATCAAATATCTTAACTTTTGATTAAAATTTATATTTGTATACTTATTTAAATGACATAAACGATGTATGATATTGTTTTATAGAAGTATGTTATACTATAATAAACAATCATTTTTGGGCGCATTAAATTTGCGCAAATTTTAACAAAATCCAACCTTTCATTTGCGCTTCGAGGAACTGTTAAATTTCATTTGCGTTAAAAAAAAATAAATGAAAACTACATTTGCGCCAGTAACATACAACGGAAAATCTAAAAATATTCATCGCTTCAAATTCGCTCGTGAATTAGATTTTTTTAAAGTTTCGACTGGATAACTAAGTCTAAGGATGTGCATTGTCATTTGTAATATAAATCGGGGAATCACTTTTTAAAACAATATTGCGTTCACCTATTTAGGTTTTAAGATTGACATTTTCAATTCTGAGACAAACGGGCCGTTAGAATTTTCATGTCTGTTTGTATCCGATTATACGGTATTCGTTTTTTTTATTTTTGAAGGCCACAATGTTGCTTATTATTGCTTTCAACCACTTAATTTGAACTTTGGTTAAATTGTGTTTAAACATTTTTATGAAAAGTCTTTAATTCAGAACGTATCCAGTGTATCATGCTTTCATTATGGTTACGGTGACTGATCTCGAAGGAATATGTTTTTATCATGCAATTAAAAACTATGTTAGTATCAATAGGCTCTTTTGAATAAAACTCTTTTTTTTTATATATTATTTGCGCAAATTAATTGTTTTATTTTAGCACGAATGAATAATGGTTTATGGCGCAAACGAAAAAAATATTTTGGCGCAAACGAAATGCCAATTGACGCAAAAGCAAAGCACCGCTGTTTTCTGTCTTAAACATCTGACAGAGTCGGTATATGCATGGCTTCTGAAGGTTCTCCTACCCCCCCCCCCCCCTCCCCTAAAAAAAAAAGAAAAAAAAATCCCTCAAATCAAACGTTAGGTAGCATGTGCAAAAGTCAAAATATTTTTTTTTATCTGTAAATCATTTTTTAATTTAATTTTGAAGAGGAGTTCAGGAGGCAGTTCATATCCATATTCATTATACATAAAAGACTTAGGCCCGTATTCTATTAATCATTTTAATCGAAGTCTTTCAAGTTGTTTCAAGGTTTTTTATACATGTGTTTACACGAAACTTTTTAACACAGTTTTTAATTGAAAACGTTGATCGTGTATGTTTTGCTGATGGAAACCAACCCCCAAAACCATTCGGATGAGAAAACAAAATTAGAAAGGAGGTGAACAACGTCATTATAATATTGAAGATTTCCTATAATTTCCATTTCAATCTAGTGTCTTACTGCTCAATGAGAAAATGAGGATATGTCAATAAGTAACTGTGATTCGTCCGTCATGCCAACATCGCCACAGTTCATTCATTTCTAAATTTTAAAAAATGTATATTAAAAAACATTAAAATCCGCATGAGTTCATAAACAATATGCACCTATATATTTGACATCAATTAACTAAAATAATTGAAACAATTACAGATATTTTTACTTAGATCCTTCTTATTTAACCATAAACGCACATCGTAAATCACACATTTTTATATCTATAATTCTACATACAAAGTCTATTACATGAATCCTTTTATTCATTTTTGTAAAGTTTTATTTGAGTACTCGTTACTCCATTGAAGTATAGTTTACAATACGATTGAGAATGGAAATGGGGAATGTGTCAAAGAGACAACAACCCGAGCATAGAGAAAACCCCGCTATATCTCTAGCCAATGTAGAAAAGTAAACGCATAACAATACGCACATTAAAATTCAGTTCAAGAGAAATCCGAGTCTGATGTCAGAAGAAAATAAACAATATGACAATAATACATAAAAAAAACAACAGACTGCTAGCAGATAACTGACATGCCAGCTTCAGATTTGAACTAAACTGACTGAAAGATTATGATTTCATCATATGAACATCAGGCACAGTCCTTCCGGCCGTTAGGGGTTTAGTATCATACCATCATAACATATATATGAGAAGAACATAACCCGTGTCATGCCAACAACTGGTTTTTGAATAAATGTGTTTATTTCCGATGCAAAGACCTATAAGTGAATCAATATTAACGCCAAAATATGCATTCTTTAATGACCTGACAACAGTATCGTAACTATATCCCTTGTTAATAAGTCTATTTAAAGGTTTTGTTAGTTTCTGAGGTGAATACTGACACGTCTGTTCTCCTGAAATGTCTGGTCACCAAAGCCGACAGTAAAACATACAGTGCCTAAATTATTTGAAGACACTCGGAGAAGAATTAATTTTCATGTAAATCTATACAATTTATAACACTTGAAGTCTTCTCTAAAAAATTACCAACTCATCTCACTTGTAGACACAGGCGGTTTGCATCAAGAGATTTGTTTTTATTTTCATACAGAAAATATGCTGAGAAAAATGCAAATAATTGTTTAAAACCGCATATTGACCTTGAGCTTCCTTTTGATTTATCTTATCCGTTGGCTGCCTCTTTGGCGTTTACTCAAAAAATTATATCATATCGTCAAGCAAAAGTGTAATTCTTTTTAAGTTAACTTATCAAAAATCAACTTTGATCAGTTGTCTACTTATCAAAGGGTTTATTAATAATGAATAAAAGATGAGAAAAAAAAACAAATGTATACACATTTAAAGACATATAGTGAAGTCGATATGCTATAGTTAGAGTGTTGGACGGGATTTGATATCATGGTGGCGGATCCAGAAATGTTCCTAAAGGGTGAATACTGCCTGTCATAACAGGGGGTCGCTGCAGTCATGCTTCAGTGAGTCCCTATATTATCAAACAAATTTTCCCACAAAAGGGGCCCGTGCCCCCACACCTCCAGACCTCGGGATCCATCTTTGTAAACTACAATTAATAAGTTATTATAATAAGTGGTTTGAACTAACTTTTAGTAACTTCTTAAGATTATCCATTAACGTGATTCAAATTTTATGGATACCTTAATATATGGATAGTGAATCTTTTTTTTTTATTTATAAGAATTGAAAATAATTGGTTTTTCTTTTTTCTTTCTGTTTGTTAAGTTTCTGAGAAAACTAGTCGAGATATTTTTGAACATGAATTGTTTCTGTTTTCTAGGTGTTTGTTACCTAGGGAAGCTAGTCAGCCGTGGTCAATGATTAATAACTTTTCTGTTTGTTAGGTAGTTTGTTTCGAATCCTGGGAAGCTAGTCAGCAGAGGTAATATATTAATAACTTGTAGTAATGTTGGTCCTCATTGCTCTACACCTTCGTACTTTACTTGGATTTTCTTTTCTTTTTTCTATTCTAGCGTCTTTGGAAGACGACACTCTTTTGTAAATTTGTCCCATTAGTTTCAAAGGAGAAGATTGGTTAGAAAGTTTATGATTGAGTTTCGTGACCTAATCAAAATCCATGGGAGAACCCTAATGCTCTAGATTGAGGACAACATGGACTTAATACTGTATTATTGTACAGATATGTTACTGCAACAAGAGGAATATATTTGTGAAAATCTGTGACACGCATATATTTTAGGAAAAATAATATAATTATGATGGCGACAAAGAAGCTTTCAACTTTAACTAGACCATGAACGAACGGACGACAGTATACTAGAACAGTTGTTAGGATTATCTTGACCACTTGAAAGAAATTTAAGTATTTAGGTCAACATGTTTTTGTGTGAAGTCAACAATTACAATATGGATATATTTATTCGCCTTCTAATGTGAGGACTTAAAATAATATTTATAAAGTTTCAATCTTGTCTCGGGTTTTCATCTCGAATAAATATTTAAACGACCGTTTATGTAATGAACAGAACTGATTGGTGACCTATGGACTTTTTTTGTAGTTAATTTCTACATCATTGAGTCTCTAGTAGAGAATCAGGGTTATCTCATGGACAATAACACCACATCAAGACAAACGTCATATTTTCACTATTTTCTAACCCATTGTTGCTTTAACCATCGCAAAATATGATTTGTGGACTGTATGGTATGCAAAAGAAAATTATCCTCCAAAGCACTTTGAAGTGAGAGAACATGTTGCCCAAAGTTTATTTTGTGTGTGTCTGTTTTATACATGGGATTCAGTGGTACATTTTTGTATATGCATCTGTCTCATTATGTTTTTTTAATTTCCTCTATATTTCCCATGTCAAAACCTTCTGTTTTCTGTTTATTGTTTTGTGGAATGCAGATTTAACCACAAATTTCAATGTGAACTGAAATTCGAATTTTCGTATTTTCTACAAGCATGAATGCAGACTTGTCCTAACCATGAAATCAAATATTCAAGAAAATGAAATTTTTACTCAATCCTGTATTCCACTAAACTGTACCCACAAAAATAAATGAATCCACAGTATGCTTGTATATCTTTAGAGCATTAATTATAAAGGTTGGATTTTAGAACATTTCATTACTTCTAAAAACAAGAATGAGTCCAAAGTACTAGGATGGCCCACTCACACTATCATTTTCCATGTTCAATGGACGGTAAAATTGGGTAAACAAGAATGCGTCCCAGGTAGACGGATGCCCTACTTGCACTATCATTTTCTATGTTTAGTGGACTGAGTAATTGGGAAAAATACTCTAATTTGGCCTTTAAATAAGAAAGATCATATCATAGAGAACATGTATACTAAGTTTGAAGTTGATTGGACTTCAACTTCATCAAAAAATACCTTGACCAAAAACTTTAACCTGAATTTTGCACTATCATTTTATATAGTTTATATTGGTACGGGATGGCCAATGGGGTGTTGTCCCATTTGGAAATGTACTGACATTTTATGAGCCACTTCCATCATTTCTACAATATTACCACTAGAAACTTAACTTTTATTCTTGCTACATTATGAACACTATTTTACATTTTCACTTTCACTTTTATTCTTTTACGTCATAATTAATACAACCGCATTATATACACTTTATGAACATGTAAACTCTGTAATATTGTCCTGATGACGCCGCATTAGCGGCGAAACATGTGGACTCAATAAAACTATCACCTTGCGGAAACCCAGATGTTGTTGTCTCTACAAATTATATTTCCATGAGGTTTTAAGACAACCGCAGCATACTTCGGTATCCATCTTGGTTACTCTACCAGCTTTTCCGTTAGAAGGTGTTGGTTCACTCGTCACATATCATTTTATATGTTCAATGAACCGTGAAATAGGGATCAAAACTCTAATTTGGCATAAAAATTAAAAAGATCATATCATAGGGCACATGTGTACCAAGTTTCAAGTTGATTGAAGTTCAACTTCATCAAAAACTACCTTGACCAAAAACTGATGCGGGACAGACAGACAAACTGACAGAAGAACAGACGGACACACAGACCAGAAAACATTAGCTCCTCTACTATTGTAGGTAGGGCATACAAATTCAAACATTCATTTAAACATATTATTTGCTATTGGATAATGTGTAAAGGGACAGAAATAAATGATTAAAACTTATATGGTCCTCTAAGAAAACTGTTTAAAACATTTCTACATAATTTACATTTGAACCTGAATCTGACATTTATTTTATAAGCACTTGAAAAGTTGTCTTTTGTTTCATATTGCACATTCAGCTTTTTTATTTTATTTTTGTGTGTGAAATCGGTCGTTGCCTAATTGATATTCACATCTTGTCTCGTTTATATTTTTGATTAGATACTTGTGAAATATGTGAGTTTTCTTTCATTTTCTTTTAAATGTCATATAAAATTTCAATATCTATGTTAATTAATACCAGTTTTTGTCCCATTTAAACCAGTCTTAGAATATTTATATGATAATTTTTTTTTTTTAACTACATGTATCCTTTCATCTAACATGCATGCTTTTACATACTTTATTTACATGTACATGAATGTGGTTTTTTTTTTATGACTTGCAATAAATATTTTCATTGGTCTGAATTGGACCTTTAAAAAGAGCATTTGTTGCAAATATTTCAACAGAGGAATACATTTCTTTGTTTTATATTAAATAACACTTTATAATCATTCACAGCTGAGTTTATCCCATTTAAACCAGTCTTACTATATCTGTATGATTTTTTTTATATAACTTAAGGTATCCTGTTATCTAACACAGTGCAGCTAACCCCCTTCCACTCATAATTATTTGTAAATAGGTAGAGTAAATTGCTTATTTTAGTGACATGTGTAAATATGAACAGATTATAAACATACAATAAACTGTAATAAATGATAGATATTAATACACCCGGCCTAATGGATCTATTAGTCACCTCAAATGAAATGAAATAATTATGAAACAAATTAAAGTTATTCAGTTAGCTTCACAATTTTAGATTAACTATCTAAGACACCAGGATGGAAGTTTTGTATTTGCACCGGACTCATCACTATGATCAGTGATGCTCAAATTGAAAAAGTTAATAAGGCTCAACAAAGTGTGAAGTTGAAGAGCATTCATGACCAGCAATTCCTACAAGTTTTGCCTGATACAGTCATGGTAATCTATTAGAGTGTAGGACAGAAAGTCACAGGACATAAAGTCACGGAAAAAAAGGCACAGGACATAAAGTCACAATTCATTTTCTGATATTTTCTTTGAATAAAAAACCCTTATTTCTACACAAATATTTTTGTATTTTTTTTGAATTTTATATATAAACCAACTTTGTAAACAAAATTTATGAAAAAAATATCTAAGATGATTAAATAATTGTTAAAATAAACAGAATGTCAATGTGGCTTGACACTTAAGGTCAAGGAACAGTAAATGGGCTATGTCGCAGATTTCAGTAAAATTTGGCATACAACTCTGGCTCGATGAACTTCAACTGAAAATCGAAAAAATATTGCATTTACCTCAATTATCATTTGAAATATTACTGATTGAATTCTTACAAAATGGGTGAACATTTGTATAGAAAGCACATTAAATCGGCGAAAACCCTTCTAAAATTTGTCTTAAAATCACCAAATCTCTAATTCTACTCCATAGATTTCTCTTAAAAAACTATATGTTGTTGATACATAAATTTTCGTTATAATGATGCAAAATAAAGATAGGGTCACCGACTTTGTTTTAACGTATACTTCATTTAAAGTTGCGTTCTTTGTGAAAAAATCCAACAAAACGTCAAAATAATCGTAACGTTATCGCGTTGCAGGCCGTAAAACATTGATTTTTGACGGTTTTCACTACCAACAAGGTAACAAATTGACTATTAGACAAAAAACGAAGTCGGTGACCCTTTGATTATTTTATATCATTAAAACAGAAATTTATGTGTCAACAATATATAGTTTTTTAAGAAATATCTATGGAGTGGAATTAAAGATTTGGCGATTTTTAGACAAATTTTAGAAGGTTTTTCACCGATTTTATGTGCTTTCTATACAAATATTCACCCATATTAAAAGAAATCAATCTGCAATTTTTCAGATAATAAAAGAGATATTTGTATTATTTTTTCGATTTTTAGTTGTAGTTCAACGAGCCAAGGTTGTATGCAAATTTTTTAGCAAAATCTGTGACATAGCCCATTTACTGTTCCTTGACCTTAAATGGCTTCATGGTACCAAGTTATCTTTCTTTTGTACGATTAAAATTAAATAAATTTTTATTTTTCTAGTATAATGACACATTTCCTAAACTTTAATATGAATGTATGTACACCTTACAAGTATAACATATCTAAGTCATATGAATTTAAGTCATAACTACTATATAAGTAAGATGCCTATAAAAACCAATAACAACAATAAGAACAAAATCTTTCTTTAGAACCCTACATTTTATTACAATATAAAATGGTATCACAGCCTTTTGCTTATTTTCATCTCATCTGACTATTGAAGCAATATATTACTAGTTTGATAAAACAAAATCAGTAAATGTTTCTAATCTTTCATGTTTGTGATCAATAGACCAATTTGTTGGCAGATATTGTGGTTTCATTGTATTAACAAAATGCTGACGCCATCTTTTCTGAAACTCGTGTAATCCTTCACTCTTCTTTATACTTCTCACAACCAGCTTGCCATGGGGAATATAATCTCTATTGTCAACCCTGAAACAAACAGAAATATGACTCTTAGAAAATGTAAAATTTCCACACAATAATCATAGAATGAATTATCCTATGAAAGAAAACTTGCTTCTTTTATGATCCCAAATTCTGTAAATTCAGAAATTATTGTTTGTATTCATTAATGTTTTTTTTTTTTAAATAATGGACAAAAATGTGAGATTAATTATTGCAACACATGTACATGTATCAGAAAAATCTCTAAACAGATGTATGTTTAAAATATCAATTGGGAATTCTTATCCTTTGAGATACTCACACAGTCACACAGTTGATTACTGTTCCCATTTATAAAAACCTTGCAATAACTTGTAAATTTACAGTAAATAATAACTTACAAGAACAATTTTGCATTGTGATAGGCTATAAGAAAATCAAAAGGGAGCTTATGTCAATAAAGGTAAACAATTCGCCAAAGTTTCATGAAAATTTCACACAAAGAATTTCTAAGTTATAGTAAGAAAACAGGAAAATCATCTTACTTTTAACATGTTTAATGAATAAAAAAACATACAATCTAAAATTTATGAAAATCAAAAGGGAGCTCGCATCAATAGATACAAACAATTCACCAAAATTTCATGCAGATTGGTTTTAGTGCTTTTGACATATTGTTCAACATGTTGAAGATGGACAGACACACAGACTAACAGACAGACAAGAGTATACCATAATAAAACCTGTAAACAGGCATATAAAATTGAAACCTACAAAATTTGCTCAAAAATGCTCAGCGCCAAAAATTGATAAGCAAAAACTTATAAAATTGAGAATGGAAATGGGGAATGTGTCAAAGAGACAACAACCCGACCAAATAAAAAAACAACAGCAGAAGGTCACAAACAATGTTGTTTCACAGCTGTTTAAGGTTCAGTATAGATCAGTGGCAAGGTTTAACGAAACCTTGAATTGTTTCAATGACATGTCCTGCAAACAAAAATAACAGTCTTCAAAACAAATCAACAAGAAAATGTATTTTGCACCTGTAACCACTTATATAGAATTAAATATTCATCTGTTCCATGTTTTTTTTTCAATGAAAAATTTAAATTTTGATTACAAACTGGCCACGAGGTTATTCAAGAGACAAAAAGAAGACTGCATAATATTGAGACCTTTTTTAAAAGGAAACAGATGCATGTGCACTTTTTTAGGATCCAGGGGCAAAAAATAGAGAATAATCCCCAACTCATGGGTTATAGCCCGACACCTTAACCTTTAAGGCAGTGGTTTTATAATTATAAATGTCTTTTGTACTGAAATCATACCATAACCATGCTTTGAACTTGTGGAAATAACAAATTTCATTCTATTATCATAAATGGCTATAATGTAAATGAAAACAATAAACTTGCTTTGAACTGACAAAAAAGAAAGTTTTAAACAGTCAGATCTATAAAACTTTTTTTAATTAAACTGGTTGCAAAAATGTTTAAACACTTCTGGCTTAACTATTACCCATATTTTGTTAGATATATGATTAATCTGGTACCAAAAACATTTGCTCAAATTAATTTTAAAACAAATGGGCATACAGTAAGTTGTGGACTGGGGACAGTGGCAGGATTGAATACTTTATAAAATCTTAATGTTAGGACACTAATCTATTAAATTTTACATCTACAGTATTCTGAAATGCTTTCAATATATGTTTTCAGAGTAGTTTAATACATAACACAGGCTGAAAAAAACTTAAAATCTGGTTTTCTTATTTTTTAACAAATTGCTCTGCTGAACACAGCTGAATATGGCAGAGGAAATTGGTTGGGTTACTTAATTTTTTCAGCAATTTTTCCATTTGTTTCAAAGCATTTTGTTGAGGCAAACTAAAGTAAGAGAATGGAAAAGAACTTTCAGACTTGAGAATTTACCTATGGATAGAAAGACAGACAAGGGTAAAACTTAATGCCCCTTCCACTACAGTGGGGGGCATAAACATAGGGGTCCATGCACTTGTTTTGCAGCTAAATCTTATAAAAAATACATGTTTCATTTGTACTATGATGGGGATGTCAACATGTTACCAGAGGAAAGTTAAATAATTGTATTGACACATGTACAGCTGCAACAAGTAAAAAGTTACAAGGTTGCACAAACAAATTAATCAAGTTTTTAACTCTGACATCTGCAACAAGGTTATATGAAAAAGGCAAACAATTGATAGGTTAAAAGTTACTGTGCTCACAGTTAACAAAGTAAACCAGTGGACACCGGTTTTTGATTTTATTTACCATATAAATGTGTAATTATAAGCCTTTTGTAAAATTTGATTTTTTTAAAAAATTATGTTTATTCCTTAAAGATAGATTGGTCATGATGGCAGAGTGGTATATAGTAACTACAGTACCAAAAGCCTGTCAACACTGAGGTTGTAGACTCGAGACATGCACCAGTCAAACCTAATTGACTATATAGCTAGCTTCAGAAAAACCGAGGATATGGGGTATCCATAAATGACACAAACTTAGTACATGCACAACAAAAAAAGAAAAGGAACAGCACTTTTATTAGCTTTGTCAGTTTTCCTGCCACAGGTTGGTAGGATTTTCAGGACCCTATGGCTTCCTCTGCCAGTAATATTTGATCACTACACAAAAGCCCATAGTAGGATTTTCAGGACCCTATGGCTTCCTCTGCCAGTAACATTTGATCACTACACACTAGTCCATAGTAGGATTTTCAGGCCCATATGGCTTCCTCTGCCAGTAGCATTTGATCACTACACGCTAGCCCATAGTAGGATTTTCAGGACCCTATGGCTTCCTCTGCCAGTAACATTTGATGACTACACGCTAGCCAATAGTAGGATTTTCAGGACCGTATGGCTTCCTCTGCCAGTAACATTTGATCACTACACGCTAGCCCATAGTAGGATTTTCAGGACCCTATGGCTTCCTCTGCCAGTAACATTTGATGACTACACGCTAGCCCATAGTAGGATTTTCAGGCCCATATGGCTTCCTCTGCCAGTAGCATTTGATCACTACACGCTAGCCCATAGTAGGATTTTCAGGACCTTATGGCTTTCTCTACCAGTAGCATTTGATCACTACACACAAGCACATAGTAGGATTTTCAGAACCATATGGCTTTCTCTGCCAGTAACATTTGATGACTACACACTAGCCCATAGTAGGATTTTCAGGCCCATATGGCTTTCTCTGCCTGTAACATTTGATGACTACACACTAGCCCATAGCAGGATTTTCAGGACCCTATGGCTTCCTCTGCCAGTAACATTTGATGACTACACGCTAGCCAATAGTAGGATTTTCAGGACCGTATGGCTTCCTCTGCCAGTAACATTTGATCACTACACGCTAGCCCATAGTAGGATTTTCAGGACCCTATGGCTTCCTCTGCCAGTAACATTTGATCACTACACGCTAGTCCATAGTAGGATTTTCAGGACCCTATGGCTTCCTCTGCCAGTAACATTTGATGACTACACGCTAGCCCATAGTAGCATTTTCAGGCCCATATGGCTTCCTCTGCCAGTAGCATTTGATCACTACACGCTAGCCCATAGTAGGATTTTCAGGACCGTATGGCTTCCTCTGCAAGTAACATTTGATCACTACACACTAGCCCATAGTAGGATTTTCAGGACCCTATGGCTTCCTCTGCCAGTAGCATTTGATCACTACACACTAGCCCATAGTAGGATTTTCAGAACCATATGGCTTTCTCTGCCAGTAACATTTGATCACTACACGCTAGCCAATAGTAGGATTTTCAGGACCGTATGGCTTCCTCTGCCAGTAACATTTGATCACTACACGCTAGCCCATAGTAGGATTTTCAGGACCCTATGGCTTCCTCTGCCAGTAACATTTGATGACTACACGCTAGCCCATAGTAGGATTTTCAGGCCCATATGGCTTCCTCTGCCAGTAGCATTTGATCACTACACGCTAGCTCATAGTAGGATTTTCAGGACCTTATGGCTTTCTCTACCAGTAGCATTTGATCACTACACACAAGCACATAGAAGGATTTTCAGAACCATATGGCTTTCTCTGCCAGTAACATTTGATGACTACACACTAGCCCATAGTAGGATTTTCAGGCCCATATGGCTTTCTCTGCATGTAACATTTGATGACTACACACTAGCCCATAGCAGGATTTTCAGGACCCTATGGCTTCCTCTGCCAGTAACATTTGATCACTACATGCTAGCCCATAGTAGCATTTTCAGGCCCATATGGCTTCCTCTGACAGTAACATTTGATGACTACACACTAGCCCATAGTAGGATTTTCAGGACCCCATGGCTTCCTCTGCCAGTAACATTTGATTACTACACACTAGCCCATAGTAGGATTTTCAGGACCCTATGGATTCCTCTGCCAGTAACATTTGATCACTACACACTAGCCCATAGTAGGATTTTGAGGACCCTATGGCTTCCTCTGCCAGTAACATTTGATCATTAAACACTAGCCCATAGTAGGATTTTCAGAAACCTATGGCTTCCTCTGCAAGTAATATTTGATCACTACACACTAGCCCATAGTAGGATTTTCAAGACCCCATGGCTTCCTCTGCCAGTAACATTTGATCACTACACACTAGCCCATAGTAGGATTTTCAGGACCCTATGGCTTCCTCTGCCAGTAACATTTGATCACTACACACTAGCCCATAGTAGGATTTTCAGGACCCTATGGCTTCCTCTGCCAGTAACATTTGATCACTACACACTAGCCCATAGTAGGATTTTCAGGACCCTATGGCTTCCTCTCCCAGTAACATTTGATCATTAAACACTAGCCCATAGTAGGATTTTCAGAAACCTATGGCTTCCTCTGCAAGTAATATTTGATCACTACACACTAGCCCATAGTAGGATTTTCAAGACCCCATGGCTTCCTCTGCCAGTAACATTTGATCACTACACACTAGCCCATCGTAGGATTTTCAGGACCCTATGGCTTCCTCTGCCAGTAACATTTGATGACTACACGCTAGCCCATAGTAGGATTTTCAGGACCCCATGGCTTCCTCTGACAGTAACATTTGATGACTACACGCTAGCCCATATTAGGATTTTCAGGACCCTATGGCTTCCTCTGCCAGTAACATTTGATGACTACACGCTAGCCCATAGTAGGATTTTCAGGACCCTATGGCTTCCTCTGACAGTAACATTTGATGACTACACGCTAGCCCATAGTAAGATTTTCAGGACCCTATGGCTTCCTCTGCCAGTAACATTTGATGACTACACGCTAGCCCATAGTAGGATTTTCAGGACCCTATGGCTTCCACTGACAGTAACATTTGATGACTACACGCAAGCCCATAGTAGGATTTTCAGGACCGTATGGCTTCCTCTGCCAGTAACATTTGATCACTACACGCTAGTCTATAGTAGGATTTTCAGGACCCTATGGCTTCCTCTGCCAGTAACATTTGATGACTACACGCTAGCCCATAGTAGCATTTTCAGGCCCATATGGCTTCCTCTGCCAGAAGCATTTGATCACTACACGCTAGCCCATAGTAGGATTTTTAGGACCGTATGGCTTCCTCTGCCAGTAACATTTGATCACTACACACTAGCCCATAGTAGGATTTTCAGGACCCTATGGCTTCCTCTGCCAGTAGCATTTGATCACTACACACTAGCCCATAGTAGGATTTTCAGAACCATATGGCTTTCTCTGCCAGTAACATTTGATCACTACACACTAGCCCATAGTAGGATTTTCAGGCCCATATGGCTTCCTCTGCCTGTAACATTTGATGACTACAAACTAGCCCATAGTAGGATTTTCAGGACCCTATGGCTTCCTCTGCCAGTAACATTTGATGACTACACAATAGGCCATAGTAGGATTTTCAGGAACCTATGGCTTCCTCTGCCAGTAACATTTGATCACTACACACTAGCCCATAGTAGGATTTTCAGGACCCCATGGCTTCCTCTGCCAGTAACATTTGATTACTACACACTAGCCCATAGTTGGATTTTCAGGACCCCGTGGCTTCCTCTGCCAGTAACATTTGATCACTACACGATAGCCCATAGTAGGATTTTCAGGACCCCATGGCTTCCTCTGCCAGTAACATTTGATCACTACACGCTAGCCCATAGTAGGATTTTCAGGACCCTATGGCTTCCTCTGCCAGTAACATTTGATCACTACACACTAGCCCATAGTTGGATTTTCAGGACCCCATGGCTTCCTCTGCCAGTAACATTTGATTACTACACACTAGCCCATAGCAGGATTTTCAGGCCCATATGGCTTCCTCTGCCAGTAACATTTGATGACTACACACTAGCCCATAGTAGGATTTTCAGGACACTATGGCTTCCTCTGCCAGTAACATTTGATCACTACACACTAGCCCATAGTAGGATTTTCAGGCCCATATGGCTTCCTCTGCCAGTAACATTTGATCACTACATGCTAGCCATCTCAAAACATTTCAAACATTACAAGATGAGAAAGAAACAAATCCTATCAAAAGTGGATAAAATGTTAATTCCAAGGTCATATTTTCATTGAAATATTCAGTTAAAAAAATCCTAATTGGTTTAAAGTCAAAGGCACTTTTCTCAGATTTTTTTTTTATAAAGACAAATAAGAAATTTTTTTCTGAGACGAGTGCCTGTGTTTAAAGTGTAATAAAATAAACAAAGCTAAGCCAATCTACATGAAGCTAAAAGGGGAGAAGATGATTACCGATAATAAAAGTTTAAATTTAGTGGCCATCTGAACTATCCATAGGCTGGACACCATGATTAAAGGCATAAAGAGCATTAAAAACATTCTTCTGAAATTCTTATAGGTGATTTAGTGATCACTGATACACATGCAGACAGTATACAGAAAGTGTTAATTCTGTCAAAACTGATTATTGAAGTCAATGATATATTGTGTCTGAAATTTGGAAGTTTATGATGTCAAAATTAAATTTCCATAGTATTTACTGCCTTTTATGGTCTATGACATCATGTTTGTTTAAAAACAGATTCCATCAAGAATTACTTTATTTATTATTCAAACACCAAACAAAATCACTAATGCTTTAAAGAGTTTTAAAGAAAAAATACCATGTACAGAAAAGAATCAGATGAAAAATAAATCCCATCAATCAAATTCAGTCGAGAAAAAAGACGATCTGGCCTCAAATTTGTACTTTTTCAGAGAGGTTCATGTTTCCAAATTCAATACAGACAAATCTCCATTTTTATTAATCAAGTGAAAGTGGCAAACCAATGAAATATTTGGTCTCTTTTGGTTAAAATCTTGCAATCAAAAAAGAAAGTAAAGTTCTGTCCCAGAATGAATAACCTACAGGGAGAATAATGACTTTAGGGCATGCAAAACACCATGGCTAGCTTAACCTAATTGCCAGGATTTGAACAATCTATTACAAGGTTTGTTACTTACACAATGTGTGACCTTCCAGCTCATTCAATGACCTCTAATTGTTTATGTTGCTCATGTCTGTGATGTATGGACCAATATTTTGGAAGGAACTGGGGTTTCATTGTGCTTATGAAATTTGTCCTCCATCTTTTTTCAAACGTATGTAATCCTCCATTTTTTTCCATATATCTAACCACCAGTTTACCATGTGGTTCATAGTTCTTGTTATCAACCCTAGAAAGTGTAATTGAATAACAAGGGATTGAGCTGGCCAGAAGTACATTACAATTATTTCAAAATTAAACAGATGGGGGATGGGAGGCACTTTATTTAAGACCCTTAACAGCCTAAGCATAAACATTTTCATTTTAATAGTTATTTTTTTTCTCTTGATTATCCTTCTCTATAACCTGCACCCCTGCCTGGCAATTTAAAATTTTTGGAGTAAAAACCACTGACTATACAATCCCAAATTGAGGTAACTTGTACCTTTGTTTCTCTGTCTTTGTTTTATAAAATGATAGATTTTACCAGCTTGTAACCAATGATGTGTACAAATCAATGTCAAGATGAGGCATGAAAGTTATAAATGTGTTACCGTAAGCAAAGAAGTGTATACAGAATCACTCCTGGAAACTTCTATACTTAGACAGTAATGGATTTCAGATTTCAGGCAAACCAAAGTTAGAGAATGGAAACAAATTTTGAGACATACAGACAGACAGAGGTACAGACAAACAAGAGTACAACTAAATGTCACCTCATTTTCTATGGAGCATATAAACCCATAATTGTTAGTTCCTACATTTTGGTTGCTTATAACATATTTTGGTTCCTATGTAATGTTTTCTTAGTTAACATTGGCTAAATTGTCAACACTTTAATGAAGAAAGCTAAAATAAATCATAATTTTCACAAACATAACGTGACAGTACCCAAATTGCACCTATTTTGACATTTTTCCGACTACGTTTTTTTATGATCAAGACAAACATTTCCATTTTGTGTTTATTTTGTAGCCATATCCTTCTTTATTATATACATGTAGGTACATCAATTTGATTTCAATCATCAATGATTCTGTAATGAGGAGTACCCAAATCGCATCCATGCTAAAATTTGCATCGTCAAAAGTTGAATAACAGAGCATTTGTTTACTTTTTTCAAATATTTTGAACAATAGGATATTTGTCCATGTTGACTTTTCTTTTTTTAAGAAATGGATACTTGAAACATATTGTAATTGCTAATTTTAAAAAGATGACGTTTTGATGATGTCGCATGGCAATGTTTCAGTACATTTTGCTTTTTCAGTAAACACTTCATCTGTTGATAAATACTGTAAACGTTGCGTGTATATCTAAATATATTTACCTATGTTGAAAGACGTGGATACTATCAGATCATTGAAATACAACTTGTTTAGTCTCTAGGAAATCTTTTAAGATTTCCACTGCTATTTTTGCTAAATAGGTGTAATTTGGGTACTCATTACAATTTGGGTACCCTTACGTTATACATTGATATTGAACAATTTTGTTACAACTTGTTCTCTCTGATAGATGGTGTTGATATAGGGCCTAATTTGTTGCTATGGTTACACATCATAAAAGATGTAAAACCAGATGCTCCGCAGGGCGTAGCTTTATACGACCGCAGAGGTTGAACCCTGAACGGTTGGGGCAAGTATGGACACAACATTCAAGCTGGATTCCGCTCTAAATTTGGATTGTGATTAAATAGTTGACACAGCATAGGTTTCTGACACAGAATGAATGTATTCAAATGAACTTAAAATTTTTGTTTTCTCTTAGAGCAATTCACTATGCTGTTGAATATTAATCCTCTCAAAAAAATGTTTGAAGAAATTTTCTTTTTATTTATGAAATTTCAAATGAGAAAAATTTAACCCAATTTTTTATTCACATCCCCCTTTCCCTTATTCCAAAACTAATTTCAATTAAAATATTCTAATGGAGTTTGCAACAATTACTACTCATTTAAATACATGATGTAAAAAAACTGCTTGTTATCACTGAATGGTAAAGATTATTCAAATTTATCAGTTGGTAGTAAAAAGTGAATATACATTGTATATTGTATATAACAAAGATTTAAGTTGATTCTGGACAAAGAAAGATAACTCCAATTAAAAAAAATTCTTGCAGATATTTCTTGCTTACTATACTGGACAAAGAAAGATAACTCTTAATTAAAAAAAAATTTGCTATTTCACAATATTGTGAAATTAGATATTTCTTGCCATTGCACAATACTGTGCAATTGAAAAGACTTGCTATTGCACAATACTTAATATAATAATTTTAGATCCTGATTTGGACCAACTTGAAAACTGGGCCCATAATCAAAAATCTAAGTACATGTTAAGATTCAGCATATCAAAGAGGCCCAAGAATTTAATTTTTGTAAAAATCAAACTTAGTTTAATTTTGGACCCTTTGCACTTTAATTTAGACCAATTTTAAAACTGGACCAAAAATTATGAATCTACATACACAGTTAGATTTGGCATATCAAAGAACCCCAATTATTCAATTTTTGATGAAATCAAACAATGTTTAATTTTGGACCCCGATTTGGGCCAACTTGAAAACTGGGCAAATAATAAAAAATCTAAGTACATTTTTAGATTCAGCATATCAAAGAACCCCAAGGTTTCAATTTTTGTTAAAATCAAACTAAGTTTAATTTTTGACCCTTTGGACCTTAATGTAGACCAATTTGAAAACGGGACCAAAAATTAAGAATCTACATACACAGTTAGATTCGGCATATTAAAGAACCCCAATTATTCAATTTTGATGAAATCAAACAAAGTTTAATTTTGGACCCTTTGGGCCCCTTTTTTCTTAACTGTTGGGACCAAAAACTTCCAAAATCAATACCAACCTTCCTTTTATAGTCATAAACCTTGTGTTTAAATTTCATAGATTTCTATTTACTTATACTAACGCTATGGTGCGAAAACCAAGAAAAATGCTTATTTGGGTCCCTTTTTGGCCCCTAATTCCTAAACTGTTGGGACCGAAACTCCCAAAATCAATACCAACCTTCCTTTTGTGGTCATAAACATTGTGTTTAAATTTCATTGATTTCTATTTACTTTAACTAAAGTTATTGTGCGAAAACCAAGAATAATGCTTATTTGGGCCCTTTTTTGGCCCCTAATTCCTAAACTGTTGAAAATAAAACTCCCAAAATCAATCCCAACCTTTATTTTGTGGTTATAAACCTTGTGTCAAAATTTCATAGATTTCTATTAACTTTAACTAAAGTTATAGTGCGAAAACCAAGAAATGATTATTTGGGCCCTTTTTGGCCCCTAATTCCTAAAATGTTGGGACCAAAACTCCCAAAATCAATACCAGCCTTCCTTTTATGGTCATAAACCTTGTGTTAAAATTTCATAGATTTCTATTCACTTTTACTAAAGTTAGAGTGCGAAAACTAAAAGTATTCGGACGACGACGACGACGACGACGACGACGACGACGACGCCAACGTGATAGCAATATACGACGAAAATTTTTTCAAAATTGGCGGTCGTATAAAAAGTGCTTGTTATCACTGAATGGTAAAGATTGTTTTAATTTATCAGTTGGAAGTAAAAGTGAATATACATTGTATATTGTATAAATAAAACAATGATTTAAGTTGATTCAACTACTATTCTGGACAAAGAAAGATAACTCCAATTAAAAAATTTCTTTCTATTGCACAATATTGTGCAATTAGATATTTCTTGCTATTGCGCAATATTGTGCAATTGAAAATACTTGCTATTGCACAATACTGTGCAATTGAAGATTTCTTGCTATTGTTCAATACTGTGCAATGGAAAATTTCTTGCTATTGCACAATACTGTGCAATTGGAGATTTTTTGCTATTGTTGAATGCTGTGCATTTGAAAATTTCTTGCTATTGGTGTCATACCACCAATTACTCACTCAAATTTAGAACGTATGTGAAAGTAGGCCTGCTCGGACAAAAAATAGTGCATTTGATGTCCTTTTTTACTTAAACTAACCGACAAATTGGCAGAAATGAAACTTTTGGTTAAAGAGAAATATATTAAGACCATTTTGAGCTAAAATTTACTTGTTTATGAGTTTGCATTAAAAATTGAGGATTAATGCACTCCATAGTATACTAATTTAAGATTTCCAGAAAACCAGGGGTTATTTTTAGTGGTACCTCTATTCGGAACACCTTTTCTTTTTTATATGATTTTAAACACCTATTGAAAATTGGCATGTAGAAAGCTGATACATGTAGGATTCAGGACATACCTGGTTTCTGTGAAGTTAAACTTAAGGTAAAATATTTAGAAAGCTGTGAAAATTGTAAAATTTGGTTGAACAGATAGGGACTTTTAATTGGTGGTATGACACCTATTGCACAATACTTAATATAATAAATTTGGATCCTGATTTGGACCAACTTGAAAACTGGTCCCATAATCAAAAATCTAAGTACATGTTTAGATTCAGCATATCAAAAAAGCCCAAGAATTCAATTTTTGTTTAAATCAAACTTAGTTTAATTTTGGACCTTTTGGACTTTAATGTAGATCAATTTGAAAACGGGACCAAAAATTAAGAATCTACATACACATTTAGATTTGGCATATCAAAGAACCCCAATTATTCAATTTTTGATGAAATCAAACAAATTTTAATTTTGGACCCGATTTGGACCAACTTGAAAACTGGGCCAATAATCAAAAATCTAAGTACATTTTTAGATTCAGCATAACAAAGAACCCCAAGAATTCAATTTTTGTTAAAATCAAACTAAAGTTTAATTTTGGACCCTTTGGACCTTAATGTAGACCAATTTGAAAACGGGACCAAAAATTAAGAATCTTCATATTTAAACAGTTAGATTTGGCATATCAAGAACCCCAATTATTCAATTTTTGATGAAATCAAACAAAGTTTAATGTTGGACCCTTTGGGCCCCTTATTCCTAAACTGTTGGGACCAAAACTCCTGAAATCAATTCCAACCTTCCTTTTTCGGTTATAAACCTTGTGTTAAAATTTCATAGATTTCTATTTACTTATACTAAAGTTTTGGTGCCAAAACCAAGAAAATGCTTATTTGGGCCCCTTTTTCCTAAACTGTTCTGACCTCAACTCCCAAAATCATTCCCAATCTTCCTATTGTGGTTATAGACCTTGTGTTTAAATTTCATTGATTTCTATTTACTTATAGAAAAGTTATTGTGCGAAAACCAAGAATAATGCTTATTTGGGCCCTTTTTTGGGCCCTATTTCCTAAACTGTTATAACCAAAACTCCCAAAATTGATCCCAACCTTTCTTTTGTAGTCATAAACCTTGTGTCAAAATTTTATAGATTTCTATTTACTTAAACAGTCAGGGGTATTACTTAAACATGTAACAATTAAAATTACCTATACAAGTAATGTTGAAAACGAGGCTTATTTAAATATAACTTATATAAGTTATTTTTCTGAATATTATTTTTATAGGTGTCCAATAATACAGATTTTACTAGCTTTTAATAATTTTCAGTCATCTGGTTATTTTTCCCTTGATATATAAAAACTAATTCTTCCGAAACACTAACTAACTTTCTGACCCACTTATCTTTCATACCAACGCTTCTGGGTCAAAAATTGGTCTCTTGGGACTATTAAATTATCATTTTCCTCTAAAATCTTGAAGGTAGACTGATATAAATAGATAGATACTTGTGAATTAATTAAGACCTTAAGTTATTTATAATTCGTAACCGGAATCAATTACATATGTGCCTTGAATAAGCGTAATTGCTAAAAAAAAATCAAATTTGTATAAAATAACTTATTCAAGTAATATTTTTGTCATTATTTCTAAAGTAACCCTTTATCTCTATACTCCTCTCAAATCTGATAATTTCTTTATTTTATGATACAAAATGTTGTTTAAAATCATGAAAACTACATTTAGTCTATGTTTCTATTGAAAATTAAAATAACTCTATTAAGTTATTTTATTATTTTCAAAAACAAAAATTACTTATATAAGTAACTAAAAAAAATAACTTGTTTAAGTAACGCCCCTGACTGTTAAAGTAAATTTATAGTGTGAGAACCAAGAAAATGCTTATTTGGGCCCTTTTTGGCCCCTAATTCCTAAACTGATGGGACCAAAACTCCCAAAATCAATCCTGACATTCCTTTTGTGGTCATAAACCTTGTGTTAAAATTTCATAGATTTCTATTCACTTTTACTAAAGTTAGAGTGCGAAAACAGAAAGTATTCGGACGACGATGACGCAGACCACGACACCAACGTGATAGCAATATAGGACGAAAGTTGTATAAAAATAGTACTCCATCAAAACAGACGTACTTCAAGAATATTTGATAGTTGAAAAAGTTGCAGTACAAATGTTCATGGAGAAATACTAGATTTCATATAAACAACAGACTGGAAGAGTGAAAAACTGGCACTTAATTACAGCAGATCATACCTGTATTCAATTTCTGCTGCCTGTGTCAGTATTTCAGGTGAGAAATCTGTTATTCCATAAAAATCTTCTAATGTCTTCTTTAATTCTGTCTTTCTTAATTCAGGAATTTTAGCTTTTGGATTTAACAATGCTCTATAAAAGAAAATTGCAGTTCTTATTAGCCAATAACCAAACTGCACTATAGATCACTACATAAAGCCACAAAAAACTAACTATGTGTTAACTAACAGTCTTCTGCAAAACAAGTTTCAAGAGCTAAATTGCATGTTCTCATAAAAAGTCTCACATAATTCAAAGTCATACAAATTTTACAAATTGCTTTTTTTAGATAGCTTTGCTCAGGAAATAACAGACAACAAATGACCACCCTTAAGCATAACTGTAATATTTGAATTGGATTAATCCCAGTTTATTACAGAGGACTGTAAAAGTATAACAGGCACTTGGTCTAAAGAACTTGAATTCAACCATACCTTCAGATCCAGACAACTTCACACACTTTTGTGCATATCTAGCTAATATTTATACTATAGTATATGATGAACATCTTAATTTTGCTACAGGAATAAATAAATCCTTCAAACATTTTTTTTGACATTTTGTTTTACAAATAAATGGCCACTATGACATGGCATAAAAAAAGCACTTGATATTTTTCATGTTCGAAAGCACTTTTTTGAATTTACCTTCATCTGGAACACTCAAAGAGAAATATATTTAACAAATAGTGCAATTTTAAGTCAAAATATATATTTACCTTGCAGCTGATCTAACTTTTTGTAAGTCCTGGTCACTTAATTGTTTAGTTCCAGATCCCTCATCTATAGGTGCATTACATTCATCTGCTAACTGGTACCTAAGAGTTGTATCATACTGTGTGCTCCTAACATGACATGACATACATAGTAACAGTATATCATGGGAGGCATGGTCCTTCAGTGATGGAGGAAAATATCTGAAATATATGTACCAGTAAATAAAGCCAATGACAAAGTTTAATAATCTAGTTAATTGCCAAAACACAAGAGTGCATATGCTGATATCAATTGTCTTAACTGCTTTACTTATGATTCAGATTGAATTTTTGTTAAAAGTCTGTAATACGAGTTTTATTATAAGTATAGCATCCACTTCACATTATCAATTGCCATCAGAATGAGTTCAGTCATATGAACCATGCCAGAGAAACATGTATACCTAAAAATCATTCCATACACCATTACAGTGGTCCTTTAGCTTACACTACCTCAGAAACAGATCAAACCCTTCTCCTTAATTCTGTCTGTCTATCCCTATACACAAATATTATTGTACCAGCAGTCTTTTTGCCTCACAGAAACGTGTCTGTTTAAAAATTGTTTTTAATAGTGCCTTTTTTTTCTTTTCTTTTTTGCGTCATGATGACCATTGGGATAATATTTTGGTTTTTTGTCATGTGTAAGACAAAGATACCAAAAATCAATGAAATATTTTACCTTCTATATTCTTTAGGAACTACTTGCTTTCGTACATAGGATTCTTTTGATCCACAAACTACACAAATGTTTTCTTTCTCTTGTAAATAATAATCATCTTTAGATGCCGGACGACCAGCTGGTTCAAATTTTAATTGAACTGTGAATGGGTCATCATTTACTTTGTCTGAAACATACAAATAATATTTTTGTAAAGAGCAGATGTCATTATAAAGCTCATCAAGTGTTTTTAATATGCAACTCAGGTTGCAAGGAAATACTGTGATTTCCAATTCAAAGAAAAGCTAAGATTCAACTTGTGAATAGTGCTGTAATCTTACTTCTCAAATATTAAAATTGAATAAAAGTTGTGTTGGCCAGACTTTTTCAAGTGTTTCAACAAAAGAAGTGAGAACATAGTTCTTTGAGTTTGTATTTCTATAACTTACGTAACAATCTAATAGAAAGTTTAATTGATAAGATTGGATCTGGCTATTAGCATGATAAGTATCAATATACCTGCTAAACCCTTTTCTATATACCACTCTGCCTTTTTTATATCACAGGTACACAGACTTTCTCCATCAGGAGCTAAAAGGTAACAGTTGTAGTATAATGGCCGTTGTCGTAATACATAAGCTCTTGTTTCTTTATCTTTGACAGATATCTGGAAGTAAATAATTCATTTTTGTCTTTTTGTAATAATGTTGCCTTCAGAACCTTCTTTATAGAATAATTATGATGATGTGATGTGATCCTGATGTGATCTTCAATTAGATCACTATTTATCAGACCAAAGAATAGTTTTTATGTGATTTTTTTATTGTACTTTGAACCAACTATTGAGTTAAGCCATTTACAAATGAATTTATAGTTTGTTCTGATGTTGTGCTGTTTAAAACATCACTATCTAAGGTTAGAGAAATATTTGAGCAATCGCAAACATGTTTATTTTATAACCCCACCATAATCTTTAAGCAGACAAGTTAAACATGTGTGTAAGTCAGCAGCCAGTAATTCACTGGATGTTGTTGGTTAATGTCTGTCATATTTTATTTTTTTTGTAATTTGTATTGTTTTAAATTAGGCCATCAGTTTTCTTGATTGAATTGTTTTTACATTTTTCATTTCAGAGTGCTGACTATATGGTTTCTGAACTTGTTACTAAATGTATTAATAATAATTAAAACATGGTAAAAAGTTAATAAAAGGTTATTTCCAAACCTCTTCATCATTTGTTAGTTGTGGTCCTTTGTAAGCAGGATTTTTAGAATTCCATGCTCCTCCAACATTAACATCTACTGTCCCTTGTACCAAAGACCTCGTAAAGGTCCAAAATTCTGTTTCATCAACAATGGTGAAAATATCTTCTATATTAATATCTGGTTTCTTGCCCCACATTTTGGCCAAGATTAAGTTCATAAATATATCTACACCTACTAGCGCATCATTGGCTGCATATTCTATCTAAAATTAGAAATAAAATACAGTTTACATTACATGAACAAACAAATGTCCATTTTTGATGAACAACATTTAATTACTTACTTCCACTACATAAACTTTGGTGGGTAGTTGTCTCATTGGCAATACCACATGGCCTTTTTTATGTTTATGTCAGACTTGTCAGTATAGCTAACATGACTTTATTCTTTTTAATTAGAAACTTTCCAAAGCATGTGAAAGAAGAGATAAATACAATTCTAGACAAGTATCTTGAGTGAACCACAAAGTAAAACTATGTACCATTCATAGTTCTCACATCAATAGGATATTTTTCCCCATTTAACAAATGTAAAAGAAATCTTTTTGTTAAGCGTAATTGTATACTCTATAAATCTTAAGAATGGTTGTGAAATTTGCATTTTCTAGTTGTGTACTTTTTAAATCATAGGTTACCTGTTCTTGTGAAAAATCATCAGCTTCCCAGTCTCCACATCTTATACGGTTACTTTTATCTAACATTACTCCTAATATACTCTCAGCTTGGCCCTGTAGTCCTTTACTACGACTGAAAAACAACACTACTGGATAAGTTATATTCATCACTAACAGTTAACATTACTAGCATGAAGAATAATTTTCTAAACTTTAAACTGTTATGTATGTTATATCATAATATATTGTTCAAGTTTCATGTTTGTTTTTTTCCCAATTGTTTTGGTAAATCAATGATAGAGACAATTCTTTGATGTATATAAATAAGACACCATCTTGTATTCTATAGCAGATTTGTAACTATTGAGAGTACTTGTATATGCCTATCTTGTTTAACTATGTCAGTGGATGCAATATGCCAGAGGCTCTATTTTTTTTAATTTGTTGATTTATGAACCCACAAACCTGATTTTGGTGATTTTTTAATAAGACTGAAAAAATCAAGTTTTATGTTTTTCCATTCCTGCTACAAAGAATCTTAAACCCTTAGCTTTGTACATACTGAATGAACTACAAAAGACTACAAAGCTTTAGCATACCAGGTGTATATTCCTCTGACTCTATTAAGGACATGTCTTAAGTCTACACATCCATTTACTACTAGCCCATAATCAAGATGAAGTTTTTTGCCATCTTCTTTAACTGCAACTCCTACTTTCAGTATACTAAAGACAGTAAACATAGAGACACATGAATAAAATCTAAACTTAAGAATAATCTTGAAACAGTCTCATTACTCAAAGCTTTAAAATTTTTATCAGTAGACTATCTACAATTTAAAATCTAAATATATTTATAGATTATCGTTGATCATCTCAACGAGGTTGATTTTCTTGCTTGAGCTGGTACAGCGAAAGTGAGAAAAGCAATCGAGTTGAGATGACCAATGATAATCTGTTTATCGCTATTTTACCTATGACGACGTTGTCAATTTCATGTCAATTTCGTTAGCAACGCCACGTGGCCTCCTTAGTTTCTAGCGATAATTTTTCCATCTCAAGCGAGAAGCATAATATGAAAATTATCACAAAAAAAGATCAAAGGAAAAATGCACAAAATAGCGATAAGAAATATTATATCATAAAAATTAACAATAAACAGTTTCTCTTATTTATACCATTATCAAGTGTCATTGTTAGATAGCCTAGAAAATTAACTTACTTTAAAACAGGTTTCAAACAAAGATTGTAAATGATAATTCTGAATTCCCATCTATTCAATGCTGCCAGCAGCATTAAAATGTTAGCATTCATCCTTATTTCAAGTCACCCAATTTCCAGAATATATGTATCAGTGATCTAGGTCATACAAAATGACAATTACATCATTATAAACTTTCAATAAATTGCTGTATGTCCTCGCAACTCTTCTCATTGTTTTTGTCTCAGGACATATATATTGGTTGATCAATTTTGTTCAGCAATGATGTAGAAACTAAAACTATAGGAACTTTTATTGGTAGTCTTTTTCAAAAGATAGTCTTTGGTCTATGTGTGATATTTTAATTTTTTGTTGATGCATGGGTAGGATTTTGTCTATGTATGTGTGTGTTTTTGTCTATATAGGTGTGTAACATCTTGTCATTACTCTTTGTGTGTATGTGCTTTTGTCTTTCTGTATAACTTCTTGCAAATACATTGTATGTCTTGTATGTCTGTCTGATCTTTTGCAATATATATGTACTGAAGTTTGCTCCACTGGCTGATGATAACATCATAACTAAAACATTTACCTTTTATCTGCCAATATATCTTTTAATGATTTAGGAAAAGAGTCCATTCGATCCAAACGAATCAATGCACATTGTCCCAGTTGTGTAGCCAATTGTAACAAAGCAACAGGACGCCTCTTACCACTAAAGGACACCCATTCACAATCTAGTCCTAAAACCTGAAATATGTCAGAAGTAAGAACATCATTTTTTCAATATTCAGGATTTTATGAAACAATATGAGTAACAATATTTGCAATACTTTCTGAACACAGTCACGACAGTTGAATAAATAACTTGTAGCCTTTTAAAAAGAAATAGTTTGTGATTTCATAATAAAGGTACTATGTTCCAAGTAGCCATTCAAATTTAATAAGAAAATATAAGAAAAGAAAAAAAAACATTTCTTCAAATTTATTTGAGAAAGTTAAAGTGTTTTTTAAAATGCTTCAAATTTTCCTTATACATGTGTGTCCTCAAATTAAGTTTGTACCACCAAAAAAACTAACCTTTTCAATTGTGACAGTATTAATAAAACTTTCATAATCTTCAACAGTGTCTATAAGGAATATTTCCTTTTTTCTTTTATATGGTTTATACTTCTTTGTGTCTTTAAATCTAAGATATAAATATGCTGCCAAGCCTGAAAAATTGAATTTCAAATGTTAAAATATCTTTTTTCTATATGCATAAAAAATCTGTATCTAGACAATCTGAACAAATGCTTTCTTTTGAATTTTTGTAGCAGAAACAGTTTCTGGAATATCAGATAGATACATGTACATTCAATAAAGTTGTGCATTACTGACAGAGACTGTTGGTTTCATAATTTTACATTATCCATTTCTAGTAATTACTGTACATGTAGAGCAGTATCTGCTTACCCTACCAGAGCACCTGAGATCACCCCCAGTTTTTTGGTTGGGTTTGTGTTGTTCAGTCTTTATTTTTCAATGTTGTTTTTTGTGTACTATTATTTGTCAGTATGTATTTTTCATTTTCAGCCATCACAAAGCTAGTTTATTTTCAATTTATGAGTTTGACTCTTCCTCTGGTATCTTTTGCCCTTCTTTTTGTACTTGCATCATTAAAGCAATTCTTCCAGAAAACAAATACACAGAAAAATAAATGTCATTGTTCTTATTCATGAAATCACGTAGTTTTTTGCATGTTAATTTTAAAAGAAACTTTGTCAGAATTTGTTCTTTTCACCCATACATGCCATAACGAATATGTTTTTTAACAAGAGTGCAAACACTTAAATGTCTCATCGGCTTTACTGATCTAATTGAAAAAATATTTACGATACAATTTTACTACAACCTTGACAACTATTCCATTAACCTGACATAATTAATGATTCTTGTCATTCCTACTCGACTTACATGCAACTTTCAATCACCCCATACACCAAAAATGTAATTTTGGCATTAAATACATCCATATTTGTCCATTTGTTATGATGAACCTTCACAGAATTTGAATTTAAATATATATGTTTGAAATAAATTACAACAATAAGTCAATATCAAATTCATAGACTTCACCCCCTTTCAAAGGTAATGCCCCCCTCATATTACAATGCATTTCAAATGAAAAATAATTTAAAACTTGGAACTGTGCATGTGAAAACAGACAACTCAGTTGAAACTGACAAAAAAAGTTTTTAACATTAATTTTATATGGGGACGAAGTCCCCAAAAACAGTAGAAAATTCAATAAAAAAAAAATTCGGAAAAATTTCCCGAAGTTTTCATTGTACTAATGAACTCAAAATCATTCATTTTTTTATGTCATGTTTTGAAATCCCGGACCTGCGCAGAAATCTACAATGTACTTCCTTTTTCCGGTTTTGTTTGTATGAATCTTTGCCGAGTAAAATATATATTTATCAGTCTAGTATAAATAGGAAGGAACGCAATACCAATTTCATTTTTAATATTAAATTCCTTGATATGAAAAAACGTTACCTGATGATAGCGTTTCTTTGTTTTCATTACATTTGACGTCATAACTTAAATAACGTCACAACTAAAATCCCTAACAACAGAACCAAAATCGGAAACGTTACGGTATTTCCGTTTCTGTTAACAAAATATTTAAGTTACAAAAAACTAATTCATACAGACTTCGTCCCCATTTACAGGTTATGCCTGCCTCATATTATCGATTTCCCTATATCATGTTGTGTCAACACGCTTACCTCCAACCAACACAGTACCAATAACTCTACTTATCGCTAAACTGTCTTTGAACATTGTTGGGTTATTCTAAGATCTTTAACTAATAATTTTTTTAAACATTCAGTATTGCACAATTTTTGTTTCATGGGCGCATCCATTGCAATACCCCGGATGTTCCAAATCCGGAAGGGAAACGTTTAACTTTCGGATATTACTATATTTCAATAACGTCATGTAGAACGAAAAGTGACGTCATAGCGACTATGCCAGAAAATGGCAGATCCACTGTCGATTATCATCAAAGCGATCAAGGTCAAAATAGCATTGAACAGGCTATCACGATTAAAAGAAAATGCAGTTCGGCTGCACATGGGATTGCCCCCGAAAACGAAATGGTAAGAAATTGCCTGTAATCGTAAAGAGGGGTGTGGGTGTTCCAACGATATGTTCCGCCCATCCATCAAATGCATTTCCGTCTAAATCTAAAAAGTGCGTGTTCCAACCACTGGCAACACCCCTAACTCATCTGATCAATCGGAGAGTTTGGACTCCATCCCTACACAATCTGTATAGGAAATCATAATTTTAAAAAAAATTAGGAGGGGGGGGGGGGGGGGGGGGTCATTTCCGACCATATTTGACATTGAGTAGAACCGGCTTCAGGGAAAGCGAATCATGGGATAGCGACTAGCTATAACTGACGGTTGCCCGTTGCCGCCTTCTGAATGTTGAAACACTATTTACTATTATAATCATGTCAGATCAACCAGGAACTATTGTTAGGTATACTGTTCCCAGGGTCGACCTCTTATGGATTTTATTTTACCGTTTCACAGCTGGTAGGCCTATCGGATATGTTCCTTATCATATGTGAGGGTCTGGATGAGGGGTCTGTTATTCTGTAAACATTTAATTTTCACCCCTTTTTTTCTCTAATCTTCAAAAATTTAACCCTTTTTTTCTCTAATCTTCAAAAAATTAACCCCTTTTTTTTCTCTAATCTTCATTTTTTTGCCCGTTATTCTCTAATCCTTATTTTTTAAGGGCATTATTCTTTAATCATTTAACCCCATCCAAACCCTCATATGTCGTAATTACAATTTCCTTCCCTTTTTTCGAATCATGAACAGTGATGAATAAGACCTACTGAATTATACTATTTATCGGGTTTTTAATATCAATAACATGAGCAACACGACGGGTGCCACATGTAGAGCAGGATCTGCAAGTTCGTGACACTACCAGAGCACACGAGATCACCCCGGTTTTGGTGGGGTTCGTGTTGTCTTGATTATTATTAGTCTCTAGTTTAGTTTTCTACGTGTATGTTGTGTTTTGTGTACCATTATTTGTCTGTTGGTCTTTGTCTTTTTTAGCCATGGTGTTGTCAGTTTATTTGCTATCTATGAGTTTGACTGTCCCTATACGGTATCTTTCGCCCCTCTTTTAAGTTAGGATATTCCTTTATCACTGGTATGTCATTTTACATTTTAAAAAAATCCAATAAGCGAACGAATTCATGATTATTTCCCGTTATTTGTTGTTGCTAGCAAAGGATTGTATATTTAACTGAAAGGTATCGAGATCATGATCCGGACTACGCAGAATCGATAAATTATGATATAACTTAAGTAATACAAAGAATAATAAAGGAGATACCAGTTATAATTATTACTGTTATATTAGGACTTTTGGCCGGCCTAGATGTTTGCAATACACTTTTAAATAAAATCATACTAAAATAGACATCGTTTGCCGAATTTGCGTCAGTTTCATCTTTTTCTAAAAACTCGCGACAAACATGAAAGAAGGCCAAACAAATTTTTGATATCACCATGAAACTGAAACATTAATCTAGAATTTGGGTTCTTTTTTTTTAGTATAATTTCTGAATTTTCTATGATTTTCCTAAGTTACAGTTTGGCATTTAAATATTCCTTCAAAATGTACGTGTCTTGCATTATGGCAGTGAAGTACGGAATTTTCAAAATGTTGAAAAATAAAAAAGGAAATAGTGTCAAAATGAGATAATATTTAGAACAAGGAATGGAAACACGACTCGAGATCCCGGCGCGATAATTTTTGTCTGTTTCGATCGGAGGTACGACAAATTATACAAAAAATCATATAGTAGGTCCATGCAGTTCCTGTTAAATTTATCAGTCGACTAAATTCACAGGGTACATCTGCATTGAGAAGATATAAAGGAGAATTAAAACCTAGTGTCAAGCAATACTCTTCTGTGTAAAAAGGAAACCATAAGGTAGTCTTTTAATGGCCCCTTTTACTTATATGTTTGCAATAAACTTTAAATATAAAAAAATACATTGATTGTCGAGTTTCATCCGGATCACAAAACAAAAGTACATGTACATGTTTTTTTTAATGAAATCTGGTTGTAAAATGGAGATTGAAACAGCAATGTGAGAATTGCTATAGAGTAAAACTAAATGTGATAAGGTTGTGCTAAAAGTGTAAGAGGATATCAACAGAACATACCGAAGTCACTATAGTTAGTCGAATAAAGAAGGGAAATCTCTGAACATTATTATCAACGTAATGAAAATTTAAAGACCGGACCAAAAGACATTTTAAAGGCGAAACACTGAAAAGTAAAGAACGAGCAACCAAAGTTGTATCAAAGACCGAGGATAAAGGAGATTAATGGAATGGTTTTGTTCTAGTAATAGTCTCTCTAAAAGTTGACAGTAAGGGTCTTTCTGGGAATGACACTGACAAAACGGATGACCACAATTATACCCTTGTGAACCGTCCCTGTTTTAGAGTATGCACGTTACAGTTTCACAGAATACTTCATGTTTTAGGTGAATGTAATACAATATGCAATTGCCGTTAATACGTGACAGTTTTTCTCATAAAGCTATTTAGCTGCAGCATGTATTTAACATAGATGTAAATGTGAAAAAAATATCATTTCTTTGTGGCTATTACTGTCAGCTGATATCTTTTTCATCCAAAATCTGTGCGTAAAATGGCTATTACATTGACAACGAATTTTATTACACTCTTCTTCCAGCAAAATGAAATGCAATCACATCAATTTCTATTCTTTTATTCCTATTCCAGGACAGAAGAATGTTATGCTAGTTTCATGTCGTCCCTGAGAACTGCCTGCTGTGAAATATTTACACCGTGTTGTGTACTTGGTAAAATCAAACGACCAGAAGTACCAGACAACTGCATTAAACGGATATTTTTCAATGGAACATATGAGAATGACGTATTCAAAAATGTTCTAGGTCGGTATAAAGAGTATTTAATCCTTTTCCTGGATATCCGATATTGATTGTGTAGCTAATGTTATAAAATATACATTAAACATTTTTAGGTCAGTAATTGAGGATTGAAAAATCTCATTCATATAAAAAAAAACATAATGTGGTATGATTGTCAATGAGGGCAGATACGACACTCCACAAGAGATTAAGCAACACAGAAATTAACAGCTAAATAGATAACCATACAGCCTCCAACTACTAGTATTTGTAATACATTTGGGAAAGTTGCATACCTTCTAAGACAGTGATCCATGCATAGCAGGAGATGCCTTTACTGTCGTCGGAGGCACCCGGTCTCGCAGGAGTACATGCGATTCTATCGTGGTGTGTTAGTTTTGTTTTGGCTTCTTAATAAATTGAAGAGATTTTTGAGCATTGGTTTAACTGTCCCGTTAACTGAATTTATATAAAACGGAATAAGAAAATCAATACAGAACATGAACAACTATTTCTAAATGATAAGGTAAACTCCTGTTATGTACAGTTGATTGAAAATAGTAATTGCGCTATATCATTTGTCATTCGAGACGGTTTTATGTGTTCTAATCATTATGGTAAGTTTTTGTTTTCATGCTTAAAGTAGTAAATAAGTGAGAACGAGACGTTAGATAATTCCATGGGTCCGATGCGCTTTTCTTGATTTACCTTCATCAAGAACGCTCAAAGCCAAATATTTGAAAGCCGAGTATGTACAAGAACCGAAACAGTCAATATCTTTGCTAAAAAATATAAGTACAATTGCCCCGTTCACCCGAATTTAGTAGATTTCTTTAAGACTTTTCAGAAAAATTGTTGTAAATCCAACTGCTGTACCCCTTTTTTTGACATTTAAACCTATAATGTCTGTTTGTTTTATTCACACTTCGTTGTCAATCTTATGGAATTGTATTCGTATGTCATACAAGTGAGAGGTTATGCTAGCTATAAAACCAGTTATAATCCACCATTTTCTGCTAAGAAAATGCCTGTACTAAGACAGAAAATATATGACAATTGCTGTCCATTCGTTTGACGTGTTTGTGCGTTTGATTTTTCCATTTGATATTAACGGAAATATATTCCGTTTTGAATTATATAAGAAGTGTTTTCTTTTTTTTTTGTTTTGTCGTGATTTTAAATTAAAGCTGTTTTTTTATGCTTTTTGTCATCTTGCTGGTTTTTGATGTTCGAGATAAATCTAAAAAAACTAATTTAACTAAAAATTTCAAAATAAAAAAAATATTTAAAGGTAAAATTTGATCTGTGTTGCGTGAATGTCTATCCTTAAACACTTTTTGATTTTAAAAAGTATATTAAGACTGATAAGTTGTTTGCTTCAAATAGTTTTTCAGCAAAACAATTTCGATATGGAAACTTGGGCCGGCCTCAAGATTGTATGTTCCCAGGATAAGTTTGTAGACTTTTGTAAATTTTGATTGTCGCTAAATAGAATAAAAACACGTACTTAAATTGACATTGTTCGAATGTTATAAGTCTCTTTCAACTTTTTTTAATTGCAGGTTTCATTTTTGGTGTGTTAGTAACGATAATATTATACTTGATCATGGTATTTCAAATAAAATTTACACCTCTGACGTCATCATTAGTATCTACATTTCTTGGTGCTGTACTAACATTAGGACTTGCTTTTACGTCGCAGACAAGGTTAATGGTTTTACTAATGATCCCACAGTTCTTTACAAGTAAGTGGGAAAATAGGACTTAACATGTTCGTCAGTCTGTTCAAATAAAATGTGTCAAGCTATATTTGCATATAATATATTTGCCTCTATTTTTTTCTTTGCATTTACCTAATTTGTGAAATTGATTTAATTACACTGTGTCTATTTGCTGATTTTGTGAAATTGATCTAATTAAACTGTGTCTATTTGCAAAAAAGGATAGATTTTTCTTCTTTTTAGTATTTTGCATTTAACCATTTTGTGAAATTGATTTAATTAAACGGTGTCTATTTGCAAATAGTATATTTTCTATTTTTTATGCCATGCATTTACCTTATTTGTGAAATCGATGTAATTAAACTGCTTATACTTGCAATTACTATATTTTTCTTCTTTTTCATTCATTGCATTTACATATTTTGTAAAATTGATGTAATTAAACGGTGTCTGTTGTATTGTCTTCTGTCTTATAAATACCTTGTAAAAACAATGTTAACAAAGTAATTTCAAAAATTTGATTTTTATAGTGTAAGCTGCTGAATATAACATTTCAAGATCAAAGACTATTTTTGTTGTCAGCAATTCATCTGCATTGGCAATTTGTCGGCTAACTTGCAAAATGTATCGAGAATTTTTTGCTGATATGACTTATCATTGATATGGTTATATTTATTAATGATATGTTTACAAAATAAAGAATTTTTGAAATACTGAGGCTTTTCTACCTCAGGCATAGATAACTTTAGCTGTATTTGGCCAAACTTTTAGGAATTTTGGTCCTCAATGCTCTTCAAATTCGTACTTTTTTTTGGCTTTTTAACTTTTTTTTGGATTCGAGCGTCACCGATGAGTCTTTTGCAGACGACACGCGCGTCTGGCGTATATACAAAGTTTATTCCTGGTATCTATAATGAGTTTATTTTCTTGCATGGAAACGTGTTTTGTAATCTATATTGCAAGATAGGTAACGAGTTAGCCAATAATATTAGAATCAGATCTTTTACTTTGCAACCTTATATTTTATTTATTTGTTGCACTTATACAAGAGGGACGAAAGATACCAAAGGGACAGTCAAAGTCGTAAATCTAAAACAAACTGACAACGCCATGGCTAAAAATGAAAAAGACAAACAGAAAAACAATAGTACACATGACACAACATAGAAAACTAAAGAATAAACAACACGAACACAAACTATCACACAAATGGTCTATAACGCAAAAAAAATATTATTTGATCATATTATATAGTTTGATCATTTGATAAGTCAATGTTGCCACTCTTTCACTTATAAAACATAAGAAATATAGTTCCTAGAACAATACGTTTCTTGGACCATTTTAACAACGATCGAAATGAGAGCTTGTTTAATATTCAAATGTCTAATTATGTTGTTCCTACTAATTTTTATTAAAACTTTAGGTAAAGGTAGAACATTTTTGTTAATGTATGCTGTTGTACTTGTTATGAACCATCCTGTACAGAACTTCAACAAAAATGTACTTGTTATGTCTGACAGTTCAACATGTGGTCAAGAAATGGCATTCAACCAAACGAAGGAAGTTATCGAAGCAGCGTTTTCTCCAATGGCAGGTAATCTATTTAGAACTATGTCAAATAAAACCTTAAGATTGTCATCATCACAGTACTTAAATTCAAGCAAATTCATTCATATGAAACTAATTATTTTGAACTAAACACATCTCATTTTCTGATATGTTCACCTATTTCAATTATTAAGGTCCTAAAAAAAAAGATACTGATTTCTATCACGGCTGGTAATCTACACACGCAGAACATTTGGCTCTGCAATGAAAACCGTGAGAGGATTTTCCGGTTGTGCTTGAGTGGAGCAATTGTCACCGCTTCAAAGGGTATATACATTTCTAAATCGCAATTTTCTTATTCGACTGATCAAAATATTGATTTTTTTTGTTGTACGTGGAGTTAAACTCCTACAAAATCAGTTGCCCCACAAGAGTTTGCCGAAAAAAGTGACATTTAGATTTTGAAATGGTTCTATTAACAGACCTACAAGTTCAAACTTTTTATTCGGTCAATGGGTATGAATATCGTTTTGGGCGGCGTTTACGCTGTCCGGTGTTGATAGACATCTTAATAAATCTAAAAACATCATATTTTCATTTTGTCATGCGTGAGGGGATCGGTTCTGATTGAGGACATCGTGAATGCGTGAGGGGACTTGGAATTATATTTCTTTATATATAAGCTATCAGTCGTTGAAAGTTGTCTTGATATGGTTAGATTGTTTATGAAAAAACAAAGGAGTAGGTCCGGTAAGGACCGATTTTGGCCTCAAATTTCAGGTTCATTTAACGAAAGACTTTGACCACTTTTTAAATACTTAAGTGTCTATTTCAATGGATTCAATCAATTTATGTGAAAGATTTTAACTAATTTAGTCATAAGAAACGATCCGATTCAAGCTTAAATATATAAAACTACCAAATATGACGAAAAATGTCACTTTTCAGATGTTTATTGTGAAAAATGAAAGTGGCCGCATCCGTGTTCATCCACAACCTTTATATATGTTATGTATTATCATCAAATACAACTTCTATTTCAATATTAAGGATGAACACGAATGTGGCCACTTTCGTTTTACACGGAAACCGTCAAAAATTTAACTAAAATGCTAGAATTGTGGAGATTTCAGTAATTTAGCATGACTTAATGGTGCTACTATCCGATATATGTGCATTGTATTTTCAAAAACAGCCCATATTTATGTAGCAGAAGCATTCTTCTATCCAATAAATAACTTTAAGTTTACATTTTAACAATTTTGTAAAACTGCTATATTTTGGGGCCAAAAGAAGTCTTACTGGACCTACTCCTTTGTGTGCATAAATAAAAATTATGAGATAGAATTTTGAAATAACAATAAATCACCAAGTTTTCTTTTTATGAATAAAAGTCTAACCAATAAATTTCAAATATGTCTTCAAATTCGTGGATATGGACAAATAATCGGTATAGTTTACTACCACAATTTGATATTAATTAATGTTGTTATATCAGTATTGCAAATCTAATCTGATTTTGTCTATCCTATTTTTGGAATATTGTTTAAGAAATTCATGAGACGTAACTTTGTGCGTTGATGGTATGGCTAACTCGGCTGTGAATTTTTATGTGCTTGTTAAGGTTGTTTTATGTATCCGTTTTTATTGTGCAGTTAGTCACCACTTCGATTTTATCATGTATATCTATTATATAGTCATTTTATAAAACTTCACTGGTTGCAAATTTATGAATTAATCGAAATAACAAAGATGTTCTTATTCCAGACAGAAACCCTAGCAGTATTAGGCACAACTTTTTGGAACTTTTGTTCCTCGATGTACTTGTCTTGGCTTTCTAACTTATTTCATCTGAGCGTCACTGGTAAGCCCCTTGTGTGGACGAAAGATGAGTCTGACGTATAAGTTTTTTTTTTAACCTAGTACCTTTTGTTAGCTATAATTGACGTGTTTCTCTGTCCTATATGTTCTCTCATTTATTTGTATTGTAGTCCTGTCATGTAATGTTGTCTTTAAATGATATATTTACCATTGTCGTAGAAGCGGGAGGTTTGGCATGCCACAAAACCGGGTTCATCCCACCATTTTTTTCTTAAAATGTCCTGTGCCAAGTGTGTTTTAGAGTTTAATGTTAACTTGTGTTTCTGTTGTGTCGTAGTTTTCCTCTTATATTTGATGTGTTTTCCTCAGTTTTAGTTTGTAGTCCGAATTTGTTTTTCTCAATCAATTTATGAATTTCGAACAGCGGTTTACTACTGTTGCCTTTATTGGAGACATATTTGCAATTTATTGGTAGACTGTTTATTCATATACAGAAAACTTTGTGATGTATTGTATAAATCAAAATATTCAATCAAATATCAAAATTTGTGTTTTAGCAATCCATTTTTTTTAAAATACTCAATATAAGGGGAGTTAACTCTTTTCGTAAAATATAAATATACTGGGCTGATGGGCTGAAATTTTTCGACTTTTATTTGTAGCTAGAAACGAAATCGTTGACATATTTTTTCCTTTTTTTGTTCGTAGAACATATCGTCCCACAATGTATTTCACAATTCTATGTCATTAATTTTGCTTATGCACACCAAATGTGTTTTTTCATGAACAATCTGCCCACACTTAGGCAACTTTCAAGGACTCATAGTTTGGAAATAAATTTATGATTTCACGTCCCCTCACGCATTCGCGATGTCCTCAATCAGAACCGATCCCCTCACGCATGACAAGATAAAAATATGAGGTTTTTAGATTTATTAAGATGTCGATCAACAACGGACAGCGTACTCGCCGCCCAAATCGACATGCATACCCATTGACCGAATAAAAAGTAAATTTGAACTTTATGGTCTGTAATTATAACCATTTTAAAATTTAAATGTCACTTTTTTAGGCAAAATCTCGTGCGGCAACTGATTTTGTAGGAGTTCAACTCTACGTACAACAGTAAATAATACATGTATCTCTTCATTAAAGTATTCACCACAGCATAGCATTCTCCGGTTTTCAATATTTTGATCAGTCGAATTAGAAAATTGCGATTTAGAAATGTCTATACCCTTTGAATCGTTGACAACTGCTCCACTCAAGCACAACCGGAAAATCCTCTCACGGTTTTCATTGCAGAAGATTACCAGCCGTGTCTATGCACACATGCAACTTTCATTTAAATTTATTTAAATCGAATATTTGTATTACTCCATACAACCGTTTTTTAATTAGGTGTTATTAATATGATAAACAAGTTAATGGATGCTCTGAAACAGTTTGCGGCTCTTATACGGAAAGCATTTACAGCACTGCAGTCAGCTATTACAGAAATAGGTAAGCAAAAAAGAATAAGTAAAGTCAGATTTACTAACAATTCTCATGTCACTGAATGTGATTTAAAATTTTAGTATTTTGTTTTAATTGTACTTTTTAAGAAGGTTTAAAAAAAGTTAAACTTTAAGCTAATTATTATTCATTCTTTTACTATTAATATATGTCATCATGACATTAAACAACATCACAATCATTTCACTATCGTGCACTTTGAATATTGTTTCGTGTGACCCATTTGAAGTAAAGATGATATTTGTAATGGTACCTGTCCTAAAAATTTCTACAAAGAACAGTTCCTGTTAATTCTGATATCACTTTACTTATTGTTCAATTTGTTGCTGCTTGTTAAGACTCTCATGTGCAACCAGGACAAGATCAATTTGATAATAAATACGAAAGGTATGTTCTGAAAGGTAGGTCGATTAAAGTGAAGGTTGTATAAGTTGGATTGACACTGGAAAAATAAAGGCATGTTGACAGACACAGTTGTGAAATTAGGGAGCTGTCTAAATGAAATACAGAATTAATCGTTTTGTAATGGAATTTAATATGACAGTCATACAAGTGAGAGGTTTAACGCTATATAAACAGTTTCAATCCACCATTTTCTACATTTGAAAAAGCCTGTACCAAGTCAGGAATATGCAGTTCTGTCCTTTCGTTTGATGTATTTTATCATTTGATTTTGCCATTTGATTAGGGACTTTCCGTTTTTGAATTTTCCATCGGAGTTCAATATTTTTGTGATTTTACTTTTTTTCTTCATGTTGAATTTCTATTTGTCACATAACAATCCTGAACATGATTTTTTTGTAGCTGCTGTAATAGGTAGGGCGTTAAAATGGCTGGGAAACATTGTAAATGTATGTAACGAGAAAATGGGTGAACCTTTCAGGAGATGTAATAAAGCATTTGAAACTGCTTTCACGAGATGCAAGTACGTGATAATAATTTCAGATCAATAATTTCACTGCAACATGATAGTACAAGCATCATCACATTAAAACATTTCTATAGCTATTGGTAAACAGTTAAATGGCCAGATGTACTATTGCTAGTTAGGTAGCTCAAATTGTTCTGAATACAAAAAAAGGCCTTGTAGAAAACGTTTGTAACACACTAGCAGCAGACATTGCCGTTGGTTTACACCAAACATTTTACAAATGAAGCTTGCTGTAAGCTTGTGACAAACATTATTATTTGCGTTTGTACTTTTGATTTTTCCTTTTGCTCTGGGAATTTTCGTTTAGAATTTTTCCTCGGAGTTTGGTAATTTTGTCATTTTACTTTTTTGTAATCTTACTGCAAAACTTGGTGTTTTTTTCAAATTTGCCACAAGCCTACAACAGAAAGCTGCAATGTGTACTATAAGTGTGCAGTTGTAGGCAATCATCTGCGTGTTTCGAGCAAACTTTTTGTTTGACGCAAATTTATTGCAGCCCTGAGCAGGTCTACCGCAAGTTGCGGAAAATATTTCAGTTTTGTTAGGGGGATTGTGTAGTTAACACTTCACATGTAATATACACAAATACGATATATGTCGCAGAAAGTTGAGAGAGAATATATTATATATACCGAGGAGACAATCAAAAAGTCCAATATTATCAGACATCCACGTAACCAAAAAGAAAAATGACGATAAGATAAACGAAAATAACAAAACACTACACTTAAAACAAAAAACGAACAACACTTACCCGTTCTAAACAATGAGTGATCTCAGGTTCTCAGCTCCTGAAGGGTGTGAAGTTCATGCTGTTCTAGTACAAATTAGTCGCACAATACATTGCAAGTTCAAGTAAGGTGATGAGTCGCCCAGCTGTAGTCATGTAACAATAGAGGAAAAGAGGACTGGATTGTTGTAACGACAAAATGAATATAAGCTTTGGCATGAATAAACTCATCATAGATACCATGATGTGACACAGAAATTTCATAACGGTCAGGTGTCCGTGAAATTTTCGAGATTATAACTTCAACTTTTCCATTTGGAACCCTTATTTGATGTAATAGTTTTATTGTTAGCAGTAAATCTCAATCAAGGAAATCATGAAAGTGGAATACATGGGTACACGTATCTACTTTATAAACTTATGTGTATTCCTCAATAGTTGTATGTACACATTAAAGAAGAGAAAACATCTTTTTTAGTTCTCAACAGAAGATGGATATCAATTCTAAATTATGTCAAGACATATATCTCTGGTTTATTTTTTTTTAATTTTTATCTCAATATATTAATATATATTTGGCAACTCTTTTAATACTGGCGCATTAAACAATCGTTTCCACTTCTCCAAACATTTTCTTTCTATTATACTCATTAAATGAGTGTAACAAGAACACGGTAGCCATTTTCAATAAAATTAACGGTACCAATTTTCTTGCACCAGATGCGCTTTTCGACAATACATGTCTCTTCAGTGATGCTCGTGGTCAAAATATTTGAAATCCAAAGCTTATATAAAAGATGAAGAGCTATATCCCAAAAGGTCCAAAAAGTATAACCAAATCCGTGAAAGGAATCAGAGCTTTGCATGAGGGAGATACATTCCTTAATTTCTAATAATTTCTAATATTTTGTAACAGCAAATTTTAATAACACAAAAAAATCCTTATTTTCATGCCTGTAGCGAAGTACTGGCTACCTGGCTGGTGATACCCTCGGGGACTAATAGTCCACCAACAGAGGCATCGACCCAGTGTTAGTAATAAAATTAACGGTACCAATTATCTTGCACCAGATGCGCATTTCGACAATACATGTCTCTTCAGTGATGCTCGTGGTCAAAATATTTGAAATCCAAAGCTTATATAAAAGATGAAGAGCTATTATCCAAAAGGTCAAAAAAGTATAGCCAAATCCGTGAAAGGAATCAGAGCTTTGCATGAGGGAAATACATTCCTTAATTTATAATAATTTCTAATATTTTGTAACAGCAAATTTTAATAACACAAAAAAATCCGTACTTTCATGCCAGTAGCGAAGTACTGGCTACTGTGCTGGTGATACCCTCGCAGACTAATAGTCCACCAGCAGAGGCATCGACCCAGTTGTAGTAATACAATCAACGGTACCAATTATCTTGCATCAGATGCGCATTTCGACAATACATGTCTCTGCAGTGATGCTCGTGGTCAAAATATTTGAAATCCAAAGCTTATATAAAAGATGAAGAGCTATTATCCAAAAGGTCAAAAAAGTATAGCCAAATCCGAGTAAGGAAACAGAGCTTTGCATGAGGGAAATACATTCTTTAATTTATAATAATTTCTAATATTTTGTAACAGCAAATTTTTAATAACACAAAAAAATCCGTATTTTCATGCCAGTAGCGAAGTACTGGCTACTGGGCTGATGATACCCTCGCGGACTAATAGTCCACAAGCAGAGGCATCGACCCAGTGGTAGTAATAAAATCAACGGTACCAATTATCTTGCACCAGATGTGCATTTCGACAATACATGTCTCTTCAGTGATGCTCGTGGTCAAAATATTTAAAATCCAAAGCTTATATAAAAGATGAAGAGCTATAATCCAAAAGGTCCAAAAAGTATGGCCAAATCCGTGAAAGGGATCAGAGCTTTGCATGAAGGAGATACATTCCTTGATTTATGATAATTTCTAATATTTTGTAACAGCAAATGTTGATGACACAAACAAAAATCCGTATTTTCATGCCAGTAACGAAGTACTGGCTGCTGGGCAGGTGATACCCTCGGGGACCAATAGTTCACCAGCAGAGGCATCGACCAAGGTGACGAGTTTTAATGATGTCTTGATAACAGTCAATATAATTCACACTGCATCATTACGACCTTGTCTTGAAGGTTGTATTTGGAAAGACAAACGATTCTTCCAGTTAATAAAACAATATGATAAAAGTATTGTCTGATTGGTTAATATGATACAAAATACAAAACCACACTTAGAATTATTCAAAAATATTTCGTAAAAAGGAAGACTACAAATTTTTAGAAGTTGAACACAAATAGCCACATATAACACAATAACACACTTTTAAATGAATGGAGTTTCAAGACCGTAAAGTAAAGTCTAGCTGTCATCAGTGGTGTTTGACAGAAATTGAAAGAAGTTTCAGTTGACGTTATGTCGACTATATTCCATGAATATGCCAATCAATATCATATGCTTAAATCTTTGAATAATAATATCGCAAAGAAACTTAAGAATACAATTGCACTTTAATAAACAGTTATTGAAGCACAATGATATTTTGTTAATCAAACACAGTTTCTTTGTTAATTTGACTTATAAAGGTTTTTCACTTGACCGCAACAATCAACTTAACCAATTTTTACATCTCGGAAATTGATTGAGAAAACTAATTAAGGTATCAAACCAAATTAATGAGGGATTCAGCGTTAGGAGTAAGACCGGGTGTGTCGACACAATGATTATCTCCTGCTATGCATCATCTGTCGTGATATGCACTACAGTGGCATCTACCCAGTGATTTAAAAACTAATTAAAGGTACCAGACTTAAAATTCAGGTCACATAAACCATTTAATAGAGGAACGAAAGATACCAGACGGACAGTCAAACTCGAAATTGAAATTAAACTGACAACGCCATGGCTAAAAATAAAAATAAAAATAGCAAATATAGTACAGAAGACACAACATAGAAAACTAATGATTAAGCAACACGAACCCCACCATAAACTGGGGGTGATCTCAGGTGCTCCAGAAGAAGATAAAGTTTGACATATCTATTGATATTCTATTAATGTATGATTTCAATATCATTATTTTGATTTGTTTTGAAAATCTTTTCTCATATCTGTCATTGAGTCCATCAGGTTCAAGAATTCGTAACTGCTGCATCAAAAATCTCTCTACAACTTGTTTTCAATTTTGTTTTTTCTCTATGATTTGTGACGTTTTCAAAATCATTCCCTTCTCTTAAAAGACGTCTTGTGGTTGGGCAGTTTCTTTCTTTTGAATAAAATGACCGATCGTTATTCAGTCGGATGTTTAAAAATGGTGTTTCTATTTCAACAACATATTGCAAAAGGAGGGACGAAAGATACCAGAGGAATAGCCAAACTTATAGATTGAAATAAACTGACAACAGACAAATAACAGTACAAAACACTACACAGAAACTGAAGACTAAGCAACACGAAACCAATCAAAACCCTGGGGTGATCTCAGGTGCTCCGGAAGGGTGAGCAGAGAGCTCCACATGTGGCACCCGTGACAAGGAACGAGTTGCAGACGTTAGATCATAAATACAATTTTGAGTTTTGCACTTAGATGTTATAAATATGTTTAGAAAGTATATATATATATAACACGATCAATTCTGGAACTCCTTTTTGTCCATGAGAACTCATAAAGCATACCTCGTATGCACAAAGGAAGAAATATAATTTACAATGTAATCTGATGGGAAAGCTGAATGATTGTCGAAAAAAATGCATTCTAATCACGACAAATGTATAGAAAATTTATATCCGTTAGGTAACGCTGAGACATTTTTTTTTGCCAGGATTAAATGATAGATTTTTTACCATTTTCTAGAACAGAATATTAGTATTTTTTATGTCGTTCACCCGGTCATATTTTCATATGAAACAATCAAAACTTATACTACATGTATTTATATAATGATGTTGTCAACGGTGCTATTGTGACTTTTTTTTCTATTTAAGAGATGCTTTGGGTATATTTGGATTTATTTGCCATGTTGTAAAGGCTGTTAGCTATGTTTGCTATATATGCAAAAGTAAGTATTACTACCTTTGCAGTATTTTTGCGATTTTATTTTTTACATTTTTTGTATTTGTTTTTTTTTTTATTGTGAAGGTTATTTTTCATCTTTTGTCTACATGATCTGGTTTATAAAATGCAACTTTTTTGGCACTTTACAAATAAATGTATTGTGTTGAGAACTCAATTTGTTTTAGTCCCTTTCTGTTTTCATGCTATACACCAAATGACATTTTGATTCAATTTGAAGAATACATACACTGTTTCTGTATTTTTTTCAGTTGCAGACTTGCTTTGTATTATTGCATCCTGGATCAAGGACGTAGTTGTTGACAAAATTGTAAGACGTAAGTACTTTATTTTATCACTTTTAAAAATGTATCCAAAACTAGGCTTGGTATCTATTTTGTATCCTTTGACAAAAGAAATCGTATTGAAATTTTTATAAGAAAAGAAATCAATCATGGCGAATATATAAACTTACTTTAGAAATATGCCATATATTATAATGTCTGAAGGACTAACAACTAGTCCCATGTGAGCAGTAGCAGTATAGACAGTGAAACAAGTGAGGACACACATGTGGTTGAGACTAACCTTGCCTCGTAACTAATTTTGCAAATCAAGCCCACAAAATTATGAAAGTCTGCGGTACTTTGTAGAGGTATGTAGATCCTGCTCCACCTCTGACACCAGTCGCTTTTATCATTACAAGTGCAAAGGCGGTGATAAGTCTCGTTCAATAGTAAGTTCATCCAACACAAAGTATTATGAAGAAAAAAAATTACCATAGATAGACATATTAACATCAAGCGTCCTTACAGAAAAAGGAGTTTAATCTGTGTTATAAGACCCAGTTCTGCATGTATCCACCGTCTTTTTTATTATAGTAGTTAAAAATTCGATGTATGTGCTACACAATTGAGGAAATGAAGATGTTATTGTTGCAGCAATAATATAGTCACCAAAATTTGAAACATTCGATGGCGTACAAAATTACTTTCCTGGATTCTATGATGAGTTTATTTACCACCACTGCTGGTCAAGTTTGTCTGCTCGAGGGTATCACCAGTTCAGTTGTCAGCACCTCGGGGTTTACATGAATTATTATTGTAATGGTCACAATTATAAATAAATTGTTATAACAACTTTGAATTTTTCAAATACTTAGGATACCCAAGGAAAAGATTACATTGACATAACTTCCAGAAATTTGGGGTCCTCAATTCTCGTTCTTTGACCTTTTAAAAGAAAAATTATTCGAATTTGATCGACGAGTCTTTTATAGGTGACCTTCTCGTTATGCGTACAAAAGTCCAATCCTGATATCTGTAGTGAGAGTCAGCAGGACTTTTTTTTTAATTTAGACAAATAAAATTAAGGTTTTAACTAATAAAAACATAGGAAACTTAACATGGAATTCAGGATTTTTTCAATGTTTGTTGTTTGTAAAACAAATTGTTGTCTAAAAACAGTTTGAAATTTGTTCTTTATAATATACTGTACTCATTATACGGTTTATTAAAAGTACTCAGCAGATCCATCTTTTTATTACAGCTGTGAAGTCTGCTATATTTGATATCAAGATGATGTTTTACTTTAATGTTACTATAAATTACCACTATGAATTTAACATGACACAGTCCAAATCATACACACAAGTCAGGAAAGACATTATGAATGAGGTGAAGGAAAGACTTGGCAGCTTTTCTGAATTTATGTCAGTGATGACAAATGTCATGTTATTTACCATTATATTTGTATTTATCAAGTAAGTTCACTTTTTAATTTTCTCATTTATTTAATAGCATATATAGTTTAAACAACACAGCAGAACAGTTTTGCTCTTATTTTGAATAAAAAAAAGAACAAAAGACATACCTTTAATGTTTGATCTATTTCAGAAGTATGCTTGTGCTTTTCTCAGTCACAAAATTTAAACTTGTTGAACAAAAACATATCAAGTTATAGAGCACAATTTGAAATATCGAGATTGTCATAAATACTGTTCATTTGATGTGAAAATATGTGAATGCCACTTTTTGTGTAAGAATTTCAAACTTATGACAACTCACTCATTAGTCATTTTCCCACACCACTTATTAGATATAAGTTCCGTAACCGTAAATATATCGTTTTTCGGGCAAAAAATTGTGCATCTTATGTTTTGATTTTACCTCAGACTGATTTTTGTGGGCATGCATTATCATTGGATTTCGTTAGTGTATCATTTTTGGTGACGACAGGCGTCGACAATCTATGTTTATTTGTCTTATTACTATCAGTTCTTGCATCATGGAGTTGTCAGTTTATTTCCTATCTATGAGTTTGACTCTCCCTCTGGTATCTTTCACCCTTTTTTATTGACCGTTTTAACCTATCTAATTCGCAGGTCAATGGTGAGTCTTTTTTTTTTAGACGAAAAGTCTTTTGACTGGCGTACACTACTTTAAATAGTAATTAAAGGTACCAGGATTATAATTTTATACGCCAGCCGCGCGTTTCGTCTACATAAGACGCATCAGTGACGCTCAGATCAAAATAGTTGTAAAGCCAAACAAGTACAAAGTTGAAGAGCATTGAGGACTCAAAATTCAAAATCTTTTGCCAAATACGGTACCTATGATGAGTGTATGTCCTACTAATTTAACAACAATACTTACTGCTTATTGTCCCATCAACATTTTAAGTTTAAATTGGCAAATCGCGGTAAACAAACAGATATGAGCAATCAATATATCTGGAAATTTCAAAGAGTAAAATTAAAAAAAAAAAAAATGGTTATAAAACTTTAGAGCCTCAACATTATTTTCTTTGAGAGGGATATATCGATTTTTATCAAAAATTAATCAGTTAGAAATCTCCATTAAACTTTTCTCTTTCGACATATACATTGTTTGGTTGGAATGTACCTATAAAACTGCTTAAGAAATATCCATTCTTATTATTTGGCACATATTTTATCATTATTTCAACTGCCTTTTGTTTCAGAGCTGTGCTATACAGACAGAAATATTTGAACAGCGATAAGTTTGATAACTATTACTTAACGTTCAAGGTACAAGAGGTTGATCAACGTAGAAAACAAATGGGAAAAGAGAGTATATACCCAATGACCAGGAAAGAGAAAGGAAAATATGTTTCTTCAAGTATGTTTAAATTGTTTTGTTTATTTCTATACGTTTGTCTTTCTAAACTTGTGCGCTATTTGTAATACTGTAAACCAAAATATTTTCGCGAGCGATTTATTTTCGCGACTTTCGCGAGTAGAAAAATAACGCGAATATAAATCGTCGTGAATATGTCAATCTTCAATCTTTCCTTAATAAACTTCATCAAGTAAATCAGATAATCGCGAAATTGAATAGCCGCGAAGTGGTCAAGAAAGGGTAAAACGCGAAATAAAGTATCCTCGAAAATAAGTTGGTTTACAGTATGCTAAGGTACTACACGTGCTGTGTTGTGTGCACTGAGAACCAGAGGATCTGTAATATCTCTGGTGGAATCACAGTCATGTAGTGTAGCATTAAACCAAAATAAAAAAGATGTGCATAATGGTTTGCCTTCATTTTGCTGAATTATACTTTTGCTTGCTATTCACTGTTATTATATTGATCATGCTTTATATGGTTGGTCACATGAATTTCATTAAAGCTCATGTATTACCATGTACTTAGCCGTTTTCAATATTTCTAAACAAAATCACAAATGCTCCAAAAGATTGTATAAATTACTGCATAAAAGAAGGACAGGTTAAATCCAATAAAAAAGATACAATCTGACTAAATGGTAGGGGAAAATGATATACAACCAAGTAGTGAAAAATTCATAACAATTTGATAGTTTCTTACATCACTATGAGATCGAAATAAAAAGACATAAAAAGTCTTTAAAACGAAGAAATAATTCACTTTTGCAGCCTCCATAAAACTGGTAAGAACAGAGAGGAGCAAAATGGCCAAAGGAATTTTTATGTTATTCATAGCTGGGTGCCATGCTGCGTTTTATCTGATGTCGGATTATGGTTTGTGGTGGTTGCTAACAATGCTGAAAAAACATTTGATGCTCAAAACAAACAATACAGGTAAAACTATTTAACTGATATTTAGGTACACTTTACAACACCAAAATACGTATTAAGAATTATAATTTTTACCATACTTATAAGAATGATTCTATTCTCATTTCAACTTATATCTAACAATACTGTAAGTCTGTTTTTAAGGAACCGTTGTCAACTTTGGCGTTACTTCTGCTTACGACAGTGTTTTGATTCGATGAATTTGTTTTAAATTTCATATTTCACTTATCATTAACCTTCAGAATAGAATAAAAAAAAAATAAAGTTAATAAAGGTCAAAGTTGTGCAAAAATTATATATGAATCATACTAGCCTTATGTTGTGTAGTGTATACAAAATTACATACTTTGAAAGTGGAGATTTATTTTAAATGTGTTGTTTGTTATAGTCCCACCACATCTGAAGATGCATGTACAAGGAAGAGGTGCTATGGCTGACATGTATAGAGCTATGATTAGTATGTTCGACCCGCTTGCGCAGGCTGGTGTTAAACTTGACACAACACCGTGCCTTCCAACACCATATGAACCAGAATGGGCAGTATATGATGAAATAGGCAAGTGTACAGCATTTTCCTCTTTTTTCAGAAGACTTGCATATAATTGAACGAACGAAATGTAACAAACTACCGGTAGTATTTATTTTTGCAACTGCACCAAATGACCAATAACACTGTTTTATATGTATTTGAATGGGTGTTTCTACGAGTGTCAGTTTGATCTCATATGTAACACTAGCCTGATGTGCAAGTCAAGTGTTAATGTAAGTTCGCAACATTGGCTATATATGTCATTTTTTGTTTGTTTACATGTATATTTACCCTATAGACGCACTAGTCTAGCTTCTCTTTGGAGTTAATGCGTTTTCCTTAGTTATCTTCCCACTGTATTTGTTTTGTCTCGCTTGCTACGAATGTTGCAAAATGCGAGACAGGGATTACTTTCCGGCGGCTGTGTAAACTACTAGTATTTGTATAAGATATATATTTAAGAATGTAGAAGACCTGTGTGCTTCGTACCTTGTATGCAGAGGGGAATGATAGACAGTATGCGCCTGTTGTCCACTTTTAAAGTTCAGCGATAGCTTTAAAAAGCTGTTTTATCATATGCACAACTCAAGTATTATGAGTAATAGCATTATTGTATTTGATATTTGAAGCCGTCATTCATGTCCATCAGATAGCGTCATCATCATTTCAAAGCTCAGTGATTAGTGTTAAGTTTTGTTCGGATGTAAGTAAGATATTCTGCCTGTCTGGCAGGTTTCATCCGATTTTCACCTATTTTTCATGTTCATTAGTTAATGTACGATAGACTTGATGCAGCTCTCATGTGTAAATGAGACGACAAAGCAGCTAATAGAAATTAGGAAGTTTACAAAACGATAATACAAAACATTGATTTAGCGAAAGGGTTTGTGAAAAAAATCAGTCATGGAAAAACCCAACTATAAAAATAGGTCATCAAACTATTGTGTATGGAATTATTGTCATTATTATAAGTCCAGAAAACCCAGTATTTCAAAATATACTTATGTGACAATTATGTAATGAGTTTCTTTTTTTAAAGCTTTCGGAAATGTAATTGCTTTTGTAATAATTTTTATTATATCAGTACGCAATATATACTAGTCAACAAAAGAAACGATACAAGACTTTTTTCAAATTAAAGATAAAAGTTTTCCGTTCATTGGACCAATATTGAAGGTAGTAATACTTTAGGTGTAATACCACCAAATCATGGTACGTCACATCCGGTTGCATGCGAAAGTAGGTCTTAAAAATATTCCCTTGAATTTGACCGTTGTAGGTAATTAATCCTACATTTTATTGCAGTAAAACTATTTCTGTGTCATAGACATATGTCTTGGGTATTTCAAAACACCATTATTTTTTATTTGTGATTTCTATAGAAAATTTTGTAATCTTGAGGTTACATGGTGACTAAACCTTGTACACATATAGAATAAGGGGAGAAATTTGATTGGTTAACTTCCAATGATGGTTATTTTCTTATATGCAATGAAATGTTATGTGAAACTTCTTCTATAGAACTGGACAGGATAAAACTTTACTCATGCCAAGTATTTCTTTATTTGAAACAAAGATAAATTCTGCACAATTTTTTGAAAAGTGCAAATTTAACAAAGACTAATAGGGGAAAATCAATGGTGGTATTACACCTAATATGGGAAGCTGTAAATGCACCTATGGCCTTGTGAGTAATCGCATGTGTTTAAATTTCTTGCTATTTAAGTGAAATGATACAAAAAATGAAATATTCTGAGTGGATTGAGTCTCCAAAACACATTTTATGAGAAAATTGTCTTGCAATAGGACTGTACCATGGATATTCAGATGACAGAAAAAGCCATACCTAAGTGCATATATTTTTTTTCTTGAGGGGGGTGGGCTTTTTCTCCTTATTTCTTATATTTTGCTATTATATAAAATTTTCCTAGGTAATACTTAAATAAATATATAGTTATAAGTAGATGAAATTATTTTTTATGTTGTAATGACAAGTTATTCACTAAAAGAGACGCGCCGTAAATTTAATTTTTATGTAAGGACTTATTGAAACCTCCTTGGAGACAGTAAACTTTTATATGGATTGTTCATTCTGCTAAAATGCTTCAATTACTCATTTCTTATAACATTTCTACCATAAATGAGTGAAAGTTACCCCAATATTTTTATTTATTGGCCTGAAAAGTTGAAATTTTGAGGAAATGTGAGGTATAAATTGACCACAAGAGACCTTATAAAGAAGACAAAGAGGTTTATTAGTTGTATTCTATCTTCCTAAAATCATCTTGTGTATCATTTTCATCTGTTTGTAGGCAAATAAGATAGATATTTGATCATTTGAAATTTCAAAAAATACCTTTTTTTCCCAAAAAATTGAAAAATCAATATTTCAACCCATTAGTTACATCATGAACATAACTTGATTAGCATATTGAATATTTTTAAACAAATTTGAAATTTAATTTAGTGCTTAGAAAATTATGTGTTAATTTTTTTTTCAACTTTCCGCAAAACTAATTTGCACCCTCTGATCATTTACACGGAATTTAGATACTTTCCGACAAGTTTTGATTTTCATGATCACATTTGTATACATTGCAAATGGAAGCTTTTTGAAATAGTGTATTTAATTTTGATTTATATTAAATACTTTTTGATAAATTTTATTTCAAAGTCGTGTATCATTTCTTATGTTGACTAGTATATATGATGGTTAAGTTGATCATGTTTTGATACTTTCTGAATAATGTACAGTTTGCATTTTATTACAAAAAATTTCGAAGTTGAGTTGGCATAATTATGCTGCTTACTTTTAGTTACATACGTAAAAAAGTAATATGATAAAAAAAAAAACGAACTCTGTAGAAAATTTAAAACGGAATGTCTGTACTCAAATTAAAAAAAACAAAAGCTCAAACAAATCACACGAACGGATGACAACTTTTGATTCTTGACGGTCCAGCCATATTCTGATGTAGAAAATGTTGGATTGAAAGTGTGATATTTTTAATAAGTTCATGTAAACCGAAATGGTGTTTGTTTATAAGATTGCACATTGGGTTTTTGGTTGTCCCTCGGTGTCTTCTTAATTGTCTCCAACCACGATGTTTAGTATAATTTCAATATTAAAATGTGAATTCGAAACTTATGTATCTTTACTATTTTTGAAGGTTGTATCTATGGACTCTGCCTCTTTCTTGTAATATTTGAAGCCTATGGTTTACGTCTGAGACATATTGTATGTGGTTGTTTCTACCCAAAAAGAGAAGGTGAAAGAGGAGTTTGGTTGTACAATCATATGTTAAAGACAAGAGGAGGATTTTTGAAATTTGAGCGACGTAAAATTAGGAAGGAGTATAATTCATCGTGTTCGAAACAGAAAGGAAGTATCAAAGGAAAGCTTGCAGCAAAGTTAGTTCTTAATGTTCCTTAAAAAATGTCAAATCACAAAATACTGAATTCCGAGGAAAATTCGAAAAGGAAAGTCACTAATCAAACGCCAAAATCAAAAGCTCAAACACATAAAACAAATGGATAACAACTGTCATATTCCTGACTTTTTTTAAATACAAATTTGTGAATAACCTGGTTTTAAAGCTAGCTATACCTGTCGCGTTTATGATAATCGCATCAAATTCCGCTGTATTGACAACAATTTGTGAACAAATCAAACAGACATAATAAAAAAGTAAAAATGTAGAAAAAATAGGGGTTCATCAGTCAACGTACATTGTGTTAAAATCTTAATCACTATAAAAACAATTAATATGTGACAAAAAGCACAAAATGGCATATAGACCAATAGACTAAGCATATTTGCAAATATAAACGACAAGAATACGCAAACTTCTATAGCACAATAACACAATGATGGAATGTGTTACTACAGATCCACGTCATATAAATATTAGAGAAACATATGTACATTTTCTAATATTCTCTTAAGAATGTTGTGTTAGGCTTCATTATTCTTGCATTAAAAAGTGAGAAAAGAAGATCGCCATAAGATTCCATTTGCCTAAATTATAATTTGTACAAACAAGAATACAAAAAAGTTATACAATAGCACAATAATGGGATGTATAAGAGCAAAGCCATGTCATGTGTATCAAAAAACATCAAAAGGCAAACAGACAAAGCATATTAGCAATATAATAACAAAATGGTGGGATGTACAAGAACGGACTCTAATCGATACCAATAAAACAAACTAAACAGTAATATTTATTTAGTATTTACAAAGACAAATAAAAGAATAGCATAACACTTTATAAAGATGTTGAACAACGTCAGTATGACAAATAAAAGAATAGCATAACACTTTATAAAGATGTTGAACAACGTCAGTATCCAGAATTTATACTTCAAGACCATCGTGTATTATTTGTGAAGTTGGTACGGAATATTAATCAGGAAGTTCTTGGTACCTTCCAATGAATTTTTTTAGAAAATGATGAATTGTTCTTCAACTTTATGATCATCTCGTTTGTCATAGATTATAGTACTGAGATGCACGTGTATGTCAAATTCGATGTATAGGTCTAAAAATAAGACGGAGGAAGCCGTGTATGTTGTTTCTTTAATTTCAAATTGTGGGAGTCATTGGTATCCAATTATAAAAAAAAAATGGATTGTTAATGGAAAGAACATCATCAATATATCTGAAAGTGAAATTGAATAACCTGGCTTCTTCGATCTTCTTGTTATTGAAAAGTGTCAGACGGAACTCCGATTCATATGAAAATAAGAAGAGGTCGACAAGGAGAGGTGTACAGTTCATTCCCATAAGAATGCCGACAATTTGTTGGAAAATTCCACAACCAAACTCAACAATGATAAAAACAAGAAACTACAGCATACTGATCACTTGTTCCTCTGTGTAACCATAGCATGTTTTACCTTTTTGTTCACTTTAACAAAATATGCCATATGGTATCCCACAGTAATACATTTATAGCGTATGCTACCCTTTTTATGTTAAATAGCATTTTTGATTGTTTCTTTAAGACGATTTTTCAATTTCACATGGGGGTATGGTGGTATACAGCGTTGAAAAATCAAAAGTTTAGATAGCAATCTTTGAGAAAAAGATCGAGATTAATTAAAATTCTCTAAAAGTTCTTTAAAGTACTTTAGAATACACATATGGTTAATACCACTACTTCTTTGAGGAAAATACGTACATATCTCAATTTATCTTATTTTTACTTACATGAGTTACATGACGGGTGCCACATGTTGAACAGGATCCAGAGCACCTGAGACCAAAACAGTTTTCTTGAGGTTCGCTTCCGACAAGATCTATTGCAATCATAGGAGAATGTCCAGAAAAACCGTCTGGGTCTCCCCGAATCTTACGGGACGCACATATATCGGGGTGCATTGCCAACTTTTCAGGACCATTCCGGATCCCCTATGAATATGTTACGAACGTAAACGACTGCATCCAAACAATGATGGGACAGTCCAGATCATTGAGAATAGTAATCCTACTTTTCTTATCGTTGTCTGATCAAATTGGAGTCATTATCGTCACTGTTTGAACGGTGTATTAGATAAATAATAATTTTGTCGGATAATAATATTAAAAACCTGTTATTTATGAATGAGCTATAAAGTAGTATCGATATTTTATCATCCCTCGTCCAAAATGATTGATATCTACGATTCTGCTGCACCTGAGACCACCCCCAGTTTTTAGGGGTTTGTGTTACTCAGTTTTGAGGAGATGAAATCCAGGTTTTGCGGTTAAATGACCCTTATTGTCATTTCAGTTAGATATCTTTTTTTAGATTAAGAGTAGTAGTAACATTTTACTAAAAATAAGACGTGATGCATATGCATTTGACACAATCACTATATTATAGCCTCATGCAAAATGTTGAGAGCATCTAATTTCAAAGGTTGTTTCATATTGTCAGGCTTTATGGAAGCAATACTTTAGATTTGCTCAAAAAATATCAAAAGTACTGTTCATAATTGTATACTTACAATGAGCTGAAGGAAGCAATACGAAATAACATAAAAGTGCACTGATCGCCGCTGTGCATAAGCTTCGATTCGCAATAAGCTTCGATTTTAAACAGATATACGCACCTGTAAATAAAAATGAGAAAAACACTGAAAACTTAACTATATAACAATTCAGATATTGGCGGTAGTCAATCCCGAAAAAAACTTATCCCGCTCGGCTCAATCAATTTGTTGGAAATGAATGCAATTTCACTTTGTAAAATTAATCATTTATAGCCATGGTTTTGTCAATTTATTTCTGATTTATGAGTTTAAATGTGGCTTTGTCAGTTTATTTTTGACATGAGTTTGAATGTGGCTTTGTCAGTTTATTTTTGACATGAGTTTGAATGTGGCTTTGTCAGTTTATTTTTGACATGAGTTTGAATGTGGCTTTGTCAGTTTATTTTTGACATGAGTTTCAACTTTGAATGTGGCTTTGTCAGTTTATTTTTGACATGAGTTTGAATGTTTTTCGCATTTTTATTTTTTATTATCACATATAATTATAAAAAAAACTCATCAAAAATACCAGGCTTCCAATTTTTTTTACAAAAGAATCATCAGTGACGGCTGAATAAAATAAATGAAATACGAAGTTGAAAAGAATTAAGGGTCCCAAATTCTTGAAGGTTTTGCCAACTATTGGTAAGGTAAAAAAAACTAATATGGCCATATCAATGATGTTTCAAATCAACAAAGAAAAAATGGTAATCGATAAACTCGATGAGAAAAACTCCATCAGCATTGGCATCGACCTAGACATTGTAAAAGAAAAAGCTTTACATCTATAAACATCAAATCGGTTACAAAATGTAAGTAAATTGTTAAACTGTATATTTATGATATATGCATATTCATTGCAGATACGAAATATGTCGAAAACTTCTAAAGTATCTTGGATGGAACCAAAAGTCATGTCTGTGTTGCGGGCGCGAAGGAAGAGTTGAAGACAAAGAAAACTTTTATCACTGTGTAAATGGTGACTGCGGAGGTATGTGAACAATATTGCAGTTTTGGATTATTTAAAAACATTGTTTTAACTTTATGATTGACAAAATCGAATTTAATGCAATCATATTATGTGGTGCCTAAGATATATTTCAAAAAAGATTAGTACAAAATTTTCTAGACAAACAATATTTGAATGCTGATAACAAGTTTGTTCATCTGATTGTAGAAACATATCTAATAAGTGTTTTGTCAATTATTTGAAGTCCAAGACTTATTTCTTTGATTTATAATATAATGTTTTCACCTCTCTCATTGTATTACATTTTGTTTTCATTTTCACCAACATAGTTCCTATTGTAAGAGCAAAGATAGCTTGAATGTTAATGCTTGCTTTGATGTATAACGCCGACATAAGAATCATTTGTGACGCTATACTCTGAACAGTTGAAAAGCCACAACAAATCTATAGATTTAATTAATTAATCAATAAGAAAAAAATCAAAACGTTTTGCCAAATACGACTTACTAGTATGTTATTAGAAGTAAAGTTGCACCTATTGATGGATTCACCTAGATAGAGAACTAAAATATTTAGATATAAAGATCTTACCTAATTTAAACGTTTTCAGCTGTCTATTGCTGTGATTGCTTTGATGATTTAAACAATATGTGCACAGTTTGTATGAATCCTATTGACTATGGAGATCTATCAGACTACAGCGAAGAAAGGTATATAATTACTTTTCTTTGAGATTTCAAAACAGGAAGAAAGTGCAGACCGTATGACAACTCATGGTAGTCAGTTTAATAATTTAGGAGAAAATTAGTTCAATAATTTAGGAAAAGATTAAAAATACTAAAAGGGATACTAGAAATCTAAAACAGTAAGACAGACTTAATTATAAACGTTGAACAAACCCTAGCCAACAATGAATTTAAAACTTTTCAAAGTTGACTTAAATTTGACCATTCCTGAAAGGCTAACCAGCTCCTGATCTCATTGTTGTCTGCAAACTTACACTCCGTACACTCAGATGAATATGTTTGCCTTAAAATGTAATAAAAATAAAACCATTTAACTGCTGGGATTTTCAGAACTGCATTATAATTAAAATATATGCACATTAAGATTTGTTTATATTGAATTCACCGACATTTGAGAATTTGGCAATCTTTATGTCACTGTTCTTTAAACACCACAACTTGACAGTCTAATAGGTGTAGTATTATTTCGTGCAAGTCTGATTGATAACTATCAGGTATTTTATAACGTTCTTTCAGGGATTCTAGCGAGGATGAAGATGAATATTTGAAGAAAAAAGAAGAAGCTAGACTACGTCGAGAAGAGAGAGATAGACTTAGAGCTGAAAACTCTCCAAGCAAGTTGTTGATGAGAACTGGATTTATGCCAATCGCTGCACCAAAGAAAAATGATGACACCGACGAAGCTTCGTCGCAGATTGGTGAAGATTTTTCTGAAGTATTCAGTGATGAAATGGCTTAGTCATTACTAGAAGGATATGTTCATAGTAAAAATAAAATTGACGAAGAACAAGTTTGGATGACTGAAAAGATTCAGTGAATACTAAAAACCTCCAAGTAATATGAAAATCAATAGCCGTATTGCCAAAACAATAATTTCAGACGTTTAAGAAGAGAAAATATAGAAACACGAAGAAGATTTTGTAAAACACTAAATCAATGCGTATGATAAACTTATAGTACAAGATAATGATGAAATAAATTATAAGGAATAATGAGATGAAAATGCAAACAAAAAGTGTATTTAACGGAACTCCTAGTTACAAATATGTTTATCAAATAGTTGTAAGAATGTTCCAACGGTTTTGTAATTATGTGTTCAAAGATATCCTTATATCCAGATGTTTATTAAAAAAAATCGATATTAAGTACTAACGAGGTTATCATGGCTATATTTACCTTTACATATTTATATAAACCGTGCATCCAAAAAATCTCTTTGAATATCTTTTGACTTTTGCAGAGTTTGCAATTTCTTTTTTTATATATTGAATGTATATCTAAAAGAACATTTTGTTGATAACTTATAATATGTTTTGTTAAAAAAAAATATTCTTGTGCCATTAAATGGGATAACTATTCCGTCTGAAAATTCTGTAAATATGTATATGCATAAAAAATGAACAGCATTCACCAGCATCAGTTATTGATAAATTAGACAAATTTCTCAATTTGTTATAAGATGTACCAAGTCCTATTTAATTGTTATATAAACTAGTTTCTTTTTTGTCGGAGGGGAGTTCATGGTAAATTTAATTAATGTTGGGGTTTGTTGCTGTTTGAAGTAACTGTTGCACATACGGTCTTAAGTGTTAATCATGTTTTTTTTCTCATTTATTCTGAATATAATTCAGTGATTCGAAAGTATAATTGGCTGATGTTTACCAATGTTTGTTTATTGTACAATTGATTTGACTTATTTATTTAGCACCTTTATCTACTAGTATATATCATTATATAAATGCACTATGTAATCGTATTGTGAACAACTCAAGTGTGAGATTACTGTGTTATTTATATACAACTATACAGATATAAAATATATTAAATTACCTTTTATTGTCTTTCTGATGAAGTATATAGCACTTAAAAGCTCAGCGAAATTCCTAGCCTTGGATATACTTCAATTTCACTTAACATCTACATGACTCAATTTGATATTGGTTCAGAGCTTTTATCTAAAAATAAGGAGTAATATGTCCCGTTTTTAGCTACAATGTCAAATTAGTTATCAAAGTTACCAGGATTATAATTTAGTACGGCAGACGCGCGTTTCGTCTACATAAGACTCATCAGTGACGCTCATATCAAAATATTTAAAAAGCCAAACAAGTACAAAGTTGAAGAGCATTCAGGATCCCAAATTCCAAAAAGTTGTGCCAAATACGGCTAAGGTAATCTATGTCTGGGATAAGAAAATCCTTAGTTTTTCGAAAAATTTGAAGATTTATAAACAGGAAATTTATAAAAATGACCACACTATTGATATTCATATTAACACCGAAAAGTTGACTACTGGGCTGGTTATACACTCGGGGACGAAACGTCCACCAGCAGTGACATCGACCCAATGGTGTAAATAGTTATCAAAGGTACCAGGATTATAAGTTATTACACCAGACGCGCGTTTCGTCTACACAAGACCCATCAGTGACGCTCATATCAAAATATTTATAAAGCCAAACAAGTACAATTTTGAAGAGCATTGTACCAAATTCGGATTTTTTTTTTCAATTTCACAGTGAATCATAGCCTATAACACAATGATAATAAATAAAACAGGTATTTTTGCTGAAAATTTGCATATAAGCGTTTCATGACGTCACAAAACGAAAACATTTTGATTCTCCATTAAAATCAAATTAAAAGAGATATAATTTCATTTATGGCTGGGATGGAAAATGGAAACAAAACGTGTATTCATCGACAACAGATCATTCATCATAAGAAATCAATCTCTGAAACATATACAAATGAGCTCAAATTTTAATAAATAATTATGCAAAAAAAGACGTAAAAAGCTATTTGGATTATTGTATATTACGAGTGAATGAAAATATGGCAGGAATAAAAGACGACTACAGATAATCAATAACCTGACAAATGCTACAGGTTTCGGACTAAGAACAGTTGCTAACATTAAAAAAGTTAATATAACGCAGACGTATCTTTATGCTTTATACGAGTATGTGTTATATGTCTTGTAGGAAAAATATCAATAATTAATTGCACAACTTAGATGTTAATGTTGTCAAATGTGAATTATTTGTTTTGTTGTAACTGTCTGAAGTTTGGATTTCGAATAATCAAATCACTTATTGAAAGAGGTGTTTGTTTTCGTTTAACGGTTCAGTTCCTTTTTGTAGGACGTTGATTCTATGAGTTACTTGTTCGCGTTTCTGTTACAATTTTGTATGCATATTTGAATGTTTGGTTCATTTGTATGTTTTGGAGTTAAGGATGTACACCTCTGAGGAGCCAAAAATTTCTAGAATTAAACTTTTTTTCTTAACCTGATTTTTGGGTTGAAAAGACTATAACAAAATAATTGGTGAAGAAAAAATCATTTGGTGGTGCACTTCTTTTTTTGCTACGGCCCTTTGAAAATGTCCAATTTTGATGATTTTCCCATTTTTCATCGACTTTTACCTATTTTTGGGCTATTATCGTGAAAAAAAATCACAGTTCCACAATCAAACTTTTTTTCATACTTTCTATTAAGATGAAGTGGACCAATCTGAATAAATTTTACTTAAAAAAAACTATAGGTAGGTGTTAATATAAGAAAGTTTTATCATATTTTGACGCTTTTTTGTGTAAAATTTACCATGTTGTCAATTTTCTATATTTATGATTTTTCTCAGTTTTAAGAACAAAATGCCTATTATTTCAACTTTTTTGTTATAAATGATTGAAAAAATACATATCTAAGAAATTGGAAAAGACCAAAATGATATTGGATGTTCATGATTCTTGTAAAATCAATTTTTTGTATCCCTCACCCATTTTCTCCAAATTTGGGCTAAAACTACTGACTTGATTGGTCGTAAAATTTGAAACTGGATTACTCAAAAACCATTCATTGTATATAAACAATTTTTTTACAGAGTAATGTTTGATTAATATATTTTTAAAATTCATTGAAATTTTCCACTTGTATCACATGTTTTGGAAATAATTCAAAAACGAGATTTCAGCGAGACTGAATGAGACTTGAAAGTCAGAAGAATACATCCTTAAGTGTGGCATCCATTTCGCTGAATAAGTATACGTTGTTGTTTGCAGCTAATCAGTCGTGGTGTGCGTCACTGGTGAGTCTTTTGTAGACGAAACGCGCGTCTGGCGTATATATTAAATTTAGTCCTGGTACCTATGAATTTATGTATGTTGACACAATTTGTTGCTGTTGTGTCCCAATTGTCACATTAAATCTTTATGGCTGTTTGAGTTGTGCATTCAATTAAACAAACTGTCATACAAAAACGAGGTTTAAAAAACTGTATTACCACATTAACTAACCATTCTCTTCGGAAAATTCATGTATCCAGTCATTACTACGGACCGATTTTCACTTGTTGAATTGATTGATTGCGTTTGGTTTTGACATTTTTTATGGACTTTCTGTTCTTGAAGTTGCTTGGAATTAAGTACTTTTGTTAACAAATGTTTTATATAAAAAAAGAAGATGTGGTATTATTGCCAATGAGACAACTATCCACAAAAGACCGTATATTTACAACAAACACAATTGAAACATTCATGTAATATCAGAATATACACGATAAATCGGCAATGTCATGAACACATGCATGAGATAATGACTTACAGGTAGGACATTTTATCTTTTGGGAAGCAATAATATGTGTTTGTTGTAACAAGAAACACAGCAACGTTCAATACAAAGTGAAACCATATTAAATGCGAATAACCGATAATAATAGTCGTTTCATTCCAAGTTTCAAACGTTGATTTTTTTTATATAGTTATAATTCTCATTTTTTGGTACAAACCTTTAGATAATTCGGTGATATGGCATATCTTGAACACGATTTGTAAGCGAGAGATTGTCTTTATTTCAAAATTTTGATGATTTAGATCAAGTTTTGAAACCGGAACTGATTCAACTACGACCACATTGAATAAAACATGTGACCCGTATAATGAAAAGACGTTTACCCTCAATGATTCTTGTAAACATTCGTTTCACTCAATATAAAATTGTTATTTTTATTGTTATATCCTAATTTATCAAATAGATAGATGCATCGAATTCCCACTCACCCTTTTGTAACTTAGCCTCCATGGTTAGACATTGTTCTTCTTAGTACCCAATAATTCTTTTGTTTGACAAAAATGTTCATTTTACCTTAAAAAAATCTGGGAACAGTATATCTAACTGTTAATATATATGTTCCTGAAAAAATGAAGAACACTTTTTGATTGTCAAGCATCTGAAGTGATTTTCTAGATTTATCTTCATGGTGAAAAAAATCCAATTATGTACCAGCAGTATATCGCTGTTTGAAGGTACTGAAACAGTTGAAGAGTTACATGACAAAAAAGGGTGTAAAATGCAATGGCCAAATTCATATATAGTTAAATTGCAGGAAGGAGTTGGAACCTTAGTTTTTTAATAGTTCGGTTATTAATTAAAGGGAAAACACAAGTCAACTTAATGAAATTGAAAAGCCACGGAGAAGATTTCAGATGAATTGATGAATTTTATTCAAAGACATGAAATCAAACAGTCCTTAAACATCATCCTAATATGATTACACGTGCTTGACATCAAGTTTATATTTATTTTTTATTGAATCGCATGACAATCTGCATTATTCTGATGGCATCTCCATGAGAAATAAAGATAACAGTATACCCCTGTTCAAAATTCATAAGCGAAAACAAATCCTGGTAACAAACCAAAACCGAGGGAAAATTGGAATAACAGAAAACGGTATAATCGCATAATCTTCAACTTAGTACATTATTTGACCTTCAGGTTCTTAAAATGTATAGATTCGTCACGGATGCGTCCTTTGTAGACGAAAAGCGCGTCTGGCGCAAATATCAAATTTCAATCCTGATACCTATGATGAGTTTATTTTCAACCACCAGGTCGATGCCACTGCTAGCGTAGTATTGATTCCCCGAGGGTTTAGCCAGCCCAGTAGTCAGCAAAACTGTTAACTTGAGTTATCATTGATATGTTCATAATTATAAGTTAACTGTTTACAAAACTTTGATTTTTTTTATATACTAAGGCATTCCTGCCGTAGGATTAGACTACCTTAGCTGCAATTGGCAAACTTTAAGGAAATTTTTGGTCCTCAATTCTCTTCAACTACGTACTTTATTTGGCCTTTTTGTGATTTTTTTCTTTCAAGCTTCACTGGTGAATCTTTTGTAGACAAAACGGGCATCTGGCGCAGATATAGAATTTAAATCCTGGTATTTATGATGAGTTTGTATAAACACGAATCCTGATTAATTATAAGGAGTCCATCATCATGCAATGTTAAGCGTTTCTTATTCATTTTTTTTTGTAATTTTGATATACGTTTCAGTTTGTTATAAATCAGATATGCGAATTTGAGTCAAATCGGAAAACATGAATTTGGCAGTTATTTCCCTTTAGTCAAGTTAGATATGAGTAATGTTTTGATTAGGCATAAAACATTTTCTTTTCGGGGAGGAGGGGGGGGGGCAAGCAAAGTGGCAACCATTGCCATATGTAACAGCAAAGAGTGAGTAACTCCAAATTATAATCCTCCACTGTTTCCAACTATGATAAATGACATTCTCAGTCTATTGAAAAAAGAGGTATAAAGAATGATATAAACGAAAAATACTACCGGTATACAAGTCTGTGTCATACACAATCAGGGCTGCCTTAAAAGACTACTTATGAAACCATATCGGTCTTTTCCTGTTATAAAATGACCATTTCATGTTTATTATTGTTGCAGTTTTAAGTATGGTCTTGATGTAGTTACATATATGCGGGAGATTTGAAATGCTTTTAAATATTTCTGGATCAAACACTACAACAGGAACATACAAAAAGTGATTAAAGTATAAAAAAAACCGTAGCTTAATCTGCAGACTGGACAGATGTTTATAATCTGGCTGCTGTCTCAACTGTTGTTAGCTTCACCATTTTCAAATTCAGCAGTGCAAAATTATTTTTCAAGCAGGTGACAACATAATTTATTTTTTTTCAGTTACAGGGCCAAATAAATGTTTTTCGGTCAGCTAGGCCATCAATATATTTTTTTGTATATCCCTTTTTCTCGAGGTCCTTCGACCAAGGTCAATACTTTTAGAGTGTTGTTTATTTTTGGCCTTTATTTTAAGGTCGTTTTTCGTTGTTTTTTTTTGTTTTTTTTGCCATATCATTATCAGTCATTTTTTTTCGATTTGAGTTTACAATGTTTAGGTAAACTTTTCCCTTTGTAGCCGAAACACTCGTCTGACGTACATTGTTTAAGTCTTTGAATGTATATTCATTTACTACTATTTATTACACTTAGTACACTTTTTTTGTTAGATTTATTTGAATGTTTGCTTGATTTTTTTAGTCAGTTGGGATATCTGTGATGTATGATTTCAGTTTGTCAATTTAACGAAACTATAAACAACTGTCATACAGGTAGGATGTTTAGCTTGCTATAAAACCAATTATTTTTCAAGCAGGTGACAACATAATTTATTTATTTTCAGTTACAGGACCGAATAAATGTGTTTTCGGTCAGCTAGGCCATCAATATATTTTTTTGTATATCCCTTTTTCTCGAGGTCCTTCGACCAAGGTCAATACTTTTAGGGTGTTGTTTATTTTTGGCCTTTATTTTGCGGTCGTTTTTCGTTTTTTTTTTTTGGTTTTTTTGCCATATCATTATCAGTCATTTTTTTTCGATTTGAGTTTACAATGTTTAGGTAAACTTTTCCCTTTGTAGCCGAAACACTCGTCTGACGTACATTGTTTAAGTCTTTGAATGTATATTCATTTACTACTATTTATTACACTTAGTACACTTTTTTTGTTAGATTTATTTGAATGTTTGCTTGATTTTTTTAGTCAGTTGGGATATCTGTGATGTATGATTTCAGTTTGTCAATTTAACGAAACTATAAACAACTGTCATACAGGTAGGATGTTTAGCTTGCTATAAAACCAATTATTTTTCAAGCAGGTGACAACATAATTTATTTATTTTCAGTTACAGGACCAAATAAATGTGTTTTCGGTCAGCTAGGCCATCAATATATTTTTTTGTATATCCCTTTTTCTCGAGGTCCTTCGACCAAGGTCAATACTTTTAGGGTGTTGTTTATTTTTGGCCTTTATTTTGAGGTCGTTTTTCGTTTTTTTTTTTTGGTTTTTTTGCCATATCATTATCAGTCATTTTTTTTCGATTTGAGTTTACAATGTTTAGGTAAACTTTTCCCTTTGTAGCCGAAACACTCGTCTGACGTACATTGTTTAAGTCTTTGAATGTATATTCATTTACTACTATTTATTACACTTAGTACACTTTTTTGTTAGATTTATTTGAATGTTTGCTTGATTTTTTTAGTCAGTTGGGATATCTGTGATGTATGATTTCAGTTTGTCAATTTAACGAAACTATAAACAACTGTCATACAGGTAGGATGTTTAGCTTGCTATAAAACCAATTATTTTTCAAGCAGGTGACAACATAATTTATTTATTTTCAGTTACAGGACCAAATAAATGTGTTTTCGGTCAGCTAGGCCATCAATATATTTTTTTGTATATCCCTTTTTCTCGAGGTCCTTCGACCAAGGTCAATACTTTTAGGGTGTTGTTTATTTTTGGCCTTTATTTTGAGGTCGTTTTTCGTTTGTTTTTTTTGGTTTTTTTGCCATATCATTATCAGTCATTTTTTTTCGATTTGAGTTTACAATGTTTAGGTAAACTTTTCCCTTTGTAGCCGAAACACTCGTCTGACGTACATTGTTTAAGTCTTTGAATGTATATTCATTTACTACTATTTATTACACTTAGTACACTTTTTTGTTAGATTTATTTGAATGTTTGCTTGATTTTTTTAGTCAGTTGGGATATCTGTGATGTATGATTTCAGTTTGTCAATTTAACGAAACTATAAACAACTGTCATACAGGTAGGATGTTTAGCTTGCTATAAAACCATGTTTAGTCCACGAGTTGTCTTCGGGAAACGCTTGTACCTAGTCATGAAAATAGGAGTTGTTTTTTTCACTTATTCTGCTGATTGGTAGTTTTGGTTTTAAGTTTTTGATAGACTTCCCCTTTTTCAATTTGCCTAGGAAGTACAATTTTTGTGTAATAGTATTTCTTCTTTTTTATGTATCTCCCACTTCTCTTTAGCATCAGCAATTCATATGCCGAAATTTACTATTTGTATTTCATCTTTGGAACCATTTGTTCAACCTTCCCAAAACTAAGTTTTTGAGTTCTTTGGTTTATAGTCAATGTCACAATACAGTTATAGACTAATACTTGAATTTGAACAGGATTATTTGGACGTGTCTCTTGTTTAATTTATGTGTGCTTAAAATTATTAACTTTTCTGCGCTTAATTCATATCTACAATTGTTTGCGGTATATAATCAGTGGAGAATTTGGATAAATAAAACAGAATAAGTTGATTCATTTATTTCAAATATCCCTTCTTGCATCTTATATCTCTTGGACAGAAAGTATCCATGTTAAAAAATTGAACTTCTTTATATAAATTAACTATTAACTTTCTCAAAATGTATATAATTCAATTATACAATGAATAGAAACACGAGCAAGCAATTCCTCGTGTTAATAAGTTAGCAATATTCTTTAACTCTACTTTCAGCTATATAGATGATGTTCTTTCACTAAATAATTCAAAATTTGGTGACTATGTTTAACGCATCTATCCCATCGAACTAGAGATAAAGGATACTACAGATACAGTTAAGTCGGCCTCATATCTTGACTTGCATCTAGAAATTTACAATGAGGGTCGGTTGAAAACAAAACTTTTCGACAAAAGAGATGATTTCAGCTTTCCAATTGTGAACTTTCCATTTCAAAGTAGCAACATTCTAGCAGCACCTGCATACAGGGTATATATATATATCCCAATTGATACGATATTCCAGTGCTTGCATTTCCTTTCGTATTTTCTTGATAAAGGGTTGCTGCTCACAAGGAAGCTTTTAAACCAAGAGTACCAAATAGTGAAGTTGAAATCATCCCTTCGTAAACTTTACGGACGCCATCACCAGTTGGTTGACCATTACGGAATACCTGTTTCACAAATGATATCGGATATGTTCCTTATGTCGTAAATACAATCCCCTTCCCTTTCCTGAATGTGACCTACCGAATTGAACTATTTACCAGATTTGTTATCACATAAGAAACACAACGGGTGCCACATGTAAAGCAGGGTCTGTTAACCCTTCTGGAGCGACAGAGATCACCCCTAGTTTTTAGTGGGTTTCGTGTTGCTTGTTCTTTAGTTTTCTATGTTGTTTTATGTATGCTATTGTTTGTCTGTTTGTTTTTTTCATTTTTAGCAAAGGCGTTGTCAATTTATTTTCGATTTATGAGTTTGACTGTCCCTATGGTATCTTTTTTCCTCTTTTATCAAGCATTTCTTTCCTGTTATGAGCTGTGTAAACAAAATGTATGTCTTGAGACAATTTCTTAGAGCTCCCTTTCTACTGCAACACTTAGAAATAACCCAAATAAAATATCATGAGAAGGAACAAACAATTTTGAATTTGAGACTATGTACAAATTCAGCATACTAGAATTGTTTTTTGGTTTAAAAATTCAACTCTACAGAAATACATTTTCAATGTCACAAACAAGGCTAATTTAGTCAGGTACTGCATACCAGAAATGCTGATAAGGTAACTAAATAAGAATAGACTGCGAAAAAAGCAAAGGAAATTGGGGTCAAAAGTCTAATTTGGCTCTAAAATTAGAATGATCATATCATAAAGTACATGTGTACTAAGTTTCAAGTTGATTGGACTTCAGCTTCATGAAAAACTACCTTGACCAAAAACTTTAACCTGAAGCAGGACAAACAGACGAAAACAAACCAAGGGACGGACTGACATGCCAGAAAACACAATGCCCCTGTATTATCCTAGGTGGGGCATTAAAATAGGTGAAAGATTTTAATTGTTGATTTCTCATCTATAACCACTGTTAGATAAATTGCTTTGTCAAGCAGACTATCATCTCCTCTTACTTTTTCAAGGAGTATGTTACAAACTTTGTTCGTTCATATAATGCACAATAATGAAAGGAACAACACACATACTCTAACAAATATTTATTATTATAGTTTCACAAAAACCAAATATTCTGTAAATGGAATGTAAACATGATTGTACTTAAAACAATTTAAAAAACAGTAATCTCATCAACAATTGTCATGAAAGCATTTATCTTAAATACTGGAACTAACTAAAAACTGAGTGCATCATGCATGTTATGATGAAACAAAAGAAACAAGATTCTACCTCTTTATATTTTGTTTTATAATATAGCTTTTAAGTAAAACTGAGAATGGAAATAGAGAGTATGTCAGAGACAACAACCCAGCCAAAGAGCAGATAACAACTAAAGGCCACCAATAGGTCTTCAAGCTTGTTAAATATGGAATTTAATTGGCTATATATAATTGAGTGCAATTGTTACATGTATGTGCTTTAAGCTTTATACAGCAATAAATGTGTAAAAATTCAGAACTTTGGTATTCAACCTGGCAGTGGTTATTACAATGGACATCATTTAAAGTACTTTGACTTAAACTTTATAATGTTTTAAAAAAAATCCACTAAAATCTGCATTCTAACAAAAAAATGTTAAAAAAAGCAATGTAAAAATCATGCATATTCATTTCAACTGTTATTCATGTGTTTTCAAACATTTATGAAGGCAAACTGTCAATGATACCACAGGTATACAAGCATCAAGAACTAGTCATTAAAATTTACTGAACATGCATTTTAACTTTTTATTTGCATTGTAAAAGGCAATTGTTTTCATCCTTCGATTTGATCTACAAATCATTATTCAAATGTTGCAAAATAGTGGTTTGATATTGTGTGAAAAAAGCAATCATAGCATGAAATGTAATGTCTTTCAAATATTAGTTCATCAACAAAAAATATAAAATTTAGAGACCTCAGATGGTTTTGGTTAATCTTAAAGGTCTCATTTGGTTTAATAGAAACTTTCTAAAGTTTTATATCTTTGATTGTCTACCTTTTGTCTCAACAAAAATTAGTTAAAATGTTTTTCAAAGGAAGTAAAGATTTATGTCTTTATTTTGAAATAAAGAAACTACTTTTGGGTTGAGAGTATAATTTCCAATAACGAGTGCTGCTACCAATATTTGTCATTATTCTGCAAATAATTTTACATTTACAAAGACGGCAGCAGATTACTGACTTTTTTACATACATTTTTTTTAATTTTGGCAGACATCATCCTTAAAAGTATCCCCCAAAAAAATAGAATACAGAAAATAAATTTTAACAGAAAAACCCTAACCAGAAGACAAAACATATGACTAGTTAACACAACACATATATAATGACAAGTTATTGTTATTTGGCAATCTATTTTTTATTCATTTCTTATTCCACAGACACCAGTTCTGTTTTGTTGTCTTTAGTTACCAACTTGATCAGACTACCATTGCCTGGTCTACTACCAGGTGCCAACCACTTGTCAAACAATCTAAAATAAACAAACAAAATGTGACAACTTAATGCTTCTTTAGGTCAAGAATTGGTGCTTCTGAACAACTGGTCAATGATTATATATATGTCCTGCATCTGTTGTTTTGATGGCTTATAACTGCAATGTTGATAACTTACTCTATATTAACCTAGTTTTTACATTTTTCTCCTATTGCTAGATCCATGTTTACATTGCTCGGGGAACAAAATAAATTCAAATCATGGTCCTGCACATTAATGCAAATTAAAAGTTAGTACATCTTGTGTGTTTGCATTCAAATCCCAATCCCACCAGGTTGTTCCATTTGTTAGTTTTTTTACTGAAGAACAAGCCCTCTTAAATTTCTAAATGAACCAACAAATAAAAATTTCAATGAGTATTTTGGTTACTTACTCTGCAACAAATTCCAGTTTGGTCCATGTACCAAAATCTGCCTCTGACATAAACTTTCTATTCATGGGAGTATCTAAAGTTACACTAAATGAAAGAAAAAAAGTTTACATTTATATAATACAAATTATCAAAATTCAACATTTGATTTCCACCTGTCTGGAAATATCAAAAATGACTCATTGAAAAGATTTAAAAGTTATGATCTTAAATACCGGTAGTATAGTTATGTCTGTAAAAAGTAAAATCACTAAAATACTCTTTACTTTCCCTAGTAAGAAATATCAACACGTTGTACTAAAAACTATGCGATGGACACAAACAAGTGCTACATTTTAAAATTGGTACTCTTTCCTTCTCTAACCACATGGTTTTTAAATGTAATAGAACAGACTAGTTCTATATATTGTTATTTGGATGGAGAGTTGTCTCATTGGCACTCATACCACATCTTCGTATATCAAGTTATTTCGGTGAATTTTATGATATGTATTTTTGGACTGTTATCTGGTGAGCTAGTAAATTTTTCGTCAGTCTGGTACTAAATCACTTCCAGAGAAAATTCAAATGCATGTAATACCGTAAAGCGGGTTATTTTCGTGGGTGTAAAATTTCGCGATTTTCATTGAATAAGGTATACGAAAAATTTTGGCGGTTATTATTTTGGCGGATTCAACATTTTAACATTACCCTTGCATGTATTCTTTTAAATTGACGGAATTTATTTTGGCGATTTTGTTCTATTCGCGAAAATGAGCAAAAATTTAAACCTTGCGAAAATAACCCGCTATACGGTATACATATGTGTATCTAATAATTATCTCCCATCAATCGTTCTGTGATTATACCAATCAAAGTGATGGAAATCACTCATGGAAAGATTAGAAGAGTAGTTTGAACTATTTCATATTAAGGTATGGAACAATATAAACTAAAACATATAAAGGAAATAGAGCATCAACGCGACGCTACAAATGACATTAAAAAAATACAGGTTTTTTTTTACGCAAAATGAAATGCTATCCAAAATTTCTGGAAAGAACACTGGGTGGGGAAAAATGAACATTTATAAAGCACTATTGCTGAAAATTGCATTTAAAGCAGGTCTTTTAGAAGGAAACTTGCTTTTCCAGTATGAGGATAATATGAGCTCAAACTAAATAATATGGGTCTCTTAATTTGAACAATTTTATTTAAACTGCTGTTTATATCTTATCGAAATTATGTTGCCAGTTCTGAATACGTTTCAAAAAAACAAAAAATGAAAAAATTCTTCTAGTAAATGTTACCAACTATCCTTGTAAGACATAAATCTGGACCAACAGCTTAAAACTTTAAAGTGTCAACAAAAACAATTGAAAAATGTTGTTTATGGGCATTTTGTAAGATGAAACATAGGTTATATGGCATTGAAGATTAATAAATTTTTAAAGTATTTTTCAACACAGGGCATTGGAAATGTACTTTTTCAACCTAAACCAATTAAAAAACTTATGTTATTGAAAATGTGGACTCTTTCTTGATTGCAAAAATATTTATTCACTTCTAATAAAAATTCAAATGACTAAAATAGACATAATAATTGATGGGAAATAAACTAATAAACAATGGTTTGTTATAATGAAAAGTTTTAAACTGGTTCAAGCCAATAATTCCTGATAAAGAAAAAAAGTGAACTAATTTAATTGTTGATTAATTACAGATGATTATTGAATACCTTTTATTTATTCATATTTATATTCATATTTCATTTTTTTTTAAAGATCTTGTTAATCCATTAATCATTTATCTTTCCGATATAATTTACAGAATCACTTTATGTAATGTAGATAAAAAGTAATTGGCAATAAATAAATCTATCATCCTTATAAATATCAAACATCTAATATGCACATTTGTGTATTCAATTATGAGGTCAAGTACTTGTGTATTAAGAACTATATGTATATTGAGTGTTCTGCACAATTATATAAGACTGAGGCTGGCAGGTAATGTGGTCAATTTGATTGACAGTTTAGGAGGTGGGGCATTGTAATTAAAGGTCCACCTTGTCTCTGATTGTTTAGTGATAATGACAGTTGTCAATCATACTAGTTGAATCAATACCCAGTTACCTAATCAAAATGTGTTTTAAAAAGCCTGCACATCAACACACCTTAATGATATACATTCTTGAATGAACTGCTCCAATAATATACCCATTTTTTTCAGTTATATGTGTATTATGTGCAAATACATGAGAACCATAGGGAACTATGTTTCAGTGTGAATACATTTAGTTACAGTAGCTAACCTGTCCTGTTGTTAGGGAGGCCAGTGCCTAAGTAAAGATTTAGAACAAGTTCTAATCTTTCCAAAAATTAATTAAACTGAATGACTTTAAATTATCTTACGGTAGAATGGCAAGAGCACTTGAATCTTTTGGAAGACCACTATCTTTTCCTGCTAAACTTTTTATCAACTGATGAATTGCAGCCTTTGCCATACCATATCCCATCATACCTGACAAAATAAATCAACATTTCAGAACTTAATTTATGTGATTTTTCTAAAGAACGCATTAATTCAATTGATTATTATGACAATTTCTCCATGGTTACATTTTAATGGAAAATAGGCAACTGGTTCAAATGTTAATATTGAAGACTGCCAATCCAGACAAATGCCAGTTTTATTAATGGCAAATTCAGAAAGTGCTACATGTAAGTAACACTATCAAAATTCAAATGTAATTCTTTATTTGTGACACTCATCTTGTAGCAATTTCATAATAATAAAAACATCACAAACAATTCAAATTTTAGTTAACCTAAACATAAATTATTTTAAGCCCAGTCTGTCAAATATCTTTTCAATAGGCCACATTTAAAATATATCACACATTTTTCCAGAGCAGTTGACACTGATTCTTTCTTCAACATCCTCAGTTTTTACCAGTCTTATAATTCCAGTCAAATGTAAATCTGTATATTGTTTTCATTTTATATCGTGTTTAAAAGAAGTTTGACAATGTGTATGAGATACCTGGAGTGCCACTAACAGCAGGTGCTGCACCAGGAAGAACAAGTAGTCCACCATCTTTTAAATATTTGGAAGCAACAGCAGCAGATATAGCGGATGTCCAAACACTTTGTTTCCACATCATGTCAGCATTCTTTATAAATTCTGGAAGTCAAATAGAATATTAGTTATTTGATACTGATAAAACATGAGATACTAAGTATCACAAATAGAAAAAAAGCTATAAGTTACAATAAACTACTGTAAATTCAGAAATTATTGCATGCATTTATTATTGCAATTTTGTCATTTCGAACTCCAGTTGCTATTTCAATTTTTGTGATTTAGAGAACAATGCTGCTTAATTGAAATTAACATAAAAAATTTCAAAATGCGAGTTTAAATTATTGCGATTTTAACCCTGTCACAATTTAGCAACAATAAAAACATTGCAATAATTTCTGAATTTACATTAAAAGTCAAAATTCAAATTTTAGTGAAAATCAATGAGGTGTATATTAAGGACAACAATAACCATTGCTCCCAAAATATGTGGAAGTATGTATCATGTAAGAACATGAAGAAAGGAAACAAAAAAAAGGAAATATTGAAATTGTTCACCTTTTGCTGCAGCATTTCCACCTGCCCAGCCTCCTGCTACACACAGAACAGCATCTAACTTATCACTTCCCACAATTCCATCAACAGCTTTAACAACTTCATCTTCCTGTTGAGTCCATGAGTCACATGGTTTTACAATTACATTAGCATCAGCCTGTTCATTTGGCATCAAATCAATGGATCCAACCCACTAACAATAAAGGAAATGTAAAATCATGTTATGTTATAGTACCTTGCTTTACAATATACAGCAGATAAATTACACATATTTTGTGTTTTTTATAGGGGGGAGTGGGGTCTTCACCTACAACAATAAAAGTAAGGCAATATAGATTATTGATTGTTTCTTGTAAGTGGGTGATTTGCATTGCCATTACTTGTACATGATGTATGTTCTTATCATTTATTATTACCCCCCCCCCCCCCTGAAATATGCAGTCTTTTTTTATTTTTGAAATTTTATTTGACAATTTTCATTAAGTAAACATGATTAATACATTTATTGTTATTAATTTTTCTTCAAAATAACATCTGATTAAAACAAATCATCCATTTAGTGAGACTGAATTGAGGTTGATTGATTAGGAAATGAGAATCTAAGAGAAAAGAAAGAGGACTGTGATACTAATATTGATCTTAATGTTAAATACTTCTAGTTCTTAGTGTCAAGTCCCTTGGTTTAGTTCTACAATGTTATTTATTGTTTTAATACTTAAACATGTAAAATATGATGCATAGACTTCTTCAAAATACACATTGTATTTTATACAATACTGGGTATGTCTTTACAAAGATTTTCTATAAACTGTATTAGACATGGTGAAGTCATGAAATCAACAACACAACTTCATTTGATTTTTTCATTTAATATGTGATGTTTAACCATGTAAAAAGTTCCAAATGAAATACTTATATTTTTTTCACTTTAAAGCAAGTTTTTGACAGAAATGCTATTAATGATATCAAAATACATCAATTCAGCTATTTAGTTAGTGATATCATGTTGGGGATGATTTCTACGTGTATTTACAAATCCAACTTTTAGACCATGTAACTATTATGTTTCCACCTCAAGGGCAAAAATATTGGACTCAAGGGCAAAAGTGTACATCTTTCAGAGCAGCAACAAAAGTATATGTTACAATCAGTTCAGAGCAGTTGCTGGTTTCCAGCACATTAATCAACTTCTGATAGATGTTTCTATTGAAACAAGGAATTTATGATCATCATCATGTACTCTTTTCAGTCCAAAGGACAAATTTGATTTTGATGAATTTAAGAACGAGTTACATAAATGACATCAATATCATTGACTCTTACTGCAAAATTGTAAGCATTGTTACATTGGCGATGTACAAGACACTACTATGAGAGTTCAAGTTGTATATGAAGGCGCAGTTCCAGGACTTGAAGGAGCTGAGAATGATAAACTGACTAACATATGGCCATATACAATATGTACCCTATCATACTTTATTAAACAAAAATATTCAAAACATAAAGAAACATATTTCAGACAAAACATACATCATAAATAAAGACAGATGACAGACTACTTTCTTGTGACCTACACATTAATTTTGATTTGAGAATGGTTTCAACCGTTTCAACCGACCTAGATTTTTAATTTTCAAGAAGCACAAGTTTCCTCGTCTTAAATTCACATTTCCGGTCAAGAAAACTTAGCTGCAATATCTTACATAGTTTTTAGCCTTAAAATGGCTAACACAAGCTGATCCTAGGGCTCCTTTGCCACCATATACTAAAATTTTACCAGCAAGTGCCATGATTTCCTACTTTCACTTTCTAAAAAAAATGTATTACCTCCCTTTGTCAAAAGTTTCTTTAAAAAAAGGACTACGACCCGTGCTCGTCCTATAGAATTTGCCAGATTGCGAAAAAAAACAAAATTTCCGTATTCGACCACGGGAGCAAACTAGAAATAAATGCTTTCGGGAAAAAAAGTATGAAATTTAAGTACACATAATGTTATTTCAACCAGTGCACTGTACCTGCTCATATTAAGCCAGTTTAATCAGTTTCATCAGTAACTTTTTTCTCAGTTCTCTGATTTTGCTTGCCTTAGTGACTCTATTTACTCTTTTCATTTTGGGGTTCTCATTTTCTATATAAACTCTATTCAGACACTTATATGATCTTTTATTATAAAGTTTGATATTTATTTTAGATTAATAATGTCTCCGTCCGTGACTTAGAACTACATTTACAAAGGACAGCCAAAGTTCAACATGGTTATAATGACAAATTGGTTACAATGTCACTTTTCAAAACTTGAAACAAAAGAGTGTTTGCATCTAAAGTGAAATAATGAAGAATATATCTAATATTAAACTTTAAAAAATGGCAATACGATTTTTCCCCACCGGCAATTTTTCTTTATGCGCGAAATAATTTCGGGATCACAATAGAGATAAATAAGATTCAATTTTAGTTATTTACTCTGATTTTTTTCGATTTTTTTAAACCTTTCAATCCTCTCTCAGATGTACCGAAATTGTTGTTTCAAAAGATTAATACAAGCGGGTTTTTTTTTTCTTCGTAAAAACAGTTGGAATATATTCTGAAAGAATGCTCTTAATTTGTGTAACTTTTAAAAACAAATTAATTCAATAACTATTTTTTTTTTATGATTTTAGGAGAAAGACTGATGTTTTTGCTGTATAGCTATTTAATTTTAAAAGAAAACTTCATCTCGAAAAATGGTACAAATAATCATCTTCCTACATTTTTAAAATACGCCAAATATTATGAGGAAAAAAGGGGTCATTGTACACCTTTTTAAGGTAATGATTAAAATCAGGGATAGAATGCATTTCCCGTCAGCATTTCACTTTTTGGCTTTTTCTCGGGGGAAAAAACATTTTACGTTAGTTGATAACGTAAAATGATGTTCTTATACCTAGATCACCGCCACCGTAACTACATCCTCCGTATAGATTATCGGGTTTTCTACACATTGATATCGTAAAAATATCAGCCGCGAGCCACAATGTGAACCTTTTTGGCGAGTGAGCGTAGCGAACGAGCTAAAAAGTTTCATATTGTGTAGAGCGGCTGATATTTTACGATATCTATACGTAGAAAACCCGATTATCTATTTATCGTTTTATTAATGGTCTTGTTTCGTCTCCCTAAGACAGTTTTACGCTTGACGAAAGCAAGTTGATAACGTCTCCTCTCGCATTATGACGTCGCTGATAACTTCTCCTCTAACATTGTGACGTCGCTGATAATGCCTGGTCTCGTTTTGAAGTTTTGATACGAGAATTACTGAGCGACAGAGCAGAGTGATATAGGCGTAGGGAAGGACGATAAATATAATTATCGGTCGTCCCACTGTCTATATCACTCTGTTCAACTCTTAATATTATTCCGTATCATGTCTTTGTGACGTCAAATACGTTGATCCGGCCTTAAGTACAGCTATTTGTAAGATCCAGGCAGGGGGTGATTCATGTCATGTCTCAGAACTGCTTTATTCTTTTATATAATAGGCAGCTAAGATTGAAATAAAGTTTGCAAGCTTTTTTTTTTAATTTTGTTGAACGGTTGCTATGGAAACATGCAGCCATTTTTTTTAGGAATTTCTGATGAAATCAGACATGAAAATTGAAAAATGTCTACTTTTTGGTTGCAGCAATTTTATGATAATGACAATTTCAAGAAGAAAAAAAATTTCAACATATTATTAGGCATTATTTGAAGTTTATATTTTGATATTGAGGTTGTGAAATTTTTTTTTGATATAGGGCTAAAATGGTATTTAAAAAGGTGCAAAAATCTGTATTTTGACATTTTCTGAAAATAGCTTAAATACCATATATTAAATCAAGAAAAATTGACATTGAGCAGACAAGTTCATTATAAACTATGATTGCATCTTAAAGTTGATACATTGAATAATAAAAAACAGGAAAAAAAACATCTGGGTTTTTTTGAAATTTTTTGTTACCATGGCAACAAAAATTGGTAAAATTCATAAAAATGACAAAACACAATACTGGTTCATTATCAAAATGTTTGCTATTTTTTTTATATTAATGTAATATAACTTTGACCCAGACATATCAGCGACGTCATTATGTTTGAACCGACGTTAATAACTTTGACCCGAACTTATCAAGTCATCTTTTGTGTGCTGGTGAAACAAACAAAAAACACTTCTGAAACACTGACGCAAATATAGCCCGATAAATCGATTATCAGATTATCTGCATATTGATATTGTAAAATATCAGCTGCTTGACATTATATGAAGGCTTTTTGATCTCGTTCGCTACGCTCACTCGACAGAAAGCTTCATATTATGACTCGCAGCTGATATTTTACGATATTAACATACAGATAACCTGATAATCGGTAGTACTTATCATATGCCCCTATATATACACGAAACACAGTATTAATTTGTGACTGAGGGTCGTTTTATCAAGTTGAACGTGTATGGGATTTGGATTTATATTCAACAGACATAGTTTGATTCGTCATGTAGAAATATTCAGAATATAGGAAAGTCAATACATCATAAATTATTGATGTGCAAGTCAATATACCAGTGATGTTTTTTAAAGCTTATTTTGACAAATATGACCACATTGACTGCTTTAAAATAGTGAACCCGGCTCTATTTCTTTATTACGCTTTTGTAAATGTACGAAACAAAAACAAAACCACTAGTTGTCTAATGATTTATTTTGTTGAATACGTAGCTTTTGTCCTTTAAAAGCGTAAATAAGTTTTAGTATAAAACATGCCACTGTTTTACAAGATGTAAAATGCAACCAATAAACGTGCGGCAACATACCAAGTTGATAAAAAAAAAATCAAGTTGTTATAGTTATAGTTCCTATGTTGTACTGTTACACTACTGTCCCAGGTTAGGGGAGGATTTGCGCGGACCCGCTAACATATTTAACCTCGGCAAATTCTATATATATGTACGTGCCGGCCCCAGGTTAAGAGTCTGTAATTCAGTGGTTGTCGTTTGTTAATGTGCTACATATTAGTTTTTCGTTAATTTTTTGTACATAAATTAGGCCGTGAATTTTCTCGTTTGAATTGTTTTACATTAGACTTTTCGGGGGCTTTTGTAGCTGAATGTGCGATATGGGCTTTGCTCATTGTTGAAGACCATACGATGACCGATTGTTGTTAATTTCTATTTGGTCTCTTGTGGATAGTTGTCTCATTGGCAACCATATCACATTCTTCTTCGTATTATATTAACCCCGCCGCATTTTGTGCCTGTCCCAAGTCAGGAGCCTCTATCTGGCCTCAAATGGTTTGTGGTGTATGTTTTCAAAATCTTAGTTCAATTATATGTTTAAGAGTTGAGTATAACCTCAATTTCCACTGAACTAGTACACATTTTTATTAAAGGGTCAACTGGGGCCCACCTCCGGTGCGGGATTTTCTCGCTGCGTTGAATACCCATTTGTTTAAATGTACATTTGATATTTGAACAATAAAATATTTTGAATTGAATGGAAAAAAACAACCCATTGGTGGCCAAGGCTTCAGTTTTTATCTGCCGTCTTTAGTTGGGGTTGGTTTTCTCTTCGACATATATTCCCATTTGCATTCTCAATTTTATTTTAGTTATCAATATAAAAAATAAATGTGAATTAGTGATACTAGTAATATTAAAGATGAAGAACGCCGGGCAAGATAAAGGCGCTGGTCCTCAAGTTTAATTGCTTTGTATGTGTGTTTTGCTGAGCAATATACTGATTTTGTGTCATGGATGGATACCCCGGTCATACACCTGTATGGCACGCCTGAACCACTTTTATAGATAATCCTAAATTATCTCAGATAAACCAGGATTTTCTCAGATAAACTAGGATTATCTCAATTTTTTACATTAAGCTCAAATAAACCGGGATTATCTCGATTTTTTCCAGATAATGCCGGTTTATCTCAGAATTTTCAGATAAACCGGGATTTTCTCCAGATAATGAATTTTCTTTATTTCTCAGATAAACTAGAATTTTTTCGAATTTGAATTAAGCTGAGATAATCTTAGTTTATCTGAGATAAACCGGGATTATCTGAGAAAATCCGGGATTATCTGAAAATTGTGAGAAAATTGATTATCTGAAAATTCTGAGAAAATTGATTATCTGAAAAAAGGAGCCAATAGAAAGTCACGACACATTGGAAGAAAACTTCATGGTCATAAGGGATAAGATATAGAGACCATGGATCATCTATACAGACAGAATAATGAAAGATAACTTAAAGGCTCTTACGGGAAAAGTTTTAGAACGTTTATTTTTTTTCTAAATTTTATAAAAATTAACAATTGATTTATTCAGGATGTACATGTATTACAAGTATTTCGATATTAATGAAGATTAGAGGGAAGTTGTCTTGAACGTTTCTTTTAAGATAATTTGAATGTAATATCCGTTTTTTATTTTTCCTTATGAAGATAGTGAAATGTGTTACATAAATCTGACATCCGCACAATTAACTAGGACAAATAACTTTAATGTTGAAACAAGTTTAGCACAGTTGAAATACACCATTTAGAAGTCATAAAGAGTTTCCTTTTAGATAGTGATAATCTTAATTAAAAAAGATACCACGCTCCATTTTCTTTCCGTAATTTTCTCTATTTAAACAGTGAAATATGGTATCATACATTTTATTGCTTAAATAAACATTTTAGTACTTACATTTTGTGTTTAGTAAATAGAAATTAAAATTTTTAAGTGTTTTTGTCAATTAGATAATCTTATCATGATGATGGCAAATGCCCAATACCTGAAATATTTATTACCTTACAACTTTATTATATTGTTTATTGGTTTGTTATTTACGACACGTGCGACTGCCCAGGGCAATGTTAACCATTAAACAAACGCTGTTTATCTGTTTATTCCGGCGTTTTGCATTTGCGCCGATTTTTTTACAGGTAAATTACAGGTGAAATGATATAAGAAGATGTGGTATGAGTGCTAATGAGACAACTCTCCATCCCAGTAATGTTATTTTCATTAAAGACCTCTTCCGTTAGCCAGTTGTACATATGTTATAAATTGTCAATCCAATCATAACATGTATATAACTGTTGTCCCGTTTATTCGGGTGTTTGATCGGTTCATTCTCATTTATCCAACTTTTAAAAAATTATATGTAGTACAGGTAAAAAAAAGTTGGATAGATGAGATCAAAGGTAATCAAGAACACATTTTTTTCTAATTAGAATTTGGGTTGAAAAATAAGAGTGAAAATTATACCCGGATAGTATTATTTAGTCGGCGTTTTACGTTTCCGCAAATTGGCATAACTTTTCCGGAAAAAAAAGATGACGTTTCCGGAAAAAAAAGTTTACGTTTCTGCAAATAAATATCTTACTTTTCCGGAAAAAAGTAACTATTCCGCAAAAAATAAATTATTACTTTTCCGCATATAATTATAGAATACCTGTTGATCGAAAGCAAATCCATAATAAAAAAAAATCAAAATTTATTAAGTTAAAGGTCATCAAAACATGCAAGTAAAATTCATCATTAAAATGGATGAAAACGTATGTTCAAAAGTCGGCACTAATTCGCCATATCTTGATATGAATTCATAACTCAGTTCTGGCAGAATATTTGTAACCAAAACGTCGTACAAAGTCCACAGTAGTACATTCACCGTTTACAAGTTTTGTATTTTCTTCAAGAAGAAGTCCATCTTCTCCTTTTCATATTTCCGAACGGCTACTTTTACAGTTAGAGTTCACATCTTAATGCAAGATATTGTGAATGCATTTTCGATAACTGACTCATAACTCATAGACACAAACACAAATAATAGGATGGCTTGAGTCAGTCTGCTCTTTCGGGTGGGCATGAAAAGACTCGGCACCATTCGTTGTTCTCTTTTGGTCGGGGTCAGGAGGTGATGTCCAAATGGTTTGTGGAAATCTCGAATTGATATCTGTATAAAACTCCAAGATGTAATCCGCAAACTTTATGCATCTACCGTCAGATGGAGAATCGGCTATCAATTCAACAAAGCATGCTTTAATCATGTCATTGGCAAGTAAGCCAAACCAAAAAAATGTGATAGCCATTTACGAAAATCCTTACCAGGCCTTGAAGGCATAACACTTTGCTCAGTGCTCGGAGCACAAAAATCATGCTCGAAACATGAAATCCAGCAATTTGATTGGTTGATTTTCGAGTCTGAGTACAAAAATCTTGCTCGAAAGTTTTATAACCGTAAGACCAGAGTCAACTAGTTATATCTTATATAGACTATAGACAATAGACAATATTTTATTGCACACACACATTTACATTAAATGGTTATGGCATACAAAATTAAGACAATAAACTTACAATAGTTAAATTGATTATAATAATTATATTAGAGTGACAGTGGTATTCACAGTGAAGAAGGAAAAGGCTATAAATATCAACAGTTAACACATTATTAATGTCCATGATCAATTAAAAAAAAAGAATACAAACAAAAATTAGGTTGCATATAAAAAGAAACACAAGTTATACAGATGTTCTAAAAAAAAACCAATCATTAATATACTTTATGGTGATTTTTATAATGACTGGTAGACTGCTATTTAAAAGTACAGTCAAATGCTTCAATGCTATTTATATAAATTGAAATTAAGATTTTTATTAATATTTTGTATATAGGTATCCCTCAATGATGTACAGCATGGACAGATTGAGAAGAAATGGTATTCATCCTCAATTTCTTGTCTGTCACATGATAAGCAAATGCGTTTACTTCTTTCAATGTTAGTATAACGCCCTCTTTCAATTGCTAGGGAATGGGCACTTAGTTTAAATTTACTGAGAACTGATCGGTCAGTTTTGAATTTACATATATCAATATATGGGGGCCTTTTTCTAATTCTATTAGTATGACAAAAGAAATTTAATTTTTCACATTTATTGATAGAACAATTCATAATTTGATAAGCCTGGTCATAGATTCATATGTGATATTTTAAATTAAAGGTATCAAAAGTGAGATGACCAAAACCTAATTTATTTAACCAGTCTTTTACATTGTTAACCCATTTACTTGTTTTTTTCTATATTATTATATATTTTATGGACTAAAGTGTTAGGCGAGTTTACAATGTGGTTTAGAAATTGTATAGCTGAAATCTGAATTTTAAAGTACAGGGGGTTCTGTTTGTCTCAGTTGCACAGGCTACATTTGTTGTTTTGCACTGTACTCCTAAAATTATATTAAAGATATAAGATCTGAAACCTTTCTAAATGAAAATATTAAATAAAATATTTATCTGATATAATTGTATTCAAATATTTATAAATTACCGGGTAAATTTCCGAAAAAGTAATAAATACAAATTGCGGAAACGTATACTTAAAATTAGCGGAAATGCAGCACGCCCTATTTAGCATAGCATGTTAAACTGTGCAACTGACATTTAATTTTCATCCTCGTTTAAGTAGGGGGAATACTGCATCAGTGTAGACTAGTGATATACGTTGATGGTGATAGGTGTACAGAGTGGTAATATATATACAGAGTGGTGATAGATATACATAGTGGGGATAGATATACAGAGTGGTGATAGATATTCAGAGAGGTGATAGATATTCAGTGGGGTGATAGATATACACAGTGGTGATATACATACAGAGTGGGGATAGATATACAGAGTGGTGACAGATGTACAGAGTGGTGATAGATATTCAGATTGGTGATAGATACACAGAGTGGTGATAGATATTCAGAGGGTCGATATATATACAGAGTGGTGATAGGTGTACAGAGAGGTGATAGCTGTACAGAGTGGTGATAAATATTCAGATTGGTGATAGATATATAGGGTGGTGATAGATATACATAGTGGTGATAGATATACAGAGTGGTGATAGATATTCAGAGAGGTGATAGATATTCAGAGGGGTGATAGATATACACAGTGGTGATATACATACAGAGTGGAGATAGATATACAGAGTGGTGACAGATGTACAGAGTGGTGATAGATATTCAGATTGGTAATAGATACACAGAGTGGTGATAGATATTCAGAGGGTCGATAGATATACAGAGTGATGATAGGTGTACAGAGAGGTGATAGCTGTACAGAGTGGTGATAAATATTCAGATTGGTGATAGATATATAGAGTGGTGATAGATATACAGAGTGGTGATATTTGTACAGAGTGGTAATATATGTACGGAGTGATGATAGATGTACAGAGTGGTGATATATATACAGAGTGGTGATAGATATTTAGATGGGAGATAGATATTCAGATGGGGTGATAGATATACACAGTGGTGATAGACAAACAGAGTGGTGATAGATATACAGAGTGATGATAGATATTCAGAGTGGTGTTTGATATTCAGAGGGGTGATAGATATTCAGAGGGTCGATAAATATACAGAGTGGTGAAAGGTGTAAAGAGAGGTGATAGATGTACAGAGTGGTGTTAAATATACAGAGTGATGTAGATATACAGAATAGTGATAGATATTCAGAGAGGTGATAGATATTCAGAGGGGTGATAGATATACAGGGTGGTGGATAATAGACAAAGTTAGATAAATATTCAGATCAGAGGTAGATAAACAGAGTGTTGGTAGATATACAGAGTGGGGATAGATAAACAGAGTGGTGATAGATATATACAGAGTGGTGATATATATACAGAGTAGCAATAGATATACAGAGTGGTGTAAGATATTCAGAGGGGTGATAGATATACACATTGGTGATATACATATAGAGTGGTGATAGATATACAGAGTGGTGATATATTCACAGAGTGGTAATAGATATTCAGATTGGTGATAGATATACAGAGTGGTGTTAGATATTCAGAGGGGTAATACATGTACAGAGTGGTGATAGATTTACAGGGTGGTTGATAATAGACAAAGTAGTAATAGATAGATATTCAGAAGGTCGATAGATATACAGAGTGGTGATATGTGTACAGAGTGGTGATAGATATACAAAGTGATGATATATGTACAGAGTGGTGGTATATATACAGAGTGGTGATATATATTCAGAGGGGTGATAGTTATTCAGAGGGGTGATAGATATTCAGCGGGATGATAGATATATAAGTGGTGATAGATATACAGAGTGGTGATGGATGTGCATAGTGGTGATAGATATTCAGATTGGTGATAGATATTCAGAGGGTCGATATATATACAGAGTGGTGATAGGTGTACAGAGAGGTGATAGCTGTACAGAGTGGTGATAAATATTCAGATTGGTGATAGATATATAGGGTGGTGATAGATATACATAGTGGTGATAGATATACAGAGTGGTGATAGATATTCAGAGAGGTGATAGATATTCAGAGGGGTGATAGATATACACAGTGGTGATATACATACAGAGTGGAGATAGATATACAGAGTGGTGACAGATGTACAGAGTGGTGATAGATATTCAGATTGGTAATAGATACACAGAGTGGTGATAGATATTCAGAGGGTCGATAGATATACAGAGTGATGATAGGTGTACAGAGAGGCGATAGCTGTACAGAGTGGTGATAAATATTCAGATTGGTGATAGATATATAGAGTGGTGATAGATATACAGAGTGGTGATATTTGTACAGAGTGGTAATATATGTACGGAGTGATGATAGATGTACAGAGTGGTGATATGTGTACATAGTGGTGATATATATACAGAGTGGTGATAGATATTTAGATGGGAGATAGATATTCAGATGGGGTGATAGATATACACAGTGGTGATAGACAAACAGAGTGGTGATAGATATACAGAGTGATGATAGATATTCAGAGTGGTGTTTGATATTCAGAGGGGTGATAGATATTCAGAGGGTCGATAAATATACAGAGTGGTGAAAGGTGTAAAGAGAGGTGATAGATGTACAGAGTGGTGTTAAATATACAGAGTGATGTAGATATACAGAATAGTGATAGATATTCAGAGAGGTGATAGATATTCAGAGGGGTGATAGATATACAGGGTGGTGGATAATAGACAAAGTTAGATAAATATTCAGATCAGAGGTAGATAAACAGAGTGTTGGTAGATATACAGAGTGGGGATAGATAAACAGAGTGGTGATAGATATATACAGAGTGGTGATATATATACAGAGTAGCAATAGATATACAGAGTGGTGTAAGATATTCAGAGGGGTGATAGATATACACATTGGTGATATACATATAGAGTGGTGATAGATATACAGAGTGGTGATATATTCACAGAGTGGTAATAGATATTCAGATTGGTGATAGATATACAGAGTGGTGTTAGATATTCAGAGGGGTAATACATGTACAGAGTGGTGATAGATTTACAGGGTGGTTGATAATAGACAAAGTTGTAATAGATAGATATTCAGAAGGTCGATAGATATACAGAGTGGTGATATGTGTACAGAGTGGTGATAGATATACAAAGTGATGATATATGTACAGAGTGGTGGTATATATACAGAGTGGAGATATATATTCAGAGGGGTGATAGTTATTCAGAGGGGTGATAGATATTCAGAGGGATGATAGATATATAAGTGGTGATAGATATACAGAGTGGTGATGGATGTGCATAGTGGTGATAGATATTCAGATTGGTGATAGATATACAAAGTGATGATAGATATACAGAATGGTGTTAAATATACAGAGTGGTGATAGATATATAGAATGGTAATAGATATTCAGAGAGGTGATAGATATTCAGAGGGTCGATAGATATACAGAATGGTGATAGGTGTACAGAGAGTTGATAGCTGTACAGAGTTGTCATACATATTCAGATTGGTGATAGATATATAGAGTGGTGATATATATACAGAGTGGTGATATTTGTACAGAGTGGTAATATATGTACGGAGTGATGATAGATGTACAGAGTGGTGATATGTGTACATAGTGGTGATAGATATACAGAGTGGTGATAGATATTTAGATGGGAGATAGATATTCAGAGGGGGTGATACATATATAGAGTGGTGATAGATATACAGAGTGGTGATATATTCACAAAGTGGTAATAGATATTCAGATTGGTGATAGATATACAGAGTGGTGTTAGATATTCAGAGGGGTAATACATGTACAGAGTGGTGATAGGTTTACAGGGTGGTTGATAATAGACAAAGTTGTAATAGATAGATATTCAGAGGGTCGATAGATATACAGAGTGGTGATATGTGTGCAGAGTGGTGATATGTGTACAGAGTGGTGATATATATACAAAGTGATGATATATGTACAGAGTGGTGATATATATACAGAGTGGTGATAGTTATTCAGAGGGGTGATAGTTATTCAGAGGGGTGATAGATATTCAGAGGGATGATAGATATATAAGTGGTGATAGCTATACAGAGTGGTGATGGATGTGCATAGTGGTGATACATATTCAGATTGGTGATAGATATACAAAGTGATGATAGATATACAGAGTGGGGTTAAATATACAGAGTGGTGATAGATATACAGAATGGTAATAGATATTCAGAGAGGTGATATATATTCAGAGGGTCGATAGATATACAGAGTGGTGATAGGTGTACAGAGAGGTGATAGCTGTACATAGTGGTGGATATATTCAGACGGGTGATAGATATACAGGGTGGTGGATAATAGACAAAGTTAGATAGATATTCAGATCAGAGGTAGATAAACAGAGTGTTGGTAGATATACAGAGTGGGGATAGATATACAGAGTAGTAATAGATATACAGAGTGGTGTAAGATATTCAGAGGGGTGATAGATATACACATTGGTGATACACATATAGAGTGGTGATAGATATACAGAGTGGTGATAGATTTACAGAGTGGTAATAGATATTCAGATTGGTGATAGATATACAGAGTGGTGTTAGATATTCAGAGGGGTAATATATGTACAGAGTGGTGATAGATTTACAGGGTGGTTGATAATAGACAAAGTTGTAATAGATAGATATTCAGAGGGTTGATAGATATACAGAGTGGTGATATGTGTACAGAGTGGTGATAGATATACAAAGTGATGATATATATACAGAGTGGTGATATATATTCAGAGGGGTGATAGTTATTCAGAGGGGTGATAGATATACACATTGGTGATACACATATAGAGTGGTGATAGATATACAGAGTGGTGATAGATTCACAGAGTGGTAATAGATATTCAGATTGGTGATAGATATACAGAGTGGTGTTAGATATTCAGAGGGGTAATACATGTACAGAGTGGTGATAGATTTACAGGGTGGTTGATAATAGACAAAGTTGTAATAGATAGATATTCAGAGAGTCGATAGATATACAGAGTGGTGATATGTGTACAGAGTGGTGATAGATATACAAAGTGATGATATATGTACAGAGTGGTGATATATATATACAGAGTGGTGATATATATTCAGAGGGGTGATAATTATTCAGAGGGGTGATAGATATTCAGAGGGATGATAGATATATAGGTGGTGATAGATATACAGAGTGGTGATGGATGTGCATAGTGGTGATAGATATTCAGATTGGTGATAAATATACAAAGTGATGATAGATATACAGAGTGGTGTTAAATATGCAGAGTGGTGATAGATATACAGAATGGTAATAGATATTCAGAGAGGTGATAGATATTCAGAGGGTCGATAGATATATAGAGTGGTGATAGGTGTACAGAGTGGTGATAAATATTCAGATTGGTGATAAATATATAGAGTGGTGATAGATATACAGAGTGGTGATATTTGTACAGAGTGGTAATATATGTACGGAGTGATGATAGATGTACAGAGTGGTGATATGTGTACATAGTGGTGATATATATACAGAGTGGTGGTAGATATTTAGATGGGAGATAGATATTCAGAGGGGGTGATAGATATACACAGTGGTGATAGACAAACACAGTGGTGATAGATATACAGAGTGACGATAGATATTCAGAGTGGTGTTGGATATTCAGAGGGGTGATAGATATTCAGAGGGTCGATAAATAAACAGAGTGGTGAAAGGTGTAAAGAGAGGTGATAGATGTACAGAGTGGTGTTAAATATACAGAGTGATGTAGATATACAGAATAGTGATAGATATTCAGAGAGGTGATAGATATTCAGAGGGGTGATAGATATACAGGGTGGTGGATAATTGACAAAGTTAGATAGATATTCAGATCAGAGGTAGATAAACAGAGTGTTGGTAGATATACAGAGTGGGGATAGATAAACAGAGTGGTGATAGATATATACAGAGTGGTGTAAGATATTCAGAGGGGTGATAGATATACACATTGGTGATACACATATAGAGTGGTGATAGATATACAGAGTGGTAAAAGATTTACAGAGTGGTAATAGATATTCAGATTGGTGATAGATATACAGAGTGGTGTTAGATATTCAGAGGGGTAATATATGTACAGAATGGTGATAGATTTACAGGGTGGTTGATAATAGACAAAGTTGTAATAGATAGATATTCAGAGGGTAGATAGATATACAGAGTGGTGATATGTGTACAGAGTGGTGATAGATATACAAAGTGATGATATATGTACAGAGTGGTGATATATATACAGAGTGGTGATGGATGTGCATAGTGGTGATAGATATTCAGATTAGTGATAGATATACAAAGTGGTGATAGATATACAGAGTGGTGTTAAATATACAGAGTGGTGATAGATATACAGAACGGTAATAGATATTCAGAGAGGTGATAGATTTTCAGAGGGGTGATAGATATACAGGGTGGTTGATAATAGACAAAGTTAGATAGATATTCAAATCAGAGGTAGATAAACAGAACGTTGGTAGATATACAGAGTGGTGATAGATATACAGAGTGGTGATATACCTGCAGAGTGGTGATATATATACAGAGTGGTGATAGATGTACAGAGTTGTATTAGATATACAGAGATGTGATAGATATACAGAGTGGTTGTAGATATACAGAGTGATGATATATATATACAAAGGGGTGACAGATATAGAGAATGCTGATGGATATAAAGAGTTGTGATAAGTATACAGGGTGGTGTTAGATATCCACTGTGGTGATAGATATTCAGAGGGTCGATAGATATACAGATTGGTAATATGTGTACATAGTGGTGATATATATTCAGAGGGGTGATAGTTATTCAGAGGGTTGAAAGATATTCAGAGGGATGATAGATAAACACAGTGGTGATAGATATACAGAGTGGTGATACATATACAGAGTGGTAATAGATATACAGAGTGGTGTAAGATATTCAGAGGGGTGATAGATATACACAGTCGTTATAGCCATACAGAGTGGTGATAGATATACAGAGTGATGATATATGTACAGTGGTGATAGATATTCAGATTGGTGATAGATATACAGAGTGGTGATAGATATACAAATAAGTGTTAGATATTCAGAGGGGTGATAGATACTCAGAGTGTCGATAGATATACAGAGTGGTGATAGATGTACAGAGTGGTAGTAGATATATACAGAGTGGTGATATATATACAGAGTAGTAATAGATATACAGAGTGGTGCAAGATATTCAGAGGGGTGATAGATATTCAGATGGGTGATAGATATACACATTGGTGATACACATATAGAGTAGTGATAGATTTACAGAGTGTTAATATATAATCAGATTGGTGATATATACATACAGAGTGGTGTTAGATATTCAGAGGGGTAATAGATGTACAGAGTGGTGATAGCTTTACAGGGTGGTTGATAATATACAACGTTGTAAAAGCTATTCAGATCAGAGGTAGATATACAGAGCGTTGGTATTCAGAGGGGTGATAGATATACACAGTGGTGATATGTGTACAGAGTGATGATAGATATACAGGGTGGTTGATATTCAGATCAGAGGTAGATATACAGAGTGGTGGTATTCAGAGGGTGCTAGATATTCAGAGGGTCGATAGATATACAGAGTGGTGATATGTGTACAAAGTGGTGATAGCTATACAAAGTGATGATAGATGTACAGAGTGGTGATATATAAATATATACAGCGTGGTGATATATATTCAGAGGGGTGATAGATATTCAGAGGGGGTGAAAGATATACACAGTGGTGATAGACCTACAGAGTGGTGATAGACATACAGAGTGGTGATAGATGTACAGAGTGGTGATAGATATTCAAATTGGTGATAGATATACAGAGTGGTGATAGATATACAGAGTGGTGTTAAATATTCAGAGGGGTGATAGATATACTGAGTGGTGATAGATATACAGAGTGGTGATAGATATTCAGAGGGGGTGAAAGATATACACAGTGGTGATAGACCTACAGAGTGGTGATAGACATACAGAGTGGTGATAGGTGTACAGACTGGTGATAGATATTCAGAGGGGGTGAAAGATATACGAATTGGTGAAAGATAAACAGAGTGGTGATAGACATACAGAGTGGTGATAGATGTACAGAGTGGTGATAGATATTCAGATTGGTGATAGATATACAGAGTGGTGATAGATATACAGAGTGGTGTTATATATTCAGAGGGGTGATAGATAATCAGAGAGTCGATAGATATACATAGTGGTGATAGATGAACAGAGTGGTAGTAGATATACAGAGTGATGATAGATATACAGAAAGGTGTAAGACATTCCGAGGGTTAATAGATATACAGAGTGGTGTAAGATATACAGAGTGGTGATAGATATACAGAGTGGTGCAAAATATTCAGAGGGGTGATAGATATTCAGAGGGTCGATAAATATACAGAGTGGTGATAGGTGTACAGAGTGGTGATAGATATACAGGGTGGTTGATAATAGACAAACTTGTGATTATATTTAGATCAGAAGTAGATATACAGAGGGTCGATAGATATACAGAGTGGTAATATGTGTACACATTTGTGATATATATACAGAGTGATTATAGATGTACATATTGGTGATATATATACAGATTGTGATGGATATTCAGAGGGGTGATAGATATAAACAGTGGTGATAGACATACAGAGTGGTGATAGATATACAGAGTAGTGATAAATGCACAGAGTGTCGATAGATATTCAGATTGGAGATAGATATACAGAGTGGTGTTAGATATTCAGAGGGGTGATAGATATTCAGAGGGTAGATAGATATACAGAGTGGTGATAGGTGTACAGAGTGGTGATAGATATACAGAGTGGTGATTGATATACAGAGTGGTGATTGATATACATAGTGGTGATAGATATACAGAGTGGTGATAGTTGTACAGATTAGTGATATATATACGAATTGGTGAAAGATGTACAAAGTGGTGATAGATATACAGAGTGGTGATAGATGCACAGATTGGTGATAGATAGACAGAGTAATGAAAGATATACAAATTGGTAATATATTGTAACGTTTTCGCTCGGTGTTGATATAGGATTTTCGTTACCCTGGAGTGAAACTCTGACCCACTGACAAAACTAGACAATCCGCCAGACAAACTAATACTCGACAATAAATACTGTTTCAAATGACTGCTCCCTTGGGTTAACTCATTCCTGTAATCCAATAGGTATATTTAAAGATGCAGAAGATGTTTCAGAAGACAGAAATAAATAATTCGTTTCAAGTAAATGATTTAATGAAGTGTCCAGTTATAGATATGTAATGCAGACAATTTCAATATCGTATATTGACAAAAAGTCACAGGATATAAACTAAATTGTCACAAATTTGATAGGACAAAAATCAAAGGACAAAAAGTCACAATTAATTTGTTAACAATTATTTGAATATATAAGAGTAAGATCTTAAAATATTTTCTTTTCGTTACATATTTTCATTTCTAGGCTTTGAATATTTGTTCATAATATATATAGGTAGATGTGGTGTGAGTGCAAATGAGACAACTCTCCATAAGCCTTGATAAATTTAAATTCATTAAATTTTGATCATGCAAATGATATATTCCTTAGTACATAACAATTATTTTATCATTATTATATTTATTCAATACATTTAAATAACAAAGTTGTTTGTATAGAATACTTCAAGTAAAACTGAAAAAAAAATGCTTTTAAAATTTATTCTGTTCCATATTCAATTTTATTACATAATTCATATTCATCCGGAACAAATTGAACTGGACCGATTTCTTAAATCACCGTATTTATCGACTACCTATAATTTATGTGACACCGTCCGCTTCAATATTTTCAACACATGGAAATGGACGACACTTTAACTTTCTGAGGAAATCGAGACATACCACTGTCAAGTACGTTTGATTCAATCATAAACTGTGAAAATTAATCTGTTTAACTCCGTTATATTTGGATAAGTAATTTATAAATACATACGAACTGTAAGTTATTTAATTCCGAGAAATGAACTGTAAATTCTACTTTCGTTTTTGACTCGATTAATAATCTTGTATTTAACTTTCATATTTAATTCGTACACATTGTAAAATATTGTATTTTTATTTCTTTCAGTTTACCAATCTACTGACTACTTGTAACCTTTCTGGTGGAATATATTAATTACAATTTATCAAAACAAGTTGTGTTCGTTATATATTCATCGAGATTGCGATTGCAGTCACCTGGTTAAACTAGTTGAGTCCGGCTCAGCATAGTAAATTGACAACAACTTGTCTACACATCTCCGAATCAGATATTACAACGGAGCATCGTTCGTAGCTGTTACATCGACACTACGCAACACAGCTTGTGCGTCCTAGGCAGCAAACCAACAACGTTGAACAAACATTGCCGATTTAGATCATGGATCCCAGTCACGCGGAACAGCAAGAAGAGGTTCAGCCCCCAGAGGGAAATGTCCCAGATCTAGAACTACTACAAAATCCGTCTAACAAAACACCTTTAGATGAAAGCGCAGAGACTAGGCGAGTGCGCGAACTTACCGAAAGGGGACAGGGAGCCTTTATAGAAAAACGCGACAAGTTCTATAACGACTTAGAGGCCCTATGGTCAAACCTAGAATCTAGATTATTAGAAACGACCAAGCCTCCTAACGACCTCCAGCAATTGTTAACGGCACAGGATAAAATTGTACAAGACTGTACTAATTATCGCAGGCTCACAGACGAGTACTTGCAATTTCTCAAAAGTACAAAAACATTAGACAGCCTTCAAGACATTGATACCTGCAAATTGTCAACGGATATCCGAATGTCTAAAGTTGACCTAGCAATTGAAACTTTGCACGAACATCGCCTTACCTTGACAACGGCTAAATCAACAAAAACGAGGATATCTAAGGGCAAGAAAAGCTCGCACAGCGGTAGCTCCAATGTCTCTGACATGTCAAGTCTTGCACGGAGGAAGCGCGCCAAAGCAGAGGCCGCTAAATCAAAAATAGCCTTTGTTGAACAACATTCACTTATCCTACAACAAGAAGCAATGTTAGAGGAACAAGCCCTGTTCAGACAATCTGAATTAGAACAAGAGGCCATACGCAGAAAATCACAAATCACACAAGAGTCTGCACGTGTAAGCCGAGAAAAATCCGATCTGAAGGCCAAGTTAAACCTTCTAGAAGCACGCAAAGAGGCTGCAGCCGCAGAAGCCGAGGCCCGTATCCTGGAATATGATGACAGCCAAGCGTTTAGTGATCTCCCTGACGATAAGGAAGACCCGCTCCAGCGTGTGCAAGATTTCGTCAATAAACTTCCAGTATCACCCGCTGTAAAGGAAGTAACAGAACCTCAAAAGAAAAAACAAATGCCTGTTAAAATTGAGCTGGGTCATGCAGCGCCAGCGTTCGTGCCATCTGTGGCACTGAACTTGCCATCACAAACACCTAAGGTATTGCCTACACGTACTAAGTCACCAACTGTTAATGTATTCCCAGATCTGGGAACTATAACTGGCACAGGAAAACAGGGCGTTTCAGAAAAGATCCCTGTCTTACACCAAAATCAAGGCGTCATAGAAGAGATCCCTGCTGAACACCAAAAACAGGGAGTTATAGAAGAGATCCCTGTTGCACACCAGCAACAAATCAACCTCACATCGGAGATAACTAGATTCCTCTTACGTAAGGACCTGCTTTTCTCCCGGTTAACAAGCTTTAACGATCGGGCAGAATCCTTCCATACTTGGAAAGCAAGCTTCAAGAATGTGACGGATGAGTTACAAGTCTCTGATTCAGAACAGATCGATTTACTGATCAAGTGGCTCGGTCCAGAGTCTGCTAAACACGCCATTAGCATAAGAGCGTCGAACGCCAATAATCCTAACATAGGGATACAGAGATTATGGAAGAGGCTTGACGAGCGGTATGGTGCTCCAGAAATGTTAGAAGCCTCTCTCATGAGTAAGCTTGCCAAGTTCCCTACCTTAACAAATAAGGACAACACACGTCTCTACGAACTATCCGACATTCTATCAGAAATAGAATATCACAAGGAAAATCCCAAGCTGGGATGTTTGCTAGGATATTTTGACTCCTCATCCGGGATTAATCCTATTGTTGAAAAATTACCGTACGGACTCCAAGAAAAGTGGACCACAAGGGCTACAAGATACAAGTCCAAATATGAAGTTGCCTTTCCACCTTTCACAGAATTCTCTGCCTTCGTCAGAGAAATAAGCAAAACAAAAAACGACCCTGGGTTCATCTTTGGGTCAAAAGCCACACCAAATACAAAAGGTGCTGCGCCAAGGTTTACGTCTTACCCCAAGACTAAAGTTGGCACCCATAAAACAGCGATTGAGCAGCAATCTGGAGACGCCAGCAAACAAGGTCTTTGTATTCTGCACAATACAAAGCATTCCTTAAATGAATGTCGAGCGTTCCGAGCCAAGTCAATAGAGGAGCGCAAAGGTCTTTTGAAAGAAAACAATGTATGTTACAAGTGTTGTGATTCTACCACACACAGGAGCCGGGAATGCAATGCACGCATAAGTTGTAAAGAATGTGGAAGTAAACAACACACTACCGCACTTCACATCGCTAGACCACAGCAACCTGCAAATTCTCAGTCTAGCTCGCCTAAGCAAACCTACGGCGGGGAGCCTATAGAATCGGCTGAAACTAAAGCAACCTCAGTTAACTCTACCTGTACTGAGATCTGCAAAGATACATATGGCGGGAAATCTTGTGCTAAAATACTTCCTGTGAATGTTCATCACAAAGATAATCAGTACAAAGTTATTCGCATGTACGCCATCATTGATGACCAAAGCAACCGGTCACTAGCATCGCCCGAATTCTTTAATCTCTTCGACGTCAAAGATAAACCGGAGAACTATACTTTATCAACATGCTCCGGCAAAGTAGTCACTTCCGGCAAAAGAGGAAGAGGTTTCGTCATGGAATCAATCAATGGTTATGACAAATTTGACCTCCCTGTACTGATAGAATGCGATCATATTCCCGATAATAGGGACGAAATACCTACTCCGGAAGTAACAATGCATCACCCTCATTTAAAAGAACTTAGGGGTAGCATTCCACCCATAGATGAACATTGCCAAATTCTTCTCTTAATTGGCAGAGACCTTATAGAAGCACACCATGTGCTTGACCAGCGCATAGGACCATCCAGAACTCCATATGCACAACAATTGAAGCTAGGTTGGGTAGTGATAGGAGAAACTTGCATTAATAAGCAGCATGTGCCTCTCGAGTTAAATGTCAAAATAACCAACATTTTACCTACGGGACAACCTTCAACCTTTCAACCATGCACAAGCAAGTTTGACATCCGAGAAAACTACACAGACCCTGTAACGAAAGATTTACAATCGCCACTCTTTGAAAAAACGAGGGACGATGATAAGCCTGGACAGTCATATGAGGACAAAATGTTCATGAAGCAGATGGACAACGAATTTGTGAGAGACTCGGAAGGAAGTTGGGTAGCACCGTTGCCGTTCCGAGTGCCAAGACAGCCATTGCCAAGCAATAGACAACAAGCTCTTCATCGTGCTAATATGTTAGACACCAGTCTGAATAGAAACCCAGTTAAGCGGGAACACTTTCTTACGTTCATGAGTAAGATCCTAGACAATAATCATGCAGAGCTCGCTCCACCATTGGACGACCATGAAGAGTGCTGGTATTTGCCATTATTTGGTGTTTATCATCCAAAGAAACCCGATCAGATCAGAGGAGTGTTTGATTCTTCCGCCAAATGTAACGGAATTTCACTCAATAGTGTCCTGCTAACAGGTCCAGACTTGACCAATGATCTTCTTGGAGTACTGCTGCGTTTCCGGAAAGAAATGGTCGCAGTAACTGCAGACGTTCAACACATGTTTCACTGCTTTGTAGTGAGAAAAGACCATCGAAATTATCTGAGGTTTTTATGGCATAAAGACAACGACCTACAAGAGAACCTTGTCGAATACCGCATGAGAGTTCATGTTTTTGGAAATAGTCCGTCACCTGCCGTTGCTACACTTGGACTCAGAAAAGCAGCTCAAGCATCAGAACAAGAGTTCGGCAGTCACGTGACTAGTTTTGTTACAAGAGACTTCTATGTCGACGACGGTCTTACGTCATGTCCTACAACAGAGGAAGCTGTTAAGCTCATGAAGGACACTCAGCAAGCATTATCGAAGTATGGAAACTTAAGGCTTCACAAGTTCGCATCTAATTGTGCAGAAGTTATGTCTGCGTTTCATGCCAGTGATTTGGCTTCAAATCTTAAGGATCTAGACCTAGAATCCGATAGCAAACCCCTACAACGTAGTCTTGGTCTCAGCTGGGACGTAAACACTGATAAATTCTTATTTCAATTATCTTCAGAAAACAAACCGATCACTCGGAGAGGAATTTTATCGACGATAAACAGTCTCTACGATCCTCTGGGATTTTTGGCTCCGGTGATTATACAAGGGAAACTCCTATTAAGGAAAATAGTATCAGAAACCGTCGATTGGGACCAACCTCTCTCTGATGACACAGCAGCTGAGTGGAAATCTTGGAGAGATACTCTAATTGCTATAGAAACATTGCGCATTCCACGTACCTACGTGCCGTATCTCAGCAAAACCGCCACAAAGGAGTTACATGTCTTCTCTGATGCATCAGAAAAAGCCATAGCAGCTGTTGCATATCTACGAACGACCGACAGTAGTGGTGAACCTAACATAGGTTTCATTCTTGGGAAAGCTAAAGTTGCACCAACAAGTGGTCATACTATTCCACGACTTGAACTATCTGCTGCCGTATTAGCAGTTGAGATCACACAAACGATTGTGGATAACTTAGATTTACAAATAGACAACGTGAAATTCTACACAGACAGTAAAGTTGTCTTAGGTTACATCAGTAACGATACAAGAAGGTTCTTTATCTATGTCGCTAATAGAGTAGAGAAGATTAGGAAATTTAGCTCTCCAAATCAATGGAATTATGTACCAACTAACCGTAATCCCGCAGATTCGGGAACGAGGTCCGTACCTGCTCACGAAATTCATAGCAGTGAATGGTTATTAGGACCAAGACAACTTCTTTTCTCAGAACAGAAGAATTCTGAGGACATATATCAGCTAATAGACCCAGAGGAAGATGGAGAAATACGTGCAACTGTTAATGTTGCAAAAACATTTGCCACACCTGAGCGTAAAGGTATCGGAACTGATAGATTTAACAGATTCTCCAACTGGACATCACTTGTGCGAGCTATAGCCTTTTTAGAACGCTTCTCCCGTTTACACGGGTCAAAAAAGGCATCACCAGCGACTTCTCTGGAAGGCTTTTTGAATGCCGAAAATTTCATCTTAACATCTGCTCAATATGAAGTTTACGGAGATGAAATAGATTGCATTAAACGTCAGGAACAAATTAATAAGCGGAGCCCGATAGCTAACCTAAATCCGTTTTTGGACGAACAAGGACTATTACGAGTTGGAGGCCGTATTGCTAAATCTGACTTAAACCTCCGTGAAAAGAAACCATTGATCGTCCCTGGACGCCATCATATAGCGACATTATTAGTCCGACACTACCATGACAAGATAAAACATCAAGGTCGCCACTTCACAGATGGAGCGATTCGATCCGCAGGATTCTGGATCGTCGGAGCAAAGCGTTTGATCTCTTCTCTCATTCACAAATGTGTGACATGCCGCAAGCTAAGAGGAAAAACTGAGTGTCAAATCATGTCTGATTTGCCAGAGGACCGTCTTGAACCGTCACCTCCGTTTACCAACGTTGGAATAGACACATTTGGACCCTGGACAATTGTTTCACGTAAAACACGTGGTGGATACGCAAACTCAAAACGTTGGGCAATTCTTTTCACATGCTTAGTGACTAGAGCTGTTCACATCGAACTAATTGAGGAAATGAGCTCTTCAGCTTTCATAAACGCCGTCAGAAGATTCGCCGCTATAAGAGGTCAAGTTAAGACTTTCCGATCCGACCGTGGAACAAACTTTATTGGCGCAATCGACGATCTAAAGATTGACTCTATCAACGTCGAAGATGGACCCTTCAAGAACTTTTTGTATAATACTGGTACAACTTGGATCTTCAATCCGCCACATTCGTCCCACATGGGTGGAGCCTGGGAAAGAATGATAGGTATCGCAAGGAGAATACTTGATGCTATGCTTATCAACGCCGCTGGAAGGAGTCTAACGCATGACGTGCTTAATACATTCATGGCAGAAGTTTCAGCAATAATCAATTCAAGACCTCTGGTACCAGTATCAACAGATCCAGAGAATCCGCTAATCTTAACACCAGCTATGTTACTGACACAAAAGACCGATTACATCTTTACTTCAGATCAGCTTGGAGAATTCGACAAACGGGATCTATGTCTAGCCGAATGGAGACGTGTACAGGCTCTGGCCAGTGTTTTCTGGTCCCGTTGGAGAAAAGAGTACCTGCCGTTACTACAACAACGACGAAAATGGACCGAAGATCGCCGCGATCTCATCGAAGGAGACGTCATTCTTCTAAAGGACAAAAACCTTTGCCGTACCCAATGGCCAATTGGAATTATAGTGAACTCATTTAAAAGTTCAGACGAACATGTCCGAAAAGCAGAAGTACGAATAATTGTAAATGGAAAAGCATCCGTCTACACACGACCGATCGTGGACATGATTCTTCTCATCGAAAACGACTGTGTATAATTAATATTACAGTGATACCTTGGATTTATATCATCAGATATTCAAGTGTGTGATATATTTGAAATAGTGATATCAGTTAAACATCAGACGGGGAGTATTCTGTTCCATATTCAATTTTATTACATAATTCATATTCATCCGGAACAAATTGAACTGGACCGATTTCTTAAATCACCGTATTTATCGACTACCTATAATTTATGTGACACCGTCCGCTTCAATATTTTCAACACATGGAAATGGACGACACTTTAACTTTCTGAGGAAATCGAGACATACCACTGTCAAGTACGTTTGATTCAATCATAAACTGTGAAAATTAATCTGTTTAACTCCGTTATATTTGGATAAGTAATTTATAAATACATACGAACTGTAAGTTATTTAATTCCGAGAAATGAACTGTAAATTCTACTTTCGTTTTTGACTCGATTAATAATCTTGTATTTAACTTTCATATTTAATTCGTACACATTGTAAAATATTGTATTTTTATTTCTTTCAGTTTACCAATCTACTGACTACTTGTAACCTTTCTGGTGGAATATATTAATTACAATTTATCAAAACAAGTTGTGTTCGTTATATATTCATCGAGATTGCGATTGCAGTCACCTGGTTAAACTAGTTGAGTCCGGCTCAGCATAAAATTAGTGTTTTTCTAATTCAAAGACTTTTTTTCTAAAAAAAAATGTATTTTGACCTTTTTGTTTGCGATTTTTTTGTCCTGTGACTTTCTACATTCGTTTTAAATACATTTAAACAGAGTCTCAGAGGATTGATTATCAACTTCCTTAGTTAACTATTGTCATGTCAATTGACTGTCTGGAAAAAATAAATAATTAAAACTTGAAGAATGAAATTAAAAAAAACATGTTATTTATTTACCTTAAAAAGAAACAAAGTGAAAGTGAGATTTTTTTTCATATAAGAATCTTGACTTGTAATTTTGTAACGAGTACCTAAGTTTTAATAAATTATCTTGTCTTGTCGGTAAACGGACAGAAAATCACAGGACATAAAGTCACAAATTTGATAGGACAAAAAGTCACAAATATTTTTTTGACAATTGTTCACATATATTTTGAAATATTTTCTTTAAGTTTTTATTACATATAATCCTTTTTAAGTTAAGAAAAAAGCTCATACACCTTGATAATTGAAGATGTATTAAATTTTAATCATGCAAAGGATATTTATATTGGCAAAATGAAGCCATTTAGGTTCCAAGTCACTTTGACATTTTATTTTCATAACAATAACTTGTTCGTTATTGATATTTATTGAGAAGATTTTTATTACAAAGTTGCTTGAAACATAAAACTTCAAGAAAAATGTGAAAAGAATATTTTCAAAATAAATGTGTAGTAATCTCAAAACTGAATTGTGACTTTTGTTCTGTGAATTTTTGTCTATGACTTTTTGTCCTGTGACTTTCTGTCATACGTTCGCCTTGTCTTACAAGATTGGTGAATTTATCTTGTCTTGCCAATTTTATGAAATCATTTATTTTTACTTATAAATCGACTAAATAATTGAATTCTCTCCATTTTTCATGCTTAGGACCAGCATTTTACAACTTGGTAGAGTTATTTTAATTATGTACAAAATATGCTGAAACATCTGTGTTTGTTACAACACAGAGACAATACCAATATCATCAGATCAAGAGGTATGTGAAATTCAGATGGATTTTTGGTTGAACTGGATAAAGTTCCATTCTTTCTTTGTACACGGATTGACGAACACATTTTAGATTTCATTTCTTTCTTTTCTATATGTTCTTCGTCAATTTTGAAGATCTCTGAATTAATTATTATAGAAGGATATTTCCTGTGAGAAGGATCTAATTCAAGAAATAAAATTCATATAACGGGATTGTGATTTTGTGTCTTGTGTGTTAAAATATGCTAGTTTTCGAGTCAAGATTCTTTATTTCTTAAACACCATAAAGATACAATGGTACAAAGAAGTTCATCAAAAGTCATATATCATAACACAAACACACATGACAAGATGAGATGAAAATAACAAATGATATATAATAAACAGTATAGTAAAGAAGAGTGGTGATTAACCAGGAAGACTCACTTGAAAAGTTATAACTTGCACAGCTTTTTCAACTTATTTTTTATTTTTAACTGAAATAGTTTTTCAAATTTTAGTATTTTACATCTGTGTAAGAAAAAGTATCCAAATATTTTGCTCGAAAATTTGCCAAAGAACTACACTGCAAAGTGTAATGAAATTCATCACCAATCTCGTTACAATGACATAAGTTACAATATCTAAGGTTTCGCTCAATCTTATTCCATCTACCAGTTTCGATGGGTAACTTATGGTTACATTTGTTACCCGTACGAAATCTACAATATGTTATAATTCTATCTTTATCATTTAAAATATTCAGATATTCCTCAAATTCAAAATTTTGTTTATACAATTTGTAGGCCAAACCTTTTGGCGAACAGTCAATATCAGCTCTCCATTTCTGTTGAAACTGATCAAATAACTTTTGTTTTAAACTAATACCCAACCACTTAGAATTGAAATTTCCTTGTGACAACCAAATATTGCTGTATCCCGTTTATCTAATATATTTTTAATGTATTTCAACCAATCTGACCTAAATTGGTTGTCCGAATTTTTCAAGAACATGTATTTGTTTAGTATTTTAGCAATCCTGTTATCATCCCCGTTAACCATTTTTGACCAAAAATTAACCATACGCAGCTGTATATATAAAGACATGGGATACTATGAGTGGCCGTTCATGTCATTTGCGCGATTATATACGCGTATATATGGAAGTGTTTAACGACCTTGACTGGCCTTTCGGCCCTCGCACGGTCGGCTCGGTGCCCGAAGGCGTTTGGTGAGCTTTAAATGATTTGATGCCATGGGTCAGGAACAAGTAGTGGAGGTCGCAATATGTAGGCCGCCATCTTGGTTTTGGTGAGTTGATTTTTTGTTTTGTTTACTATTTTAATGTTTTTCTTCACTAACGGCTGCTTTCAGGGCCAGTTTGGTCAGCTTGGCAGCCCGCTAGCCTCGATGAAGGAGTACTGGCAGATGAATCGTGGACGTAGTTCTAAAGATGACAGGAAGCGTTATCAGGACCAAAGCCGTGAGGCAGTAAAATGAAGGTCGTATCACCCAACAGCCTAGGATACAGCCCTCGGACGTTAATCGGCATGACACTCCCCATAATAGACAATGGTTTTGGAGGCATGTTAACGCGGGTACGCCAACTACTACGTCTCTCTGTACGGCATGGATTGGTTTCTGTCATCTTAGTAGTATGTCGTTGACCATCTAGCAATAAACCCTCATCGAAGATAGCGGGTAAAGGAGAGCTGACCCAGCACGTCCGTTCAGCTGTAAGGACTGAGACGTGACTGATGAATGAATGATGATATATACGCGTATATAATTTTCAACGCGTATATATACGCGTATATTGTGGTTTTCAACGCGTATATTGTGGTTTTCAACGCGTATATTATCGTTTTATACGCGTATATTGTTAAAATAAACACGTTTATACTTTATTCCAATTTATTTATCATATACGCGTTAATATGTAACACTCCCAAACGTGTCCTTCCCCCCAAACGTGTCCGATTCCCCCAAACGTGTCTTTTTTCCCTAAACGTGTCCGAAATGTACAATATTCCCCAAACGTGTCCGATTTCATAACCCCCAAACGTGTCCGATAAATGTTATTCGCCAAAACGTGTCCAATATTTAACGCCAGAACGTCTCATGTCATTTCGCGTTAATACATGTATCTCCTAAATAAAATCCCTGATAACATTTACGGCAATTTTATGATGGGGACACAGTTGACAAAGTTTTCATTTATTAGCTTTAGTTAATTTTAAATGTAGGTTTTTAATGAATATCATAATTCAAAATTTTATCTGTAATTGTTAATTAATTTTTGATTGAAATTGCTTATTGTTCAGTTGCAAGTATTTCAAACTCATTTAGAGCGAACCTGCACATAACTATAGAGTTGAATTAATCGGTGACTTTGTAAAGTGGGCGTTAAGCAGTATTTTTTTTTTACTTTTGGTAATAGTTCTCTATCTGAATTTGTGTTTATTTCAAAAACTCATCAAATCATCAACTGGTTATCCGGGTTTTTTTTTAACAAATGTTAGGTTTCCAGCATCACTAAAGATACACGATCAAGACACATAACGTCCACTGCAAAATAGTTCATGCATTGGTTTTATAGATTCTTTTTATGAATATGAATGTTATGTGATCAACGCCGGTTATTAGTGGTTACCGTAATTGCAAATTTAATTTGTACTGTATAAATTAATTTTCTAGACTGTATCGTCCAGTTGCAAGTACTCCAGGCATAATTAGAGCGAAACAGTTTTACATTTGCTATATAAATTAACTTTAAACTGTTGATAGCGTATTTCTAGTTGCAAATAGTTCATGCATGTTTAGAGAACATACATGTTTTAATAATTTTACTGTTCTATATATACTGTTTAAATTATCTTTAAACTGAGTATTGCGTATTGTCCAGTTGCAAGTATTTCATGCATATTTAGAGAGAACATAGGTTACAAGTTTTTATTTTTTTTCCATTTGTACTGTATAAATTTACTTTTGACCAGTTGCCGGTGATTCACAACATTTAGAGAGAACATACAAATTTTAATGTGCAGAGAAAGGGATACAGTATAACTAAACATGTTTGCTTACAATTTACATACTACATAGCCGAAATGACGCCCCCACTTTACCCAGTTTTTTCGGCCGGTTTAAAAATGTACACTATCTATATTGTTAATGAAATGGAACAATTAGTATACGTTAATGGAATAGCAATAACCAAATAACGCTTGATATGGACACGTTTTTGGGATTGGACATGTTTGGGGATTTGTTGAGAAATGGACACGTTTGGGCGTTTATATAAATCACACGCGTTGGCGATGTTTTTAACTAGACATCTTTTGCAGTTCAGTGACGTCAATGTGGACACGTTTGGGGGAATCGGACACGTTTGGGGGGAAGGACACGTTTCTGAGTGTTACAAATATACGCGTTATTTGCATAAATATACGCGTTAATATACGCGTTAATATACGCGTTATTTGTGTTAATATACGCGTATGAAATCATTATATACGCGTTAATAAACATTCGTTTGTCTTATTGTTTTAACCAATGAAAGCTGCGTTCTTAAACTGGTTTGCATGTGACAATTGTATAACGGTCCGTGTAACACTTATCAAATCAAAGTTTTAAAAAGTTTTGAAATTTTAGATTTTTGGAATTTTGATCCAAGTTTTAAAATATCAAAATTTCAAATTGTGTTAAAGTTTTGAAATTTTGAAATTTTAACCAAATTATTAAAATATCAAAATTCTAAATATCGTTTATAAATTTGATAGTTAAGAAACTTGATCAAACTTTTAAAATACTAAACATAACGTGCAATTTTGATAATTTCACTTTTTGAAAGTTTGATTTTTTAAATGTTTGCTTAAAATATCAAAAATATAAAGGGGCGACAAGAGGGGTACCTGTAAACACTGATGTAAACACGGCTCTGATAAGAACTATTCTTAGTTATAAATAAATAGCATGAAATATATCAAAACATTCTTAATAACAAAATAAATAATGAAAAGAAGAAGTCGTTTTTTTTTTATGAAACATATTAGACATCACATGGGATAACAGTATCCTGAAATTTTAAGGTTGTGCATCTATCAAAAAAAAATATAATTAAACCTTTTTAATCCGGAATCAACTACGTTGATTTAAATCTCTTATACATGTATAAGGTTAGTGTTTGAGATAAATAATTCAAAGCTATCTTGTGTTCCCAGTGCCCAACATTTAGAAATACCAGTGAAAAATGACCAACTCGCATGCAGTTAACCAAATAGCATTATTCGCCTTTTTGACGTTCCTGATGAAGGTAGATCCAGAAAAAGCGCGTCGGTCGCATATACAACTTAAAACGTTTTCCTTCATGTTTATCGATTGCCTGATGAACATATATTGCCTTTTAAGATTTATTTCAGTTCCCAGAAATGATACGGAAGGAATACTTAATATATAGCGTCGCAATGAAAGTTGTGCTATGCGTGTTTCAGCTGGCCCCTAGACAAAAAGTGTACTGGTTCAGTGATTATAGACGTAATACTAAACTCCGAAATATAACAATGAACTAAAATCAAAATCATACAAGACTTAGAAGGACAGAGGCTCCTGGATTGGGACAGGCGCACAAATGCAGCGGGGTTTAATATGTTTCGTGAGATCACAACCCTCCCCCTATACCTCTAGCCAATAAAGAATGAAAAACACACAGTAATACGAACAGTAAAACGCACTTTAATGTGTCAGAATAGGAAACAAAAGAAACTAATCAATATGACAATGATAATAAACTAACAAAGGACTTCTATATATAAGTCTAGCAGTTACTGTCATACGCCAGCTCGATACCTCAATTAAACTACTAGTAGATATGTTTTAACTTCACTTTGGTCAAAAACCTCTTTAATTGTTTCGTTCTTATTTTTCTTAAATTTCAAATTTCAGTTTCAGCGTTCCGTAGGTGAATTCTTTACTTAAAATTCAGCGTTTTACATTGGACTGGTTTTTCGAGAGCAACATTGGTGTACGGCCAAAAATGGAAAAAAAATCATCATGCAGCTGACAGTGCGGCTTCTCTTTGCACACTCCATTATGACTGGGTGTACATGTGAACTTTTAGTTTGCTCAAAGTCGATTGTCGTACGATAACTTAAAAATACCCAAATAACAAAATTCAAATACGGGACAACAATATCCTTTAATACAAAAAAATCTATTGCTTTTGTTTACTATTATAAAACAGTGGTTGATTTAGAACCTATAATGGAGCTACGTGTGTGATAACCAGTCCAAACGTTGTCTTTAAGGGAGCAACCATTTGAATTTAAAAGTGGGGTGAGGTTGTTTTGTCGAAGCGCTAACTTTTTTTTAAGTTTTTCATCGCTATTAATCAACTTATCTGGTTCATATCTAACATTAAAGGCATGGAGAATTTTTCTTTTGTCCTCTGCTGGCACAGAATATTATATCATCAAATTGAGGATCATAATAATTTTAATGTACCATTATCGAAGCCCCTAGTGGTAGTATCAAGTAAAAAAATAGTGACTATCTAAATATTGGTTTCCCAGAAGATTACTATTTATCGCTGATATAAACTTTTGAAAACAATTTTCAACTTTCAAAATGCCAACACCTACAACTGGATAGATGGGTGCTTAATGTAGTACAGCGGCAAATATTACATAAACATGAATGAAAGTTGGGTGCTAAATGTAGTACAGCGGTAACTATTACATAAATATAAATGCTCGTGAAAATAATGTTTATGGTATACATTTATATATGATATGAAAGGTTTCAACTTTTACAAAACCAGAGCTATACGTTGGATTTAAAAGTTTACTTTATTTGGCCTTTTCAATTTCATTTGACTTTATTTGCCTTTTTAACTTAATTTGGTTCGAGTGTCAATAAGTCTTTTGTAGACGAAACGCGCGTCTGGCGCAAAAAGCGGCAAAATTAATAACCTGGTATCAATCTATGATGAGTTGTTGTAGATACCTTGTAACAATATCTTGGCTCCAATTTTGTGATATTGGATCTTAGTACCGTCTTAATTTCAGCGTAAATAAGATTATATTAAAAACCTCCCACGTTGTGGACTAGCACAACCTTAATTAGGACACCGTGCATTCAGTATCATGGAGCGCTTTTCTTGACCAACCTTCTTACGGAACGCTTAAAGCTGAATATTTAGGGCAAACAACTTACAAAGAATAGATAAAAACGTTTAAGATGATCGTTCATTCTGTACATGAAATGACATATTCTTTAGCCAACATGATTGCAGAAAGTAAGAAGTCGTAAAGCAAAACAGAAAAAAAAATGAAATCAAAAGAAGTAATACATCGTGTATTGGGCTTTTTTATTGCTTAAGAGTTTAGTAGAAAATGTATATATACATGCTCAACATAACCATACTATATGAACTACTGCGAGTTGTTCAGTTTTTACTGTTACTCCTGTTTCTCCAAAAATATGGGTGCTAGAAAAACCAGCAGGTAAAATGGTCAATATCAGAGCCGTACGTCTGGTATCTTCTTTGAAGAAATATTAATTTTGTCATTATTTTTTCACCGCTTACAACTGTCCGTTTTATTTCATACATAAACTTTTAAGTATCAGTATGTTTTTAATTCATATTGTTTCTTATCGTTCCGCTTTTATTTCCTTTCGCTTTTTACAGATATCCCTCTTATTGCCCCTTTTCTATTTTGATATTTTAAGCAAACATTTGAAAAATCAAACTTTCAAAAAGTGAAATAATTAAAATTGCGCGTTAGATTTAGTATTTTAGAAGTTTGATCAAATTTCTAAACTATCAAATTTATAAACGATATTTAGAATTTTGATATTTTAATAATTTGGTTAAAATTTCAAAATTTCAAAACTTTAACACAATTTGAAATTTTGATATTTTAAAACTTGGATCAAAATTCCAAAAATCTAAAATTTCAAAACTTTTTAAAACTTTGATTTGATAAGTGTTACACGGACCGTTATACAATTGTCACATGCAAACCAGTTTAAGAACGCAGCTTTCATTGGTTAAAACAATAAGACAAACGAATGTTTATTAACGCGTATATAATGATTTCATACGCGTATATTAACACAAATAACGCGTATATTAACGCGTATATTTATGCAAATAACGCGTATATTAACGCGTATATGATAAATAAATTGGAATAAAGTATAAACGTGTTTATTTTAACAATATACGCGTATAAAACGATAATATACGCGTTGAAAACCACAATATACGCGTTGAAAACCACAATATACGCGTTGAAAATTATATACGCGTATATAATCGCGCAAATGACATGAACGGCCACTCATAGGATACATACCAAGTTCACCATAAATCATAAAATTGGGTGTCGACTTCTTAAGGTTTAATTATTATAGTTTACAAAACTTTAGGTGCACTTTTTCTATAATATCAGTATTACTGAAACCCCAAATTTCACACCCATACAGGAGAATTGGCTTCACTATTTAATCAAAAAGATCATATTGTGATTTCACTGACAAGTTGTGCAACCTCCCATTTTTCAATACTTCATACATTGCTTTATTTGCTTTCCTAACTAAAATCTTCTTAGCACTCATAAAGCTACCTGTTCTTGAAAAATTCAACCCAAGATATGTCAATTCATTGACTATCTGCAATGCATTTCCGTCATATATAAAGTTAATATTTTTGGGTAATCTACCACCAGAAAAAAATATAATCTTAGTTTTACTGCAATATTCAAAGAATATATCTAATTGCAACTGTAGATTGGATGCATTATCCGAAAATAACACTGTATCATCTGCGTATAATAACACAAACAGTTTTAAGTAGATATCAAACTCATTCTCTATTTCATCAGTAATACAATTTAAACCACATACATTTTTTTCTTCAATAAACTGTTGAAGGTCGTTCAAATACTATGAAAATAAAAAAGGAGACATATTTTCACCCTGTCTTACACCGATATTGCATGAAAAGTATTCTGACATTTAACCATTATACATAATACGATATTTAATACCAGTGTACATATTAAAAATTACATTATACATTTTATCGTTAATATCATTCACAAGTAATTATGTCAAAGACCCTTTCTCCAAACAGTATCAAAGGCTTTAGCAAAATGTACGAATGCACAGAACAGTTTCTTTTTCTTATTTTTCAAAATACTAATAAGCATGTAGATAACAAAAAAATTATCTGTAGTAGAATAACATTCTCTGAAACCAGCTTGATTCTGACATAGTAAACAAAAATCATCGGAAAATTTATTCAAACGTGAATTCAAAATAGAAGTAAATAATTTCCCAAAGCAGCTTATAACTGTTATAGGTCTAAAATTGCTAGGATCATGTTTGTTACCTTTATTTTTAAATAAAGGTATTATATTTCCAGAAAGCCAATTTTCAGGGATAGTTCCACTGTCAAATATAATATTAAAAAGTTTCACAAACACCTATGACATAACACTAAATGAGTGTTTTGAATATTCATTTACAATCATATCATCACCAGAGGATTTATTATTTTTTTTAACTTTCTCAAAGATTTTTCAATTTCCTCTTCTGTAATAGGTGAATTTAATATAACATTTAAATCTTTTACATTGTTCTGATTTTCTTAAACAATCTCTTCATCTTCAGAATTTCCTAAATTTAAATTCTTAAAATAATCAAACAAAATATTAATATGTACACATGGATTGTTTCCCCTTTTACCACCGTTCAAAATCTTCCAGTATTCTTTCGGGTTAATCGATTTTAAGTTTTCTATCTTGTGTCTAATTTTCTTTCTATGTTTACGAATGCTCTTATCTATTACTCGCTTAGAACTCTTTTCTAGTTTCAGTCAGAAGTGATAATTTAATTTAGAATAAAAGGTAAGAGAAAAATATAAAACAGAAACCTTAGGAATGTTAATCTTTCAAAATATCTTTTTCGTGCATGAGTTATTTTTTGTTTTATTTGAGCAGTCTTAAAAGAAGCTTTTATTACTTTTTTCCTGTTATGTCAACATTTATTGGGGGAGGTTGTATATTTATTACCCATATAACAGGCAGAGGTTTGACAATCATGCATGTCACCCGTAATTACATTTACATGTAAAAATTTCCCGATTTGCATCCAGATTTAAAAACAGAATGAAGAGGGTTTCTCCTGTTTCTTAGCGAGTAAGCAAACATTTAGTATTTCCGACAATGTACATGTATTGTTTATATCTTACAATTTAAATCTGGCTAGGTATTTAAACTCTGACTTATGTATTTAATTATTTTGAAAGCAAAATGAAAAGTATGTCTTATCAATAACCATGATGAAATAATTGTTTTTCCATTATTGAATCGTGCATTATTTGTGTATTGGATTACTTGATTTTCATCTCTATTTGTTTACTGACACATGACGAAATAGTTAAATTTAAATATTTTACAAAACCGTTGTCATTATCAAAAGATTAAAATCGACTGATTAAATGAATATGAGAGTTCAATTATTATCGGCGATGTCGAAATTAGCCGTCAGTAATAAACAGTCAGTTAGCGTCAAAAAAGCTAAAAATGTGTTTATTAAGTATGTTTAAAGTATATGATGTATATTGTATCTAATCAGCCCTTCTGTATTTCACCGTTTTTTTTTTAATTTATTCAACAAATTTCGCTTGTCCAGGTGTCAATAACGATGATGTGCTTCTAAAAAGTATGAGTGGCCGTTCATGTCATTTGCGCGATTATATACGCGTATATAATTTTCAACGCGTATATATACGCGTATATTGTGATTTTCAACGCGTAAATTGTGGTTTTCAACGCGTATATTGTGGTTTTCAACGCGTATATTGTAGTTTTATACGCGTATATTGTTAAAATAAACACGTTTATACTAAAATCCAATTTATTTATTATATACGCGTTAATATACGCGTAAGCAATCATTATATACGCGTTTATATACGCGTTAATTGCATAAATATACGCGTTACTATACGCGTATGAAATCATTATATACGCGTAAATAAACAGTCGTTTATCTTTTTGTTTTAACCAATGAAAACTGCGTTTTAAACTAGTTTGTATATATATCACAATTGTCAGAATGTCGACCAACATACGTAATTAATCTCAAGACTTTACACCGTTTTATTTAAATTTCATTTATATGAAAGTTTGTTGCCTATAATTAAAATAATAACTAACAGTGTTTTGGGAATATTTGCTTATACTATTAAAGCATGGGTCCCTTTTCAAAAGTCTCCCAACTATTTCCTTGATTTAGCAAGGTATTCTTTGATTGTTTTGGTACGTTTATACGCTATGATAGGCACCTGGGTGAAGATTTCACTACATTGTTTGTCTTTTTGCAGATTGCTCATTTTTTTCTTATAACCTTACTTAGATTTTTGTACCATTGGATTATGTTTAGTAAGGAGGGTGAGTGGAACATTCTTTGTCCTATCAGCCTTTAATAAGGTTGTTTTTCTGCTTGTAGTATTTCTAACGTTTCTAATAACATACTCTGTTTTATTTTTACAGTATCATCTTTCAATATAAACTTATCTTGTAAGTTAGTTAAATTTCTACCTAACTCCTTGGTGTCACTATTATTTCTAATATGACGTATAGATTCACTTGCAAACTGTAATACTTGTGAATGTGTGTTTTCGGATGTGCACTAGTGATTGGTAAATATTGATACGTTTCAGTTTTTTTAATATGTGATCTAACATCAAGGATTGCATTCTTATTGCCTATGATGTAACGTCTATGTACTCAAATATGAACATTAATAACTAAGAAGAAACAGTTATCAATGCATTAGAATCAATTGACACACAAGAATATACTTTAAATATTCCCATCAAAAAAGTTTTAACGGCATCTGTTAAATTAATACTAAGAAACAATGAATTTGAATTTAATGGACAATTATACAAACAAATTATAGTGGTACATTTTCTCCGACATGCACAGATGGTGTCTTCAACATGGACGTCAAGTTGGTTACTTATTCCTTTTTCGTTACTTATTCCCTATTCGTTACCTATTCCTTACTCATTCCCTATTCCCTATTCGTTACCTATTCGTTACTTATTCCCTATTCCCTATCCGTTACCTATTCGTTACGTATTCCCTATTCCCTGTTCGTTACTTTTTCGTTATTACCTATTCGTTACGAATTCCCTATTACCTGTTCGTTACTTTTTCGTTATTACCTATTCGTTGCCTATTTGTTACTTATTACTTATTCCTTATTCGTTACTTATTCGATTTTTGATATCCTTCCCCCTTTTTAATTGTGTACATTCTTATCTCTGGTTATAGTTCTAAATTTGTTGAGGTAAAATTACCTTTTAATGACCTCTTTATATGTGTTTGTGCTCAACCGATCCTGTTGGTTTATGTTCGATACTTATTTGTTTCTTATATTGTTTTTATACGCTCTACCTTTTAATTGTTTTATATTCGTATGTTTGAAGATCTGGTTCTCGGTTCCAAGAGGTAAAATCACCTTTTACCGCTTGTATAAAAATGAAGATGTGGTATGATCGACAATGAGACAACTCCCCCACAACAGACCAAAATGACACAGAAATTAACAACCATAGGTCAGGATACGGTCTTCAACAATAAGCAAAGCCCATACCGCATGATCAGCTACAAAACATGTTAGCGGGGTGTACATGCACATCGTGTCGGAGCTTGACTAATACCTTGTTTATAACACGCGTATTATACGTTGCACCTTTTAGAAAATGATTTTTAATTGTGTTCTTGTCTCTGGCGGTAACTATGTGTTCTGAGAGATGAAATAACCCTATTAGCGCGCATGTACCCGTTCCAGCGCTCGGTGTATACCCTGTTACTTATCTAAATATAAAACGTGTGTTATACATTGCACCTTTTAGAAAGGATTTTCAATTGTGTTCATGCCTCTGGTGGTAACAATGTGTTCTTAGAGATAGCATAACCCTATTACCGCGTATGTACCCGTTCCAGCGCTCGGTTAATAACCTGTTACTTTTTCGTTCCTTATTCGCTTTTAATACGCGGGGTATGTGTTGCACCTTGAAATAAATCGATTTTGAATTAGGTGCATGTCTCTGGTGGTAACTTTGTGTTCTGAGAGATGAAATAACCCGATTAGCGCGTATGTACCTGTTCCAGCGCTCGGTTAATGCCCTGTTACTTATTCGTTGGGAGACTTTTGAAAAGGGACCCATGCTTTAATAGTTTAAGCAAATATTCCAGAAACACTGTTTGTTATTATTTTAATTATAGGCAACAAACTTTCATATAAATGAAATTTAAATAAAACGGTGTAAAGTCTTGAGATTAATTACGTATGTTGGTCGAAAGAACCGCACTTCATTCTGACAATTGTGATATATATACAAACTAGTTTAAAACGCAGTTTTCATTGGTTAAAACAAAAAGACAAACGAATGTTTATTTACGCGTATATAATGATTTCATACGCGTATAGTAACGCGTATATTTATGCAATTAACGCGTATATAAACGCGTATATAATGATTGCTTACGCGTATATTAACGCGTATATAATAAATAAATTGGATTTTAGTATAAACGTGTTTATTTTAACAATATACGCGTATAAAACTACAATATACGCGTTGAAAACCACAATATACGCGTTGAAAACCACAATTTACGCGTTGAAAACCACAATATACGCGTATATATACGCGTTGAAAATTATATACGCGTATATAATCGCGCAAATGACATGAACGGCCACTCATAAAAAAGGGACGGTATAAAAACTATTTTTCATATTAAATCTTGAATTCTGTCGCGTTTGAAGTATTCGTACAGATCTCAGCTCAACACTACTCACTCACTTTTTGGACAATCATTATGGAAATACCTGATGAATTGAATGCTCTTTTAGCAGCCATGAAGTTGACTGGAAAGGTACCTGCCTGGAAGTTCTCGGCAAGCACTGACCAGGTGACTGTACAGCTAACGTGGACAAAGGCTACGGAACTAGAGGTATCCTCCGGTAAAGCCAAGCCGGCCCTGAAAAGTAAACCCCCATCCACCAAAAGAAGGGACGCCAAGCGTTACAACCAGTGGGTGCAGGCCAAAAGCACTGCTGCGACATCGGCTGAGGTCTTACCACACACCACCAAGGTAGACCAGAACCAACAAACAGAAGCCACAACAGCTAGAGATGGAAGCAGGGAGATAGTACCCACAAAGTATCAAGGGGAACCTGAGGGCATTTGCATCAAGACGGACACTGTCATCAGTCCGTACAACCCCAGGAAGGCATGCCATCGCCAATACTACCTCCAGCCAACCAAAGACAGAGGCAAGCGATGCCGGATCGACTATGACGAGGGATTCGACCTAGACGATCCCAAGTTGCTCCGGACAACACCACCTCACACATCGCCACTAGTGATGCCATCTCCAGAGGCAGTTACATCAGCTCTTTTGATCCTAGAACGGCCAGATACGCCTTATCACACACCTAGAAGTAAAGTAAAGGCAAAACGGTCAACAGAACCAGACACTAAGTAGAAAGTCCGCAATACCCAAACAGGATAGTCGGACAGAAAAACCCATACATCATCAAATCTTGCAAACGATTGTAGTCCAATTATAACACTCGTTACATTGTTCTTTGGTATATTTAGAATCCGTAAAAATTGAATTATCTGGAAAATGAGATAATGAATTATCTGACGTTATTTTTTAAATATAATCTGGCAAAAGATTGTCGTCCAATCAGAACACTCGTTACATTGTTCTTTGGTATATATTTAAAACTAAATTATCTGGAAAATAAGATAATGAATTATCTGAAATTCAGATAATCAATTATCTGGAGATAAATTAGGATTATCTGAAAATCGTTCAGATAAACCTAGCTTTTATTAATATTTTAAAATAAACCGGGATTTTCTCCAGATAATGAATTTTCTGTATTATCTGAGATAAACTAGGATTTTTTCGAATTTGAATTAAGCTGAGATAATCTTAGTTTATCTGAGATAAACCGGGATTATCTCAGATAAACCTAATTTATCTGAGATAAACCGGGATTATCTCAGATAAACCTAATTTATCTGAGATAATCTAAGATTAATTAATAAAAGTGGTTCAGGCGTGCCATACACCTGTTTTCCCCTTTTAAGTATTCTCTCAAAGGCTACCTCCTGTTACCAGCTCAAAGTACAACAAGAGATATACGTCGTTGTCTACTGAAATATTAATAAAATAACAGTGCATGATTTCAGAATAGCTCTTCTTTGCGCAATGAATAACAGGTGTTTGATAAGTTAAAAAAAATATTTCGATTGAGTTTTTGTAAAGAAAATACCCGAATAAGTTTTAACAGAGAGAGCAAAGGCATGTTTCTATCCAATTCATATGAACATAAATTATACGGATAGTCGACTTTCCCCGCATGGCATGATAAGCAAGGATTCTGAAACAAGTGCCTGTGACACTGAGAGACGGAGTTGGGTAGAAATTCACCTGCACTGAATATCGAACTTCGAATTATACTATTTTTTATTTATTTATTACTTTGTATTACAACTTTCAAAGTAAAAGACAAACGTAGTAGAAATCTACATAAACTAAAGTACAGGTGTTTTATAACGTCCGTTGCTGTTTTAGTTATATGTTATTTATTTTGATATTTTAGTTGAACTGTACTGTGAATAATTCTGAAAAAATATTTAATGTTATTTAAATATATAGAGCACGATTAAACAATATTTTGTTATTCGTTAATGGTGTGAAATTTAAAAAAAAAATCTTTTAGAAAACTCTCGTATTTCTAAATTTCTTCCCGTGAAATTACGTGACGTCATCATGGTTCCCATTTGCCAAGAATGTAACCTTGGATTTTCCTAAATTAATCTTTAACATACGCAAATTTACATGCCAGAAGAATTGACAGTAAATCCTTCTTTATCTATACCTTTAGCAGGATATCTTTTCTTTAAGATAAAAGCTTTATTTCCGAAATGTCGAGGCATGAGGGTGAGTTCATAAATTTGTCGACAAAATGGCCACCAATAATATTCAGCGTAATATAAAAAACTGTCATCTTTCTGATAAGAAATAGTACCATTGAGAGTAATATTTTCACTGTTGCACTTCATGATTCAGTGTATGATTTGTATGTTGGGTATTGACAGATAGCAGTTTTCGTTGTCAGCACGAGACAGTTTCCAGGAAGTTGTTTTCACTTCACTCTCAAGACATTATTGCTTGCATAAGATGAACTTTTTGTGGGCTACAAATGAGAGGGACAATCTCTCCATCTCAAATGGTAATACGTGGTAGAAATATGTACTGGAAAATTACCATAAATTAAAACTTAATCCAAACCAAGACTCTTAGATATCAACTCTTCACAATTTTAGATATGATTGTGTTTATCTCCACAAGAAATAAAGAGGGAGGACTAACATTCATTCATATCTGAATCCTAGTCATAAATATATAACTTATGATGATGGTCAATTAGTATGTTCCTTAAAAGTCCTTAATTTTTATTTTAAAAAATCAAATGTAAAAAGAATGGTTCATTTAAAAAAAAATCCAGCAAAAATGGCAAATGAGAAGTCGAAAGGAAGTTTTTCCCAAATCCTCTCATTTATCACATTATGCATTTAAAACCTGTGAAATAATGTCTGAGGACCACAGAATTAGATTAGTCTTGGCAGTAAAATTAAAACACACTTAAAAAGAATAATTTTTGACTTGGCAACAGAATTTGTTGGAGATTACAGTACATTAATACAAGTAAAAGTTGCAGTACCTTTAGAGATGTATTCATCAGAATAATAGGATAAACAGTGAAAAAATACTAAAAATATATTTCTATCAGCATGATCAGGTGAGTGATACAGATTGAGAATGAGAGGCCTCATGTTTAGGACATACTGGGGCTGTTGGATATCAAATTGCAGCTCTAACATTTGAATGTAAAGAAAACATTACAAAACCTCAACCAAACTTCGTTTCTTACTTGAAATTGCCATAGATTTATTTTCAAGTGTACATGATTAATCATAAATTAAATCAATTTATTTTCTTAGATATTTTAATTATCTTGATACATTTAGTTCATAGCTATCCGTCATACCATAGACAAATCTGCTTTTAATTGTTTATTGTCATTCACACGCTAAAACAGAAATTTATTTTGGGTAATATAGATCCTGTAAATTATTATTACTATTGATTTATTTAATTATTAAGTAAGATGCTATATTTATGTATTTTAACTTTCTATGATTTTCAGGTGTAAGCTGTGATTCCTGTTTGAAAGGGAACTTTAAAGGGAGGAGATACAAGTGTTTGATTTGTTACGACTATGACCTGTGTTCTACATGTTATGAATCTGGAGCCACAACATCAAGACACACTGCAGATCACCCAATGCAGTGTATACTTACAAGAAATGATTTTGGTAAGAAATAATTGTTTATAAATGTAGACAATGAGAAATAAAGGATCAGGCTAAATAAAATTAAATGTGTGGTTCCAGTGACCCTACCTTCCCTACTTTTTCGTCTTGAAATTAGCCTACCCCAAAGATGTTATTGTCATTTTTTAGCTCACCTGGCCCGAAGGGCCAAGTGAGCTTTTCTCACCACTTGGCGTCCGTCGTCCGTCGTCGTCGTCAACCGTCGTTGTCGTCGTTAACAATTTACATTTTGAACTTCTTCTAGAGAACCACTGAATGGAATGGAACCAAACATGGCATGAATGTTCCTTATGAGGTGCTGACCAAGTGTTGTTACTTTGTAGCCGATCCATCATCCAAGATGGCCGCCAGCGGGGGACTTAGTTTAACATAGGACACTATGGGAAATGCATACAAATGACTTCTTTTAGAGAACCATTGAATGGAATGAAACCAAACATGGCATGAATGTTCCTTATGAGGTGCTGACCAAGTGTTGTTACTTTGTTGCCGATCCATCATCCAAGATGGCCGCCAGCCGGGGACTTAGTTTAACATAGGACCCTATGGGAAATGCATACAAATGACTTCTTTTAGAGAACCACTGAATGGAATAAAACCAAACATAGCATGAATTATCCTAATGGGGTGCTGACCAAGTGTTGTTACTTTGTAGCCAATCCATCATCAAAGATGGCCGCCAGCAGGGGACTTAGTTTAACACAGGACCCTATGGGAAATGCATACAAATGACTTCTTTTAGAGAACCACTGAATGGAATAAAACCAAACATAGCATGAATGTTCCTTATGGGGTGCTGACCAAGTGTTGTTACTTTGTAGCCGATCCATTATCCAAGATGGCCACCAGCGGGGACTTAGTTTAACATAGCACCCTATTGGAAATGCATACAAATGACTTCTTTTAGTGAACCACTGAATGGAATGAAACCAAACATGGCATGAATGTTCCTTATGTGGTGCTGACCAAGTGTTGTTACTTTGTAGCCGATCCATCATCAAAGATGGCCGCCAGCAGGGGACTTAGTTTAACACAGGACCCTATGGGAAATGCATACAAATGACTTCTTTTAGAGAACCACTGAATGGAATAAAACCAAACATAGCATGAATGTTCCTTATGGGGTGCTGACCAAGTGTTGTTACTTTGTAGCCGATCCATCATCCAAGATGGCCGCCAGCGGGGGACTTAGTTTAACATAGGACCCTATGGGAAATGCATACAAATGACTTCTTTTAGAGAACCACTGAATGGAATGAAACCAAACATGGCATGAATGTTCCTTATGAGGTGCTGACCAAGTGTTGTTACTTTGTTGCCGATCCATCATCCAAGATGGCCGCCAGCCGGGGACTTAGTTTAACATAGGACCCTATGGGAAATGCATACAAATGACTTCTTTTAGAGAACCACTGAATGGAATAAAACCAAACATAGCATGAATTATCCTAATGGGGTGCTGACCAAGTGTTGTTACTTTGTAGCCAATCCATCATCAAAGATGGCCGCCAGCAGGGGACTTAGTTTAACACAGGACCCTATGGGAAATGCATACAAATGACTTCTTTTAGAGAACCACTGAATGGAATAAAACCAAACATAGCATGAATGTTCCTTATGGGGTGCTGACCAAGTGTTGTTACTTTGTAGCCGATCCATTATCCAAGATGGCCACCAGCGGGGACTTAGTTTAACATAGCACCCTATTGGAAATGCATACAAATGACTTCTTTTAGTGAACCACTGAATGGAATGAAACCAAACATGGCATGAATGTTCCTTATGTGGTGCTGACCAAGTGTTGTTACTTTGTAGCCGATCCATCATCAAAGATGGCCGCCAGCAGGGGACTTAGTTTAACACAGGACCCTATGGGAAATGCATACAAATGACTTCTTTTAGAGAACCACTGAATGGAATAAAACCAAACATAGCATGAATGTTCCTTATGGGGTGCTGACCAAGTGTTGTTACTTTGTAGCCGATCCATCATCCAAGATGGCCGCCAGCGGGGGACTTAGTTTAACATAGGACCCTATGGGAAATGCATACAAATGACTTCTTTTAGAGAACCACTGAATGGAATGAAACCAAACATGGCATGAATGTTCCTTATGAGGTGCTGACCAAGTGTTGTTACTTTGTTGCTGATCCATCATCCAAGATAGCCGCCAGCCGGGGACTTAGTTTAACATAGGACCCTATGGGAAATGCATACAAATGACTTCTTTTAGAGAACCACTGAATGGAATAAAACCAAACATAGCATGAATGTTCCTTATGGGATGCTGACCAAGTGTTGTTACTTTTTAGCCGATCCATCATCCAAGATGGCCGCCAACGGGGGACTTAGTTTAACATAGGACCCTATGGGAAATGCATACAAATGACTTCTTCTAGAGAACCACTAAATGGAATGAAACCAAACATAGCATGAATGTTCCTTATGGAGTGCTGACCAAGTGTTGTTACTTTGTAGCTGATCCATTATCCAAGAAGGCAGCCAGCGGGGGACTTAGTTTAACATAGGACCCTATTGGAAATGCATACAAATCACTTCTTCTAGTGAACCACTGAATGGAATGAAACCAAACATGGCATGAATGTTCCTTATGTGGTGCTGACCAAGTGTTGTTACTTTGTAGCTGATCCATCATCCAAGATGGCCGCCAGCGTGGGACTTAGTTTAACATAGGACCCTATGGGAAATGCATACAAATGACTTCTTTTAGAGAACCACTGAATGGAATGAAATCAAACATGGCATGAATGTTCCTAATATGGTGCTGACCAAGTGTTGTTACTTTGTAGCCGATCCATTATCCAAGATTGCCGCCAGCGGGGGACTTAGTTTAACATAGGACCCTATAAGGAAATGCATACAAATGACTTCTTTTAGAGAACCACTGAATGGAATAAAACCAAACATTGCATGAATGTTCCTTATGAGGTGCTGACCAAGTGTTGTTACTTTGTAGCTGATCCATCATCCAAGATGGCCGCCAGCAGGGAACTTAGTTTAACATAGGACCCTATGGGAAATGCATACAAATGACTTCTTTTAGAGAACCACTGAATGGAATAAAACCAAACATAGCATGAATGTTCCTTATGGGATGCTGACCAAGTGTTGTTACTTTGTAGCCGATCCGTCATCCAAGATGGCCGCCAGTGGGGGACTTTTGAATGAAATTAAACATGTTCCTTTTCTTATAAATGAGGTTGTGTTGTCACTTTTAGCCAAATTTTATATTTTTTTATATGATTTCAAAAACCCAAGTAGAATCAGGTGAGCGATACAGGCTCTTGAGAGCCTCTAGTTTTATTAAGCACTGTTAAAGTCAGAATGTTACTCCCATAGACTCAATGTAAAAAAACACCCATAAAATAAAAAAAAATCCCTACCTACATGTACCTATCCTAACTGGAACCACACATACTATTCTATTTGGCCTAACTATCATTTACAGCAACTCAATACAATTTAAAACAAAAAGTTACATGTATCTAAAGCTACGAATTATTTGGATTCTGGAAAATTGATAGGGAACACAAAAACGTGATAGCTGGGCAATGTGTTCAATGGACACATATATCATGTATATTCTTGTTTATTTTGAATCTTTCTACAATCAGTCAGAGCTCTGACATAAACAAGTCAGAATAAAATGACTTCCATAGGTCAGATATAATTTGATGTAAGTGTTGTCTCCCTTCTTGCACTCAACAGAATATGACTTGTACAGGTCAGTTTATGTCAGACTTTAATTTATCATAAAATGACTTCCACAGGTCAGCTTTTGCACAAAATATTGTGACTTAATATCGTCATATTCTAATTAGATTTATGTCCCTTTTTGATGCATTTTGACTTAGAGAGGTCATTTTTTGTTCTGACTTGAAGCAGTCATTACTACCACTTTGTTATCAATCTCCATAAAAATATAGTGATTACTTGTTTCCAATCAAAGAGTTTAAAAAGTGGGGCTCATCAAACCTTCTTCTTTCCAGAATCTTAACATGAAATATTTATCTCATTAAATTCAATCATTTCAAAATACAAACAAAAACCAGGGGAGAAAAAATGGATCATACAATTTTCTGTCAATATCAAAAGATTTACAAAATACAATATTGGATACATTTACTAGTACCATGACAATACCTTCAATCTTCCAAGGAAAAAATAAAGGATCTATTCTCATCGACTTTAGCTAAATTTATCAAGAGCAAAACATTTATTATTTTAATATTTCATTGAGGTAAATACTGCTGTGCTAACTGACTCAAACAAGTCACACTATGTTCTGACTTAAAAAAGTCAGTCAAAACTAAACTTATTTCAACCAAGTCTAGTTCTGTCATATTGATTTAAAAATGTATTGGAAAGCCAGATATAGCACAGAGGAAATAAGGTCCCCTCAAGTCACAATGAGGACTATAAAAAAAATATTTGGTGTATTCAATATTTAAATGCATTTTCTTTTAAACAAGTCAAATCATGTTTTGACTTTTAACAGTCAGTCCAAAACTAATTGTATTGCAATTTTTAGAGTGGGGCACTGACATATGATATTAAATGAAAGTATGGGAACGTCAGAATATAGGAAATGTATCTTAAGATCCCCTTAAATAAATAACCATTTGACTAAATTGTTTCTAAACATTTATCAAATAATAAATTCGCAGATTCAGAAGCAGGGCTTAAAGGAACTCATTAATATTGTACACCTATCATTGATTTGAAAATTTGTTCTGCAATCTGACTATAACAGGTCAAATCATTTTCAGGCAAATTGACTTTAACAGGTCAAATGGGCATGTTCAGACAAATTGACTTAAACAGGTCAAATCATGTTCTTACTTAAAAAAATCAGTCAAAAGCTAGGTTTATGGAAATTTTGATTTTTTTAAGTCAGGCATTGCCATACATGTATGATATTAATGTTATGTATGGAAGAGTCAGATAAAAGACACGTAAACTACATGCAAGATCCTCTAAGATAAATGACCATTTGATTTAATTGTTTCTTAAAAAACTTATTAATAAATAAACTCAACAGTGGCAGATTCAGAAGGAGGCTAAGACTAAGAGGAAGATCACTTAGCTTTGATTTGAAATTTTGTTCTTCAAACTGACTTGAACAGGTCAAATCATGTTCTGACTTAAAAGAGTCCGTCAAAAACTAAATGGTTTGCAAAGTTCTGTAATAGTCGGGCATTATCATGATTGTGATGTAATAGTTAGAATGTATGGATACAAGTAGGAAAAAAAATCACAAATATTAAGTCACAATTTTAAGAACTATATAAAAGATAATTTGGTATATTTTTGATATCTTAATATTTCATTGAGGTAAATCCTGTAAGTGCAAACTGACTTGAACAAGTCACATTATGTTCTGACTTCAAGGAGTCAGTAAAATACTATACTTTAATTAAGTATTGCAACTTTAAGTCTGGGATTGTCATATGCATTCAAGAATGTATAAGAAACTCAGATAAAAGACACCCAATAATAAAGTCACAAAAATGTGGACTATAAAAAAGTGTATGGTATACTAGTGTTTAAAATTCAAATATATTTTGTTAACAAATTTCTTCAAATTATCTTAAAAATTTTATTATATTTCTGTATTTTCATGACTATTTTCTGTTAAATTAATATATTTGGAACTTTAGGTTTTAAAAAAAAACATTATTTTAAAAACCGTTTGACTGAATTGTTTCTTAAAAAAAATTCAATCTTATTAAAATAAGTTCTCATCACTTGCTCCTCTATTTTTTATATGTCGCCGTGAGCGACATATAAAAAATCAAGGAGCAAGTAATGAGAACTTATTTTAATAAGATTGAAAAAAATAATGAATTAATTAACTCTACAGTAGCAGATTCAGATATGGAGGGGGCTTAAAGAAAGAAGACCTAGTTTTGATTGGACATTTTTTCCCTGTCAACTGACTTTAACAGGTCAAATCGTGTTCTGACTTCAAAGAGTCAGTCCCAACTAAACTTATTTCAACTTTATAGTCTAGTTTTTTCATATTGATTTAAAAATGTACGGAAAAGCCAGATAAAAGACAGAGGAAATAAGGTCCCCATACGGCTCAATAATTAGGACTATAAAAAAGTTTATTTTGCATATTCAATATTTAAATGTATAATTTGCAAATTATGTTCTGACTTCAAAGAGTCAGTCGAAAACTTCACTTTAGCTTATTAGTACAACTTTTTAGTCTGGCATTGTCATATGCATTTAAGAATGTATAAGAAACTCAGATAAAAGACACCCAATAATAAAGTCACAAAAATGTGGACTATAAAAAAGTGTATGGTATACTAGTATTTAAAATTCAAATATATTTTGTTAACAAATTTCTTCAAATTATCTTAAAAATTTTATTATATTTCTGTATTTTCATGACTATTTTCTGTTAAATTAATATATTTGGAACTTTAGGCTTTAAAAAAAAACATTATTTTAAAAACCGTTTGACTGAATTGTTTCTTAAAAAAAATTCAATCTTATTAAAATAAGTTCTCATCACTTGCTCCTCTATTTTTTATATGTCGCCGTGTGGGACATATAAAAAATCTAGGAGCAAGTAATGAGAACTTATTTTAATAAGATTGAAAAAAATAATGAATTAATTAACTCTACAGTAGCAGATTCAGATATGGAGGGGGCTTAAAGAAAGAAGACCTAGTTTTGATTGGACATTTTTTCCCTGTCAACTGACTTTAACAGGTCAAATCGTGTTCTGACTTCAAAGAGTCAGTCCCAACTAAACTTATTTCAACTTTATAGTCTAGTTTTTTATTCATATTGATTTAAAAATGTACGGAAAAGCCAGATAAAAGACAGAGGAAATAAGGTCCCCATACGGCTCAATAATGAGGACTATAAAAAAGTTTATTTTGCATATTCAATATTTAAATGTATAATTTGCAAATTATGTTCTGACTTCAAAGAGTCAGTCAAAAACTTCACTTTAGCTTATTAGTACAACTTTTTAGTCTGGCATTGTCATATGCATTTAAGAATGTATTGGAAAATCAGATAAAAGACACCCAATAATAAAGTCACAATAACAAGGACTATAAAAAAATGTCTTTGGTATATTTTATATTCAAATATATTTTGTTTACAAATTTCATCAAATCATCTTGAAATTATTATTATATTTCTGTATTTTCATGACCTTTCTTTTCTGGTAAGTTAACACATGGAACTTTTGGTTGTAAAATAAATTATTTTTAACCATTTGACTGAATCGTTTCTAATAAACCTATCAATTAATTAACCCAACAGTAGAAGATTCAGATAAGGGGAAAAAGGGGGGGAGGGGGGGGGGCATAGTTTTCATTGGATTTAATTTATCTCTGTAAACTGACTTTTACAGGTCAAATTCATGTTCTGACTTCAAAGAGTCAGTCAAAACTAAACTTATTTCAACTTTTAAGTCTAGGATTTTCATATTGATTTTAAAATGTATGGAAAACCAGATAAAAGACTGACGAAATAAGGTCCCCTAAAGTCACAATAATGAGGACTATAAAAAAATGTATTTGGTATATTTTATATTTAAATGTATTTTGTTAACAAATTATATCAAATTAATATCTTAAAAATTTATTCTATTTCTGCATTTTCGTGAATTTTTTACATATAGAACTTATAGCTGTAAAAAAAATATTCTAAAAACCATTTGACTGAATTGTTTCTTAAAAAAATTTATCAATTAATTAAAATCAACAGTAGCAGATTCAGATAAAGAAAAAGGGGGATGCTAAGATGAAGAAACCTAGTTTAATTGGATTTTCCCCCCTGTAAACTGACTTTATCAGGTCAAATCATGTTCTGACTTCAAAGAGTCTGTCAAAACTAAACTAATTTCAACTTTTAAGGCCAGGATTTTCATATTGATTTAAAAATGATGGAACATTTTTATGTGATATATTCAATATTCTAATGCATTTTGATTTCTAAAGATTTTCATCAAATTATTTTAAAAAAAAATATTGTATTATTTCTGTATTTTCATGACTTTTTTCTGTTAAATTAAGATTTGGAACTTTTGGTTTTAAAAAAACATTATTTTAAAAACCATTTGACTGAATTGATTCTTAAAAAAAATATGAATTAATTAACTCAACAGTAGCAGATTCAGATATGGAGGGGGCTTAAAGGAAGAAGACCTAGTTTTGATTGGACATTTTTTTCCTGTCAACTGACTTTCACAGGTCAAATTATGTTCTGACTTCAAAGAGTCAGTCAAAACTAAACTTATTTCAACTTTTAAGTCTAGGATTTTCATATTGATTTTAAAATGTATGGGAAACCAGATAAAAGACTGACAAAATAAGGTCCCCTAAAGTCACAATAATGAGGACTATAAAAAAATGTATTTGGCATATTTTATATTCAAATGTATTTTGTTAACAAATTTCATCAAATTAATATCTTAAAAATTTATTTTATTTTTGTATTTTCATGACTTTTTTTCTGTTATGTTAACATATAAAACTTTTGATTGTAAAAACATTATTCCAAAAACCATTTGACTGAATTGTTTCTTAAAAAAAAATATCAATTAATTAACTCAACAGTAGAAGATTCAGATAAGGAGAAAAAAGGGGGGGCTAAGATGAAGAAACCTAGTTTGATCGGATTTTTTTCTTCTTCTGTAAACTGACTTAAATAGGTCAAATTATGTTCTGTTTTAAAAAATTGTTGAGGAGAAAATACTCAGAAAATCAGACTAAGTTTGGTGACTTTGTTGTCCTTCAAGAAGCGGTACATATAATACATAATATTTTCACTGTTTTTTAAATACATGTAAAAGTTGAAAAATAACTATCTATTGGGTGTTTTTAAATAGATTTTTTAGCAACATTTATAACTTTGTAATTATGTTCAATTGTACACTTGTTATTTTTAATATATATTTTTTGGGAACAAAATCTTGTCAGGATTTCTTATGGTACTATCATGACAAGAGCATTCATATTCTAAAATACTCTTAACATTAAAAATAAGTCAGTATCTTCAGATCATTCTGAGTCTTATTGAATTAAAGTCAGAATAGTTATCAAAAGTACCAGGATTGTCATTTAGTATGCCAGACGCGCGTTTCATTCAGACTTTTATAAGTCAGAACATACTGACTTCCAATGTTCTTCTCACTTCTGTAGAAACAAAGACTATCTATATTTTAAATAAAAGGTTAATGCTTTATGTGGCTATGCATCTGGGGTAAGAATTATAGATGCTTACGGTAACTTCATAGGAAAACATATATGCCATGTAACTACTGTGCTTATCCAGTGACCTTTGGGGTATCACATTAGCAAAGACCCAAACAGATTACCAAATTGCAGTCAGATTTCTACTCCAACTAACTGATCAACTGGTAAAATATTTTAGCAGATCGCTCAAGTGAAATGTTGTTAGTATGAAGTGAGTGCTGTAAAATAAAATGTTATACTTACCATCCAGATCCAGTCAGTTGATACCTTTGTCAATCATTTCTAACACAAATAATATCTTACTATAGTATGAGTCACTGAATAAAATGGTCTAATTTTAACATGGAATCTTCTATCATAAATAAATATTATAAATGAATAGTTCAAAACATTGTTTTGTAGGTGTATATTTTATAGCTTTGTCTTCTAAGATGAAGTTATTGTGCAATTGTGATTCGAATAACATTTTGTATACAAATTACTGATCTGCTGGCAATAAAGGGAAATAATTTACATTACAAATAATCAGCAAAATTTTGTTCTGTCTGACAAATATCAAATTTCCCCATTTGATTTGTTTGTAACATTATTTCTGTTATTATTTAACTTTTATCCTCTGTTCTAAAACGAACAATGAAACTTATTTAATGATGAAAGACAATTAACAGCTGTTTCGCAAAATGTTGAATTGTTCAAAGTATAAGGGATTGTCTACCAAGGAGCACACGATAACTTATAAGCAGTATTTTGCAAAACCTTTGTAATTTGTGTTCTACATGCCCTTCAACTTCATACTAATTTTGCTTTTCATTTTTTTTTTATGAATCTTTTGTAGGCAAAATCATAAGCCTCCTATCATTGATTAAATTTTATGTGTACATTTAAACTCAATATAAATTATTTCCCTTTAATGGCAGCAGATCAGTAATTTGTATAGAAAATGTTATTCGAATCACAATTGCACAATAACTTCATCTTAGAAGACAAAGCTATTAAATATACACCTACAAAACAATGTTTTGAACTATTCATTTATAATATTTATTTATGATAGAAGTTTCCATGTTAAAATTAGACCATTTTATTCAGTGACTCATACTATAGTAAGATATTATTTGTGTTAGAAATGTTTGACAAAGGTATCAACTGACTGGATCTGGATGGTAAGTATAACTTTTTAGTTTACAGCACTCACTTCATACTAACAACATTTCACTTGAGCAATCTGCTAAAATATTTTACCAGTTGATCAGTTAGTTGGAGTAGAAATCTGACTGCAATTTGGTAAACTGTTTTGGTCTTTGCAAATGTGATACCCCAAAGGTCACTGGATAAGCACTGTAATAAGAAGTGATTCATGTGAGAGGAAAATAATACTGAATAGACAATTCTGTTGTTTGCTGAAACACTCATCAATATAATATGTAAAGGTGGTCTCTCAGAAAATAAAAATAATTGTAACAGGATGCTGTTAGGAGGTCTCTCAAACAAAGCTCCAATAATTTGTCATTCCCATGGTCGCCTGACATTGAGCAAGTTCAAGTAAAATTGGTTTGGTCTAGTAAAGTGATATGCATACATGTAGGTAACTTCTAGGGATTGACCCTGTATGTCATTCAAATCTTCTTGAAATGACGAACAAGAATATTTTACGGTTAAGGGGTGGTGATCCAGACCATTTCAGAAAGGTGGATGGGGATGACCCCCATGGACTTTCCCTTTATTTTATTTGATTCGTTGTATTGTCCCATATAATAATATATAGGCTTCAGGGGTGGGGATCTCAACCGCTTACAAATTTACAAACATAAGGGAGTAGGGTGACCCCAAGGGACTTTATCTTTATTTCATTTGATTTGTCTTGTTGTCACTTACACTTATATATATGGTACAGTTGTGGGTATATATGGTACAGTTGTGGGGGGGTCTTGACCATTTACATGTTTTCACACAGGAGGGGTGGTGTGACTTGCCTGGTATATTTCATGATACTTTACAGAGAGAACAAATTGAGTTTAGGGGGCAGGATTCTCGACTGTTCACAAGTTAAATGACAGGGGATGGGGTTATCCCTTTGAGACTCACCCTACATTTCATTTGATTTATTTTTAATATCATATTCCATAATCATAACTGAAAACCCGTTTTGTGAATCTTTTAATGTTCTCAAGTTAAAATCATTTTTATTTTTTAAATAAAACTAAAAAATTATTTGGTTCTTTAGTTAAGCCCTCCCTTCCTTTTTCCTTTATTTAAATTATTCCGATTTTCATTTCATTTTCATGAATATCAATATTCAAAAGATCGTTTTTCTCATTGGTAGAAACGAAAAAACAAATATATTTAATAAGCCGCAAACTCGGAAAGGTTTAAAAGTCAATTCATGATTGAGTTTAAAAATAGAAAAATCACGTGACGATGTTCATCTTGAAGCAATAATTTCACTTTTAAAATTGCACTGACTGGTAAATAATGTTAATACTGTTTAAGACAACACGAGTTGTCTCCCGAAAATAACAGTTCATTATCAAAACAACATTTTCTGACCTGAACAAGTCAGAATTGTCAGACACCAGGTCATCTCAAAGGCCACGCGTCCGTATTTACAGGTCACGCGCCTTCATGAAACAGCAACAAAATCACTTGCAAAGACCTTCTTTACACGTAAAAAATATTAAAATGGCCATGAAAATACGGAGGTAATATGAATTACCATCTGAAAATGACCACATTGACCTAGATTTTCACTAAAAAAACGTAAATAATCACTATATTTTCAATAACTTCTCGTTCGAGAAACTCCCAAAACAACGACTCTCAAACACGTGATCTCTCGCAAAAAAACACGTGATCGTATGTGTCTTAGATCGGCGGCAAATTCAAAATAACTTCTGGTTTGACGGACTCGATGGAAAACTACGCAAAACAAAAATTGACCCGTACAGGTCAGAATTTCAAAACATTTTCTGACTTGAAGAAGTCAGTTTATTCTGACTTGTTTATATCAGAGCTCTGACTGACAATAAAGACCTACATACACCTCAGATCATTATTGATCAAGTGCAAAATGAAGTAGAACTATTTTAAATCATTTACAATTGTCCTAAATATATAAGTAAACTTGGAGCTATGAAAATATAATAAAAGAAGTTGGCAAATACATGTTGTATGTTATACTTCAGATTTATTTTATGGTGGTGAAGCCATGAGTTCTGATCAGCCACAGGCCTTTACTTGTCCCTACTGTGGTAAAATGGGTTTTACAGATGCAACTTTACAAGAACATGTTGCCTCAGACCATGTAGAAGCATCACAAGAAGTGGTAAGGTTTTACATTACATGTAACATGTATAAACAATTTATTTTAATTAATAGTGGAATGACAGTAGCCTTTAAGAAAGGGTTTATCAAAAATTATCAAATCTTATAATTTAAGTCTGAGAATAACTTAATTCTTATAGTTGTGTTAAAAGAGATGATAGTTCTGACAGTAAATAAGAGTTTTGAAATGGATATTTTTTTTGCAGATGAAAAATAATGTCATTTGAAAGTATAGTTGTGTTGGTTTCTATTGACAATTATCAATGATGCTTCTCAAAATAATCTGATAATCTCTTAAAAGTGTTTCAACATTGCTCAATTCTCATTCATTCAGTTTCACATAGATATTAACAATAAAGAATGTGAAAGGTGGTACCTAACACTACAGGGAGATAACTCAGTTTATCGTCCTTCCCTACGCTTATATCACCCTGCTCTGTCGCTCAGTAATTCACGTATCAAGACTTCAAAACGAGACCAGGCATTATCAGCGACGTCACAATGCGAGAGGAGAAGTTATCAAGCTTGCTTTCGTCAAGCGTAAAACTGTCTTAGGGAGAGAAAAAACGACCATTAATAGAACGATAAACAGATAATCGTGTTTTCTACGTATAGATATCGTAAAATATCAGCCGCTCGACACAATGTGAAACTTTTTAGCTCGTTCGCTACGCTCACTCGCCAAAAAGGTTCACATTGTGGCTCGCGGCTGATATTTTACGATATCAATGTGTAGAAAACCCGATAATCTATACAAAGTCAGCTAAACGTTTTAATTACGTTGTGTTGTAAATGGGATATCAAGCTTCTCAATGATCAAAATTGTTTTTTTGTCAAACTGCTATATAACCAGTGTAATTTTTCTGACAAAACGGTTGGTTCAAAATTTTTGAAATTTTTATATTTTTGTTAAAGGGTCTAAGTAAGTACATTGTCAAAATTTTATGAAAATTAAACTAGCCAAATTAATTTTAGCGAAAGTGTTGGGTACCACCTTAATTACAGGTTTAATACAACATTCTCTGTAGAAATAAAAGTTTTTCCTGCCTGCCAGGTCTTGATAATTTTCACATGTTTAGGAATCCAACATTCATTTTCAATGACCTAAATCCCAATTACTCATTTAGGACAAAAACATGATCTTTTAGTTTAGGACAAGACTGGCAAATATGACCGCTTCCAGACCCTTGCAGAAGGAAAATCAAGAAGGTCAGGTCAAAAAGATCACAAAAAACCTTAAAGGTTATTTCTGAGTTATATGTTAACATGCATATGGTAAACCTATGTTTGATATCCAGTTTGGGCTCAGCACAACTGTTTGAGAATGCAATTCCCTGGACTTGTTCAGGATAGTTTATTTGTTTGACCATTTTGGAAGCCATGCATTGCTACTATATTTAGTTAACTTGATAATTTCATATTTTCTAAATATTTCATAATATTATTTTGTATTTTCAGGTATGTCCAATATGTGCTTCTTTGCCTGGTGGAGAACCTAACTACGTGACAGATGACTTTTCGGAACATTTAAGTCTTCAACATAGGACACCCAGAGAATTTATATCCTTTATGTACAATAAAAAAGGACAGTGCTACTAATGTAAACTAATTTTATAAAAAAAAATGAGACGTCCATTTGGTTCAGAGAACAAATAATGCAATCTGAATAATAACTATAAAGAAACGCTGAAACACTCACACAAGAAACTAAAAAAAAACTATTTATCTGGTGGTCAACTTAAAACAAAGATATCACCAGAGACAAAACAGAATCAGATTTATGATTTCATTTGCACAATAGTGCACCAAGTTTCAAGTATCCCATCGTATTATTAACGGTTTCTTTGCCCATCTTAAATCTTTGGAACAGTCTTTCTAACTTTAATACCAATCACAATAGATAATTGATGTTTGTTTACAAAAGTAACTTCAATGAAACTTGAAGTGATTCCTTTTAATCCTAAATAGACTTCAAAATGGCTAATTTTGTGATAAAAGTAATGAATCATCAGGAAGTTTTATTCTAAGTGCTTTTCCAATAGTTTGTAAAGATAAGAATACATGTAGTAAACTTTTACTTCCTTAGTTATTTCGATTGTTCTTAGAAGTTATCAGATGATTAGCCATGTGTATGTTTTGGTCAATGAATTGATAGTTTGTTAAAACAACAATTAGGGTGTTCAGGTGATTGTCTTTACACTTTACAGACAATATATTTATTACCTGATTTGGTCTCTTTTTAGATTTTGGATTTTTTTTATGAAGAGAAAACCTGTTAACTTGGTGTAAGTGAATAAAATAAGGACAAACAAGTTTTTATTGATATTTATTATGATGATCTCCCACTTGAGTCATTCTAGTCGGGGAAGCCATTGTCTCAAAGAAGCTCCTGTCAGGGTAGCTACATGTATTGGTGAAAGGGTTAAGAGATGTAATACCAGGTGCAGGAGTTATCAAAATACAAGAATTTTCTTATTTATAATTTTCTTTTTATGTTGAATATACAAACATGTTAAGTTCCTTAACTTTGACACGATGAACCAGCAGGAATTCGACATGTAAGAAGAATACCACATCCAGGAAGAGGAACAGTTGGGGGTACTAGAACAAGACGAACAACAAACATGCATTTTTCGGGGAACACAGCTTTGTCGGGGCTTTCACCAGGGGGTAGGGAAACAATGGATCCAATAGCAGAATTATTATCGCAGCTGTCGAGTGTGAGAAGCCGAGCAGCAGCAGCACAAAGTGTATCATCACAACTACAACAGCTTGAAATGCAGCTGCAATCAACCAGGTTTGTTATTTATCTCATTGTGTTTGTAGAAAGTGATTGTTTTAGGTTTTGTATGCTAGCTTTACTTTAGTGTTGCAATATTAAGCAATATAACTGACTTATTGAAAAAGGAAAGATGGTTGATATTAATTAAGTGCTGTAATATTTTTAGTAATGAAATGCTGTAATATTTTTAGTTATTAAATGCTGTAATATTTTTAGTAATTAAATGCTGTAATATTTTTGTCTAATTATTAATTTAAAGTATTTGCATTCCTGAGGCATTAAGAAATATGAGGGCATCAAGAACGTGTATATCACTACTATTTTAAAAAGAATTTAATAAGGGTTGTTCCAAAAAGAAAGCTAAAGGTTTGTGTTAAAATAAATTTATTTAACACTCAAAATCCATTTTCAAAAGTCTGAATTCTGTAGAAATATGGTAAATAGTATAATACATTAACCAATATGATTCAATTATGTAGAGAAAAGGTCTTTTTGAAAAAGTATATATTTATGAATTTATACATGACAGGTACATTTTGTACATTTTATCCACTGATAGACAATAAGAGCGGAGGGGAAGGGGGATTTTCCAAAAAATCTTGACCCATTTCCTTTAGCTTTTTGGAACAGCGGAGTAAGGATTAATTGTAAATAACAGTTAAGTCCTCTAAGTCAGTAAGTGAAGATAACAGTAATACTATATTTTTAATTATTTTCATCATATATCATGTATATCATCATTTTCTAAAATGTTCTTTGTTGTAATTCCCTCCATCCTTATGTTGTTATACCACACAAACCTTTTGTTGGAGGATAATATGTGTCTTTAATTATGTACTTTAATAACCATTTCCCTGGTTCTGTAGGAATCCAAACCAAACATCGTGGAATGCAAATACAGTGCTCAATTTCAGGTAAGAATTACTCCTGATCATTTCCCAGTCAAATATATATCCTCCAACAAAATATTTATATACCTCCTTTACAGTCAAAAACTCTTTCAGATACACAGATCGGCTTCCTTTGCACATCCTGAAAAAATACATGTGTACATCATTTTCAAACTACATGTTGTGTATCCTAATAAAACCAAACAAATCTTAACTTTAGTATTAACTCTTATTTAGAAAGACAACAAGTTTACAGATTTTTTTTTAAGAAAATGATAAAAGTACACATTCTACCCTTTTGGTGTTGTAATAATTTTGATAAGCACATTGTAAAAAAGCTTATACTAGATGCTTCTTTCATGTAGATTACTCTCATTCTCATTGCACATGTATCTGTCAGTGACCTTACATATTCTTATTGGTTATCATTATTGTGTTTTCAGACAACAGTTAGAACGATTACCAAATAGACGACAAGTAGAAACAAATAAAAATAATGCTGCTGGTAGTAGTAATAATGCCAGCGGTGAAAGTCAGAGTAATAGTAGCAGTGCTGCAAAGAACAACTCTCCCTTTCTTCTAGCCAGGTTTGTATGTTGTTAACAAAAAGTTTTCTTCAATGAAACAAAGGACTAGAGTGCCAACCTAATGCTATGAAACTTAAACACAATGCTTATTACAATAAAATACAGAAGTTTGTATTATGATGGTGTCATCTTAACTGTACTAAAGTTATGCCCCCTCACACAAATGGAAATTTTTTAATTTTTTTTCATGCTTTAAATAATAAAAAGCAAATATGATAAGCATTTAATTAGTTTCCAATATTGATAACAATTAGTTATAAGTGGAGGGTCATTTGCCTTTAATTGTAAATAGTGTAGGCTTGGCAGGAGAGATGCACTTTTCAATGGAATCATAGACAATTTTTATTATGCCCCTTCAGTGGCTGAGGGGCTTTAATCATTACCATGTCCATCTGTACATTCCAAAATAAGTTTCTCTATTCCATTTTAAGTTTTCCTCGATCAAATCATAGTAAAACTATTACATAATGCTATATATTAACCCTTTCTCTAATGAGTCCCGTTTTACCGGGATCGGAATACCTCTTTTATGTTTCCCGCTCAAAACAGTGCAAACATGAGTTATCTTTCTTTGATGAATACCCGGATGAAAATGTTAACATGGCGGTTCCGTTTGTTGAAAACTGTGTCAAAATCAGAGGAAATTTACGGAATTTACGAGAATTTGAAATGAGGGAACATTTTTTTTGAAAGAATATGGAAGAATTGAAGCCAAACTAGTATACTTTTTAGACATGATACGTCGTTTTATGTACAAAACATTTGGAATGGACATTGTTCAATGTGAGGAATTTGTACAGCCTCATAAAATTTTTCAAAATTTTGCCCTTTTGGGTTAAAAAATTACGATTTGGGGTTAAAAAGCAGAATTTTGAGAATTTCACCCAAAATATGCCGAAATTGGAAATTTGAATATTTTATAAAGAAAGAATTATCAAAACATGAACAAAACTGTGAACATGGTGTTAGTGAATGAAATAAATACACAAATAAGTACAAACAAGTTTTTATTGACATTTATTATGAAGATCTCCCACTTGAGTAATAGTAGCAAGGGAAGCCATCGTCTCAGAGTAGCTTCTGTCTGGGCAGCCATCGGTGAAAGGGTTAATACCACCAAACACAGATCGGTTTTGAATTTAGGTGGTGTCACTTTCACTGTTCTTGAGTAATGTCCCTTTATAAATTGGTAAAATTGGTATATTTGACATTTCATCACTAACTGTAGTTTGCCTCAACCAAATGTTATAAAACTTTACACAAACCAAACAAACACAGATAAAATTTGTAATTGGGTGGTGTTATATACATACATTCTTCATTGTAATAATTGAAACTAATCTGACATGAAGAAATTGTCTATGGTTGAAACATTTTAGGATTTTTTCAAGCATCCATAGAATTTCAGGAAATTTTTGCAAATGCTTTTTTTCATAATCAACAGATACTATCTTTTAAAATAAATATTAAATTATTCCCCATGCTTTTGTATAAAATCAGGGGATTTGGTATGATTGACAATGATACAACTATTTTCTAGAGTTTAAATGATGTTGCTGTAAGCATATATAGATCACTGTAGGGCTTTCAACAATGAGAAATATATACTGTATAGTCTGTTATAAAAGGCCCTGACATGAAAAAATGTGTATTTGAACACAATGTTTTTAATCACTGAACGCAGATCAAGTTTGGAATCTAGGTGGCCTTACTTTCACTTCTAGAGTTTGGACCCTTTTTGAAAAGAAAGGAAGCTGAATTTACTGTTTCAGCACTAACTTTTTATTGCCTCAAGCAGATATTATGAAACTTTTACAAAAAGCTTATAAGCACCAAACACAAAAACACATCTCTGAGTCAGCAGTTAAATTATACAATATTGGTTATACATGTTGGAATGTTATGTTTTTGTTGATACATTATTATATGGATACACATTTTCACAGAAAATGATCAAAGAATTACCACATTGTGTATCAGGGCTATTCCAGAAAAAATGTAGGGGGGGTTGGAAGGCAGTTTTTGTCAGCACCGGCCACCCATACAATTGTAATTGAGAATTATAGTGCATTATAGTGTGAAAAGTTGCTCTGATACCCATCACCGATGTATTATTAATTCTACATGCCTTCCAACCCCCCATACCTTTTTTTCTGGAATAGCCCTCATGTTGTATGCAGACTTTGGCAAAACCACGAAATCAAATATCCATGAAAAGACACGTTTTCTGCTTTCCATGAAAATTGGTACCCACTAAAATAAATGAATCCACAGTTTTTAGACAAAGATTATCTATATATCTATGTCCTTTTGTCTCACTGGGGATGAAGATTATGGTTAGGTATATTAACCTGTTATACATGCAGAAATGATCATTATTTTACAGTTCTTCAGTTTTCTGCTATGTAGTGAGACTGTGACACACTGAGGCGACTTAATTTTATGACATGTTTCTTATTACTCACAACAATAAAAATCTCTCACTATGAAATTATTATGATCCTACAGCTTGTATATCTTAACTTGTTTTACAGGTGCTTTGATTCCCAGGGTTGGACGGACTCAGACAAAAAGTATGAGGATGAAAGAAGTGATAAAAGTTTATTCATACAAGAATTATTATTGTCAGCATTGACTGAACAATTTAAGATTTCTGAGGAGGATTTAGGATCAAAAGACAGTCAAGAGAATGTGATAGAAACCCCTTTAAATCCTACTCCTCAAAAGACTACTAGTGGACAAGTTAAAGAAGTGGCTTCCAAGTCTTCTATGACAGAAAAGCCAAGTCAACAATCTACGGTACCGAAAGTTCAACCATCTACTCGACCAGCTCACAGTATGTCTGGTGGAGGTGGAGGTATTGTTAACAACAGTGGGATTCGTCACAGTACCATGGCCTCACCACCGGGTCCCATGTACGGAGGAAATATTTCCCAATCTAATCAACATGGCCAAATGGCTGGTGCAGGGATTGGTGCCAGCAATCCCCAACCACTACCAGGAAGGCCTGGTTCAAGAGACAGTCGGATGAATCCGGCAGCTGCTAAAAAAACAATGTTTAAGCAGCTTCCCACTTCTAAAGCCTCTGACCGTGAGCCCCCTCCTCACTGAAGATTGTTGTAATTGTTTTACTAATTAATGAAGTCCAAAGATGGATGATCACACTTATTATTAGAATATTTATTTTGCTTCAGTCTTGTTATAAAAAAATGTCTCATTGCCCAGTAAAGAGACCAACAGGGTTGAGATGATTGACAGCTTATTTCAAAAATGAGCTTTACGTATATTTCATTTTTTTTTAAACTAATAATTGAAACATGTTACAGAGGTGTGCTAAATTTCTTGTTTACTGTGATATGATGTCAAGCTATAGTTTGTATGTATTCTCAAGTGCTTTCAGATGACAGGGAACGTGAATTAGGAATCAAGATAAGCTTCACTGCCTGTAAGAAGCTTTAGTGCAAACACAGTATATATGTACATGTAATACAATGTAATATACATCTCTGTAGTAATCATATGTTCTATGTCAGATCTACATACCAATATTTAAACAGTATAATTCTAAAAACTTCAAATGCAGATCTCCTGTTGGAATATTTTAACATGAAAACAGTGAACATTTAATAGCAAGAGTTGGGCTCATTATTTTTACAGTGCAAAAATCAAACCTTTTTAATCTGAAATTTGCTTTTATAATTTCTATTTTCACTTATATAAGAAGGTTTGATGCAATCACTTTTTTTTTCTCCCCCTTTACTAATTTAAAAAGTAAGATAAATTTCATATGTACAAAAGGCAAAATTCTGTTTCATGAAAGCATACATGGGACCAAGGAAAACACACAGTCTCTGCTATATATAGGTGTTTTGGTACAGTGAAAGTGTCAAGAGAACGTAAAATTTACCTGTTCAAATGGGTAGTTGCTAAATTTTAAAGTACCTTCCCTTGTTACTATGTATGTTTTAGAGAAAAGATTTCAGAGTTTGTGTAAGGCCTTTGCTCATAGATAATTTTGTCAGCAAATTTAGTTGAAAAGTGACTTTTTTGGGATATTATTTATACTACAATACAGCATAATCTCTCAATATGAATTACTGTCTCATATACTGAGGTATTTTTTACTATAAATAGAAAAAGTCAAAAGAAAACGAGGTACTTTCTTAATTTCTGTAAAAACTGATATTGAACTCATCTCACCAAAAAGCTAGCAATTTTTGCAACCTTTGTTTGTCTTTTGAATAAACCAGTTTTCTTAAATTCAAAAAACAGATTGTATTCAAATCTTAAATAAAAAATAAAGAGATGTTGTTTTTTATACCTAGTGTATTGAAAAGTATGATAAATTAAGATATACTAATGAGGGTTAAATGTTTAGAATTTCAGAATATACCCACTATCGGGAGTAAAATAAAAAAATAAAGGCAATTCTTCATACATTTCCAAGAGTAATAGCTAGGTTTTGAATAAGTATTTGGTTAATCAATTTCCAATAGCTTTTTATGCAGTTTGAAAATTATAATAGATTTAATATGACAGAAATAGTATACATCAAACAATTATGTACAAAAATGCCAATATGATGAAACTTGGAGGATTTTGTAAATAATTTGCTTTTCCTGATTTTTATGTTAACTTCTCAATAGCATATTTTTTTTCCATATGTGCAATTTAGCCCCTTTAAGCATCTATTTATGATCCTTTATTATAAGAACTGAGGAATGCAAATTGTTAATTTTCTGTCAATTATATTTTTCAATGTTAACATCTATTTTCTGTTTGCTGTCATACACTGGTGTTTTGTCCTTTTCTATTTATATTTGTTTTTCTATATATAGGATGAACTTTTCCCAACCTTTTGAGAGTTATAAAAAAAAAATATTTTAACTATTTCTAAATATAGTAACACTTCAACTCGGAAGAATATGACGGAAACTGTTGAGTTAAAAGTTCTACATTGAAATTTATGATCAATTATTTCAGTATACATGGTGTAATTGTTCTAATCATTTAAATAAATTATTTCAAACTAAGTCATCATACATCAGGTTGTACTATGCCAATTTTCATAATGTAAAAAAATGAGTGAAGTCATATATTTAAAACAATAACATGCATCTTAATGATCTTTCCACCAAAAAATTAGTGTTGTATTTTATTATTCATGAAAATCTGATTTGAATTGGTATTTGAGAATTTCATTAAAATTAAGCTATGAGTATGATACTGTAAATTCAGAAATTATTGTGAATTTTGAAGAAAAGACAAAATTGCAAAATTGATTATTGCATTGGGAAATCATATATTTACAATACAAGTACTTATTATTGCGATACTCACCTAGTCGCAATATTCACAATAATAAAAACCTCACAATTATATCTAAATTTACAGTATTTGAATTTTAAAAAAGAGTGTTTACTGTTGTCAGACTTGTTTGCTATAATTTTACCCAATTTATATTTGAACAGATCAGAAGTTACAAACACTTATAAAGTTGAAGCTGGTCTGTCTTGTCTTTTAAATACTATCAAAGGGAGAAATTGGCTACTTTTTTACGTAAAGATTGATCGGATATTTCTTACATTAAAGGGGAAGTCAACACAATATTTAATGTTTTGTTTATTTATAGCTTTAGTCAATCATACAAATTCAGTGTCATATTTTGTACATTTCCTGGTTAAGTTACGTGATATTATGACAGATTACCTCCCATGTTAGTCTGCCATTCAAAATTTTCACATCTTTCATCATCACATCAAGACAACAAACTTCAGGAGAAATTTAAAAAAAAAAGGTAATAGCCTATGAAAAGAATTAAGGTGATATTATATCATTATGTTAAGGAAATGATTTACACATCCTGTATAATTTTTTGGTTGAATATTATTGAAAAATAGGCCTAGTTCAGAATTGAACATATTTTGTACTTTGTCAGCTGTTTTCTTTTAAGATTTTACTGACTGACTCAATTTAGTTTTCCAGTTACATGGACTTAAGTTAAATGAACACCAGTAGTGTTTTTGGAAGTTCCGTTTTTACTCTTCTTTGTTCTTCTTTTTATAACAAAATTTTGTCACATATTTTTTTCAGTAAAAGCTAAAACCAAAAGCTACATTGGACTGAATAAGGATGTTAAAATATTTGATTTTCAAGTTTCATGATTATTTACACAAAAATGGTGTTTTATTCTCCCACTTATACAATGTATATTAATGCTTATATGTATTGGTAACAGTTTGTTATGTGACATCCAATTCCAATGATATTTAATAGAAACATTAAGACCTCAATTTGGAGTGGAATAAACAGATTTGCCCTTGATAATGATTTTATAAAGAAAAGATAATAATTGGAAGATATAAGATATTAAAGCATCATTTTCTTCTGTGAAAGTAAAACAAAGTGAAAAAAAATGCCTGTGTTTCATATAAATAATTTTCATATAAATAATGTCATGCATACAGTTGAAAGTGGCCTATACTTCAGCTTCCATACATCATATAAATATTTATGGATAGTTTTCCTTGTAACTTCACACAGAAGATACAAACTTGAATCATATGTGTACATGGTATATATACTGTGATAGGGAGAAACCCTATCTCATTGTTTAATGAATTAACAGATATAGATATAAGCGTGGAGAAGTTTGAATGTTAGAGGAGAGGAAGATGAATGTTCATAAATTGTTTGAAATGGAATTAAAATTATAATACAGATTAGTCTCATGAAATTATTTATTTGGATAAATGCTATCAATTGGTATTTGTCAGTATATTTATGTCTGTTATCCGTTGCAAACATTTGGAAGACAGTCAGAAGAACTAGATACCAAAGGGATAGTCAAACTCGTAAGTCCAAAATGAACTTATTATAGCATGGCATAAAAAATCAAACAACATTTCACAAAACTTAACATAGAAAACCAAAATAACAACACAAACTAAACAAAAAACTGGTGCAATCTCAAGAGTTCTGCAAGAGGAAGTAGATTATTGTCACATTTGATTCCTGTAGTGGAACTAAGTCTTTACTACAGACTTTATTGAAATATAAAAAAGCTAACTGTATCAATGGAAATATTTTAAAAAGCACAATTCAAGTTAGTATGACTGCAGTCATATCAATCACCAAAAACTGAAGTGAATGAATACAAGACAACAGATACAATTGATATATGTTTGATTTTTGGTGATAAATATTCTTGATGTCCTTGAGACAGTTTTACAACTGTTTCTATAGTTGTCAATTACCTGCCATTTGCAGACATTTCAGACAGACACCAGTCTCTGTATTACTGAACAGAAAACAAAGCTTGATCACCTCTGATGCAACCAAAGATGACGGGTAAACTGCTGCCCAGGAAGGGTATTAAGTTGATGCTTCAAAGTGGAACCCATTGTTTTCCTTATGACAATTCCTCAAGGTTTACAACTAAAAGTTACCAATTGCTACTAAATATTTGAGTAAACATAAACATTAATACTGTTCCACAATTATACATCCCATAATTCCAAATTGCTCTTCAGTGCTACACACTGCTGTGGAAGGCGTGGATATAAACTTTTTAATAGAGGCCTTGCCAAATGCCAGTAACCCAAAGTGGTCAGTGTCTGTTCGTCTATAACAAATTGAGAACCATTATAATTTCATACATTATATTTGACATGTATATTGACAAACATTAGAGTATGTGTCTTAACGTTTGTACAACTTCCTAGGTCGAGTGTCAAGATCAAAAACTTTGATTCAGTTGACAACTCCATGTCTTATGTTAAAGATTGTGTCTACTCTATATCTACAGAACCATTATGATTTCGAGGTTTATACTTGACATGTATATTAACAAGCACCAAGGGGTGTGTCATAACGTACTTACAACTTTCTAGGTTAAAGGTCAAGGGAACAAACTTTGGTTTCAGTTGACAACTCCATGTCATATGGTAAAGATACATTTTTTTTACCATACGCAAGAGATGGCTCCCATCTTATTGATATCTAGTTGCACATGTTACTTAAAAATAAACACCAAACTTGAAAAAATATAAAAAGAATAGGGGTTCATGCATAAGCTGTATCACCAGTGACAAATACTCGAAAAGTCATCATTTCATGACAATAACGATAATTATTCCTACAATGGATTCGGTAGTATCAATTAGCATCGTTGTAGATCTGGTATTGTTGAACAATTTTGCTGCTTAAAGTTTATATACCTATATTTTAGAGTTTTCAGGATAATAAGCAAATGGATTCAGTCATATCGTCATTTGTCATTTCCATGGCCATAACGGGCTGGATACAGAGAATATTGAACTTATACAAACATTACTATGTATACTTAATGATTTGGTCTATACGGGGACTTTCTATATTGTTAGTATAGAAAGTCCCTGGTCTATACTACCAACAACAAGTGCGCAATCAAGTCTTAAAAACAAAAATTCTTCAGCCTGTTCTTTCTCTAAAGCCACCCGAAGGTATAGTTAATATCTGAACTGGAATACTCCCACGGATGAGGCTAAACTGCATATATATGAGCATCACGACTATTCAACTTGATTTGCTTCAACTCTAAAAGATAGCATAAAAAAGCAGCAACAAGACGTTCAAGTTAACAGACACTGTCCCAACAACTACAGCATGCGGAACTGCACACATGTAAAAAAAAAACATACTTTCGGAAATATCAAATGGAATATTCTGTTGAAAGAATTAAAGGGAATTTCAAACTCATAGGTCGAAAATAAACTGACACCACTATTGAAAAAACAGAAAAAAAGACAGGATTTTAAGAAATTTATAATTGTAAGTCAAAATTCTAAGGTAAGGATCCGATAAATTACGAATGCAATAATAATATTTGTGTCTACAGTCACAGGATGTTATTGTTACATAACTAATATGTACTTCAATGTACGCTAGATTTATCAAACTCAACCTTCTATACTCTATGGTTATGTTGCTTTCCAGCTATGTTAAGTTGGATATTGAATCGGAGTTGAACATAAAACCAGTAAGCCTAGCCGGGGAAGGCAATGAAATTATATTAGATTACAGCATTAATTAAACAACATTACAAGTCACATGCTTCCAATAAAAATATTGGACGAAAATATAAAAATCGCAAGAGTAAAAAAATATTTTAAGGCAATATAGGAAAGGTGTACTGACATAAGAAGTCTCTAAACACATTAGCTCCAAATGGAGCTTTCGTTAGTCGAAGCCATATTAACTATGTGTATCAGTGAGAAAAATGTAAAGGCATACAAATATAGTATATATACCAATACACATAATTAACAGCGCCTGGTGATGTTTGATAGCCTGACCGGTTTCGGTCCGAAAAGGACCTTCATCAGAGGCAGAATGATGGATTAATGTTTGCACCCTATTTATATAGATATGGTAACCGGTGGTTGAGTTAACCGGCAGTTGAGTTCACCGTCGGTTTAGTTAACCAGCAGTTCAGAGTTAACTGGCAGTTCAGAGTTAACTGGCAGTTCAGAGTTAATCGGCGGTTCAAATTTAACCGGCGGTTGAGTTAACCAGCGGTTGAGTTAACCAGCGGTTGAGATTTAAAAAAATATTTTTACCTGTAGCATTCAAAGTTTCTTTAACTTTAAAAAAGGATAGTGCAGAATGGAATCGTACAGTATGCATTTGTGGTAGAGTGTTTAACATTAATATTTATTTTCTTTAAAAATAATTGATATTAATAAATAGTAATAGTTTTATTATATGTCTTATATGTATATTAAGAGATCATCAATTGTCTATTCTCTTATATCTTCTTAGTACTGTTCTACTCTCTGTTTCAACTTCAGTAGTCAGTTATTCACGTGTCATATTATCTTGTCTTCTATTATTAAGAGTCTAGACATAAACAATTTACAGAGCATTGGGATCGATATTATGTAGCTTCGTTTCGTGTGTATTTCAGTCTAGACGCTATCTCATTAACTATCGAGTTGACCTCGGAAAACGGCAATTGATGGTCATAAAAGGTCACATCAACATAGATATAAATAGGTTAAGAGAAATCGTGTTATTTGATTTTTCTAGATCTATTTAGTTTCATATTATAGATTGAAATATATGTTAATCATCGTTTTTTTCTGTATAAGAATGTTTAATTGTCGATCGAATCAGTCAATCAGATGATTTACCTTTGTTCACCTTCAATGTTTCTTTAAATGACTGATCACATAGGATTTATGTGTTGTCCAGCTCTAGTCAAGGGGTTAAATTAAATCCTATAATATTTAAGATTTTTTTTACATGATTTCGGGGTTACATATCTCGTAGTATCTCTATAGTGAGGGGGATAGGACCTTAATTTATCGGGACTCCGGGATCGGGTGTTTTTTAAGCTCGGAATTTCGGGATTTCCCCCTTCGGGATCCGGGATTTTTTTTATTTTCGAATTTCGGGATCCGAGATTTTAATTAATTTAAATTCGGGACCTCGGGATTTCGTGTTTTTTCAGGCCGGGATTTTGGGATCATGACCCTCCTATCCCCCCTCTATAGTGCCCCTTTAATACAATAGTTTCAGTGTACATTGAACTGCATCAATGTAACAATAACGCAATGTAACCGTAACACTAACTGTTAAAATCGGTACCTTACCAAGAGCTACATTTCGGCAATAATTCTCCAATGTAACAGTTTTATTATTGTTATATTTCCATGTAACCGTAGCCAGTGCCATAAAAAAAACCGGAGTTTTATTCGTTTCCATTCCGGCTAATATACATTTACAATGATTAAGGGGCGTAACTCTGTTTTATTTTCGAAATGAAACAACACGTCAGATTAAATTTCAGATGCATTTGGAGACACTTGTAGAATTTATCATTCTTTCATTGTTTTCGATAAACAGTTCCTGTCGTAAGAATAATTTGAATTATCCCTCATTATGGCCAGTCACCAAATCATGGCAAATAAATCAAACAAAAGTTTAAAAACATGAAAAAGGACAGTTAAAAACTTCCTACATTTGTACATCAAAACCACCAAGGCACTAACTATGTCTATGACCACAGGCACTTGTGATCACTTGTTTCTATCCATGGAAATGACGACTATCCATAAACATAGATATTGGTCTTCTTCAATACTTAATTGAAGGGGTGTGCCACTGACCGAATCCGGGTCCGTTAGCGCCCATTCATGTTCGCACCCTTTCATGTTCACCCCCTTTCACTTTCGCCCCCTTTCACTTTCGCGACCCAAATGTTCGCACCCCTAGTCCGTTCGCACCCTACATGTTCGCTCCCAATTTTAATTGGTTTTGGGTTTAATAACTTGTAATCAAGATTTGGCAAGTTCTATTCTTATAAGTATAATTGTTTTCGATGTCTCAAAATAAAGTTAGACAGCATTTTTTTATTGTGTTGAATAAATCCTAATTCTGTTTTGGATAGTGTATATGTCTCTGGTATTGTTAAAAAAAATATTCCTTTCTAAATAAAATGGGATTCTGTCAACGTTTGATTTTGTGTTGAATAACTCTTAATCATGTTTTGATTAGTGTATTGCTATAACTTTGTTTCATCAGAGACATATATATATATTGGTGCAAGTCATGTGGTAACAGAAGTTGCCTGACTTGTCAACAAATACTGAATACTCAAACATTCACTTGCCACTCGACTGGGTCTGTGTACACTATATATTGCAATGTAACTTGCAAAACCCAGAATGTTGTATACCTCCTTCAGTGTCGATGTGGCATGCAATATGTTGGCAAGACAGAGCAGCCTTTTAACAAACGCATGAATGGTCATCGAAGTGACTACACTTGCAAGCCCGACCTACCCGTAAGTCGTCATTTGAGATCACCTGGACACACACAAGCTGATCTCAAAAACCTAACGATCATGATCATAGACCACAACGAGGGTTGGTCGAAGGTCGACAGAGTCGCTCGGGAAAGATTTTGGATAAGAAAGTTACGAACAGTCTCCCCAGAGGGTATAAATGAAAAAACATAGAACGAGTCCCTCATTTTCCTGTGACCACCTGTTTCAAACAACGCCGGATTTAGAACTGGCTTTACAGTTCGAAATTATTTTTAAAATAACAGATTAAATTACAGGTTTTCATTGATTCGGGATGATGTATAAGTACGTTGCCACGTCCAATTATTTTACCTCATTATACAAAACTTATTTTTTCAATCATTATTAGACTGCTATTTGTTTGGGAGGCTTAAATATGTAGTTTCTGTTGTAATTGCCCTACAGATGCCTAATTTATACCATTCTGGATCGGTTAGGACATTTTTGATATTTTTGTTTGAGGACTTCCCTCAATGCAGTTATAACATCTCAACTTTCACAACCTTTGGAAATCTAGAGTTGTGCCATTTCACATCGTGAATAACTATTTTTATTTTTGGCATATTTCTGTAGTCTTTGCAGTGTGTTTGGAAATTTTAAAATTGTTCCAGCGTTCGCTTAAATTGTATAAATCAAGATTTTGATAGAGTCTCAATTTGAATTGACATGATTCATTTGTCATTGTGCAATTACCGAAGAAGGATATCTGTTATCCGAAATATCTAATATTTGTATAGTTTATAGTTATTTAATGGTGATGTTGTACCCTTTTTGACTTGTTATATATTATATTTTGTAGTGTACAGAATCATATTGCATGATCCATCGCCCTGTAAGATTGATCGTTGACTATTTATTCAGTCATTTTATATATGTGTATATATGTCTCTGGTTTCATTGACTTGTTTCAAAATGAATTGAGATTCTGACGTTGTTTTTTTTTGTGTGTTGAATAAATTTTATCATGTTTGATCATGTTTTGGTTATAACAGTGTATTGCTATATTTTAATATTTTATCAGAGACATATACAATGTATATTTTATTGTTTCATTGTTTCAGAGCTGTTAAAAACAATTATCTTTTGTGTTTTTCATTTAAAATCTTCAATCTTTTACTCATACCAAGCTATAAAAACATTCAGTATCTACACGAAAGCAATTAAAAACAACAATCATGATTTTCCAATTATTCAACTGGAATTTGAATTAAAATTGGGCGCGAACGTGTAGAGTGTGAACGGACCTTGGGTGCGAACGTGTAGGGTGCGAAAGTATATTGGGCGCGAACGAACCTGATACCCAAAAATAGCTGCGGAACCGTAGCTCATAGGTCCTTATGTTATTTTTTGACTATTTGCAGACCATCCGCAAATAGTCAAAAAATAACATAAGGACCTATGAGCTACGGTTCCGCAGCTACCACTGGCCCAGTGTGGTTCTTTTACCCCACACCTTAACAGATGATTTAGAATTTAAATGTATACCTTTTCATAATACAATGTACATATGTAGTTTTTAGGAATAGGACAACATCAAAAGAAGAATGTAGGATAAAAAAAAACTTAGATTAAATAGTTTGGGGTTGGGGTGGGGTTAAAATACACCTAATCGCTATTTATTCCATTCCGGAAAAGTTCTAAAATAACACAACTTTTCATCCAGTTGAAACTATCTGGGACCCTGTTTAAACAGTGCACCATGCATGATACTTTTTAATGAGACCTGTATAAACTACCCTAAATACTTTAAACAAAATATTTTTTTACTTCAACTTTAATTTCGAAAAAATTGGATCATACTCTATCAAAGTTTCTTAATGGTAGCTTTCTAAAGTTTTTCCCCCCTCAGCTCCCTACTAGTACTGATGACCTCTATTTTCGGCGACATGACCCAAACAGGAAGTTGTGTAAATGACTGTTTTTCCCTGATTGGACTAAATAGCGATAAGTTGTATTGCTGCAAGTTTTGTTTAAATCCAAAATCGATTTTACATATATATCAGTGTTGGTCAATCAATTTACCAAATTAAGTTAAGAGAGGGGTGGGAATCAGTAAAAAAAATATGTGAATTCAGTTTTTTATCCTACAGGACAAATGTCCTCCCTAAAGATTTGTCCTTTTCACATGTTGGCTAAGGGTTCATGTGGTGTGTAATGGTCTCACTCTGTATTTTTAAAGTGGAATACCAGTGCCACAAGAGAAAACATTGGTTGATAAAAACTTTAGGAATGTTTAAAAAAACTTCTGTGAATTTTTTCTAGGCCAAAATTATTTTTTTCCTTACAAAATTGCCAGTTATTACATTTCTACTGAAGAACATTTTATTTTAATTTAAATATTTTCAGATGGAAGTAAAGTCAAACTGGCCACGACACCAAACATAGATGTACTAGAATATGGAGACGCAGTGTTTATGGAAGTTGTTGAACCTGAGGCTATCAGTTATCTGTTCAAACTGAGGAGAGCCAAGAACTTTGGGGCTGATTTTGTAAGTTTTTGCTTGCTCTTTAATTGAATTTTATACATTGTATGAATATAGTAATTTCCTTTATTGATGTTTTCTGTCATCTGGACCTTTCCTATCTAGTACCATCTTTTTGTCTATGAAGAATATATTCAAATCCTAGGAGCAAACAATGGACAAGTGACATTAATTCATGTTGCAAAATGTAGGACGAGTTGCATTAGTGGTATGTTGGGAAGCAATATCTGTAGATATATCCATGTTACTATAACTTGTACCTAGTATTTCTAACATGTCAAAGTTCAACCCAATTTTCAGAATTGTTAGCTGAGTTTTCTCACTATGATTTAATGATTGAAAATAAGACAACACTTTACCAGTTACCAAATGACATAGAAGTTAACAACTATAGGTAGCCTAACAGCCTTCAACAGTGAGCAACATTTTCATTACTGTGTCAAAAAAAGCTGGAAACAATAAAGGTAAAACAATTAACCAGATTGTATGCTGTTGGTCTTTTCTTATTCGACTATTTTTTTATATTTCCAGGGCAAGCAACACTTTGGTATAGCTTTGGTACCAGGTGATCCATACCATGGATGCAGTCGTCTTAATAACTATAATTTGGTAGTCAACTCTGTTGTACTTTTACAGAGAGGGTAGGTATTATTTTAAATGGATGACAACTGTATTAGATTGTCTAAGATATAGCTGTAGTAATCTTTAGTTTCCAATGTCTGGAAAAAACAAGCATTACAGTAGAATTTTCTCTTTATTTTTGTTTTATTGTCTCATTTGGAATAGTAGTTATAGAATGTAAGATATAGGGGTGTTTATTTGGTGGTAGCTATTTGAAGAAGCTTTATATTTCAGAAGGTAGAAAACCTAGATACTTAATACATTTGTTAACAGATGACTTATGGTCTTACATTTATGAATGTCACTGATTTTGTCGCATGAACATTATCCTTGACCTCATTTTCATGCTTCATGTTCTGCTATAAAAAAGGTATTGACTTTTTCAGCACATGACTTTCTCACTTATATGTCAGAGTAATATATGAAAATGAGTGAGATTGATGGGTTAAAATATATAGATATATATAAACCTACCACATTTTCATGTGCCTGTCCCAAGTCAAGATCCTTGTCAGTAGTTGTGATACTATGAATTCATTAATATTCGTTGGATACCAATTTTCATGGATTTTGTGGGTGCAGGAAAACCATGAATTTAAATATTCAAAGAATTGCCAATTTTCTGAAGGAATGTATGCAGACTTTTCCAAAACCATGAAATTAAATGCAAGTTTTACTCAAACCTCGAAAAATTGGAACCCATGAGAATAAATGAATCCACAGTATGTCATTGATGTTTATTGCTTTTTTGACAATGGAGGGTTAACAGCAGACATTTGTTAAATATTTCACACATTTTATATATTGGGATGATTAAAATTTAAAGTTTGACATATTGTACATGTATTGAGACTGATGTAGCCCCCTTGATGTCCTTTGGTTATTATTGTGGTTATTTTGTTGTCTCAAAAAAGTAAACAGTGCCCCAATCTCTATTTATTCATATCTCTTCATAATATTTGATGGCATTACTGTGATTTTTAAGCAAGAAATTATTTTTTTGTCAAATTTATTGGCCTTGATTTATATTCAACAATAGTTACCTTAGTTGGCATGACAGCCTTTGATTAAACATCATCAAAAGAGACTAAATATTGGGATTGGAAAAAACCCCACAGTTATCAGTCTGCTCTAAACCAGCCACTGTATTTCAGTGTCAGAACTTCATTTTGGTACATACTGTCACATTTCCTTAAAGCACCTGTTACAAATAAAGAACAAAATATATCAGATTTAAATAAAAATGAGTATGCTTCACTATGATTTCAAGAGAAATGTTTAACACTGTACTGTAGTTTTAATCAGTTTTGGTTTTACATTGACAGAGGTTGTTCCTTTGTTACAAAGACCTACCATGCAGAACAGGCTGGTGCTGTAGCTGTAGTGATTACAGACAAAGATGAGGCAAATGATCAGGGAATTGTAGATATGATACAAGATGGAACAGAAAGAGATGTCTCAATACCAGCATTATATCTCTTAGGCAAAGATGGGTGAGTTATCTTCCTTGTTTTGTTTCTGATTAGGCTATTATATAGATATAGGAAGATGAGGTGTGAGTGCCAATGAGACAACTCTCCATCCAAATAACAATTAAAAAAAAAAAAAGTAAACCATTATAGGTCAATGTACAGCCTTCAACACGGAGCCGTGGCTCACACCGAACAACAAGCTATAAAGGGCCCCAAAATTACTAGTGTAAAACCATTCAGACGGGAAAACCAACGGTCTAATCTATATAAAAAAAACCCAGGAAACACGTATAAATTACATAAACAAACTTCAACTACTGTTCATCAGATTCCTGACTTAGGACAGGTGCAAACATTTGCAGCAGGATTAAACGTTTTAATGGATCCAAACCTTCTCTCTTTTTCTGAAACAATAGCATAACATCACAACATAGAAAATAACACAATAGAATAACAATTGACAGGCTTAACTCAATCAAAAAAGCGTAGATTAATTATAATATGAATACAGTTATAAGATCGTATTCATAATTTGACTTTCTTTTCATTTAGAGGTCAAACCCATGTAGAGTTAAATAAAACTAATCTTAACACATGAATGACTCCAACACTAGCCCAAACCCTTATACCTGACACTTGCATTAAAATCATAATTTACTCCAAAAAGTAAACAGGATGCAAAAAAATATTTAAAAAAGAATGTATAATTTTATGTGAATACGAAATAAAACTACGATTTTATATTATCTTGTCTAAAATGACATTGCCAGGCTTCCTGATCAGACATTTTCAGTACTATCATTTTAATGATAAGTTCTATCCATCTTAAGTTAAAAAAGTTTTCCATTCTTTTGTATACAATTTTGTTTGCAGCTTATGAAATTTAGAGCCAGAATAATATTCATTTGAACTACCCGTACATTATATGTATGTGATTATTTGAAGTCCTGCATATCATAGTCCTTCTCAAGCTTTGAAAAATACTTTTTAATTTTTATAATTTCAGATATATGATAAAGAAAACCATTGAACAATACCATCTAGCTAATGCAGTAGTCAATATACCAATCAACATTACCTCAATTCCTATACAGCAGAGGCATAACAGACCACCATGGGTGTTATGGTGAAGAATTATCTCCCTTTCATATCAGTCCCATCTGTACAATTATATTTAATCTCTGTGATCATCGTTGAATTCCATTAAACTGTGCTAAAAACAATTTTGGACACTATGGTGTTATTTAAAAAGAAATTATCCTTTTGATAACTCTGGTTAGAATAAAAGTTGGATGGGTATATTGATAAACAAATATATATCCTTTGTGTTCTTTTCATGAAGAATGATTTTTAGGAGTAGTAATCTTTTGTATACAATTTTGTTTGCAGCTTATGAAATTTAGAGCCAGAATAATATTCATTTGAACTACCCGTACATTATATGTATGTGATTATTTGAAGTCCTGCATATCATATCCTTAATTCTGTGGTTATTTAAAAAAAATCCTGAAACTGCAATGACTAATTTCACAATTAAAATTATTTTGTCCTTTATTCAGCAATGGCAATAATAAATGCATGCACACATACTTGGATTTACAGTATTTTCTAAGACTAATTAAAGCCCTGTTCTGACACATTTTCATGGTTTTTAATTGCCAAACTTAGCCCTGCATTTAACAGGTTCAAGCATTTGTTAAGTATGATTTCACTGTATTTAAATATGTATTGTTTTATGTATAGTCAACACTAACCAGTGAACAATGATGCTTGGCTTTTTTTTATGTTTTTAAAATATGTCACCAGAAGGAAGTCCCAGTTAATTTTATTTCTAAATGCTGAATGATTCTAATTGAAAAACTGTTCTGGTGTCCATGCTTCAATTACAACGACCAGAAAACAGTCAGTTTTACTCTCTGTTATGATATATATTATGTCAAACAATTAAGTTTTCTAATTATTTTGAAGAATTTATCATTACAACAAAATCTATAATTCTGAAAAGTTTATCACAACAGGAAGTAAAACATCATTGTCATATCCTTCTGTAACCATAGATACCAAATCTGTATTTTAATCCGATTGGTTTAAGGATATTCTATATGCATATTACTAAAATGTATGTTTGTGATTAAATGTACATTTGTGTTGATATTTTTCTTGAACTTTTTTTACTTTATTATTCTCTTTTTTTCATTTTCCTATTTATATGGCAGTGTTTGAAATTTTTATTGACCCAAATGCAGTATGCCTGCAGTTTTTATGAAAGATTTGTTTGAGGTTATGATTTGTTACGTAATAGGCTTTGATTTAGTAACTCTTCAGGATTGCTGGGTTTTCAGTATTATTTTGGACTCTGCTAAGAAAAATGTACTTAAAAAAGTGAATTATGTAGTATTCAAATGCAGAAGAATCAAAACCAGAATATTTTTTTTAAGCTTTAATTGGTTATAATACTCAACTTTAATAAAGATGTGTTCCCCTTAAATTGCCAAATTAAAAGGATGTTTTCTTTTTCAGTATTCTAGTGTCATAACATTTGATACATTTATTAATCCCTATAATTATACTTCATGAGTAATTTGCCAGAATTTGTGTTTTAAAGCCAGATTTTTCCCCTTTATATTGAAAATGTATATATAATATAATATGCAATACCAACATAAGATTTTTCTAACATAAATATGACCAGGATTATTAAAAAAAAAGCTGTATATGAGTATTTGGATATGTAGTTTTCTAAGTTATTATACAGTATGATTTATTGTTATCAATAATAGGGATCAACTTCCTTATCCCCTCATTCTTTCCTGGGAAAGCCCTCAACACAATATATGCACCATAAAATGTCTATACCATGAATAATCAGCTTATACAGTTTGACTTGAGAGTAATATTTTGGCTAAAAAAAATATGCATGTATTTTCATATACCTCTTAAAAAGTAAAACAGAAATTAACAAAGTTATAAAAGGATAAGAGTTTGTTTTTGGTTAAAGGTAAAACATCATTATGGAACAGAATATTAAAATGATTTTGTACTTGTTGATTTATACTTTGATTGCTTGAAAGCAGTTTTGTGATTGAAAACAGTTCAAAATATTTGACAAAAAAAATCAATGTTTAAGGATAACTCCTATACTATTGTCCTCCAAACATGGCAATTGGTGAAGGAAACAACTGAACTTGTTAGTCAAGAAAATTACAAAACATGTGCAAGCTGCATGAACTGTTCTAAAATATCAAGGATGCCATCGTTAAAGTTATATTTGAAATTTAAGTTATCTTCCTTTGTCAAAATTGAAACTGAGCAAATAAAAATCATAGTTTTGCACTCCAATGCTTGACACCATAAAATGTTTATTTTTTTGTTCCCACTGGTAAAGAACCTTTTTGTGCTTACATTTTACAACCATGTTGAATTTTGATTGTTAAAAGAACATATAACATCTTACTACTAATTTTAGAAATTGTGTTCTTACGTCCATTATAACTTGACTTGACTTTACATTTTATCAAAGTAAAACATATTTTGACCTTCACTTTGACTAGATGTCCAGAATTGTAAAAAAAAAGACAAGTTAACGACATGAACTTAACAGGATACATACAAGTAATGCTGACAATAACTGTATGTTGTACTCTTGATGGTTTTTAAAAAAAATGTGCCTTCTAACCTCACAACATTCTTCTTGAATAAAGTGAAAATGATTATATATGCAATTTTCTAACTGTTATAGTTATATTTATTTATATAATATGTGTATGTATATATATATTTACCTATGCAAGTTTTTACATACATGTATTTTACAACATTTGTTATGAAAAAAATATGAAGAATTTACTTTACCAAGCCAGTCATAAATATTGTTTGAGTACCATGCCAGAATTTGAATAATTATGTCATATTTTAAAAGTTAACTCATTTTATTGCTATAAAAGTTTCCAAATGTATATATCTTTAAGCCTACATACAGAGTGACGGTATTGTAACTGATTTTATATAAATGTCTTGAATATGCATGGTATATATCCTGCTGTATCATATGCAAGTAACATTCATGGATACATATCATATAAACTATAACTGCCATTAATTGACATAATACAAGTGAGGAATTAGCTTTTGCACAGGAAAACTATAAAATTGTTATGAGAAACAATACCAAATTAATGTGACATGGTTATAATATCATGTTAGTCTTAAATTTAAAGTTAGTTAAAAATGTTCAACAATTTTATTCATGCTTTAATATTGGTTGATAGATGAGATTTGTAATTTTTCATGTTTCTTTTCATTTTGCTACTTTTTTCATTAACATCCTTTGGTATTGAATGCAATCAAGATTTATATTTTCAAACTTGAATTGCTTTAATTTTTTTTTAGATAAAACATGGTTAATTGCATTGATAGTTTTTATTTAGCTTCAGTGAGAGTGATGCATAAGGTGTTATTTGGGGGTCAATAAGCTCAAAATTTTTCTGTTTAGTAAAATCAAATGTTTTATCTAATGTTTCTCAATAAAATGTTTGTTTACAGTGCTCTAATTGTTTATTATATATATGTAGCTTGATGTCTACAGACACAAGTTAGTGTTTAAAACATATTCTATATTTGGAAGACATGGTCATTAATTTGATTGACATCACTAAAATATATGTCAAGTTACAATATATTGTAATTATCCAGGGGAGTTAATCAATTATCCTCAGTTATAGGTTAGCACTGCAATAGCTTCTGTTAGAATATAATTCAGTGCACAATTATCTGTAAATTGTTAATAAAAGTTTTGTCATTATTTATTAATTATGGAGGTGAATGTAATTTGTGAATTCGATTTTATAGAATTTTCATCATTTGAGGTAAAGGGCTTGATGAATTATTGAAAAATTAAAAATAAACAAATCATTATTTTACACACAGATGTGAGTCAATGTCAATTTTTTGACACAATATCAAATACAGAATTCCCTAAATAAATAGTTGATATTTTTGTTCCTGATAATGTGGACTCTGTTATTTTGAATGTCCTTGGAAAAATTACTACCCTCCCTTTCAGATCAAATCATCCTGAAATACTGTTTTCCAAGGAGAAACTGTGGTACTGTCAGAATTATCTGATATAACTTTGTTTTCCCTAAACTATTTCAAAGGCTGCTTCTGTAAAGAGGGTAATTTTTCAGCCAACTACATTCATTACCCACACACAAAAATGTTAAAAAGGAGATTTAGATGTATATACTCTCCTGTGCCAATTAAAACACTTAATATACAGTTTTGTTTATAGCACAGAATGGAAATGGGAATGAATCAAAGAAACAACAACCTGACAAATAGTAAATAAACAACTGAAGACCATCAATGGGTCTTCCTACAAAATAAGTGTTAATTATAGAACATGTGTATTTGATGTAAAATTGTATCATCAATATATGGATCCCATGCGCACTGTGTATTTCTGCCCCATCAACTTGGTTATGTGCATCTGGAATGTTTGCATAAATATCTGATTAGATATATTATTCAGAAATACTTTGTGTTTGAATTGTGGGTTATTAATTAAAACCGTGGGAATCACATCAACTATTAGAGGAAAACAAAGAAACAACAGAAACACTGAAGTCCAACAAAACAAACGCCAACACACATAGAAACGAACTAATTGATAACAACTGCCACTTTATTTAAATTAACAGAAATAGTAATAGCATGATACCCAAATAGAGCCAGATGGAGAAAGTGTCTCCTGCTAGGCATGCATCATCCACCATTCTTATTCCCTGTCAGTAAAAATGTCGCAATTACAAGTAGCACACATTCAGTAAATATTTATCAAAGGTACCAGGATTATAATTTAATACGCCGATCAGTTGACTTCACTGGTCTTTAAGATAAAATACCGCGAAAACATGTTACTAATGAGTTGATACACAAACAATTCGTGATGGTGACAGTAAAACGTGTGTAGTTACAATTTCAGTCGTTCTTCTTTTCTAGAGATGTTATCTGTACAGTCAAAAATTGCAGAAGCGTAACGTTTAAAACAAAGACAACAGTAGTATACCGCTGTTCAAAGGTCAATTGAGAGAAAAAATCGGGGTTAAAAACTAAAATCGAGGAAACCGCAACTATAAATGGAAAGCAAAGGAACAACAGAAACACTGAAAAAACAACAAAAACAAACTGCAACATACATAGAAACGAACTATTTGATCACGTCCATATTCTGGACTTGGTACAGGATATTTTAAGATAAAGATGGCGGATTGAACGTGATTTTATGACTTACCAAAACTCTCGCTTATATGGCAATGTTAAAAACTATCGCTAGAATGACAAGACTACGTGACAGGAATGCAGCGCACACAAACGCAAAAATACTCATCAAAAAGAAACGACAATGAAATGATATTATAGTCGTTATAATGTGCAAATAAACTCATCATAGATATCAGGACTTAATTAAGTATACGCCAGACGCGCGTTTCTTTTACAAAAGACGCTCGAATCTAAAAAAGTTAAAAAGGCAAAATAAAGTACGAAGTTGAAGATTATTGAGGACCAAAATTCCTAAAAGTTTGGCCAAAAACAGCTAAGCTGCAGGACATAATAAACAGTATAAACTGACATATGTATACTACATACGATAAAGAAGAGGTAAACTAATGCAAAGAATGGTCAGTAGAGGTTTACAACTAGAACCTTTTGGAATACCGCCAGTCTGCTTAATTATCTATCATACAAACTTAAAGTATAATTTGTTAATTTTAAAGTTCAGCATTTGAACAATATCATCTTAGGCGTGTTTGTATTTGAAACCTACATATCTTCACAAAGTAAGAATTTCACAACACAACACCAGTTATTTGTATCTACGTTCCCATTTTTTGGTTAATGATACATGAAATGCAATCAAAATCCTATGGAAATGATTGATATTCAAATCTTCCAAGGTGTATCACTACCCTTATCAGGTCTTGGTAACTACTACAAACAAATTAGTGCAGCGAGGTGATCTATCCAGTCAATGTCAAGCCATTTATTAGTGATATGTTATACTTAGATATTGAAGTTACAATATGATGTTTGTTTGAATTCCCTATTTTAAGATACATTTCTTTATTGAAAATTATATAGTAATTCATAGTGTTTTAAAACTAGACTCGACTAAACTAGACAAAGGAAGATAACTCCATCTCAAATTTATATTTGTCTATCTTCTTACAAATTGATGTTTTATCCTGAATTAAAAACAATTGCAAAATTTAATTAGACGACGAAATAGATCTTTTAATTAAGGATGTGTAATAGTAATGTGATGCCTTGAAAAAGTCAAAGGTGTTGATATTAATGCAAAATTGTAAAGAGTGTGATTCGAGATTTTGAAAATGAGCATTTAAACCTTTATCTATCTGACACCGCTGGTTGAAAAAACCTCATAATAATATTTCCGATGGCCATCTTTTACTGAAGAAAGAATAATGATGAGTTATGTAGGGGTATGTATTCATATATTCATTAAATACATTAGTAAAATAACTTAATACGTCAACAGTTCCATTCAATCGATTTCATCATTCCATTTGGGACTCTCTATATATATATATAAACGAGTCTAAATTGAAAACTACGTTCAAACCTATGATTGCGTTGGATAAAAACCGCAATTTTTATACGTGTGCATGTCAAACAAATTTCGTTGTAAAAGGGTCTAAAAACAGCACAAACAACATTTTCCAAAAGACCAAAAAAGTGAAAAAGTATATTTAAACAAAACGCATTTGACTAACAGGTCGAACAACTGATGTTCTTTCACCCTGCTGACTGCCATTGACGATTGCCAAATAAAATTGATCACAAGATGTAACAAAATGGATCTGAATGTAAATTTAATACGTCACAGAAAAAAATTTTGGTTAACTTGTGGCTACGATGTTGTGCCACAAACATTCGGTGTCAATATTTCTTTAGTACACCAGATCTAGATTTCGACAATATATGTCTCTTCAGTGATGTAAGGGATCATATATATATATATATATAAACGAGTCTAAATTGAAAACTACGTTCAAACCTATGATTGCGTTGGATAAAAACCGCAATTTTTATACGTGTGCATGTCAAACAAATTTCGTTGTAGAAGGGTCTAAAAACAGCCCAAACAACATTTTCCAAAAGACCAAAAAAGTGAAAAAGTATATTTTAACAAAACGCATTTGACTAACAGGTCGAACAACTGATGTTCTTTAACCCTGCTGACTGCCATTGACGATTGCCAAATAAAATTGATCACAAGATGTAACAAAATGGATCTGAATATAAATTTAATACGTCACAGAAAAAAAAAAAAAAAAAAATGTTAACTTGTGGCTACGATGTTGTGCCACAAACATTCGGTGTCAATATTTCTTTAGTACACCAGATCTAGATTTCGACAATATATGTCTCTTCAGTGATGTTAGGGATCGAAACGGTATTTGGAAGGCCATATTATTTACTCTCAATTTAAGATTGACTCTTGAATTTAAAGAGACAATATAGGATGAACGGATCATATAGACCGGAGGGAAAATATGATACATGCCCAAACAAAAAATATAAACGAGTCTAAATTGAAAACCACGTTCATCCTATGATTGCGTTGGATAAAAACCGCAATTTTTATACGTGTGCATGTCAAACAAATTTCGTTGTAGAAGGGTCTAAAAACAGCACAAACAACATTTTCCAAAAGACCAAAAAAGTGAAAAAGTATATTTTAACAAAACGCATTTGACTAACAGGTCGAACAACTGATGTTCTTTAACCCTGCTGACTGCCATTGACGATTGCCAAATAAAATTGATCACAAGATGTAACAAAATGGATCTGAATATAAATTTAATACGTCACAGAAAAAAAAGAAAAAAAAAATGTTAACTTGTGGCTACGATGTTGTGCCACAAACATTCGGTGTCAATATTTCTTTAGTACACCAGATCTAGATTTCGACAATATATGTCTCTTCAGTGATGTTAGGGATCGAAACGGTATTTGGAAGGCCATATAATTTACTCTCAATTTAAGATTGACTCTTGAATTTAAAGAGACAATATAGGATGAACGGATCATATAGACCGGAGGGAAAATATGATACATGCCCAAACAAAAAATATAAACGAGTCTAAATTGAAAACTACGTTCAAACCTATGATTGCGTTGGATAAAAACCGCAATTTTTATACGTGTGCATGTCAAACAAATTTCGTTGTAGAAGGGTCTAAAAACAGCACAAACAACATTTTCCAAAAGACCAAAAAAGTGAAAAGTATATTTTAACAAAACGCATTTGACTAACAGGTCGAACAACTGATGTTCTTTAACCCTGCTGACTGCCATTGACGATTGCCAAATAAAATTGATCACAATATATATATATATATATAACTCGTCTAAACATCAACCCAACAATGTAAGATCTGTAAATTTACTTTCGCAAATGTTTTGTTCTTCCCTCGCCGGGATTCGAACCCATGCTACTGAGATATCATGACACCAAATCACCTACACTGTAGCCGTCCCGCTAGACCGCACGACAACCTGGGCTTCACAAAATGAAGCCTTCGGTCGCCGGGTGTTACCTTTCCACGTCAGTTTTAAACTAGCGTCGTACTACAGTACATGATATATAAGGCATGGAGATGTTATTTTACCAGATCAGCTAAATTATCTATAGTAAAGGATCCTACAAACTAATGTAAGATACAGTCACAGAAAATAATTATATTTATAAGTACGTCTGAGCCAGTGACAACTCTGCAACATATTTATCCATCGGATCACTAGTAGTGATGGTGATACTTGTTTGTGTGCATTATGTATATGTTCCAGACCGTATAAGTATTTGGACCGTACGCGTACGGTCTGGGCCGTATGCGTACCTTTTCAAAATACATATACGGTCGGACCGTACGCGTACGGTCTAATTAATATTATTAAGAAGTTGCTTAAGTTTATAAGTTACAAATGCATGTAACAGATTACATAACATAACTCTCAAATCAATATGGAAAAGTTCAATTGTAATGGAAATAAAAACTTTATTTTTTGAAACATGTATTTAAAAAGATCACACTAATTAAATCAGTTAACATCTTGTTTTTAGCATGTTGATCAGTAATACATTGATTATTTGAATGATGATCATTGAAGTTGACGATATCGGAAGTAAACATAATGTGGGAGGACAATTGTTTAGAATATTAGAAATTTTACAAAAACTGCAAAATGCAAAAAAACATGAATGAACTGCAAACATGTAAATGTAAAAAAATATTACATTACTTGTGTTAGCAAGTGTCACCTTGGGCGAGAATACCAAATAGGATTCAAATATACAATTAAACAAATATTTCATTTCAAGTGTTCATTTGTTCATTTCATTAATCTAATTGTAATAATAACAATTTATAAAAAAAAAATAAAGATTTTGATAAATGTTTGTTTCAATTTAAGCCATTAACAATAACATGTATGGTCAGCTCGTACTGGACCATACGAGTATACGCATACGGTCCGGACTGTACGCGTACAGTCCAAATACTCATACGGTCTGGAACATATATACAACTCGTCAAAACATCAACCCAGCAAATTTTTTTGTTCTTCCCTCACCGGGATTCGAACCCATGCTACTGAGATATCGTGACACCAAATCACCTACACTGTAGCCGTCCCGCCAGACCACACAACCACCTGGGCTTCACAAAATGAAGCTCTCGGTCGCCGGGTGTTACCTTTCCACGTCAGTTTTAATCTAGCGTCGTGCTACAATACATGATATATCAGGCATGGAGATGTTATTTTTACAGATCAGCTCAATTATCTATAGTAAAGTATCCTACAAATTAATGTAAATTACAGTCACAGAAAATAATTATATTTATAAGTACGTCTGAGCCAGTGACAACTCTACAACATATTTATCCATCGGATCACCAGTAGTGATGGTGATACATGTCTGTGTACATTATGTATATACAACTCGTCTAAACATCAAACCAGCAATGTTAGATCTAAATTTGCTTTCACAAATTTTTTGTTCTTCCCTCGCCGGGATTCAAACCCATGGTACTGAGATATCCTGACACCAAATCGCCTACACTGGAGCCATCCAGCTAGACCACATGACTACCTGGGCTTCAAAAAATGAAGCTCCCGGTCGCCGGGTGTTACCTTTCCACGTCAGTTTTAATCTAGCGCCGTAATACAGTACATGATATATAAAGCGATCTGTATTGGAATATGAGTACTTAAAACGACCGTTTAATAGAACAAATGAATGTCATCTGTGCTATGTCACAAATCACAATACTAACAAACCAAATCAATGCAACAATTCAAAGTAATGTTTTATACTTTTTTCTCTGACTAGACCTTGGCCTCTTTTGACATATTCAAATGTTATCAAACTGCAAATGAAAACAACAGTTAAAATAGATTAGTCATGACATTTCAATTAAAATGAAAAAAAGTAGTGAAAGATAATTATCGCAATTCCATGTATGGTATCCTTCCATGTTTGGCTATATTGACCATTTAAAAGTACCCTTGACGTTATCTTTAAGCATGTCACATAGTCAGGTGTTAACAGACTGCAAATGAAAGCAACATTTACATGATATATAAGTAATAACATAACATTATATTAAAAATACAGTCTTTAAAATTCCAGTTATGAAACCCTTCGACATTTAAGACTTTCACAGCAGGAACAATACTTATAAAATTACACGAATAGCCCGTGCAATGCAAAAACAGTAGGGGAGGTTGAAGACAAGTTGCATGAAATTTAGTATCAGTTATAAAAAAACAAAATAAAAAAAAATATTTAATAAAGAAACTTAGGATTTATACTTGGTTTTCAAGTACTTAGAATACTGTTTTGAGTTTTTCCGATGAAGGTAAATCTAAAAAAGCGTTCCGGATGTAAGAAATTTATAAAGCTTTCATGTTTACAGCAATTGATCGATACCGCTGCTAGTGGTTTATTAGTTCCCGAGTGTCCCATCAGCTCAAAAGTAAGTAATTTATAACCAAAAAAAATCTAAAATGGTCTGTTCGAAAATTTCGAAATTGTTAATAAAAAATACGAAGGTTTCAACTCCCTATGGCAAAGTTGACCTGAAATTGATTTGGCAATTATTTCATATCTATTTTTTGTCACATAGTTTTTCACGTTATTTCTTAAGAATTAAAAAGAAATAAATTGTTCTACGTTCAGGTGAGAGTGCTCCTCGGAGAGTCATATATAAATCAATTATATCATTATCGCAATCGCAACTCATATAAGAAGAGAAAAATGAATATGGTGAATATCGTAGATATAAACTGACTGAATTTAGAAGAAACGCAACACTCATTTTGTAGATTTTTTTTACCAAATCATGATTAATCCCTATACAACTACTATTCATCATTATCATAATTCTTTCTCTTCCGACAAAATCAACATCTGATTAACCTGTGGTTATTAAACATACCGAATTATTGAGATCGCTTGAATTTCAGAAAGCGAAATGTCTAACCAAAAAAAGATTTTTTGTTATTTTTTCTTTGTGAAACAGTTCTTTCAATCCTTGGCCACACTTAAATCAGTCCAAAAATGTTGCATCACCATATTGCAAAGACTGAGGAATCAACCCGTTAGAATACTGCAAACAGGAAAACATGCACGTGCTGCAAACAAGACAATTTGACGTCAGAAACTCGTCTTACTGTCCTTTCGACAATGATATATGTAGAAGGGATTTGTTGAAGACCATCAATGACCGATATATAATTAAACCGTAATAATAATGAAAGATTAGTCTATGCTTATCTTGAAAAATATTAAAGGAGTCAAACTATTTTTATGGTCGTAATACAAATCTTTATCTTTAGAAATACGCTCAATCAAGAATTTAACTGGAAGAGAACTATTGTTGTATTGAATTGAAAAAAAACCTTATGAAGTAATTATAATTATTTTTATCAGCGAAATACTAGATTAAAGCATTGCTCTTATTGATCTATCAGAAAGAAACAGATTTAACAAAACAAACTATTTAGCATCATCTTAAGTTCATAAACTTTATACCGGACAAGGCAGTTAGAACAAAGAACATGCGCCTCTTAGAAATATGTGATTGGTCTGTTATCTTATGTTTTTACCTTTCTATGTATGCCTTAAAGTTCAGTTTTGTGCTTTCTATTGTGTTTGTCACAAAGTAGTTTAATGCACATATGATTTAGTTTGAATACAAATCCATTTATTAAAACACTTCTTTTCTTACTATACATATGTTGTAAAGAAATGTGATAAATAGAAAATTGAATTTGATAAAATGAATTTTGGATAACTACTCAGCGTAAGATAATTAGTCTTTGCACATATACTTCAAATCATTTTTCAAAATGTTTATAAAATTTATATACATATTTTTTTTAACTAAAAACTATCAAATTAGTATGGTATGGTTACCAATGTAAAACTACAATGATTAGTTTTTCATCTAAAAACTGGGAGAGTTGCATCTCATTTGTGGTCTTATTATCGATTAACTCAGCTTTGGATATTACATATTTTGGCCACGAACATCACTGAAGAGACATGTATTGTCGAAATACGTTGGGTGCAGAACAATTGGTACCGTTAATGTTATTACTTCCACTGGGTCGATGCCTCTGCTGGTGGACTGTTAGTCCCCGAGGGAATCACAAGCCCAGTAAACAGTACTCCGGTACTGGCATGAAAATACCGTTTTTTATGTTATTAAATATGTTGTTACAAAATATTAAAAACTATTATTAATTAAGGAATGTACCTCCCTCCCTCATGCAAAGCTCTGATTCCTTTCACGGATTTGGCTATACTTTTTGGAACTTTTGGATTACAGCTCTTCATGTTTTATATAAGCTTTGGATTTTACATATTTTGGACACGAGCATCACTGAAGAGACATATATTGCCGAAATGTGCATCTGATGCTTTTAAAAAAAATTTGTACCGTTAATGTTATTAATTCAAAGTTAAGTTTTATGGAATTGATTGTGTTTTTAAGTACTAGTAAATGAGATGTTAGACTATGTTGAAAGTTCTTTTCCACATGATTATGGCTGAGACCGTCTACTCATAAACTGTGTTGAGTCGTGTAGCTGGACTCGTATGAGAAATGGAAAAAAATGATTGATAATGGTTGCATTTACCGGAGTACTTAATACACACGTACCTAAATCGAAAGATTGAAAGTACCGATCAATTTCATATTTGTCACAGATCAAAACTAATTAAAAGCTTATGAAAGTAATATTTACAATGTAATCTGCTGTATTATGCTGTTATTTTTCTATGAGCAGACCGTGGCTTATTTTGAAATATTCAGCGTAAACAATAATTATCGTGGTTCTATGTAGGGATCCCTTCAATAATTGGTACGTTTTCTGCAAAGACGTGTAAAGCTTTTTGGGAATTGTTAATCTTTTATGACTTATGATATTTTTCATAGTCTCCCTTTCTCCTTCCCCTCCCCTCCACTAAAAACGTCTTGTTGGATGGGAATATTTAAAAGTAATAACCATAAAAAAACTGAGTATACATATATCAGTCAACTTTATCATTATGAACCTCATACCTCTATAGTTTCGAGCTTCAGCGTCCAATCTTTTGTAGTAAAAAAATCAACGGTACCAATTTTGTTGCACCAGATGCGCATTTCGACAAAACATGTCTCTTCAGTGATGCTCGTGGCCAAAATATTTGAAGTCCAAAGCCTATATAAAAGATGAAGAGCTATAATCCAAAAGGTCCAAAAAGTATAGCCAAATTCGTGAAAAGAATCAGAGCTTTGCATGAAGGAGATACAATCCTTTATTTAAAATAATTTTAAATACTTTGTAACAGCAAATTTTAATAAAAAAAAATCCGTATTTTCATGCCAGTACCGAAGTACTGGCTACTGGGCTGGTGATATCCTCGGGGACTAATAGTCCACCAGCAGAGGCATCGACCCAGTGGTAGTAATAAAATCAACGGTACCAATTTTGTTGCACCAGATGCGCATTTCGACAAAACATGTCTCTTCAGTGATGCTCGTGGCCAAAATATTTGAAGTCCAAAGCTTATATAAAAGATGAAGAGCTATAATCATATTGTAGACGATATGCGCGCATTGGGAAAATACAAAATTTAAAACCTGGTTTATATGATGAGTATACTGTTTATTACGTCTTATGCTTGAATAAAATATAAATGAAAAGGAAGATATGGAATGATTTCCATTGAAACAACTCTCTACAAGAGACCAAATTACACAGACATTAACAGCCACAGGTCACCGTATGTTATAACAAGTTATTACCCTCTTGCATTTCCAAAAACTTTTATATTTGTCTTTTTTTCAATACGAAATTATGAATATAACTATGAGATATCCACTATATACCAAAGGCAAAGGCAAAGAATATTATTTACTGTCTAAAAATTTGGTGTATTGTGTCACGGTCTCGAAATGAGCTCTGTAACTTAATGTGTTCAGTAGGGATAATAATAATGCCTATTTGTTATTTATTTATTTTATGTATTCTGCACCTCAATGACATTTAAACAAGAATATTTCCAACATGCAAAGTGTTCACACGTTAAACTTTCATTTGATTTTATTTGAAACGATTTGTACTTCTTAAATTGTTGATTTGTTTACTGTGTTCATGCAGGTGAAATTGCTGAAATATTGTTGAAAAAATCGTCGCATATATCAGGGTTATACACGTGTGAGTACGTATGTTGCCCATATAAAAGTACATTCAATGTCATCTATAAGTTTATCATATATTCAAGTGTTAACCAACTACAAATGAAAGCAGCACTTAATTAAGTACATGATGTTTTAGTCACAACTTTGCACTGGACAAGTTAGTGAGAAATAATTATCGCGTTTCCTTTAAACTTTTTATATTTGGATATTCTTTGCAAAGGTGCTGCTTTATATTGCTTAAATTTACGTTGTATATGTGGATTTTTTTTTGGACTGATGATTTTTAGCAAAGATATTCAATCTTTTACAACTGGTGATTTTTGATTGCCTCCTTAGTATCATTTCCTATTGTGTTAACACAAGAAAAAGTCTGATTGATGAGAGTAATGAAAAGTAACGACATACAAAAACTGAGTCATCATAAACAAGATAATATTTAAGGAATGACTGTAATATGTTTTTCTGTCTATGAAAAAATATCATCAAAAATGTGTTGCAAACTGAATAATCCGCGCAGCCAAGCAGAAGACGCGTTACATCCACAATTAAATTATGTCCATTTTAAACCCATGACCTTTGTCATATGGTTTTCTGTCTATGAAAAAATATCATCAAAAATGTGTTGCAAACTGAATAATCCGCGCAGCCAAGCAGAAGACGCGTTACATCCACAATTAAATTATGTCCATTTTAAACCCATGACCTCTGTATTTTACTTATACTGACAACCAGGAAGGTCAGATTGTCAATGACGTCTTCTTCTTTAAAGAGTTGTTTTGAAAGAAGTAGCCATGTGTACAAACCTCATTTTACCCTTGGTACATGAATAAGATATATATGACCTGTTATAAAATTTAAGACAAAAGAGACGATTTCTCCTGTCCTATTGTAAATTTTTCCCTTTTTAATGATGATGTTCTTTTGGCACCATCGTACGGTATTTCTAATCAAAAACTTGTTCGCTATGTTCCTGTCTGTTGTGATAATTTGGATTTAAATAAAGGTAATTTTCGTATTACTGTTGAATTATTAAGATCGAATTTCGTAGCTACACATTACTTAAAAACCTTTAGTAAACTCATTAATATATATCATACAAATATTTCGTTGAGATGTATGGCTCTACATCTTGGAAACTTCTTTCAAACGGGAAAAAACGTTCTAATTTTACGGAGATGTTGTTTACTGAGCCCGGAAATTTAGATACGATCCAAGTAAACTAATCGATCCTTAAAAGGGGCACTAGCTGTCAGATTCATGTTCACCGGATTGACTTAAATTTTCATATTTGATTTATAACAATGTAAAACATTTATCCAAATTATAAAGTATAGAATAAACAATATACCATACATGAGCTCGATAATACGTAGCATCGTTTCATGTGTATTTCAGTCAAGACGCCATCTAAATAATTGTCGAGTTGACCTCCGGTTGCAATATAAGCGATATAAACATAAATTTGTTACAAATAAATATCAGACTCGTGTATTTGGATTTTTCTAGGTCTGTTTAGTTTCATCTAATAGATCAGAAATATATTTTTATCACCGTTTTTACCTGTATAAGAATGATTTATGTGATCTAATTAGTCTATCAAATCATTTACCTGTTTCACTTTCAATGCTGACATCATTTTCCTTGAAATAATTGAACACGCACAATGCCCTTTTTAACCTATTTTTTAATAGTTTGTTCATATGTTGTACTGAAATACTACAGTCACATGTTAGGGTGAGGGTTGGGCGCTTACATATTTAACCCCGCAACATTCTGTGTATGCATGGCCCAAGTAAGGAGCTTATAATTCAGTGGTTGTTGTTTGTTACTGTATATCATCCTTGTATTTTGTTTTTTGGTTAACATAAATCCTCCCGTTAGTTTTCTTATTTGAAATGATTTACAGTTGTTATTTTGGTGCATTACGTAGCCGACTATGCGATATGGATATTTCTCATTGTTGAAAGCCGTACGGTGACCTATATAGGTTAATTTCTATGTCATTTGGTCTCTGCTGGATAGTTGTTTCATCTTCTTATCTTTATATGATATAACCTCTTGCGTTTATAAAATAAAGAATGAAAGATAAACAATTGCTCAACTACTATCCAAATAGTAATACAACAACATTTTTTTTTATGAAAATGAGAATAACGTACTACTAGATACCAAAGATTTGAACGTGGTTTTATATCTCGAAATTTGATTTTTTTATTTTGTCTCGAAATGAGCACTGTTGTTCAGTGTGTTTGGTAGAAACATAAAACAATATTTTTGTTTCTTACATATTTAATCTGTTACTCAACTGTATTTTGACCTTTTAAAAACAATATGTCCAACATACAAATTGTGCAAACGTTAATTCTAATTTGATATTGTTTAAATCTGATATTGTTGATTTGTATACTGTGTTAAGTATAGGTAGCATTGCTGACGATTATTGTTGAAAATGATGGCATATGACGGGAAGTTAACAAACACGTGCAGGCGACTTATATTGACCATTTAAAAGTATCCCAAATGTCATCTATAAGTAAGTCAAAGAATTAAATGTCAACAAACTTGCAAATTAAAGACACGTTTACATGAAATATCAGTCATAACAACACTTGCTATCAAAATTCAGTGTCTTTAACCATACCATATATGGTACATTTATCGCAAGTTCAATATTTATATAACAATGTGTTATGCACTAAATATGCCAAGGAAAGTAGTTGAAGAAATATTTCAAGACCCTAGGGAAAGTATTTAATATATAGTTTGCAATAAAAAAATATTTAAAAAGTAGAATCAGAAAAATACTGAACAACGAGTATAATTCAAAACAGAAAGTCCCTAATCAAATGACAAAATGAAAAGCTCAAACACATAAAACGAATGGATAACAACTGTCAATTCCTGACTTAGTACAGGCATTTTCTTATGTAGAAATTGGTAGATTAAAGCTGGTCTTAAAGCTAGCTAAACCTATCACGTGTACGACAGTCGCATCAAATTCCATTATATTGACAGTAATGTATGAACAAAACACAATAAGAAAAAATGTCACAAATAGGGGTAAACCAGCAACAAGCACCCCATTAAAAACTGGAGGTGATCTTAGGTGAACTTGAAGGGTAAATAAACTCATCATAGATACCAGGACTAAATTTAGTATATACGCCAGACGCGCGTTTCGTCTACAAAATACTCATCATTGACGGTAACCCTTATGTATGAATAATATGCAACAAATATTAACCCTTTTGAATTTCAGTCACCTATGCGAATGCAAATTAGCTTCAAGAAGACAGTATTGCCCAATTAATTTTCAGAAAATTCGAATATAAAATTAGGTTACCAGTGACGCTCAGATAAAACAGTAAGAAAGCCAATCAAGTAAAAGTTGAAGAGTATTGATGATCATAATTTCCAAAAAGTTGTGACAAACACTGCTAAGGATAACTATGCCTGGGATAATAATTTTTGATTTCGTGGGTTTTACCAATCTCAGATACAAAGATAAAAAAAACTGTAATTCGTTGAACATTTGAATTCGTGTTCATCTTGTACCAACGAAACCCACGAAAATTGGTATCTAACGAATAATATTGAACCCACAGTAATTCATACTTTTGCAAACAGTAAGTTTGATAAAAATGACCATATAATTGATATTCATGTCAATACAGAAGTTCTGACTAACCACAGACTAAAATCAATGTGCTGCAACATCGGTCTTGGAACCCCCCCCCCCCCAACTTCTTCATTAGCAATTCCAATTTTACATCCCGGTTTACACATGAGTAAATTAATGAACGCTTCATAACAAGTAAATAGTTATCAAAGGTACCAAGATTATAGTACGCCAGATGCGCGTTTCGTCTACATAAGACTCATCAGTGACGCTCATATCAAGATATTTATAAAGCCAACCAAGTACAAGGTTGAAGAGCATTGGGGATCCAAAATTTCATAAATTTATAAAAATGACCACATTATTGATATTCATGTCAACACCGAACACGAACACCGAAGTGTTGACTACTGTGCTGGTGATACCTTCGGGGACGGAATGTTCACCAGCAGTGTGCTCCTCAGGGATTATGAATATTCCACACCGGTGTAAAATTCTGTACACCCCTAATTACACAAAGATAAATTCGTCATTTTGTGTAATCAGTGGTGTACAGAATTTTACACCGGAGTTTTAAATGCATACATCATTTGGCTGCTCTTCAGGGTGTATGAATATTCCACACCTGTTTGAAGTTCTATACACACCTGATTACACAACGATAACTAATAGTGTAGCAATGTGCACTGTTAAACAATGTATTTCTTAGAAACAATTAAACCGTTATACCTTTTGTCATTTATTTTACGTATTGCGCACGTTTACTTCTACATGTTTTACATTAACATAATTAACACATCAATATCAAAATACAAAGCGTTATAAAACGTTGATTTTTATTTGATTTTATCATTTCAAACGATTAGTACTTTTGAAATTGTTAATCTCTCTCTATATATATATATGCTGTGTTAAACAAGTCGGGCAGGTGAAATTGCTGAAATTATTGCAAAATTGTGACATATAACGCGGTTGTAAATAAATATGTACTTATAGTAACCATTTAAAAGTACCCTATATATCTTGTATAAGTATGTCTCATATTCAAGTGTTTACAAACTGTTGAAAAAGCTATATTTATTGTTGTTTTCAATTTTTGTATGATATATAAGTCATAACATTCCATTGGAAAAACTGAATATCGCAATTCCATTTATGAAATCCTTCCATATTTGGGAAGTTCATCGTATGGACACACTCAAAATAATGTTTAAAGCACTGCCTATGCTAATATTAGTTACATAGTGTGTTTGTGACCTAATATGGTATATACAGGGTCGGTAAATTCCATATGGGGTGAGAGCGAAGCCATCATAGATACCAGGACTAAATTTAGTATATACTAGAACACACCCGTAATATCGCGGGTCCGTGACTGAATTAAAGTACATATAACTATGCGCAAGCCTTATTTTAGTATAAGTATTGTCATCTGATAAAGTCATGCCGATTATAAGATACACAGTTTTCTCTGCTTTCAAATCTTTCTGTTTGAACCCGTCGAACTGGAACTTATCAATTATTGATAATAGTAATTATTTGGAAAGAAAAGGTCCTGAAATGGTGATTTTTTTAATCAACAGCATTGTCCTATAATAGTTATAAATAAAGTTGAATTATTTGATTCGCTGTTTTACGTCATGCCCGCTAACAAATTGAAAACTGTACCTATACGCCTTATTTTACTTCCCGATTTTTAGTATTCTTCGTATTGTTATCTTATAAAGTCTTACTGATTAAAATACTACAATAGGTAACAATTTGATAATTTAGTAGTGTCAACCCTGTGATTATGACCCGTGTATATAGCATATTAATCCTGAAAACACCGTTTGGTGGTGCGCCTGTCAGATGCGGAACGTACAGATAAGGTAACAGGTGAATATATTACTATTGGTATCGGTATCGGACTCGACCCGGAACTTCTTAATTATTGGCAATATTAATTACGTGGAAAACAAAAGGGCCTGGAGTGGTGTAATTTTTAATCTACACCTCTGTACTATATTAGTTATATATAAAGTTGAATTCTTTGATTCGTCGTTTTTACGTGATGACGGCTGACAAATTGGACCTCGTAATTTTAGTATTATAGATACTAATGAAAATATTAAACAGATCTTTGAGTTTCTATACTTTTAAATAATCAAACAAGTTGTAAATCCACTACTAACTGTGTATTGAAATAAGCCTTGCCTCCCTACTAACATAATATTAAAATACACGGTCTCCACGAGGTCGCTTTTAACCAATCATATTCCTAGAAATGTATAGGAGGTTAGATAAAAAAAAAAATATCCACGGATGGAGATAACGTTCATGAAAAATCACTTTTGGGAGAATTTTGAATTGATGTTTTTTTTCTGTTCCCAGTTTCATACTATTTTTCCGACGTAGTCGGTATAGTTTCGGTTTGTGCCCTTTGAACTTAAGGACGCTTAACTATGGCAACAGAATACGCATGCTCGAAAATCCTTTCTGTGATTGGACAAAATCCTGTCATGGTGGGTCATTTGGTTGTGTTTGAAAAAACGTCTCGTTAATTATATCATGATGGAAAGCAAGTGAAAAACTATAAATATTTGATCTATATAGATCTTATAAAGATTTATATTTTTATTAAAATAATTGTTTCTCCAATAGCTCTTTGCATCCATGACAGCTGTTTATTCGGGACAATTATATAATTTGTAATGTAAACTTTGTAGTACGAACGTACATGACTTTTAGATTTTTGCGGGGTTTTGGTGATTATACTCAAATTTAAATACGTCGGATATCTTTTTCAAAGATAGTTCTTGTTTTATAGTTTACCCAACACAAAAAAGGATAGCCATTAAAGGCAATACTCTTATATAATCTACTTACGATTTCTGCCAAATTTGACGAAATAGAAGATCTTGTCTTAGTGATTACTTTGGTATATTAAATTTCTATATCTTTTATTGTTTTCAAGTCAATACGTAAAACATGCAAAATAGTAATCACAATCGTCAATAAAAACTAACATCGCTGAATTCTTTGTTGAATATATCTTGACCTTTTAATTTTGACATTGAATAAGGCACTTACCGTTTTGAATTCTCCTTTGAGTCTTTTTCTATTTTTATTTTTACATAGCCTATAAATTGTAAAAGAGGGACGAACGATACCAGAGGGATAGTCAAACTCATATATCGAAAATAAACTGACAACGCCATGGCTAATAATGAGAAGACAGACATACAAATAATAGTACAGAAGACACGAACATAGAACACTTAAGACTAAGCAACACGAACTGTAACATTACCCGAAAGTATTCTAAAATAAGTGGAGGTCAGCTTGTCGAAATCATGGGATACAGAATAAGCGTTAACAATGCAATAATCGAAAGGTAACATTATCACTGGTTAGTACGGAAGTGGATCCAATAACGGTTAACATAGGGGGTAAGCAGATTTAGCATTAATGAATTGTTAAGATAACTGATTATAGAAAAGAGAAAGCTATGAATAACAGGACACAATCGAATGAAAAAATAAGGTATACCAAACTCAGAAAGTTTTGATTGAGGTGTTTACGTGAATACTCACACCATTAAAAAGATTTAAAAACATTCCAAAATCCAACACGACATACGACGATGGAAAATTATTGATGGGGTAAAACGAGAAGGAGCAAAATTAGATGCAATCATCCACTACATTTTTATAGATGACCGATGACAAGTAGGAAGAAAAGGAAGCCCATTTTCCATCTTACAAAGAATTATCACATTGGTCACTGACTTTTGAGAAGTGTTGAAACAGATGGACAGTCGCATAGGAAAAAATCCAAGAACATGCAGAGGAAAACGGGCGAAGATTGAAGCAGTTATAAACATGAAGGCTTACATCAATGAAAACACTAGCTCCGATCGTCGGATTCATAAGCGCAGCCTTGTACAAGGTGGCTGTCAGCAACAATGCAATTCCCAAAATGACCAAGAAGAGAAATGTTTTTGAGTCTAAGATGCATGTTTTTTCATTAGTTGTTAGTGGCTTTAAAGTAGCTGTCAGTAACTGCGAGTCCTCTCAAATCAGTACTAAGTTTCTTTTTGTTGTGTGAACAAGTGCCCGGCCACGTCCACTGTTTTTTTTTGTTAGATGTATTTCTATTTCTATCCATATGATGAGTAAAGCTTTTTCAACTTACGTTTATAATTTGTTGTTATGTCGTACCGTTACAACTGTCCTATGTTAGGTTTAACCCCGCCACATTCTATATGTGTGTGTCTGTCCCAATTTAGGAGCAATTCAGTGATTGTGTTTTGTTGATGTGTTACATTTTTGTTTTTTGATTTTTGTACATAAATAAGGCCGTTAGTTTTCTCGTTTGAATGATTTCGTATTTAGTCATTTCGGGACCGTTTATAGCTGACTATGCGGTATGGGCTTTGTTCATTGTTGAAGACCCTACAGTCATCTATAGTAGTTGATTTCTGTGTCATTTAGTCTCTTGTGGAGAGGTGTCTCTTGACAATGCTACCACTTTTAGGAGGAGGTAGACCAGAAACATACAGCCGAGTAACTCATCGATGTATAGAGTTTTATTTCGACGGAATCAAATTTCGGATGAACAATGCAAATTTAAGAACAATTCCGTGCGGTATGGTAAATAGATACCAGTAATCTACCCCTGAAGATTTCAGAAGCCAAGACAATAGAAAGAAGTTTGGATATCTTGATGATCGATAACAAAGGTCTAAAACGTTAAAATTGTTTTAAGTCGAAGTCGATATGACGAATGAAATAATTCCACTCACAAACACCTAAACACTTCCAGATGGATCATAATCTAGACCAGCACGAATAGTACTATAACAAACAAAGACCCCATAGGAGCCTACAAAAATATTGAAAATTATGTGATATAGACGAAGGTTTTATTCGTATTGTACGCATATTTATGTAGATTGAAGTAGAAACTTTGGTGTTCGATGTGATGTTTATTCGTAAATAATTGGGACAAACTAGCACGATTTCTTCAAAGTTAAAAAAAAAAAAAAAGTGGAAGTTTAATGTTCAAATTCACGTTCACCGTCAAAGTGATTTATAAAAGTTATAATATCTCCATCGGATCCGAACAGGAAAGACAATACCTATTGAGCTCTGGTCACATACTGTAATTGTCGCAAGACGAATTGCTGGTTTGTGTGAACTTGCAACTCGTGTTGGTTTGCACTATCCAATGTTTGGACATTCCATCTAAATTAAGATTTTTGCCTTATCTCGTTCCTGGTCCGGATAAGTTATGCCCTGTAAGGTGCATCTCAAAGAGCAAATGGTTGATAAGCTTGTTCATATAATCGGTACCTGTGGTTTCGATAATTTGCTTGTCAATTTTCTTTCTTTTCACACAGAAAATCGTAAGGTGTTTTAAAGTAAATTAGTGTTGTAAACAGTTAATGACAAATGTAAAACAATTTAAACGAAAATAACGGCATAATTTATATAAAAATAATAAACGAAACAAAGATATTTAACACAGCAACAAAACGACAACCACTGAATTACAGGCTCCTAACAGATTGCTGATTAAGCTATGTATCGTTCTTTATAAGGAACTTCCAGTACAAGAGTGTATTTGTTTTGTCTTTCCTTTAGCAAAGTGTTAATAATAGATAAAGGGGAGACAGGTGTTTTATCCATCACGTTTTCCCATTCTAATTGAAGATAATATAAACTCATCATAGATACCAAGCCATATTTTTGTAAGCCAGACGCATGTTTTATCAGTTACGCTTGCATCAAATAAATAATAGGCTAAATAAGAAGAAAGTGGAGGAGCATTGAGAACCCAAAACTCCGAAAGGATTTGCCAAATACTGCTTAGATATTTTAGATCTCTAAATGTCTATGTTTTTGTTCATTACCTTGGCATTATTGTATACCAACACCTCTTGATGTTTGATTTGATTGTGAGAATGTACCAGCAATTTACTTTTTGTCCATAGCCGTGATAACAAAAGAGGGACGAAAGATACCAAAGGAACAGTCAAACTCGTAAATCTAAAACAAACTGACAACGCCATGGCTAAAAATGAAAAAGACAAAAAGAAAAACAATAGTACACATGACACAACATAGAAAACTAAAGAATAAACAACACGAACCCCGCCAAAAACTAGAGGTGATCTCAGGTGCTCCGGAAGGGTAAGTAGATCCTGCTCCACATGCGGCACCCGTCGTGTTGATGACATTCGAATTTATTTGACTACCAAGGTGAGGATCCACAACGATTTTGTATATATAAAATAAGACAAAGATAAAAAGTATTTTTGATATTTTTTATTTCTACATTTGACAATGAATGAATCATATTTTTAACAATAATTTAACAATTAACAATTTTTGTCAGAACATAGAAAAACACTAAAATATAACAAAGGTAAACACAAAACAGAATATAATAAAAACAAAAAATATAAATATATCAAATATCATTTAATTGGCCACATGATATTCAGAGAATGATTATCTTCCTTAGGTCAACATAAATAATGTTCAATTCCCGTTGCTAAACTATCTCCCTTCCTGTTGCTTTCTTTAGTAAGCCGTCACCACAAGAAAAAAAAATTGAAAATATAAGAGTTAATCTGTTACTACAAAATGAACTGACTTATATATGACTGTTCTAGATTAGTAATATGCCACCATTATTTTAATTCCTTTACTAATACCGAAACCTAATTCCTCATGTCTTAATAAACTCCACTCATTCAATATCAATAAAAGTATTCCATTCCAAATATGAAGGATAGTGTTGTTGTCATATAAATAGAGTAATTAGTTAATCTATCTCAACTTAAAGGCATATATTAATCTGTGACATAAATCATTAGAAAGATTCTCACTCTTTTTGGTATACATGTATATTATTTATATACATATGTTATGTGTACCATAACATTAACTTAATTAAAATATATACTTGATAGTATTTTATATAACTGACAGAAATTGAGAATAATGACCATATAAGGAGATGTGGGAATTTATATAACTGGAATATTGGCCATAAATCAAGAGATTTTATAAATTCCATGGACAGATTAATAACTTTCATAAAGTGAACCTTCTACACAGCTTAAGGATGGAGGATCACAGATTTGTGATATTTCACAACTACTTAAGTCAAATTCAGCTTATTGTGTCAAAATAATATTAACACTTCACAGTTTGAACATATTAACCTTTTCATCTTCCAAAAAGAACAACAAAAGTAAAAACTTGACAGTACCAGTCAAATCTAGATCACTAATTATATGTAAACAAATTTTCACAGTAGAAAAATATTTACTGCTACATCAGCATATATTTCATAATAACACCGTAGTTAGGTATCCTTGATTTTGATCGGTAAATAGCTAGAGTATTTTAAATTATTCATTTTATGATAGTAAAGATGAAATTTGTTTACACTTCACCATTGCAAGATTTTTGTCCCCTCTCTGCAATGATATTTGCCATAAACCTTTTTTTCGACCCTTTCATGACTATAAGACTATAATGGACAACCCAATAATGTACATGTGTTTTTGTGTGAGTGAATAACAAGAGGGACATGGCTTGAAAGAGGGATGTTGGTAATTGAGTTTTTCACAATTGTTACTGGATCTTGAAATAAATCGAAGAAAAGGAATAATCACAGTTTGTCTTTTATGTAAATGACCTGTATGTTCTCTTGATCTCACTGATCTGGAATCATTTACATGCATTTCCTTACACTTAAAATTCAATGAAATAACTCTCAAATATCAACATTATTTATGAAAGAAGCACATGTTAACAAATGTTTCATGGAGTACAGGACATGTAAAAATCACATGCACTATCAATTTTGATTAGCCTATATTTTAAACTTGGAAGCATCAAATGTAAGATGGTCGTAATCTGAATTGAAAAAAAGTTAATTTGTAAAGACTGGTAAATCTAAAGAGTAGGTTCCATAATATATATAAATTTATATCTATAAACATTGCTGACTCAAATGAATAATTTGATTATAAATGTCTACTTCACTGATCACACATTGTAGCTGTTAAAGAATGGAATAAATAAATAAAAATGCACACAAATTCATCATTTCAAATGCTTTCCATAAGGAACTTTTTCATAGAAATGTTAAACTATGTATGTAATAAATTTAGTGAAAATATTAAAATTTTGTTAAATCAATTGTGTTGAACTAAATTTACACATCATCTGAAAACCAAGTATAAAACTGAACTGAATTGTACAAAACCTGGTGAAAATATCTGACATGAACATGTTCTATTTACAGCTTCTACACATATAAATGTATGTAATGCATATTTTGTAGCTTACTTTTTGATATTGCTATTTGAGTTTATACACAGGAAAAAAGAGTTACAACACACAAGTTCCTCTTTTTTATGCTTCAGAATTTAGTTATATTAAAAAAAAAATCTACTTGTTTGCATTCTCTATCTTGACATGACGAAACCGTTTCATTTTTTCCAATTTTAAAAAGCAGAAGAATGACTGAAAGAACACATAGCAGTTTTCTGTCTAATTTGAATTTAAGATTTATTTGCAATTAGGTGGATTACCACTATATTTGTTCTTCTGAGACTTTTAATTTTTACTTTAATCAACAATATTACAGTTTCATGTGAGGTTCTTAAAGGTAAAATTAGAGACAAAGCAATGTTAAAATTAGTTCATTGTGAAATGACCATTTTGTTTCTCAGTGCACATTTCCCACTAACTACCCTCTTTAATGTGTATGGTCCTCTTTTCTCTTGTGTACAATGCAACAAAATATTCCAATAATTAATTAGCTAATTATTTTCAGTATCTAAAATTGCATATATCTGGTTACAGTAGCTGTATCTATAGACACTACTGAGAAATCCTCAAGCAATCTAGAAAGAGAAAAGAATATATCTGTCAAAAATCGGTAAAACATCCATATATACATACATATACTTGTCTTCAATTTCTTAACAAATGTATGTAACAATGAGTTATTTTTCAGAACTGAAATGCTCCATATCTATATACACTTTTCTTACCTTTACAATATAAAACAATAAAAACGTTTTGAAAAAAAAGAGATGGCAGCTAAAAACTTGTTCATACAACTATGCATAACTACTTGTACAAAATACAAAAAATGTGTTTTGTAATGGAACATCTTGTAGAAACAGTAATATGTTATGCAACTGATTTAAAGACTCTATTCAACAATAATACTGAAGTATCAGTAAAAGTGCAAGAGCTTTTTAAAAGCATTTTTTTCTTTCTATAAACACCCTAATCTGTTGTCAATTAAGATGAACAGCTACCTTACATTTAGAGTTGGTAATAGATTCATTAGAAAACAAAATTACAACATAGTCATGCAAAAATTACAATGTATGAGATTTTTGTGGTAAATATCCAAGATGAAGTATTAAGGCTAAAGATAATTACATGTTATTGAAGAGATAACATTTTTTTGTAATAACCATTTCATGTGAAAGTTCTCTTTTCTACCGTAGGAAATATTTCAATTCATATTCTTTCTTAGGAATAATTTTAATATCTTTTCAAATGAAAAATTTCAAGAATAACAATCATTTTAAAGATGCAACAACAACAGGATTTTAAGGTACCATCAGGCATATGCTTGAAGTGCATTTTGATACAACAGAAGAAGTAGGCCTAATGCCTTGACATGTCTGCATGTATTCAGAAACTCTTATACAGAAATGTATTCTATAACATAAAATGTTTCAGACAAAAAATATAATGAAGTGACACTTAATGTATCTTACTTTTTAATGTATGCTGGCAATGTAATCATGCATTCTAAACTAAAATTGGCACTACCAATTAGACACATGCTTTCATTCTGACGCATTTCAAATATTACAAATTACCTGTACTGTACAACTGGGTACATGCAGACAAAGTGAAGTAATTCAGCTGCTGAATTCAGAAAATATGAAAAGACATGTATGCCAATATGGCTGAACATATATGTGTGCTGCAAAATAGATCAGAAGCTAAAAATGTGATAAAATGAAAGAAAATATAGTGCAGTACAACTGATAGCATGCTACAGACACTAAAACATGGGTGCCATGACAACAGTTGACTTACTGTCACTGCAGAGAACATTTTTCAGACACCTCCCCAACGGTCTGAGTCAGTTTTTGTGGAATGTCCTGAACCTTTGACTTGAATTCATCTAGGTTTTTGGGCACTGAAATTATAAGGGTGATAGCTTGAATAATTTACCAGGAATCTTATGGGAAATATTTTTACAAACACAAATTAGTTAAATCAGTTTCTATTTAGAGAAGTTTTTAAGATATTTTCATGACAAATAAACAGTGTTCTCTGTACAATCAGATTTTGTTTTACAATCTTTATGGTCTTCAGCTCATATTTTTCACAAGAACGAAACAAGCAATATGAACAATTAAGGACTTTGTAGTCACATACAGTGTATTTTAGTCTTCCTCCTAAATAACTGCAAAACTGACATTAAAACAAACTGTTGTCATGCCATGAGTAAAAGGTTTATAAACTTGAAAAGAAAATGACAGACAAAATATAGAAAGGGAGAAAAAAGGTTTCATGCTGAAATTAATTTTCTGGATCTTCCTTTTTCTGAAATGTCAAATATTCAGTTAAAAAAATAGCTACTATAATAATATACAATGTAATGTTAGTAGAAATCAACTGTTAAAAGATTTTTGTTGAGCCTGCTTAATAGTCTTTGTTATGTTGTATAATAAAAAGTTACATAGTATTAAGATGATAGTTCCCAATTGATTACAGAATTATAAAAAAAACTTTCAGTAGTCCGCAGAGAGCAACATGTGGTTAAAAAATGGTAAAGCATTCTTAGTTATATATGCAATTTGTAAAAATGGAAGAGAGAAATCAGTTATTTGTCCAATTAGTTTTATAAAAAGCTTCTTTTGCCATAAAACCATAAAAGATGACGTTATAAAGACATAAACTTAGGCTCATAGAAGTGTTGTCGCCGGGTTTCTAGGATGTAATTTTCTACAATGTCAGAAGAATCAATAGAGTAAGAGAATTGATTGGATATATCTTTGTCATTTTACATGATATTTTATCTTGTGTTAACCACTGATCTGATCTTCTAAAACATATCAGTTTTCATATTATTGTTATGTTTTATAACTACATTGTGAATCTGCCATCTGTCATAAAAAAATTGTCAATAAGTTACAATTGTTATTAAACCAAGATGTTGTTTTGTATGTATTGCTTCTTTTAATTGGCAAAATTATACAATAACATTTAATTTCATCATTTTTTTGGAACTGGTATAGTCAACTTGATTTTTATTTTGATTGGAACAATTGATAGATATTTAAATCAATATTGCAGTTGTAAAAAGATTCCATCAGATTACTTTATTTAAAAGTTACATGCAATCTACCTGCAGATAATTAGATTAAATAAATAACATAATGGTTTACATATATTTAATGTGTTTCCCTCAGTTTTAGATTGTTGCCCTGATTTTGTTTTTTGTCCATTGATTTACGAGTTTTGATCAGCGGTATACTACAGTTGCCTTTATTTACATAACAAAAAATATTAATTATAAATTGCACTCATGATAAAATCACAATGAAAGCACTAAACACAGAAGTAGAATTGCAACACTGTGTTGGATAATATGCCATTTAAGATGCATACCAAATGTATTTTTTCACATTTTTTTCCTGAAAGCAGCACATATAAAAGTGGAACATTAGTTTTCATTTTACGTCTATGATGTGTGTACATAAGAAAAAAAGAGCCCAGGTCATTACTAAACATATTCTCCAAAGAAGAGCATATATTGACACTTTTCTGTTATATATTTCCTATTAAATAAGCAGCACTTATTTTTAAGCCAAAAAAATTATAACATTGTGGTGCAAATATCTTATTGCATTTTTTTAATTGGCACAAATGCATTGATCCAGTTTAAATTGAAAATTGTACATAAATTGGTGAATACATACATTTCTGTTTATAATATTACAATTTTGAAACACTGGTAATGATATATTCAAAACACCAGTAATCATATTATTTGTGGTTAAGTATTTAACTTTTACTTCAAATAAATTAAGAAACAAAACTATATACAGATAAACATGTTGTTCAAAGTTTAATATATTCCAAACACATAATATTGTAAACAACATGCTCTTAAGTCCACAGAACCTAACATACAATTGAAATGAAGGATAATCTACATTAAGTTCCTCAATATTTCTCTGCTAACAAGATTTTCTTCTCCAACAAATTCAATTGAAATCCTTCCAGATTTCTAATTGGTTTAAATTTACTTTTATTGGAATTTAGTTGTCATTGCAGCATTTGAATGAAAAATATCTATCAACAAATTTCATTCAGATTCAACTTTATCAAATATACATAATTTAATCATATATGCATCATCTATAGAGATACATCTAAAAAGGCTCATTTGCACAATTCACAGAAAATCAGTCTTCAATTATCTAACACACCAAATCTAATGAAAAAAAGTTCACAATTTTAAAAGATGATTCTTACAAAAATACAAATCATGCTTCATATATCTTTTCAGATCTCTTAATATTTCTTTAAATCTAAATTGTAGTTTTAACAAATGAAAACATTCACAATCAATCCTAAGAAAAAAGTACTTTAGTATCTATATTCATCATATGCACTTACATGCAGATTATGGATTTCAATTAATTGGCCACAAGCATCACTGAAGAGACATGTATTGTCTAAATGAGCATCTGGTGCAGGAAAATTGGTACTGTTAATGCTATTATATCTATCTTGGAAAACCAATTTACTTTGAAACTACATAAGCTATTTGACTGTGATTAAAAGTTTTAGCAAATTTGTAAAAAAAGGTAAAGCTGTATTGATCCCGACATAAATGATATGTCAAGACATTTCACAACCATCTAGTCTTCAGATCATATCAAAAATAAAGTAGAAAATGTTTTTAAAATAAACTATCAATTTTTTTTATAAGTTTTAACATAATAGTTCACATTTTTACAATACAAATCCACCAATCAAAAGGAGGACCTTTTCAAGTATGTCAAGAGTGTGTTATTTTCCCAAGAATTTAGAATTTACACTTATGAGGGATTAGCAAGTATACAAGAGAACTACAATATACTAAATGCGCTCCTCATAATGGGAATAAACGTTACAGGGTATATCATAAAATGAATAAATATGTTGAGTCAATTACAAGATAAGGGTTAATAGTGATTATTAGAAATAACAATTATCACAATTACAGTAAACACTATAAATTTTATGAACAGAATGAAAACTACTTTTTTAAGAGTTTTGCTTTTTAAAGAAAATCTAAATATTTTTTTTATTTTTTACCTTTAATAATAAAATTATGGTCCACTTGTTTTTGGCACTTTACAAACTACAATAATGTGTGACCCTTTTCTGATTTGTCAAAGTGACAGTATGAAAAAACAAATTTGATCATTGTTTATTATGAAGTATAACATTTTTCCACATTAAACTTCAAATATTTACTGGTCGAATTTTAGAAAAACTCAATTATCATTAAGATTGCTTCTTCCCCCAAAACGGTTTTATAAATCTCAAAGATAATAAAAAGTGAAACTCAACTTAATTGTGAGAGAATCAAAATGTACATCACTTGAAGAAGATTGGACAAAATTTAATACAAACCAATGAAGTATAAAATATGTGCCAGAATGACCTAATTTTTGAACTGACTGCAGATTTGGACTTCAAAATCTATGTCCAGTGTAAAAAGAATCACTGAGTAGAAAGGCAGAAACTGCATCTGACATTTCAAATATACTGTAACAAAACCAATCTTCATCCTCGAAGCACATGGCTAGGATTGAAGATATCATAATAATTACATAAAATATTAATAAACATATTTTGTTGTTGCATATAAGCATACATAACAAAAACAAAACATGCAGTTATTTCCTATTACAATAAATTCTTTCCATCTACAGATGATTCTTGCCCTCTTCAACATGATATAGTTGTCCTTAAGTTAGCACAATCTTGAAATCAAATATTTAAATGTCCCAGAAAACAAAATTCTAAAACAAAAAAAAAAAAAAATCTCTTCCTCTTCCTGTTCCAGAAATACAAAATAAACAAGAATACAAAAGTTTAGGGTTGGCAGTACTTTTTCCTACAATAAAACAAGAAATATTGCACTTTATGGGATTAATGTCTGTGAACACAATTGTTTGAACTAAATGCATATAATTCTGTACATGTCTAAGCTACTTGCACCAAATGATATTGCTGTAAAATCTTAACATTCCACGACTTCCTTATAACATGTAATCAATATCCTGAGTTAATCATATTGTCTGTCTTACAATTTAATATCTATCTGGCTTTGGCAATATAAACTTAAGTATTAAGGTATATTTTCAGTTCCAATATACAATGAAATAATTGTTTATCTCTTTTTCCGTCTACAATAGCAGTAACTTCTGGTAATAAAGATGAAGCACCTGCTGAGAAACTCCTAATGTTTATCTTAACTGTTATTTGAAGAAAACAAATAGACCATATTCTTTTTTCTTCTTTAGAAGATTTCTTTTATATTTGTTTTAAATCAACTATAAGTAAACAAGATGATAAGAACTTGAGACAAAACATAAAAAAGTCTTTTATCAGACACAAATTGATTCAATAATGATTCAGTCAACATTGCAAGATGGGATATGAAATTCCAATGATTTCAGCAAGACTTCATATTTTTTACTTATAATATCCATATTTGGTATCAGCATTTTCTATTGAAAACTATGAATTATATTTTGCATGATTTTTCCAGATTTAGCCTATACTTTTTAGATTTGAAAACAAATAAATTCAATAAAATACAAACATGTGGTTAATACTGTCAGCAGAAAAAATAACCATCTATTTACAAATTACAATACAAATACTAAGCAGTGCAGAGTTTAGCAAAAATCATACGGCTTTCTGCATATATCAAAAAATGTACTTATTTATTTGGGAGAAGTTAAGGGTGTAAACTGTCATGTAATTGTACAAAAATAGAGTCATGTAATTCAACACTTATGAAATCAGCAAAAAAATCAGATCAAATAATCAAATAGCAGTTGAACAATGGTATAATGAAATACAACTCATTAAATGTAATGTTGAAATCAACTCAGTCATTTTGCAGTGGTTTTATCCATTGTTTGCCTTTTAAAACACAAAAATCAGAATAGAGCAGTAGGCGCCATTTTATTAGCGACTTTCCTTTTTGAATTTTCTTTTGAGTTCAATATTTTTGTGATTTTTCTTTATGCACTGAGCACTGAAGTTGTTTTTGAACAAAATTGATGTTTGGCAAACAATTTAAAGTATGAATTTGAATTCCCATGACATAAAGAAAGAGACTGTAGCTGTTTTGCATGTTACAATATGACAGTTGTATATCTAAATGTTAAATTTATTTCAGCTAACAGGCGTCCATGCACTGAATCAAAACATAAATTGGATTATAGAATTCAGACTTATTATATAGGACAACTATATATGTAAAGATTTATCTTTTTAAATCTTTACAAAAAGCTGGTCCTTTCAAAACAAAAGACAATTACCAATAATTCATTTGGTTTTAACTACCTTAGCATAAAACATTACAAAAGCAAGAAAAAGGGTGGGAAGAAAATCCTGAGATATAAAATCAATGAATAGACATATGTATGAACAAAAATCAAGATGCTTTGAGGTATATGACAGAAAATATACTACATTCAAAGACATATAAACATTTTTCTAATGATAAAAGTACAATAGAAAGAGTATAGTTGCACTGTGTTTTCTCTCTTTCACAATGATGAACATCATGCTGTGTCGCTGATTAAATTCATCTACTGTCTCCTACTCACAATGTTTTACTGTCCATTTTGATGATACTACTTGACTGTTAATAGTAATATTATTCTAATGCAATATTGGTTGTAACATTCATTTTGATTTAATAACAGGACAACTTCCATATTGATCATATCTGAATAAATAAACTCATCATAGATACCAGGACTAAAATTTGAATATATGCCAAACGCTGTTTTGTGCATTCAAGAGTAGTCATTGTTTGACTCATATTAAAATATATAAGGCAATGTTCTCTTTCAAATGTATTACAATATTGTATTTGAAGAATTGGTGGTACCAATGTTCTGTTTGATTGTCGCAATATCCTTTTTCTTGTAACACTCAAGTGTCATCTTGAAATGAATTTGCAACCATCAAATCACTAACTGATGCTTTCAAAACCTGCAAATACAATACTGTTATCTCTAGATGACCAGGAATGACATAGGAGACCCAATTTAAATAGACAGTTGTCACCTTCATTAAACTCAAAATGAATTAACAAAAACATAAGAATATTTGTACAACTTATCATGATTTACATGCAAAAGCTGAAAATCTTTTACGTTAAAAATTGTGAAACCTTTAACTACCTTGTCTTTGCCACTGCTTTAATGATTAATGATTAATGAAATTCCTTTGTCTAATTTGCCTCAAACATCAAATACATACATACTGTAGGTGACTTTTTAGAAAAAAGGCACAATGTTTTTTTTAGCAAATCTGGAAATATAAACCATGTTCTTTTTAAAGAAACAGGTGGTATTATCAGAGAAGTTGCAGTGTGGGAATATTTACATCATTCCTTAAATTTTTTTTTGTTTCCATATAAACCACATGTAAAGAATTTATCCAAAAATAGAGAGACTGTAGGTAGAATTGATAAAGCTTCCTTAAGAATCTTCTTGCTAATGATCTACTCCTGCCAAGCTTGTTGATTAATTATGCTACAACGGTGTTCTGCTAATGAGGATAACAGCTTTGTTAATGTGATAAAGAGCAAGGAAGGACTTCAAATGAAGGAAGATTTACTTTTTTTTTCATCCAGTGCAGAAATTAAACAGTATGGTGTTAATAATACATGGCAGTAATACAGATTTAATTAGAAAGATTAATGAATGGCTGGCTCTCTTGATTCCACTTGAATAATGTTTTCTGCAAAAGGAAGAATTAAAGCAGAAAGTTTACACTTTTAGACTCTGCAGTGTAAAAAATATACTATGAATCTCTCAATCGCACCTCTAATTAGGAAGATTTCAGATGTCCCTTGGGTGTTTATAAAATTGAACTTCTATTTTATCTTATCAAAATTAATCCTGTGTTCCATTTCAAGTTTTTGTCTTTATTGGGGTTCTTTTTAGTCTGACACTCAAATTTTAAAGTATCTGCTAAAAAAATATCCAGGTTTAATAAAAAGAAACTGATTATTTCAGAAAAAATACATATATCACAATCAAATGAATTTAAAACATATCAATTTACTATTTTCCAAAAAAAAAAATAGGGTTCTGAATTCTCCTTAAATATTATCAATGAATAATGCAAAACAAGTTCCTTTTTCAGATTTCTTATTTTTAGTGAAAACAGGAATAATTAGAAGTATTCATTCATTCCTATTCAATCCATACAATACAATTCTTTAGCTATATGTTAACACATAATTGATGTACATACAAATGTATTATGTTTATTTTGATCTAAACAATACCATTCATAGTAAAGAAATTAAAAATATCTACACATTTTATAAGAAATTCACCAGATTAAAGTTTTTAATCAATTGTGTATGATGAGTTTGATGAATTGCAGTCTTAAATGATTCAAAATAAAATCCTTTCTACACTATGACAAAACAAATTAAATTTGCGGAAAACCAAGAAAAATCTCTTTAATGATACAAAAGCTGACACTCTCAAATGTCTTGCATGCTAAATTGATTATCATTACTACATCAATCAAAATAACTTCATATTAATAATTGACCTATGGAAATATGTTCAAGGTCAAGTGAAACTGTTACACATGCATGAAAACCATACAAGACAAATATAGTGCTATATGAACTAACCTCAGCACACACATATCACCAGTAACATTAATCAATGCACTCAAACATTCAAGATCAAGGGCCTAATTTTAGAAGGACATGTACACCTTATTATGAAACCGTTGACCCCAAAAAATTACAAACTTTTTTCTAACAAAAAACAGACCATAACAAAAAAAATTATTCACCATTTAACAATGAAAATCATGTCAATACCAACACCAATATTCCAGTTTAACTGTTCTACAGACATAATGCTCATAGCCACTGAATAACTGATTTAAGCAAGAAATTCCAATACTGTTCATTGAACCATGATATTTTATAAGTTCATTTGGTACTCATGGTAAATGAAAACTTGTCAGAAGAGAAAAATTCTGTATGTAAGTTAACCATGAAAAAGTTCAGGTGACCTTAAACCATACAGCAATTTTATAGACTAAACATAGCTTACTTATTTATCATAGTGTTTGTAAGACTGACCTCATTCAAAATGTTTACTTTTGTAAGGCATTGACCAATAAACCTGATGTCAAGGAAAGTGATATATGACCATAAGAAACTTCAGGCCATAATCAATCAACACAAAGTATTGATTATTTAACTGCTCTGTTCAAATACTGAGTTATACAATTTGTTTTTGCTGTTAGCCTTGGATTGGTATCTTTTTGTTTCATAATCTCTAACATTTATTGCAGGCAATTACAAAATCTAAAATTGTAAAAGTCAATCAGGATCCAACTTTGATTATAACAAAAAAACATATAATGAGTTTCTTTATAAATGCTAATTTTTTCCAGAACAAGTAGCAAATTCTGCCAATAAAAATAAAAAAATGACATTTATGAAAAGTATCAGCATATATTCCTTATTTTTCTGTAAAACTTTTAAGAAATCTTTCAAAATGTTCATCATATATATATATATATATTATTTCAGCCTTTCAGGCACTTTTCATTTTTCTTATTCATTCACAGGAAATGGACTATTTATCATATTGGGCTTATTGCACTTTTTTCATTTATATCAAATTGCAAATAAGCAACTAATAAGTCTCTGACAGATATATGTAAAGGGCTACACAGTCAATTAATATTTAGATAATCTTTATAAAGAGAAACTAAGTCATTATTTCCCCCACCCCAAAAAAAAATCAATAAAAAAAAAATCCAAAACTCCTCGTACATTTTGACAGATAACAAAATGATAAGGGCTACAAACTCACTTGATATTAAAATCATCTTGATAAAGAGAAACTAAGTCATTATTCCCCCCCCCCCCCCCAAAAAAAAACAAACAAACAAAAAACCAACAAATAAATAAATCCAACACTCCTTAGTACATTTACAAATAAATCCATTCATTGACACTATCTACAACTACAAGCCACACTCACATATTGTTTAATCATACATAAAACTCTTTTTTAGGTTTTCTTGTGTTTTGAGGGTCACACACATATCTGATTTTATGAAGAAAAAAAACTTCAATCAAAATGAGCGTACATACAATCTAGTCTACTCATATAAAAAAGAAATTACACTGACCAATCAATGTTTCAAAAGATCATTTTTAAAGCATTCTCTGACACAAAGTCAAATACTACAGTCTATACATTACATTCCAGTGACGTAAATCTTAATATTGAGGACTTTAGAGCTACAATCTGACACAAAGTCAAATACAACAGTCTAAACATTACATTTCAGTAATGTAAATCTCAATATTGAGGACTTAAGAGCCACAATCTCAATGTAAATATCAACTAGTTAAGCTAACATTATAAATTTGTTCAAATGGCCTATTGCGAGTATATTTAAATTTTCTTTTGTATTTGAATTCATAATCTATCTATACAAGACAAAAAAAATCTAAGAACATCAAGTTAAAGTTGCAAAATAATATAACCTTCACATTTTTGGTAGCTAAAAGAATATCTTAAGATATGGCCGTGCACAAAAATATCACATTAAAGCCTTAATCAAGATATAACCTGAAAACCTTTTCCATATCAAGTCTCAATGTTAAATGTTATCATATATCTCAATATATAGATAATACTTGTGATCTTAATTAAGTTGTGACCTGGCACAAAGTTCCCACAGAAGAATACACATCCTCCTGTGATCTGGCACAAGTTGACATTACATAATGCTTATTTTTAGATTTGACCTCAGACAAAACTCATACAGCAACATAAGGAAGAGAATTTACTTGTAAACTCATCTTCATCATCATCCTCCTCTTCGCCATTTGCCTCAGCAGCAAGTTCAGCAGGAGTTTTTTTCTTTCGACCAACCCGACCTGCAGATTCCATTTGCTGCTTCAGTAACTCCTCTTCTTCCTGTTTCTTTTTAATGCCATACTGTAAAATAGGTTGGTATAAATAAACATAAGTTAATGCCAACATACTTCTTATCAAACCTCACTTGGTGTTTAGCAATTAACAATCAATCAATATAATCAAACTGGAATATTAATACAACCACATACTTCTAATCGAACCCCACTGAACATTAGGCCACCAACAATCAATCAATTTAAACAGACTTGAACGGCTGCTTAACAAATAACAGGCTATTATTTGAACTTGGAATTATTTTTAATTATGGAATTTGCTTGATTTCTTGTTATTGAAATTTTTAATAAATTCCATGTTTATTCTGTACTGAAATGTTCTGTGCTGCGCACAACACTTTCTATTACAAAGAAAATAGTATATTTTCAATAGAATGTACTGTGCCGCACACAACACTATATAACCAAAATACATTGTATGGAAAGTGTTATTAACCACTCAAAAGATTATAATACAAAATAAACATGGAATTTATTAAAAAAATTTAACACAAGAAATTATGCAAATTCAATAATTAAAAATAACTTTAAGTTCAAATAATAGCCTGTTAAATATACTTCTAATTAAACTTGATAGTTTGTGTACTGACATATGATCATTCAATGAAGAAAAACAGCACTATACTTCACATGAGGAAATGGCTAATCAAAAAATAGAACGTTAGTCAACAAAGCTGGGCATGTGAAAATTTACTACAATGTATATATGCAAAGGGCTATACTAATGAAAAGAGGGTGCGTCAAGAAAACCATTGTAAATCAAACTTTGATGCTGATTATCATTTTTATACTTAATGCTGAGATACAGAAAAACAATTTCATATTCTATCACCAATAAGCATAGGTAGCCTCTTACAGTAGCTATAAAACTGGATCCACTTTAGAGTATTATTAACGAAGCTTGTACAAGTTCCCCAAAGGTGTTTGTTTTCTATACTCATTCATATAGGTCTGCAGTTAGACTCACATAAAAGTTATGCTTGTCATACAAATTGTATTTAATGGTGGTGGTAATTACAACACAGACTGCCTCTAGATGTAGTGTAAAGGCTCCCTTGATCAATAGTCTTCAATCAGCATTTACAACTATACCACTATATGACAATACAAATTGCTATTTCTTTGAACCTTAAGCAGTATTAATATTTCTAAAGACTGAACTTTTGACAGAAAATCCATTTGAAATTATAGAAAAGACGCTTGACAGAATTAAAGATTGTAAGAAACTGGAACTTCGGCTAAGAGAAAAACAGGGAACAAAATATAAAAATTTGTCAGATTTGCCTTCAAGATATTGTAGAATTTTAATCAAAGGAATTAGAATGAGGAAATCTAGAACGAGGATTGAATGACGTCAAACAATTGCGTATAAGATTTACTGATGAATTGGTTCAATAGCTTAAGTCTGAGATAAATGAGCACACAAAAGCTTCTTGACATATATCTTGTTCTCATTAATATCCAAACAATAAGAAATTAGATCAGCTTACTACTTGAACCTATAATTGCATCTCAATGTGAAAATTAGAATTAAAACAAAGAAAATAAAGAGTGGTTCATCTGCACTGTACACAAGTAAGAATAGAGATTAACACCAAGCACTGCCTAGTAGAACAGCAATATTTCATGGAAAGAGATTAATACCTAAATAGAAGAATAATGAATTCAATAATCAGTCTTCACTGCTATTATAAACTCTACTCTACTATTCCATATCACAGCTTTGTGACATCAAATATTCAATTATATTGACCTGACATACAACCTTTGACCAAAACTGATTATTGACATCATTATGTTGAACCTGACAAGTCTCTTTAGGTTTGCAAAGAAAAACACACAAATGCAATCTGATAAATTAACAAATTTGCAGAATGAAATGTTGAATTTATACTTTTTAGTTAAACATAGTACTTCTGGTTGGAATAATGTCATTACTCAAGAAAAGACAATTGTTTTAGCCAAAATTCACCTTTACAAAAATGGTTTGGCAAATAAAAATGTCTGACTCTACCAGCAAATACCTTATCTCGTATGGACTGTCTCATAGTTTCTCGTTCTTCTTCCATTTTTCTGTGTTTTTCTTTCCTTTTTTCCTCTGCTTCTCTCCTTGCTTCTTCAATCTCTGGATCTTCACCTGTATCCCCATCCCCTTCTTTACTTTCTTCATCTTTATCACCTAAAGCACCTGCAAATATATTTAAGATTTATATATATTATACACTGGAAAAATGTAGAATGGATTATATAATATGCAGAAAAAAAACCCACTGCAACTCATGTATTTCAATCTGTAAAGATATGAAAACTTTGAATTAAGTGTATTTTTTTAAGATTTTTATTGCATTTTTAAAAATATTTTATCAAGGATTTTTTATTTACTACAAGCACTTTAAATAGAAAGTTTTGTTGGTTGATCATGATGGTCTAAACAAACACTGATTTGAGAGAGGAACAAGCAACCTGAAAATGATCTTACAATGAGTTTTTTTTTCTTTTCAAAAACTGAAAACTCTGTTTACAAAATATAGCAGACCTCAGTATAACTTGTAGCAAATACAACACTTTTGTTTTCTTCAAAGTGCAGCAGCTGATATTAGAAAGTAGGAAAACTTGTTTTCTTTATCAGGTATTATATAATGAGCTTGTATTTAGCAATTGGTTTCATTCCTTGATATGATTTGTTTGGTCTATTATTCAAGTGCAACGTATTACCATAATGAGTTTTTTTCTGAAATTATTGTTTTGTATGTCATTTATTCATTCCATTGATTGAGTTTAGCAGTCACAAAGTTGATAAATTACTTTAAAATGTAGTTCAACCTGCCAATTATTTATGTGCTGACCAAAACTAGCCATCATATTTTAAATAAGTAATATCTTTCTGTTGCGTGTGTGTGTGGTTTTTTTTTTTTTTTTTATCTCATACCATTCAGAATTTAATTTTGATGGCAGAATTAGATCATTGAGAATGACTCTCTGTAAAGAATGTATTCACATTTTTTTTAACTTGGCATGAAATATAACTTTGCATATTTAGACATACTGTAAACCAACTTATTTTTCGCGGATACTTTATTTCGCGTTTTACCCTTTCTTGACCTCTTCGCGGCTATTTAATTTTGCAATTTTCTGATTGTTTGATGAAGTTTATTTAGAAAAGATTCAAGTTTTACATATTCGCAACGATTTATATTCGCGTTCTTCTTCTACTCGCGAAAGTCGCGAAAATAAGTCGCTCGCGAAAATAAGTTGGTTTACAGTAGTTGAAGGCCCTTTGATGACTTTTAGCAGTTTGGTTTTGTTCTTTAGTGTCATTTGGTTACCACCTCATTGACTTAAACCCACATATCCTTTTTATTTATTCAAATATTATTATTTTCTGCCTGAAAAAAATGTATTATGATTTTTCCGTCTGAAAAAAATGTACTAATATCCATGGCATGCAATCATAATGACTGTGTAATACTATATTCAATAATCTACAATGTCAACCACAAACATGTGATGAAAAATAATATTGAACAATCAATGTTTATTCCAACAAATGAAACAATAACCACATTTTCTCGCAATATCTAAGAGCAAATTATTGTACAAATCATCAATCAAGTCAGAAATTCACTAATTTGTCCATAAACTGACAAAAATAAATTTACCATTATAACAAGCAGTTAAATGTTAGAACTCTGGGGAAACATTTGAGAACAAATTTGTGAAACTCATATTTGAAATGGGTATTTTTTTAAATCAAACTACCACAAAAAGTTGCCCACTGGAAAAGCAATCATGCTATATTTAATAATATGATCTACAATACATTTCATTTTTAGATTGAGAGTGCTATCAATTATTCTGCTTTTACAAAATCAAATAAACTGGCATGTATGTATCTATATATATGAAATTCAAATCTGAAGTTTCTAACATCAACATCTTAGCTTGAATTAATTTCTTTTTTGCAGAACAGTGTTTGAATATTTTATTGACTAGCTCAAATAAAAAATAAAAGAGGAATGTGTCTCCTGCCCCTGATCAAGCTTTCAATTTACTCAGTTAAAAAGGGAATTAACTCTAGAATGGTATGCAACTTCCTGTCCTAATATGAACTGTTGTGGTTCTGAGGATTGTAAATAAATTTAATCAAATTTGTGCCAGGCAAACTTAAGTCAAGAGTGTGGAAACAAAAATGGGACCGACTGAACATTACCTCAGATGGAAAGGCTGAAATATGTTAGACAGATAGTCAAGGGGGTTACACTTAATGACCCTGTTACCTATAGCATGGCCATACAAATCATCTACAGCTAGAGTATTTAATCTTGGCTGGTAATTGCTGTCTTATGTTGCAGACTAGTTAATGAACAATAGAACAATAGAACAAGGTTAATGAACGACAGTCAATTAGAGATGAGAACAGGTCACTTAAAAATATATTGGTGAAAAGATGAAAGATTAAAAGATTGTTTGAGAAAGTTTAATAAAGTTTAATTTATTTGTTTATATATTTTATGTCCTTAATCTAAGTTCCTGTAATATTAAAATGACAAAGGTCTACCTTTCCCACAAGAGCTCAGCATGCTGTCATTTACAAAGGTCTTTAAGTATGTGTTTAATTATATTATTTATAAGTACACTCTGTCATTTAGTCCTTGTCAAAAAAAATCTTTATATATGTAATCTAAGATTTGATGCTATTCAAAAATGATAAAGGTCTTCCTTTTTTATAGAGGGCATGACGTCATTTGCAAAGTTCCTTCAGAAATTATGATAATTTTTAATTTAGAAGAGCAATTTGTAAAGAAGTTCTTGTCAAGAAAAGGTTAAAATATATAAACAAAAACATTTTATGTAAACTAAGAGTAAATGATAAAGGTCTTCCTTCCTCATAGGGGCATGACGTCATATGGAAAGGTCTTTCAGTATGTGTTTAATTTTTTGATTTATAACAGCACTTTGTCAAGTACTCTTTATTAAAAGGTTATAATACATTAGATAAGAATCAATCTTTTTATATAAACAATGACTTTGATGCTGTTAAAATGATGAAGGTCTTCATCTCTGATAAGGGCATGTCGTCAAATACAAAGGTCCTTCAGCAATAATGATGATTTTTAATTTACAAAAGCAATTTGTAAAGTAGTCCTCGTCATGAAAAAGTTGAAATTAAAACCCAATCTTTTCATAAATCATAAAAAGACTTTGATGCTGTTAAAATTGTAAAGGTCTTCCTCTTTCATAGGGGCATGATGTCATATGCAATAGTCTTTCAGCATTGTTTATAATTAATTAATTTTTAAAAGCACTTTGACAAGTAAAGGTTAAAGTTTCTAAAAAGTCAATTTTTTTTTTATATTTTATGTAAGACTTTGATGCTGTTATTATAACACAATGAAGGCCATAACCCTCTAATGAAGGCCATAACCCTCTAATGAAGGCCATAACCCTCTAATGAAGGCCATAACCCTCTAATGAAGGCCATAACCCTCTAATGAAGGCCATAACCCACTAATAAGGCCATACCCTCTAATGAAGGCCATACCCTCTAATGAAGGCATTTAAGGTCATTTATAAAAGTTCTTAGGAACACTTTGTAAACATGGTAAAGTACATGTAAGTCAATAAAATAAACTTTTATGGAAATTTTCATTTTCTTGTGAAAATGTTAACAGCTAAAATACAAAAAGTCATTAACTATGCCCCCCCCCCACTCCTGAAATTACTCTTGTATGGCAACATATGTGCCTACCCATGGTCTTTTCTCATTTCTGAACATCAGAAAAATTCTCACAAATGATAGAACCAATAAATGTGCCAAAAAAAAAGCAGTCTAATGGGTTTGACTTTAAATAAAAGATAATGATCTCTAGAAACATGGAACCAATTGAAATCTAACTGGCCTTATATGTTTCTATGAAGCCCCTGAAATAAGTTGTGACTCTGTTGCTAATTGCAATTCATCAAGAACACCAACTGAAGTCAAAGTTTACAGTCAAATTTATGGAATTTACATTTTGCTTTACATTTCAAAAATAGATTTCTTGAAAGGAAAACATAACATGTAGATATGTCACGATGGGAAGATATGCATAATATAATTACCAAGTGCCACTTAATGTTGGTCTATTGAAAAGACTAGCTTTAGAGGGGGTGAGGTTCAAAAGGGGTTCAAATTATTAGATATTTAAAAATTACTCCACTAATTGATACCAGACTTCCAAGATGTATTCCTGAGACTATTGTTGGTTGCTTAATGTCCAGTGGCAAATAGTTCATGCATGTACAGGACAATCCTGCAATGGTTTAATCAAATTCTCCACACAACAAAATACATTACGATATGACATTAGCAACTAATATCCAGATGGCTGACAGAGACACGAGAAAGGGGTGGGGTTGAACTTTCTTTTTTTCTGGTCTTAGCCCCAACCATCCTTTAAATGACTTACATTTTCAAAATTTTGCAATGCATTATAATTGTATATACAGTATGTCAACAAAAGACTTTTTTTTCCAAAATATTTAATATAAAATCAAAATTGAAAATATTAAGGGAGAACAAACACCAAAAGAACATCAACAGTAACTCAGCCTTAGAGAGAGTTGCACCCTCAGCTTAAGAATATAATTTAATGAATTGAAAATTTACAGACAAAACATATTATTATAAAACTGTCCATAACCAAAGCATTGACCACCCAGGGGATTTACATGGAGGTGAGGTTTGTACAATATGTCTTAATGAAAGTAACAGCAAAATGGTGAAATCATACAAAACACATACATTTATAACACTTAAAATTCATTATCTGCTTGTAAAAAAAAAATTTAATTTTTTAAATTTTCTCCTTTTAATTGAAAAACCAAAGGATATGGGATATCCATCTATGACAAAATACCAGTACACAGCATAAGACACACAATAAGCAAAGGAACAGCACTTCTATAGTTGTTGTTTTTTTTTTTGTTTTTTTTTATCTCAAAGTCACAGTGAGACCTTCAACACTGAGTAAAAACACTTTCACCTCACTACAAGTGTAAGACAGTCCAAAGGCTTGAACAGAATTCTAGCAAAAGTAAATTTGGGTAGACTTTGTTTGTCCAGGCAATGTTTTAAATCAGCATAAAATACTCTTATTTTATTCTATTAACACCTTTAAAATATGCATTGTCACCTCAAAGTTACCTTGCATGAAAAAACAGATACAAACAATTAACACACAGTAAATTAACAAATAAATAAAATTTTAACTGATGAACAAATCAGAATTATAAAAACTCATCAACGGAAAAGTTTGGATTAACATAGATTTAGGGAAATGTGAAGAAAACATACTTATATAGCACCTAATTTTCAACACTTTAAAGCATTATATTGTTGAATTAAAAAAAATGCTTCATAACAAAAATGCAATGAAAGTGGTACCCAACACCTTCACTAAAATTAATTTGGCTTGTTTAATTTTCATATGAACCAACCAATTTATCAGAAAAATTACACTGGTTATATAGCAGTTTGACAAACACTAATTTTGATCATTGAGAAGCTCAGTAATCCCTTTTTTTCCTGCACACATTTAAATTAAATATTTTGCAAAGTTTTTTAATTTTGTATTATATAAAATTTTCATGCACTGGCAAAAATAGTTTCGAGACATTATTTCAACTCACCCTTTTTTTCCGTTACTATACTGTTAAACAAATTCATTTGAAAATATTTCTACGTATTCACAACACGTTTAAGGTAAACAAACCAAGTGTAAATAAACTTTACCACATATTGTTTTCCTTAACATATAATAACAATCTTTGCAAAATCTTCGTCTCTACTTTATATAGAAGTATAATTACGTCAATTCATTCAATGGTGCTAATTTTATTTATTTTTAGTTTGTTGATTCCTTGAAAAATCTACATGAAACTAGATTTTAACTCCTGTATCTATACCTTCTTTGAAAATCAGTTTTTGTTGATGAAAATTCTGATTGAGTTTTTAGTGCCATTTAATTTCATTTTTTGATGGAAAGGTTATTCTCCAATCTATGCAGACCTGCCACCTATCTCAATTTTTGTGCGGTATCATACTGATTTTCATCCCTCAACCCAAATTCCGATATCCAGATCGTAAAGTAAGTAAAAATCTTGATTTTCAAAAAAAATATACTATCAGACTTCCTGAACTTTGTTTTTTTCAAAAATTAAACACTCTTTTGTCCGTGTTTCACCGTCCTTTCTACTATAGCCCTTGCAACAATGTTTTATGGCTTACAGGATAAAAAAAATAAAGATAACTCATTTGTACCTTAAACCGTAAGGATCAGAATTAGGTCATGATTAAAATTGGTGGTTTTAGAGGAGAAGATCTTTAAAAAAGTTATGTACAACTGATGACAATAACCCAAACTGATAGCACCTTTGGTCCAGAAAACTAAATTGATCTTAAATCAATACTGTGAGATGGTCCAGGTAAAAAAGATGGAATATTACGAGTTCCACAAAAATAAAGAAAATGTTGTGAAAAACAAGATGTTCTACCTAGCCAAACTGTTTTATACTATTAGTCAGCAATTTTTACAACATGTAAAATGAAATTAGCAATTTATGAGTTTGTTGCTTATGATGGGCTTTTCTGGATTAACATTTATCAGGAAGGCTCATACCCAAAATATTGCAAACCTTGAATGCTGTATTATCTATCTTAACATGTGGAGAGTTATATGATAAAAAGGGGCATAAAACATAATAAAATATTTCAACATCATGTTAGCCTGATGCAGTTGGAGCCTAGGTTTTATCAATTTATCAACTGGGAATTTAATTTGTAAGAGTATATGTTATAAATCAAAGGCCATTAGCCAGGTTTTTCAAGGGGAGGGGGGGTATTTGGACTCATGAACTCGACTTTAACAGTCACAATTTGAAAAGAATGTTGACTTTAACAGTGCTTATTTGGTTTCAAAAGGGGGGGGGGGGGGGTAGTCCAAACCCCGAAACCCCCCTGGCTACTGATATGAATCATGTCAATAACCAAGCATCAACTAGTTTGCTGACCTTTTCATGTTATTGTTGATAAAAAAAAAATGTTTCTCAACTTTGCTTCCTCATTAAATCACTAATAATTTAAATTGTGCTATCTCAATATATCTAAATCAAATTTGATTGGTCAGATGGAAATAACACAATCTGATATTACTGCAACTTCTTCTTCTAAATAAAACCCGAAGAAGCAATTAAGGAAAGTACAATACATTTGATTACATCCACCAAAGGTCTGTCTGAAAACTGTGACCTGGAATTTGGAATATACTTGATACTTGATTATTTAAGACACTTAGTCACAAGTATTTAGCCTACATATTGCATAACTGGGTAAGAAGAGTAAAGACGTCAGGATGAAAATGTGTGAATTTATCATATCTCCATAAATGATCCTTGACATGATACTATTTGTAATCTTTGCCATATATAGTAAAGATATATCTTAAGTGCTAAGTTGGCTCTTTTTAAATGCTAAAATGAGTGTAGAATTGACACACTTAAATAGTTTGACTGTGTTAACAGGATCAAGGTGAAACAATAAATAAGCGATAATTAGGCTGGCTGTGTTTCAAGGATTTAAATTGACTGGACACATGTTAAGTTTTTTAAGCCAAGCTTTTATTAAGATATATAATCTTTAAACTGATAATAACTCCACGTAAATGAAGGCAAGGGCAAAGGAATTATCAAGTTTGATAGTCAAACGCTGGCTGTTGGCCATGTGGGATGAACCTCATACTAGGTACTTTAAGGATGAGTTTGATTTTAAAAGTGTGATTGAAATTGGACCAATAATTTGAGAGAATATTTTTGGGAAAATCTTATGCCATATTAAGGTGATAATGGACACCTTGTGATGGCAATATATCACATGGCCCATTGAGGATTTAAAAAAAGTTATTTAAAATCATTTAATTTTGATGTCTATAAGGTTCATAATACTCAAAGTATGTTTGATTTTCTGAGTTCATGCTACATTGCAATGTCTTTAAGATCTGGATGCGAATAAGTGTTGATTAATTGCTTTAGAGCACACGGATTCCTAGAAACTTGTCAGTAACATCTAAAACCCATAATGTAATGGACAAAAAAATACAGAACCTTCATTATTTCAAACATAAAATTCAATCAGGAATATGCTTTTCCATTATGCAGATTAATAAAATGATCTCATAAATTTCCTTTATGGTAAAACACATGACACCCTAAGTAATTTCTCAGCAGGAAATGACAAATAAGTGAGATACACATGCTAATGCAATATGCTGCTTTTGACAGCACAGGGAACATGAATGACCGACTTTTGATAACACAAATGAATACTTGTTGGACTATACTTGCAAGACAATTAATGTTACACAATACTTTTCTGCTTAAATCAATTATGGTAGTGTACTGACACAAGGATTTTCATTTGTATTTAGCCCTTCAAAAAAAATTCAGTTTCAGATAAGAAAAAAACCCAACTATCTTCCAAAGTGCCAAAAGACAGATTATACCAAAGAGGTAATTATCATAAAAACAGACCATAGGTCCATGACCCCCTTTTTCCAATAAAAAAATAATGTTGAAAAGACAAACAAACCCGTCAAAATAGTAGGTGCTCTGAAATAGGAACCTTTTGGTATTATTGTAATCATACACACCACATTTTTCAATATTGTGTCAAATTAAATTGCTAAAAATGTTGTGTTGTAACTCATGCACTATGTAATTCATTTGGTGAAAATCAAACTTCAGAAACAAATTAATGAAATGTGTCAAACAACATATGAAAACTGTTTTAAAGTTGTTGTTTTTGTTTACTTGATATGTATAAATTGGCTGGAAAATCGTAATAGATTGATGGGAATAGCCCAACAGCATGCTCCAATTCCCTTTTCTATCATAATTCAGAAAATGTGAACAACAATAAGTATGCACCAAATTTATCCAAAAAACTCCACAAATAAAACTGTTTTTTCTAACTTAAGCTATTTATCATGCTAAAATGTCTTGACCTTTTATAACTTACCAGTTTCTAATTATTATTCTTGATCACAATTGATATTGCAGCAAAATTAGAAACATAAAGAAATAACAATTTCATTACATAATGAAAAACAATAATTTGTATACATGGTATAGGAATTAAAGTATCAGAAATTCTGTAAAAAGTAAAGTTAGATTTTGTAACTTTGTTGCAACTCTTAATCATTGAGCAATAAATTAAAAGTAAAAGTAAATAAAATGATGTTTGTAGACTGCTCAATGCATCAGCATCTCCATTTTAATAGAAAAATAAAATGGGCACATCTGTATTATTTAATCATAATCAGTTTCAAATATAAAATCAAACAATATAACTTAAAAACTTCTTTCTTCAATTTCTTTTTTTTAAAGCTTAACACTACTTCCTTACAATATTTATAGGGCAGCATGCTTTGGTATTCTGAAATCTTATTGTTTTAATATTTGAAAGATCAGATAATTTATTCTAAACTCTATATTTTTGATATTTGAAAGGTCAAATATTTAATCCTTAACTCTATATATTTTTTTATTTTCCATATGCTTAGAAGACACTGTATAAATAAAATTGAGAATGGGAGAAGGGAATGTGTCAAAGAGACAATAACCCTATAGCTATCAAATAGCAGAAAACAGCCATAAGGCCACCAATGGGTCTTCAACACAGCGATGAAATCCGGCACCCAAAGGTGGTCTCTTAAGCTGGCCCTAAACAAAATAGGAACTAGTTTAATGAAAAAGGACATAAAACTCAAAAAACATATAAATGAACTAAAACTAAAAAAACAAATAACACTAACAAAGTTCATTACATTTGCTTACATAATGATCTTTAGTTTTATCATTAATTCAATTACATACGAACTTACCGCCTGTTGCAGCTGCATGGTTTGAATAAATTAAATTTCCGTGATTAAATTAAATTTTAAATTAAGAGCTTTAATACATTTAATCATATGGTAAAAATTTCAAGAAAATCATATGGTAAAAATTTCAAGAAAATCATATAAATATATGTGTAAACATGATTACATTCAGTTTATGCATCTAATATATCTAAATTTCTTCCCGATACCTTATTTCAAGACTATAAAGTGTGGACATACTATTTTTTTTCACCCTCATTTTGCCTATATCAATATATATCCTGTTGTAAATCCAACATGTACACTGTTTAATCAATTATGACACAAGATATTTGTCACATATGGCAATTGAAAACAGAAATTGTTATAAAACTTGGATTTCAATTAGTGACCTTTCAGCTTTCTCTATATGATATTATAAATAAAACTTTGTAGTTTTGGTACAGAGGAACGAAGGATTTTCTAGACTGTCCTTTATCTAGAATTTTCAAACCCAATGATGGAGTTTGTATACGTTATTACGTTTTCTAAGAAGTAGACCTTTTCCAACAAAAGTCTACACATTGAACAAATATGTTGGTAACCTAAAGGTCAACAATCAATACTCATGTAAAAAAACACATTGACATAATCACAAATATTACTATGAAACATTGAACAATGTTAGTCGTAAACAAATGCAGTCAAGTCAGGTGATGTCTTCATGCATATGACAGGTATTCGACACAGGTTTCTTATAGCATAATTAGGAACCAGGATTCATAAGGCTTCATTTTGATGCACCCACAAGTCTATGTAAATGATTATAGAACTGTATGAAAAGGTTAATCATGATTAAGGTATGAAATGTATAATCATGATTATATGAATGAAATGTATAATCATGATATGTATATGAAATGGTTACCGGTAATGTATGAGATGTTTAATCATGATTTGATGTGTGAAATGTTTAATCATGATTGCACAAATAAAATGTTTAATCATGATTACACTTATAAAATGTTTAATTAACATGAATGTTTCAGTGAAAGTTGTGATCTGGATAACAAATATTAATATGACAGCCTTGTAAACATGGTTAGTAATGACAGTCATGGTGATAATAATAAATAGAAATTAACAACCATGACACATGTAAGCTACAATCATTCACACCTGAACCAACATTATAAAACTTATATATAAACAGCCTTCTTGGCACTCACACCACATCTTCCTATATCTATTCTATAATATTTAGTACATGTTTATTGAAAGAGAGAAAAAAAAAGAAATGAAATAGAGAAGAGAATCAAAGACAAAGTACTGAAGTACTTAAAATCAGGTGACCGCAAATTCATGAGGATGGTCAAAAGCATGTGTCACAGAAAAAAATCACACCTCTATACCTGAAATGGAGGTAAATGTACAGAGATTTTTTTCTTCAAAGACAAGTTTGTGCATGGATGATGAATAAATGACAGGAAATTTAACCTCACACTAATAGATATTATATTGTAGTGATACAAATCAGTATACACTGGTGTGTTGTTATATATTACATTCATATAACAGTTATATGTATATATAATTTTCATCCATTTGTATATCATTCTATTCTACATTTGTAATAAGATTGCAGTGCAAATGCATGGTGGACACTCTTCTGTAAAAATTTGATTTTTCTAAAAAGATTGGATATGAGTAGGCATTCATATTTTTCCGCAAAAAAAATCTTCCTTGCAGAATTACTGGTCCTCCAGTCATGCTTCAGTGATTTCCTTTATAATCAATCAAATTCTTTCCTTCAAAGGGGGGCCCTGAATCAGCCTATGCGATAAGGAATGCTATTTTGCACTTGTTAATATTGGTGTAGTTATCATGTTCATAGGTTGGTTAAAAACCTAAAATGAATGTTACACAATGGAAATCTAGGCAATAGCAATACACTGGAATGCCCTCATGGTCATCGGCTGTAAAAATGTAATTGAAACATGTTTACAATAAAAATTATCAATGTTACTAGTAAATAACATCTGTTGTAACATGTTCTTTTCTTTGACAAGTAAAATTGATTTCCATTTCAGTGTGAAATTTCAGCTGAAACTTGAAAGGTGTTACTACGAAAACAAATCTTACAGGAAAGAAAATAAGGGAGACAATCTAATGATCAAATATGATGGAATGTTGAATCTATTTACAAGTGAAACTGTGAGCTATTGCTCACTGATGATACCCCCGCCGCAAGTGGATAATATTAATAGTGTAAAGATATGCAAGTGTTCGGTAAACAGGAAGTTGTAGAATGATGAATCTGAAAACACATCACACGGTATAGCTGACTTATATAAATCCTGAAACCAAATTTCAGAAATCCTTGTATTGTAGTTCCTAAGAAAAATGTGACGAAAATTTTCAACTTGGCTATCATGTGTAAAATCATACAAGTGTTCGGTAAACAGGAAGTTGTCAAGTGATCAATCTGAAAACACATCACACGGTATAGCTGACTTAGATAAACCCTGAAACCAAATTTCAGAAATCCTTGTATTGTAGTTCCTGAGAAAAATGTGACAAAAATTTTCAACTTGGCTATCATGTGTAAAATCATACATTGTTACATCTTTTGACATCGGACTCAGACCTCTCTTGAACTGAATTTTAATGTGCGTATTGTTATTCTTTTACTTTTCTACATTGGCTAGAGGTATAGGGGGAGGGTTGAGATCTCATAAACATGTTTAACCCCGCCGAAATTTTGCGCCTGTCCCAAGTCAAGAGCCTCTGGCCTTTGTTAGTCTTGTATGATTTTAAATTTTAGTTTCTTGTGTATAATTCGGAGTTTAGTATGACGTCCATTATCACTGTACTATTATGCATATTTTAGGGGACAGCTGAAGGACATCTAAGGGTGCGGGAATTCTCACTACATTAAAGACTCATTGGTTGCCTTCGACTGTTGTTTGCTCTATGGTCGGGTGGTTGTCGCTTTAACATATTCACTATTTCCTTTCTCAATTTTAAGTGTTCGGTAAACAGGAAGTTGTCAAGTGATCAATCTCAAAACGCATCACACGGTATAGCTGACATATATAAATGTTGATACCAAATTACAGAAAGGGTGGATGTGTAGTTCCTGAGAAAAATGTGACGAAAGTTTCATGGGACGGACTGACGGACTGACAGACAGAGGTAAAACAGTATACCCCCCATTTTTAAAGCGGGGGTATAAAACTGACAGACAGAGGTAAAACAGTATACCCCCCCTTTTTTAAAGCGGGGGTATAATAATGTATATTCAATCTATGTGGAAACCATAAGTTCTGTCGTTACATTATAAATTTAGATCCAAACAGAACAAAATCAGTTGACATTCAAACATGTTTTAAATGAAAAAGAGTTCCTAGACTAGAAATAAGATGTTCGAGCCGCAGGTGAGCTTAAAGACCAAGGAAAGTCAGAATATTCTGTCATATCTATTAAACCAATACAAGGCAATACAAAAGATCAACACGAGATACACTTTTCCCAGAATACAAATAAAGTTGGACAATATAAAACAGGTCTTTTGGGAATAGTCAACAATGTTTGAAATGGACAGCAATATCCTAACTTTGTCATTTAATCATACAGAACCAATTAGCTGGCCATGGCAATGTGAATTACAAATAGAATCAGTCATTATATTCAGGCGTCATGTATCTGAATGACTGGTATCGTCTCTATTCATCCTGGGATAAGTGAACTTGCGAGCTTCAAACTTCTCTTTAATTACGCTTTGTATATGAAATTTCAGTGCAATACGGCTTTGACAAAGTTTTAAACATTAGGCCCATTGTATCTAAAACAGCATTGAATTCCATTTATTTAACCAATGTAATCAGAAAAACACAAACTATTGATCCTACTATTCTACAATTGCTGTATTAGGAAAGCTTTGTTAAAGAAGACAGAAAATCTGTACAATCAAACCATTGCAAACATTCATTCAAAATTTAAATAACCTTAAAAGGACAGAAGAAGACCATAAAGGTCACAAATGTCCAAGGACGAACAGAAATCAAATATTCATTTCATACTGAAGGAATAAATAGAATGGGTCTTTCATTAATCTCTGAATGACGAAGGATGACAAAAGAATGATGCCACATAAGCTCAAAAGCTCACCACTTGTTGCAAGATCCTGAAGTTCCTTAGAACTACTTAAAACAAGGAATTATTTGAATCTGGAATAATTTTGAGTTTTCGAAAATTGATAAGAAATGTATAATGAAAACTAACCCAACTATATATGGTTAGCGATGTGTGCATGACTACTGTTATATTTAATTTCACTGATACTTAAATTATGAACTAACTAACCCCCTTAGCCATGCATGCATGCATGCATGGCTAACCCTCTTTAGTTGGGTAAGCTTTCATCTTATATTTCGAAGAATTCAAAATTATTCCAATCTAAATAACTCCTTGTTTTAATATTTGCTGACATGTGACCTTACCACTAAATTACCAATAGACAAAAACAAATAAGAAAGTCAGAAGGCATTACAAAGATAGCTGAAATGCATGATTCGACATACAGTTCTTCAAAGACATCCAAATTATCATATAATTTTGGTCAATACAATTTCCAATAAATATTGTACAAAAATCATTCAATGGATGGAAGATCTCTTATTTGATTAAGGTTTTGTTAAGCAGTACTTTAAATAAGTAATTTGTAGAAATTCTGTGGCCAAGAAGGAAATAGATCAAATGTAAATACTTTAACTATGCCCAAACTGTTTTGTTGTATACTATGGATTCATTTATTTATAAGGGTACCAATTCTTGTGGAAGGAGGATACATTGTATTTTGGTCGATACTTCATTTTGTGGTTTTGCCAAAGGCTGCATACGTCAAGGCTATATAAAATGTATACTGAGTTGAACAGAGCATTGAAATTAGTCGTTCATATTCACCTACGAAATCCACAAAAATTGGTGTCCATAAATTATAATGAATCAATCGTAAGTCACAATAGTAAGAATTGTGTTGTTGCTATTTTGCAACAAGTATCTAGTAATAATTTACCTTTAACAGATTTCAGTTGATTGCCCACCATCTGCTTGGCAATAAAAGCTGCCATATTTCCTGGATTTGATGGTCAACAGTGGATATATTCTGCTTTACATATCAATATCTGAAAATAAATTAAAAAATATATTTTACCAAAAGTTTGATGGGAGTGTAAATTTAAAAAAATTATAAAGTGCTTTGACAATCACCACATGTTTTTGCCTTTATTTTGAACGAAAAGGCACATCTTTTCTGCTAGATTTCCCAAATATCTTTTCATGTCCTCTCATGGACTTCAAAGTGCATTATATTTTCCCATCTGTGCATCTGTCTGTCATGTCTCACAAATAGGGCTGTGTGATAGAACAGGTCAGCATAGTTTTCTAAATACACATCTACTTATATGTTATATTATAAACCCTGGCTCATAAAGCAATCACAACTTATTAACATACATTAGAGCTCTTCTATATTAGTTTGTTTAACACAATTGTGTTGCGTTTGCTTGCCAAGTTTGTATGAAGTCTTCTATTCCATTTAAATAAAAATTGACACAATGCTTACATAAATTTCAAATCAAGTGCAGCAGAGGCATAAAAAAACCAAACCTAAGTAGCATCAAGTTACAATAACTTGATGTACATAACTATAGTTTCTACATAGAAAACATACAAATGCATGATCAAATGAATACAAATAAAAAGCAGACTTACTATTAAAAAGCTGATGAAACTGATTAATTAAGTACAAACAAACCAATAAGTGACAGGTGTAATATTGGAGAAAGTCAATCAATTTTCCAATCAAAAAAGTCAATAAGCAATTAATATTTTATTCATAAATAATCACTGATAGCTATCTAAATATTAATGACCTATTATACTGATAAAATGTATCAATAAGTTCCAAGGCTCTCTATTACCAATTCTCATTATATGGATTAACTCCCTTTTGTTCACTTCCTATTTAGAGCTAAATCATGTTCTATTACTATTAACAAGTCAGATAATACTCAGAAACAAAACATTTTGCATGGTATAATATCTTGGCATCAAATGATGTGCACCAAATTTAAAATATGCATACAAATATGCATCATCTACAATCTTAGGGGAGGGAGGATATGTTTTTTTCTAAGAGTTTTTGATGAGACGAGGCTGTTTTAATCATAATGCAGGAAGACAATTCAGTTGTAAATCTTTTTCATTGAAATTATCTGATTTAATATTTATCAAATTCTCGAACATAGCATTATATAAACTACATTTTGACAAAGAATGAAATAATTTAGTATGTTTTTGTTATTAAATACCCAAATACTATGATATGGTATGGATTTTTCTCATTGTTGAAGGCTGTATGGTTGCCAATAATTGCTAACATTCACTTAATTTGGACTTTTTCATTGACAATCCTATCGTAATCTTGTATGGAATTTTGATATTTTAATGCTATCATCAATGCCTAAAGGAAAGACCTATGTCTGACCTTCAGCTGGAAGGACAAAAAGATATTCATCATATGCTCATGTCTATATCAAATTGATTGCCCGCTTTGTCAACTGATGACTTTGTAAATTTAAGCTGTACTTTATGTCTCAATCGTGACAAGTAAACTATATAATTATTCCTGAAAGAAATGTTGTCATGTGTTTATTTTCAAACATTGTCTGCAAAAACCAACATTCCCATGAGCCTCTGTTGATCTAACAGCAATATTACTAGTGAATGACTTTGCATGTTTGTGGTTTAAAACTGCATGAATAAAGAATTACTAGGTACTACCCAGGGAATCTATATTACACAATGTGCGGTAACAATAAGCAATAGCAAACAAGTCATAGTCAATATTGAGTGAAATAATCATAGCATTCAAATAAGTAATGTCAAAAACAAGGCAAAAACTCATACCACAGAGTATAGTGATTAAATATTCATTCTGGATTCACTGGACGTAAGTAGATATATTGATTTTTATAACAATAACATCATAACATCAAATCTCACTGATTCAACAAGAAAAATGTAAATATTAATAGTAATTCTACATATTGATCACATTTTAGCCATAACATCAATAATCTAACATATCTAACTGTCTAACAAAAACAATACACGTACAAAAAAAGAGCTTACTTGTTACTGAATTTAGAAAAAAATATTTGTTTACATTCCTTTTATTAATAAAAGCATCTTCTCACTGATTACTAGTTTCTTTTAAAACTTTAAACTTTTAACCTTTGGGTTCAGAGAACTCAATAAAACATGTTACAGTACATCAAAGTACATAATAAAAACAACTGTCTTTATGTGTTCTATCAAATAACTGATCTATAACCACAATATGCAATAACTATTTACTCAGAACAACAGAAACAAGTGTCTTCATATAGTAAGTGCTTCCATAGCTCTAGTCTCATGGTAATTGGAAAGTTAAGTGTATGTTTCCAAGACCAGTCACACTAAGGACCGTGATGGACTATAAAATTCATACCGGACCAGTCAATAAAGACCAAGTGAAAATTTCTTGGATCGCATTTAAGTAATTGTTTGAGAGTGGACATTTCTTATAAGATATTAATCATCAATTTGATGGTAAAGTCTCTACTGAAAGAAAATTAATCATTTCTGGACAATTGAGACAAATACTTTGTCAGGAAGACTTATAATATACATATCTATATTTGATAGCAAATTTAATGGAACAATAAAGGACAGATAGTTATAACTTTAATAAGTTCAACTATCTAAGTACTGTTACAATGAAAATAACAAGTAAAACATTTGTGGACTTTTCTGGATGACCTCCATTAGGAACGTTTAACCCAAAAATTTGACAGCCAAGCATGTATAAATAGGAAGAAACATTAGGAGCAAGATGACCTAAAAACAAAAGCAAGATTCCTCTAAAATCAATTTTGCCTGAGGGAGTTGGAACCTCAGTTTTCTTAGTAATTTTTCAATTTATCAACAGGAATTTTTATAACAATATATTATAAATAATGTCTTATTGCGCACCCTATTGAACCTTTCCATAGATTCACCTGCAAGTTACCTGTCCATTTAAACTTTTGGCAGTTCTATTGTCCCATCTAACAAATACAACAGGTATTATTCTCTGTATAGTTTATTCACCAGGACCTTTAAATTTCTTCTAAGAGAAATCTATCACTCATTGATTAATCTACCTGAGTAAAAAGTTTATCTGCTAAACTGATAGAAATTACGTTTCACATAAAAAAAAATGCCTGTGATTTCGTGTTTATTAAACATTTATTATATTTTTTTCAATCTGTTCAAAATAGATAACAATTTAACCATAAAAAGTTTGTTTTAAAAAAAAACAGGATTGTTCGTATGAAAATTTTCATCTTTTAGTTTATGTTTAGTATAAGAATACTTTTCAGAAGGCCTTCTTCATATATAAAAATCACCATTTCATTGCATTTTTAGGTTTTTTTTATCAATTTTTTTTTGGAAATAGGAAAAATGTTTGAATCAGTGTTTACATTCAAGTTTGAATATATAACATTCAAACTCATATACAGTTTTAATAGATCAACATGTTATTTCCATCAATTAAGCAGATAAACTTTTTACTCAGGTATATTAATCAATGAGTGATAGATTTCAGTTAGAAGAAATTTAAAGGTCTGAGTGAATAAACTATACAGAGAACAATACCTGTTGTATTTGTTAGATGGGACAATAGAACTGCCAAAAGTTTAAATGGACAGGTAACTTGCAGGTGAATCTATGGAAAGGTTCAATAGGGTGCGCAATAATTGGAATCCTTATTTCTCTTTTTTTAATTATATGTTCAGTTTTTGCATTTTTAATAATACAGATCCAAAAATTACCACTGATGAAAATTCAATTAATCAAATGAGAAAAAGAATGTTTATACCATTTTTATGAATTTAATATAGTAGCATATCATAGACAATGAATATTTTTACCAATTGATAGCATATCATCATGATAAAGCAAAAAAAGTGTCATTACAAACAAATTATAACATCAATGTATTGTTGCTATTACAGATAAATTACAAGGTCATCAATACCAGAGTACTGTTGTCTTTCAAATCAAACTACAAGGTCACTTCTGTCAATGTATTCAGGTCTTTGCTCAGAAATATTTGAGCAGGGGTTATTTTTACTTGTTTCATATCAAATGAGTAAAAAAATTAGCCATATGCAAATTGTTTCAACAAACTAAATTATCAAAATGAAGTATTGGTTATGTGTGAATGAAACCCTCAGGATATAAGTTAATGCATTGAAATAAAAAATAAAACAACCCTAAAATATCAGGAAAACTAAACAATTGGCAATTTTATTGTTAATTGTTAAAATAAGAAGATATTTTTCACATACAATGTTAATAAATTTTAACATACCTTGCTTTTATAGTTGAATATTACGGCAGTGGCCAAAAAAATATCATTTATGCTTCTTCGAATGCTATCATAAAATATATATTCTTACCCCTGTTTGAAGCCTTTAGAAAATCCTAAAAGATCAATTTAAATCTAAGAATTTAAATATTCCAAATGAAAGCTCATAGTGTCATTCTTTTCTTTAAAAGGTAATTTTGTATTGAAAAGTATGATTGAAAATTTTATTTAAATAAGGTCTTTATAACCTATTTATTTTCTTGTTTTGATTAAAAATTATACTTTAAAAGGTACAGTAAATGATTAAAATTGACTTTAATTTGTGTTTATTACACAACCCAGTAATTGTCCCCCAAAAAATTAACCTCAGTTGAAATTTCATCTAGTGTGAGTTGAAGTATACTGTGGATTCATCATTTTTTTAATTGGATAACAATTTTTCATGGAATTTGTGGAATCACAAATTTTCCACATGCTTGTATGCAGACTTTTGCAGAACCACAAAATTTAATGTCCACAAAAGTGTAAGTTTTGTTCAATCCATGAAAATTGGTACCCATGAAAATAAATGAATCAACAGTAAATCTAAAAGTAGGAGCAATTAGTTTTTGCAACATGATGGAAATATTTAACACTTAAGAACTGTTGGTGACCTTCTGCTGTTGTCTTCTCTATGGTTGGGTTGTTGTCTCTTTGACACATTCCCCATTTCCATTCTCAATTTTATTTTCATTGTAGCTAAATAAATGATACAACAACCAAAATATAACCAATAAAGAATAATGTTCTGCAAGTCTCAACTGAATATCTATTACATATGTCATTGGGAGCTTAACTTGCCTTCCCAGACGGTATTCCAACATGGCAAAGTAAGCCATTGCTCTACTAACTGTGCTCAAGGAGTTCTCTAATAGGGAAGGGGAATTACCATTACCTTTGATATATTTCAAAGTTATGGCTTATGCTTATATTATTTATCAGAAGTTATTATACTTATCTTATTATTCTAACAAATCTGTTTCATAAACAAATACTTAACAGATATTTAAATGTTGTAAGTGTTAAACAAAAAGTTGTTGATATTACTTATATAATTTGATAATAAAAACAATACTTATATCTCAATTTTAAAACTTTAAAGTCAATATAAATCATTACAAAATAAATGTCAAATATAGATATACTCCAAAATAAATGCATTATAAACAAAGCCCTTGATAGCTTGTTGTTCAGTATGAGCAAAGGCTTGGTGTTAAAGACAGTACCTTGGCCTATAATGGTTAACTTTTATAAATTGTGTCTTTGATCATTGACACTTGTACCACATCTTCATATATCAATTAGAAAATTATGAAAATTCAACCACTGCAAATAAATGTCCAGAAAAGAATAAACTAAAAAAAATACTGAAAAATATTAATTGTTTCATGGCAAGAACATATATATATATATATATATTGACATACTGTTCCTAGGTTGACAGTTAATGTAAAACCACAATAAAACTATAAGCAGTTGCAGACAGCAATAATTTGACTCAAAGCTGATGAACATTGAATCTGAAGCTACAATCAACATAAGAAACCATTACAAATTAAATGACACATTATATTCTTTTCTCGCTTCTTCAAAAAATTACATTTGTTACATTCATAAGGCTTTATTGATTAAAATGTCAATATCCTATCTAAAAAGTTTGCATTGCAATCGTTATTACATGTAATATAATATTAAGGAAAATATAATATATATTTTGTCTTTCCAGTCAACAATAACACCCTTAGATATTTCTTACCTGACAATTGCCTGACAACTGAATGTACTGCAATGTACTTCAGAGCAAAAATCAAATGACAGCATGTTATATACAGAGGAGTTTGTGGTATGCAAATCAGAGTTATAAAGATGATGACATTTTGTGGGTTCTATATATATCGCTCATAAATGCCTAGACGATAAAACCAACTAGCATAGTAAATTTCCCCCATGGTGTCTTCTCTCCCTTTTTAACTTGCGGTTTTCTATTTCCATTGAAACTAATTTAAAAGTTATGACCTATTGATCACATGGTAAAAAGGACGTAGGTTAATTTTTCTATGTTTGGAATTCCCTAAAGACTCAATAGTCAATACTAATATAATTTGTTCCTGATGAATATTTTCCTCCTAACTCACATATACATTACCATTACAAGTCTTGTTACATGTGGGTTCTTTATAATTAGCATGGCAAACAGCTGTCGACATAGTGTAACTGAGAATTATACAATGAAACTGATTCAAACATTTCAATTACAATAAATATTACAATCAAATATGGATCTTACATCTGAAAAAAGAAGCTGTTTACATGTGATCCATTGATTCAAATATAGAGGTGAAAAAAACAGATATAATCTACAAACACAGCTTAGAAATTTCTTTGTGACAAATGTCCTTCTACGAATCAGCTTATAATTATTACAAGCCCTTTATCAAGTAATAAATGACTCTTGTGAGGAGCTTAAATTTGTTTTTAAGCTATCAATTAATTACTCAGTGTCAATCTTAAAATCAATCTTGCTTAAAAGTTTCATCCCTACAAATAAAACTGATGAAATAAATAGAAAAATACACCGAGAAAATGTTTGAATGAAATGTGATCATATTGACCTAATTTTTGAAGGTGTATTATAACTCTTTTAAGGTATGATTTTAGTTTTAATATTCCCTCATAAGAGTTCCAACTTCAAGAAAACTAATTATATCCAAGTCCATCATCAAAAATACGAATAAATTTTAGCTTTTTCCTTAAACTTTGTGTTGCATAATAGTGACAGCCTATAACTTGTTTGTCATGTGCATTGGGAATTTAGGATCTCATTATCTGTCATGTGTGTTGGGAATTTAGGATAATGAGTTCCAGCTCGATAGTGTTTGCTGCTTCCTTGCTAATGACATGACATTTAGGAGTATGAGAAGACAGTATGGTTAGCTCAGATTCAAATAATGTGTCTAACTATGACCTTTAGAGCTAGCCCATTTAAAAACAGTGTAATGAGTCAGTCTAGTCCAAAATAAGGGAGGGCTGTTCATATCCATATACCTTTCACACAATTTTCTCTTATACATGTTTAAAATGAAGAAGAAACCATCCTGTTCCAGTCCCAAGCAAAGAACCTTGTTACTTGTAATCTTTAGCTACATGATATTGTTTTTGTCCTTGGAATTCATTACCGGTATGTTAATTGCTTCAACATTGAACAACTTTTCTAGGCACAGCATAGCATTGGATTGAAAATACCATAAAGATACAAGACGGAATGTCAGTGTTGATAGGTTGCTGTCTTATTAGTTTTTACCCCACATTGCTCTCTTTCATACCTATGCTGTCTTTTGGGTATTTTTGTATTGTTGGGCAGACTTCAGCTTAGTGAGTGCTGTCTATATACATGTCAGTTGACCTCCAGATGTTAAGCTGGTAATAACTATAGAAGTGCCAATCAATTTGTTTTGCTGTCTCATTAAAATATATATTTCTTTTTATTCCATGATGATGAATTATACAAATGACTATACAGTATGGGCTTTGCTCATTGTCAAAGGCCATACAGTGACCTATAGTTGTTAATTTCTGTGTTAGTTTGGTCTCTTGTGGAGAGTTGTCTCATTGGCAATCATACCACATTTTCTTTTTTTAATGTTATAAAATATATTACAATTGTAAACAAAAATACAAAAAAATTATGTATACAACAACTTACAAAAAAAACCATGTACCATACACAATGTTTTTTTTAAAAATTAATAAATCAATGAACTAAATCTTTAATGTTGTTTCTATGAAATGTAGATTCTGATTTTGAAAATGATCCTGTCTTTTTGAATAATATTCATCACAGAGAAACCAATATTTCAACTGAATTAGAAACCTGGCAGTTTGATAACATTTGAAAAACAAAGACACTTTACAAATATACTACGAAATGCTTGTCAATAATTCAATGAATACAAATACAAAAGATACTTATTATATAACACCAAGTCTGTAAAACCATATTCCTGAGGGTAATAGTTCCTTACCAAGATTATTCATAATAAATACCACAAGAAATGAGGATATAATCTGTCAGACCTGAGTGACAGAACCTATGAATAAATGTATAATCCAGTTATAATTATACACAATTCTAAAAGATAAAATTTGCAAATTATATTTATTCAAATAAAATTCACAGACAAACAATATAGTTTTTTACACAAACTCAACTTCCTGTTTGGATATCTTTTTCCCAAGGCTAGTGGTCTGAACTATTTGTCAACATACTTGATTCAATGTTTTGTGAAATTTGCAATTTTACTGAATTTCTGGCCATTTCATGGTAGCATATAACCCATGAATATGACTTATTCTGGACCAAAATCGACAATGTTTTTCATACACTCCACATCTAATTTTAATAAAGGTTACTGAAATGTTGAAAAACCTTTGACTCTTTGTTCAATTTACTCCAAATTGTGTTTTCTCCTTTTCAACTTATATAAACAATCAGTTAAACACCATCAACAATTCAAATTAAATTTCAGAAAAGTGAATTAATGTTGATGATTTTCACATGATTAAGTTCCTAAAGACATCATCCTCGTATGATTAGTCTCAGAAGCCTTGATAAACTATCAATTAAGCAATATATTTGCTAACCTGACCTTGACAGAAATGCTGAAGAAAACAAGCTGAAAACTTGGCTTTTCTATGGTTTTTATAAAGTCATTACCCTATAATCTGCTGTGTAGCTCATGCTTAACAACCAAAAAGACCAAAAAGTCTTCTAGGAAACTGGTATCTTAATAAAAGGTGTACTTTGATGCATCTATTTATTTTGTTTTTTTCATTTGATGAAAAAAGGTTCCTAAAAACTGTCAAGTTAAATGAAGATTTTGAATGATGAAATTATGAATCTTCAAAGGGTCATGGTCATACCATACATTGCCATACTGTTCATCTTGGATTTAACCTCATCAAATATATATATATATATATATTAAAAGTTAAATACACAAAAAGAGTTTTAAAAGCAGCATTGTCTAGCGCTTTCATCCATCTTTGGACTTTTCAAGACTATGAACGTCGTTATGAACGTCGTTATGGGGAACACATTAGTATTATGACGTAACGTCATTGTTCGTAAAATATTAGTAGTATGACGCAACGTTATTGTTCATGTAACTACTAAGCATTAAGCTTGGCGTCAAACACTTTTATAAATTTTCTTTCTAGTTCTTTACCGTATTCTTCTGTTGGTTCTGTACATTTGAAGTACGGGAAAAATTTGAATTTTCCTCCCGCACAAATGTCTAAATGTTCGCTCAACGGAATTTGTGACTACTCATGATCTGTCATTACCAAATGCCTTCAAGTTTATAAAATCGAATTTCCCGATTTTACATCAAAGTGAAACAATGAAAAATTTGGTAACAGAAGAATCGATCATTTATAGTAGAAGACAACGGAAAAATTTGAAACGCCAACTTACAAAAGCGCGATTTGATATAGTTAAGAAGATATCATCCGTACAAATTTGTGGCGATTCACGCTGTGGAGTATGTTCCAGAGACAATTATATTTACTTAGAAATCGGCAGTACGAAATATTTCAAAAACGGTAAGAAATTTACAGTAAACGCAAATATGACTTGCAAATCAGAAAATTTAATCTATTGTATAACATGTGTCAACTGTAAAGAAAACTACATCGGTCAAACAGGAAATAGTGTGTGTGAACAGGTCAGGATCCATAAACAGCAAATACGGCAACCCGAGTACAGACAAATTCCGTTGAGTGAACATTTAGACATTTGTGCAGGAGGAAAATTCAAATTTTTCCCGTTCTTCAAATGTACAGAACCAACAGAAGAATACCGTAAAGAACTAGAAAGAAAATTTATATAAGTGTTTGACGCCAAGCTTAATGCTTAGTAGTTACATGAACGTTGCGTCATACTACTAATATTTTACGAACAATGACGTTACGTCATAATACTAATGTGTTCCCCATAACGACGTTCATAGTCTTGAAAAGTCCAAAGATGGATGAAAGCGCTAGACAATGCTGCTTTTAAAACTCTTTTTGTGTATTTAACTTTTAATATATAATTCTGTACACCGCTTGAAAAGAAACTTTTTTTTGTATATATATATATATATATATATGGAAGTTTTTAATGACCTTGACTAGCTATACAGCCCTTTCACGGTTGGTCATCAATTACAAATTGTAACTACCAGTGCCTATTTATGGAGAGGAAATCATTCATATGTTTTGCAATTATCTTGAAATTGGTCTAGTCATTCAAAGTTCTAAAAGCTATTTCAAAAATTGTTAGACATTGTAATTAGTTTTGCAAACAGCATGGATAAGGTGACTTTGTCTGACATTTAAAGTATATGCTTCAGCAGTTTTTGTTTCCAAATAATCTTTTAACAAAGCTCTTGATAAAATTTAAATAAGCTTGACTCATTGCAAGAAAATATGTATACATGTGATTGGCATCTGATGTCACAGTCATCCTTTTATCATATGTATCTCTTCTCATAAAATTCAAAGGGGAAAATATGTTAAAAAAAAGAAGAAATTAGAGGAACTTTGATTGGGGGTCTACCTCAATAAGACAGTAACTTTATGTACAATAATACAAAAAAATCATTAGAATACAACATAACGATTTCAAAAGTAGCAACCCACAGCATACCTATACCAAGTGGCAAGAACTAAGTTGGCAATGTAAAGTCAACGAACAATTACCCCTCTACAAATAAAGCGTACTTATATATGTGTTGTGTATAAGACTTCCAGATTTATACATTTTCCTGAACATTTCCTGTTCACAATGCTTCATATTATGTCACCAATTATGAACTAATGGTTCAACTGATTTGTCCTTGAGTAAACTTGTTCAGCTCATTCAGAAAAGAAAACTTGATATTAGTGTAAATGTATTATGCTATATAGAAACTTTTGGTACAAGTTACTTTTTTAACATGAAAATTTATTGCACATACCACAATATATATACATGCATCTTCAATTTAAAGTGGAAATGAAAAAAAAAGTATACATATTTGAATCAATGTACCTCGACATGTATGCATAAAATAGCGAAAAGTGAAAAGGTCCAGATAACTACACTCGTTTTCTATTAAATTATAATATGTGCTATAGAAAACACTAATTTACAATCCTACTTGTTTTACATTCTTAATACATGTAATACAAACATATTATTACAGTGAACATCTTGTATAGAAACCTTCTTCATTTTTAAAAAGAGTACACAAAAGTATCATGTGCAACTTTTTAAAAATATTTACCGTCCTCTTCATTTCATTTAGTTTGCTACATGATATCTTTAATAATAACACAGTTTATATACAACATTCGATTAGATTTATATGCAAATTTCCCAGAATAAAATTGACATAATTCAAGCTGAAAATAATATGCCATTTCTATTCTATTACAAAAATTTCCCTTTCCTAATAAATATTATTCAACCATACATAATACAATCTAGCAGAAAATATTGGCAATCTAGAATGTTAAAGCTGATTTACAACAAATGGCATAGTCAAAGAGAAGATATCAGAACAAATTTTCTACTATAATAACTTCACCACAACGACAAAATCAGTTCAATATTCTACAGATAAAATGTTCAGTCAAGAAAATTAATCTAAATTGACACTTACGTATCGGCAAAAATAAGGTGTAATCTGAGACTCAAACTACGCTGTTAATCCACACGTTATTTGATTTCGGTAAAATGCAATACTTATAAATAAATCCAATATCTCCAAGATGACATATCTGAATTACTGACAGTTTGGAGAACATTGATTCTGTACTGCGTTGTTTTGTTTGCAGAGTAGTCAAGCATGGTTTTAATAGCAATGATTTCACATGACAATAATATTGATGTATCCAAAGTTGGATGCCTCAGTAATTGAACGTCAATATTTTTTAATCAGAACTGTCCAGAAATATGGGAAAACCCTGCTGTTTACACAGTTCAATTTCAATACTGACTCTCACTATCCACGGAGACAGTCAGAATAGCACAATTTCCTTAACGTAAAAAACGTGTAAAACCGCACGGTAAATTAGCCTGAGTTTTCCATTCACTATACAGACTACGTCTATATAAGGATTATATGCCACTGATCACAAACTTGATATATTCATTCTAGTTAAAAATAATCAATAACTAACAATTCTACAATTGCAATGAATTTGTGAATAATTAACGCCCTATATTCCAGACACATGATCAGCAGTTAAACAATTAATAATTCAAAACACTAATCAATATATTTCTATAAAGCAATCAATCCATTTGAAGCACATTCAAGTATACAGTCCAATTATGGTAAACAGATTAGATTTTCTTAGTTCTAAAAATAAACCAACCACTAGTTAGCACAAATAAAAAGACAAGTCCACCAAAATACTTTCTTTTCCTTCCTGATTTTTTCTTACTTAGAAAAAATTCTTTGAAAAAAAATTCAATGACCATATAAAACAAAATTGATTGATGGCTACTTCATGTTCAGCAGCAAGTATTACATGCATGTTCTGGAAAATGAGAAAAGTAAATTTGGCAGTAAAATTGGTTAAACCCAACCTCATTGTGGACCTTTTTGCTAAAGTATCAGTTGTTTGTTTGTGATGTGGTCTATGCACTACCATAAAAATTTTAGATTTCCAAAAAAAGCCATTTAATCAAAAATATATTATAAAATCTAACTGAATATTAATTTTAATCATATTTTGCAATATTTCAAATGAAAACAGTAATGAAAAGAATTAATGATTCAATAAAGAGATGTAAATTGAAAAAAAAAAAATGTTTAAAAAAAAAAAATTAATGACTTGCAAAAAAACCTAAGAGACATATAAAAGAATACTAGGAATTTAACCTTGAGTGTTAATGAAGGATAATGCATTCCTCCTTCATGTGGAGCACCCTACTGAGCTATTAATTGGTCAAATAAGACAATGAACTGGCAGGTGTGGTTTGTGACAAACACTCAATGTTTATTTGTAGGTGCTGGTCCGAGACCACAATTGTCGTCCCTTGATTTTCGTTGTTCACGAATATAGTCCCTAGTGTTAACAGTGGGTTACTTGCCATTAAATTTTTATACCCCTTCCAAATTTATTTCTTCATGTTTAATGCCTCAAATTGTAAGTATGGGAGTGAAATTACACTGTAAAAAAATTTGGGTCCAGAATTTTAAAGGAAAGTAGTGATTTGGTCCAGGTGAAAAAGGTTGAAAAATAGCACTTCGGAAGCTGTCAAAAGATTTCAAGACGCCCTAAAGATAAAATTGACCATATTTTGAGTTAGAGACGATGAAGTTTTCTGTAATTTTGATATAATTTGTCCCAAAAGTAGTACAACACACTGTAAAAGTTTCACTGAGAAAGCGCAGATGGGATTTTTTAAATTTTCATTTATGTTCTAAAAGAAATGCACTACGAATTAATTGTGTTCTCGGACCTGCTTATTTTCATTTCCTTTTCCACATATTCTGTATACATTTGGTATTTTATTGTGATGCTATTCAAGCATTAAACACTTTTAATAAAATATCTATATACATTTTTTCTACAAATTACAATACAAATTTTCAATCATAATTCTTATGTTAATTTTGCTTAAAACAATTTTTTTTTTTAAATGAAATAAAAGCTAAACTAACTTAAAAAGGTAAATAAGTCTTACTGAACTTGATTAAGTAAAAAGGCAAAAATCCATCATGGCTTTCTAATGTTTTTTTTCTCAAAAAATCATGGATATTATCATAAATTTGTGATATTCTACATTTCTAATTCCTGACATGACAAATTTCTATTAATCAGAGTGAAAATTAACAACAGAATCTGTACTGAAAGAGCCCTCAATGTTAAAGAAAATATTCTGTGATAATGTATCAGACAATAATGAACTAGTTCTTGACATCAAACCTTTAGTCGCACTTGCCAAAATCCAATGCAATGGAAAATCACTTTATTTTGCAATTCTTAATCTTGAATTCAATGTCAGACCTTTAATTTTGAGCAAGTGCTCATAAATCACTACAAGTTAAAGAAATGAAAATTTTAAGCTTGATGTTGGCAGCACTTCTTCCTCTGATTAAACCACACAGATGAGGGTTGATATAAACAAATAACAGACAGTTAGAGGAAAGGGAACTAAAGAAAATCTATCATCAACTGACAACCTTATGGAAAAAGATAGATTCTAGATGTTTTTAAAAATAATATTTGCAAAAAATTATGCATGGATATATACACATATATTTTTAATAAAAGGATCAATTTTATAAACGTTCCAATTGTTTAGCTGCATCTCCCAGAGACAAAAGTAACATAAAATGATTTGGCAATAAATGTAGGGTCCTTTTGGGTTATGATCTTTTTTTTATAACTTTCATAAATTTGTTTATGATAATGTTTATCTGTGATTAATTGATTGATTGGTGTTTAATGATACTTTCAGCATAGTTGGCTATTTCATCATTGTCAGTTTAAATAAGTGGAAAAAGCCAGACAGTAGAATGTTTTACATTCATGTTTATCATCTTTTATGATCATATGTAAATGTTTTATGATCATGTTTATAAATGTTTTATGATCATGCTAATTATGATTTATGAACATATGTAAATGTTCTATGATCATGTGTGTGTAAATGTTCTATATTTATAAATCTAAATGTTATATGATTATGTTTGTAAAGTTTCATAATCATGTAGTAAATTTTCTATGGTCAGGTTTATAAATGTTTTATGATCATATTTATAAATGTTTCATGATCATGTTTATAAATATTGTATTATCATGTTTATAAATGTTTTATGATCATGTTTATAAATGTTTTATGATCATGTTTATAAATGTTTTATGATCATGTTTATAAATGTTTTATGATCATGTTTATAATTGTTTAATGATCATGTTTATAAATGTTTTATGATCATGTTTATAATTGTTTAATGATCATGTTTATAAATGTTTTATGATCATGTTTATAATTGTTTCATGATCATGTTTATAAATATTGTATAATCATGTTTATAAATGTTTTATGATCATGTTTATAAATGTTTTATGATCATGTTTATAAATGTTCTATGATCATATTTATAAATGTTCTATGTTCATGTTTATAAATGTTTCATGATCATGTTTATAAATGTTATATGATCATGTTTATAAATGTTATATGATCATGTTTATAAATGTTTCATGATCATGTTTATAAATGTTTCATGATCATGTTTATAAATGTTCTATGATCATATTTATAAATATTCTATGATCATGTTTATAAATGTTCTACAATCATGTTTACAAATGTTATATGATCATGTTTATAAATGTTTTATGATCATGTTTGTAAATGTTATATGATCATGTTCGTAAATGTGTTATATGATCATGTTTATAAATGTTATATGATCATGTTTATAAATGTTCTATGATCATGTTTATAAATGTTCAATGATCATGTTATGTTGTACAATTATATTTATAAATGTTTCATGGATCATGTTTATAAATGTTTTGTGATCATGTTTATAAAATTAATCTTATATGATGATGTTTATAAATGTTCTATGATGATGTTTGTAAATGTTATATGATCATGTTTATAAATGTTATATGATCATGTTTGTAAATGTTATATGCTCATGTTGATAAATGTTTCATGATTATGTTTATAAATGTTCTATGATCATGTTTATAAATGTTCTATTATCATGTTTATAAATGTTCAATGATCATGTTATGTTGTACAATTATATTTATAAATGTTTCATGGATCATGTTTATACAATTAATGTTCTATGATCATGTTTATAAATGTTCTTTGCTCATATTTATAAATGTTCTATGATCATCTTGTAAATGTTATATAATCATGTTTATAAATGTTATATGATCATGTTTGTAAATGTTATATGATCATGTTTATAAATGTTCTATGATCATGTTTATAAATGTTTCATGATCATGTTTATAAATGTTCTATGATCAGGGTTTATAAATGTTCTATGAACATATTTATAAATGTTTGATGATCATGTTTATAAATGATTCATGATCATGTTTATAAATGTTTTATGATCATGTTTATTAATGTTCTCTCATGTTTATAAATGTTCTCTAATCATGTTTATAAATGTTCTATGATCATGTTCATTAATGTTCTCTCATGTTTATAAATGTTCTATAATCATGTTTATAAATGTTCTATGATCATGTTTATAAATGTTCTATGATCAGGGTTTATAAATGTTCTATGAACATATTTATAAATGTTTGATGATCATGTTTATAAATGATTCATGATCATGTTTATAAATGTTTTATGATCATGTTTATTAATGTTCTCTCATGTTTATATATGTTTTCTAATCATGTTTATAATTGTTCTATGATCATGTTCATTAATGTTCTCTCATGTTTATAAATGTTCTATTATCATGTTTATAAATGTTCTATGATCATGTTTATAAATGTTCTATGATCATGTTATGCTTCATGATCATGTTTATTAATGTTCTATCATGTTTACAAATGTTCTATCATTATGTTTTAAATGTTCTATGGTCATGTTTATAAATGTTTTATGATCATGTTCATATATGTTTTATGATCATGTTTATTAATGCTTTATGATCATGTTTATAAATGTTTCATGATCTTGTTAATAAATGTTTTATGATCATGCTAATTTATGTTTTATGATGTTTATAAATGTTCTATGATCATGTTTATAAATGTTTCATGATCATGTTTATAAATGTTTTATGATCATGTTTATAAATGTTTTATGATCATGCTTATAAATGTTTCATGATCATGTTTATAAATGTTTAATGATTATGCTCATCAATGTTTTATGATCATGTTTATAAATACTTAATGATCATGTTTATAAATTTTTTATAATGATGTTATAAATGTTTCATGATCATGTAATAAATGTTTTATGATCATGTTAATAAATGTTTCATGATCATGTTTATAAATCTTTTATGATCCTGTTTAATAATGTTTTATCATGTTTATAAATGTTTTATGATCATGTTTATAAATGTTTCATGATCATGTTTATAAATCTTTTATGATCATGTTTAATAATGTTCTATCATGTTTATAAATCATTTATGATCATATTTATAAATGTTCTATAATCATAAAAATATATATGTTCTATGATCATGTTTATAAATGTTCTTTGATCATGTTATGTTTCTTGATCATGTTTATTAATGTTCTACCATGTTTATAAATGTTCTATGATCATGTTTATCAATGTTCTATGATCATGTTTATAAATGTTCTATGATCATATTTATAAATATTTTATGATCATGTTTATAAATGTTTTATGATCATGTTTATAAAATTAATTTTCTATGAACATGTTTATAAATGTTCTATGATCATGTTTATCAATGTTCTATGATCATATTTATAATTATTATACTTCACGTTAAAATGCCATATTTTGATTGGCTAAGACGAGGGTGTCAATTTACTCTATCACATGGCTGAGCGGGTGACAATTTTTTTTAATGTTACCCTCTCGTCTAGACCAATCAGAAATCGATAATTCAAAGAACAATGAATTGAATTTACGTCAAGGAATTCAATACAATGCTTAAGTTGTACGTTTTGGCTCAGATTTTATTATCGACTGTTAAAATAAATAAAATAAAACATCTTGCTTGACTTTTGTTGTTTTTTTCTAATGCCCGTAACGTTATGAACGTGACGTCATAGAAAATACTTTTAGAATAAAAGTAATCTGTAAAAGCCAATAATGATAGGACATTCAGTATAATAAATTAAATAACACATAGCTGAGAGTGTGATAGAGCAGATTGGAACCCCTCGAAAAGGCATTGTCAACCTTGGCTTCGCCGCGGTTGACAATGTTTTCTCGGGTAACCAATCTGTTCTATCCCCTCTTAGCTATGTGTTATTTATATAATGTTTTATGATCATGTTTATAAATGTTTTATGATCATGTTTATAAAATTAATGTACTATGATCATGTTTATAAATGTTCTGATCATGTTTATAAATGTGCTATGATCATGTTTATAAATGTTCTATGACAATATTTTCAAACCATGCATGTTTATGTTTCAAAGTTTTCAAATTAAAAAAATCATTGAGTAATTGGTGTTATAAATCATATCTTGATGCTCTTATAATTTCAAAGGTCAAAGTATTGACATTGTAAAAAGTTCAAAATTTTATCATCATAAAAGTGAACATCTAACTGAACTTAAGCTCTAAATGGAAATAAATGAATGATTTAACATAAATGTAATAAGATTGTGTAAGTTATTGTATTAAATAGATTTTGCTTTATATGCAAATAAAAATATTATGAAAATATTCAGTCAAGTCATTGGGGATCAGACAAAATAAGCCTCAGACTTCATGGCAATTAAAATAATTAACACAAGACTACCGCACCAAACATCAGTAATAAAAAATATATGTACAATAAACCATACACCGGTTATCCAACTTGTTTAAGGTGGTCAACTCTCTTAATTAATAAAAAAAATTCAGGTGCTAAAACCATGAATACAAAAAATTACCTCTTTCAAATCTAAGATAAATGTCTTCTAAGCAGATATTTTCTCCTTTACACAAATTATTTCAGTTTTCAGATATTCAAGCAGCTGAAATATAATACAAAATGACATGAAAAAGGGTTAACACATAAATGATTTTGGTAATTATCATCTGAAATTAGGATATAAAATAAAAATATAACTTTACATATACAAACTAAATAAAGGATATTAAAACTTGCTATCAACCCAATTTGCATTGCGGAAAATGCATTTGACCCCCAATTTGCACTCAAGAAAAAAAAACAAGTGGAAGAGATTCTAAATTAGTCAGGTTCCACTGAAATTACTTTTAAATGTCAATAAAGTACAGCTCTGTTTTCTAACAATAGAAAACAATAAATGTCACAAATAACAAAACACAAATTAACAAAATCTAAATGTACAGCTCACTGATTGAAATGTCTAAATCGATTCTGTAATTTGAAACTAAATAAATATAAACTAACAAGAATAGATTTAGGGAATATAAAAAACTCATAAAACAATGGTTTGTGATATAATGGGCTTTCCAGACCATTGTCTTTGATTTTTACTTGACAATTATTGAAATACCAAGATGATTTACTTATCTAAATCAAGATATAAATAAACTTGAATTTAAATAGAAAATAAAACACAAACTTTATTTTATACACCCAACTGATCATTCAGTAGAAGTTTGGTTAAATTTGGTTGAGTAGTTTTAGAGGAGAAGATTTTTAAAGTTAGCAAATATGATGAACAAATTGTGAAAAATTGTCATTAAAGGACAATAACCCCTTAAGGGGTCAATTGACAATTTTGGTCATATTAACTTATTTGTAGATCTTACTTTGCTGATCATTTTTGCTGTTTACAGTTTATCTTTATCTATAATAATATTCAAGATAATGACCAAAAACTGCAAAATTTCCTTAAAATTACCAATTAAGTGACAGCAATCCAACAATGGGTTGTTTGATTCATCTGAAAATTTCAGGGCTGATAGATCTTGACCTAATGAACATTTTTATTCCCATGTCAGATTTGCTCTAAATGCTTTCGTTTTTGAGATATAAGCCAAAAACTGCATTTGACCCCTATGTTCTATTTTTAGTAACGGCGGCCATGTTTTTTGGAGGATAAAAAATCGAAGCACAAACTTTGTGCAAGATAATCTAAGGAACAATCATGCTAAGTTTCATCCAAATCCATTCAGTAGTTTCAGAGGAGAAGATGTTTGAAAAATTGTTAACGACGACAGCGACGACGGACGCGAAGTGATGAGAAAAGCTCACATTTCCTTTTAGGAAAGGTGAGCTAAAGAAGATTTGGTTTGATTGCCAAATAGATAACTCTCCACAAGAGACCAAACTGACACAGAAATTAACCATTATAGGTCACCGTACAGCCTTCAACAATGAGCAAAGCTTTTATAAAAAATCTTAAGTATGAATTTGGCACTCAACGTAGAAAAGAAAGTAATAAATGGTAGTTTTTTCCTCATACAATAATTCAGTGAAACATGCTTCGACAAGCTGTTATTGTATGTCCAACATTTCAATTCTTTAGAGAAAAGTTGACACCAACATAACCGAACTGTATAAATATTAATCTACATAGTTATAGTATTAATAGACGATTCATGAAGGTTTTACAAATTATTAATGTTGAAAAAATTAATCCCAGACTGTTTGTAAATGTTTATTGCAAAAATGTAAGTCCATCTACCAGTAAAATTCTCACAAATGAAAAAAATGTATTTTCATTATTTTGCTTCAGACATTATCTCTTAACCATAATAAAGCTTCTACAAATGTTTCATATAATTCTATGAAGGTTTGACAAAGTAAACGATATCTTACAAAATTTTAACAGCAGACTGTATCTACATGTTACATTTATAGCAAAAATATAGTATACCCAAGTCCTTTTATCATTGAAATATTAAATTTTATATATTTTGTTTTCATTGGATACTGTCTTTTGATAATAAAAATTCCTGTCTTTTGTGACAGAGTTGTTGATGACTGAAAGACATCAAACCATACACTGTCTTGAAATGTTAACAGTCCAAATATTAGAAAAATGTTATGACGAAAAATATGAAAAAAATAAAATAAAAAAAATATTCAAAATAATTCTCTGGATATTTTATTATGGTCAACACAATTTCATGAAGGTTTGACATAGTTATTGATGTAAACAAAGCTTTAAACATGTACCAATCTTTAACTTTAAAGCCGTCAGTGACAGATAGTTACAGCATACAATGTACAAACTTTGAAATTTGAAACTTGACAAAATTACCATTCTGATTCAAAATCATGTCAATATTAACTGTGCATATTGGTATTAATGGGAATATCATTTTTTTTTCAATCCAAAAGCAACATTTTTTTTGGATCAAATTAGGACTTGGCCCAACTTACCCCATTATGAAATCACAGTTCTAGAATCCATGGTCACTGATTGTGTGAATACTTAATATTTAAAACATAAAAGTATAATTTAAACGTTTTTTTCTTTTTTCCAAAATCTATGTAAAATCTGACTTACCATCCAACCATAAGAGTATAACTGCTTCTAAAGTCTTAGTTAATTACAGCGTATCAATGAAAATCGGATCAAATGAATGCATAATGAAATTTTACAAGCAAACTACGACAGCATCCTTTTATGTAACAATCAGTGTTCATTTCAAAGGGATATAAAACCTTTTCTTGATGGGAAATCTATAATTGTCTTTTGATCTCAACACAGGTAATTGGTAGATCTTGTAAGATCTGTCAACCTCAATAAACTGATGACATTCGTGTTTTTATGGAAATTACAAAGATATTTGTACACCGTTGAATATTATTCTGCCATAAAAATGCTTCTAATTTCATATTCCCGCTATAAGATGCCATTGGCATAAAAGTAATTCAATTATCCCTGATTACTCTGATGAATATGTATCTAAGTTGTAATCTAGTTTTTATTGGTATTGAATAACTACTGTTTCAATGTAAATTTTATAATAAGATAACTTAATTATAGATTTGTTAGACATGGTTTAGAGGTATGAAATGTTATCCAAAAAGGAGGATTTACTTGTGCAAACATTCAAAATATGTAAAAATGCAAACACAACACTAACCTAGCTTGCATATAGCAATCATTAAACACAATGACCAAAAGAATTAGTTTTGCTCAAGGATTATAAGATTATTATATGCATAAAGTACCACCCACCTCCCCCCTCCAAAAAAAAAAAGGTAAACATGTACAATTATTATAACAATGATATTATTATTTGGTAAACAGGAATGTAATTGCTATGGATGTGAAATAGAAATACACAAAATGTAGAATGCTAATATCTTTCACTTGATTAATAAATACTCTTAGATCTGTACTGTCTTTAGTGTGGTTGTTAGTTGTTTTTTGTGCTTTGTATCGTACTGATGAGTTTATAGTTTGTTCTTATGTTGTGCTGTTACACTACTGTGGTAGGGGAGGGGATAGTTGGAGCCCAGGCTAACATGTTTAACCCTGCTACATCCTGTCTTTTCCTGTCCCAAGTCTCAGGAGCCTCTAATTAAGTGGTTGTTGTTTGTTGCTATATATCATATTTAATTTTCATTGATTGATTTTTACATTAATCAGGCAATTAGTTTTCTCTTATGAATTGATATTACATCTATGTTGGAGAGTTTTCTCTCTGTACAATTTTAATTTATAAATGTTGATACCAAATTTTATTTGGAACAGGGGAATACAAAATTGTTCCTATGGAAAAGTTTAAAAAAAAATGGTATTGCATTTATTATCATAATTCATAATACAAATGGGCTTTATAATTGCTAACATCCATTTCATTTGAACTTTGATGGATAGTTGTCTCAGTGGCAATCATACCACAAAGTCTCCTTATTTATATATTTACCACATACAAATTTTGATCACAGACTGATGCAATATGTAGCTCTTAAACAAACACAAGAATTTCCAATATTTACATAGCAATCGTAGCTTTCATGATTACAATCTATCCAACCATTACTACAATGACTTAGGTATAAAATCTAGAAACAGTTCTATAAATTTACACCTTTGGAAAGACTATCACACTTTATAACTTTGCTTGGTTGTTAAACTGTCTGGAACACACAAAAACTTTGTATATTGTTCGATTGCATTTACAGGATGATGGAGACCCAATACTGGAATTTTTAGAAGATTGTGAAATGATTGCATTTGATCGTTTATAAACCAATATTTCAAGTATAATTTGTTTCACAGAAAATTGACAATATGCAAGACACAATCAATATAGTTCTGAAATATTTTATTCCCATTGATTTTATGGGAAAACTAATCTGACAATTCAATGCTTATGAGAAAAAAGCTTGAACTTTATCCCCTTCCATTGACAGGAATGTGGTGTGCCAAGGACTGTATGGAATGTTGGAAATAAGATTATTTTGTAAAAAGCTTTCTGATGTAAACAGACTACTTATTGTAATGGCATATGTTTGTATGGGAGGAGGGTCACAACAATTACATAAAATATAATAAAGATTATACATACAACATTGAGAATAACAAGCCTTGATGGATATATAATGTAACATTGAAAATTCATTAACATATACAATTCTTTAACATCTATAATAGATGTAAAAGAATTGCATAGACTTTAGATGAAAAGTGCTGATTATTAAGTTTGATTATTCTGTTTCAAAATTGACTTTGCATAATAATTTTTCTTGATAACCAAAAGAAACAAGAGGCTCATTACAGTTCATTACACTAATCACAGATGCTGTTAATTCAGTATTAAATACGTGCAAATCTTTGACAACATACAATTAAGATTAAGTGTTGTTATTCCTGTTACAATAGCATTACAGTAGTATTACTGTCAAGCATACAGTTTGTGTTATGATTATGGTGATTTTCATCCTACCATAAGAATAACATGTTCTAATTTAAAGTTGGCTTTTAATTAATACGATTCTTGTTTTATGCAACATTACCATAAAGGTAGAATTGTTGATAGTTCTAAAACAATTTTCAATTATATTCATCTGTTTCTAGCAAGCACATGAACTGACTTTGCTACAATAATTCACAGAAGACCTGTCTGTACATAAAAATATCAAATCATTTAACACTTTTAGGCTCTGATGCCACCATATCTAGAACATGTTTAGGAATTTGTCTGTGGGTTGCTGTCTAGTTGCTGTATATTGATCATCTATTTCATTAAAGAAAAATGTGTCATGGCTATGCATGTCAATTTCCCCATTAGATATTTGTCTCATTGGCAATTACGCCATATTTTCTTTTTAATTAAATCTATACCAACCATTACTTTATAAGTTAAATAAAAATCTTTTTTATCGTAAAAAAAAACAACACACAAAAACTTTCCTGCAGCAATTAACAAGGTATAATTTTCATACATATATGACCACCAATATGATAGAATACAGAGAATGCAAAGATAACTAATTATAAAATATATAAAACTTTAACTGATGACATGTGTACTTAATTTTTATGTGCATTTAAATATTAACATACTTTTCCTATTAAGCTTTTTGACACAACATTTAAAGAGATATTTTAAGCTTTAACAATAATATTTTGTAAAAAAATATTTTAACATGCAAGTTTCTATATACATGGAAATAAAACACAAAATGAAATCATCTTCAATATTATTCATACCTATTACAACATCTAGAATTTTTTTCTTTTTTTTTCTTGAAATATTGTGATAACTAACTGTTACTTAATCTAATTTAAACCTCCACTACATAATTTTGGTGAGTATCAAAATCATATTGAAATTAATTCATCATACAACAGGAATGTGTCAATACACCTTATCACTAGTTGTCCACAATTACCGGATATCACACAGGTTCCCGTAAAATTTTGACATCATAAAACAAAATATCTTACAAAACAAGGGAAAAGTGATTGTTGCATGTGTCAAAAGTTCAAGCGACCAGGTCAGCCGGGATTAGGGATAAGGTGTATAGTACATGGATGCCCAGCATGCACTTTCATTTTCTATATTTTATCTTTTAGACACCTAGAAGTTTATATTGAAATGCTAATTTGGATTAAAAATAGAAAGATCATATCATGGGGAACATGTGTACTAAGTTTCAAGTTGATTAGGCTTTTACTTCATCAAAAACTATCTTGACCAAAAACAATGACAGACAGACGAACAGACGGACAGACGAACAAACAGACAAATGAACAGACAAATGGACGCACTGACCAATCTAATTTAAAATATTTATAGATAGATAGTTTTCAGAAGTATTGATATTAGCATACCAGTTTTGATAATATTGAGCATTGATACAAGATTTAATAAAGTCAACTGATTGCTACCACATCCACTCAAACTAATAGTTCATTGGATAAAAAATCAAACCTACTCGTTACATTAATTTGGCAACAACAAAAACCAATTCAATTATGTATATGAACACACATCCCATTTAATAATATAAAATAATCCATAACATTGCAATTAAGCATCTTATGGTATCCTTTTACCATACATAGTTAACTTCAGTTTTCTAAACTAACTACCACTAAAGACTGCGGTTAAGAAAATGTTTTAATGATCACAAGCTATTGACCATTGATCATTATATTTACCACAAGCAGTGCTTTAAATCAATTTTGACAAGGGGAAGTAGTGTGCAGCAGACAAGATAGTGCCATACATCCTGAATACTGTAGAAATTGTCTTTTGTGAAGGAAATGACTTAAAACTGTTAATATTTTTTTTGGTACAAGTATGTACATAAGCAGAATACCGGTATTTAAGTTTATAATTACTAAAGGCTTGTGTTGCTCACCTTGGTCTATGTGCATATTAAACAAAGGACATACTAGAGGGATTCATGACAAAAATTGTGTTTTGGTGTAAGTGATGTGTTTGTAGATCTTACTTTACTGAAAATTCTTGCTGCTTACAATTATCTCTATCTATAATGAACTTGGCCCAGTAGTAAAAGTGGAAAATATTTTGTAAAAATTGACAAAATTTATGAAAATTGTTAAAAATTTACTGTTACGGGTAATAACTCCTTAAGGGGTCAATTGACCATTTTGGTCATTTTGACTTAATTTTAGGTCTTACTCTGCTGTACATTATTGCTGTCTACAGTTTGACTCTATCTATAATATTCAAGATAATAACTGAATTTTTTTCTTGAAATTACCAATTCAGGGGCAGTAATCCAACATAGGTTTGCCTGAATGGTTTGAAAATTTCAGGGTAGATAGATCTTGACATAATGAACCATTTCATTCACGTTAGATTTGCACTGAATGCTTTGGTTTCAGAGATATTCCCCCAAAACTGCATTTTCCCTATGTACTATTTTTAGCCATGTCAGCCATCTTGATTTTGCAGGCGGGGTCATCGAACACAATTTCAAAACTATTAACCCAAATGCTGATTATAGACACTTAGTTTGGTTAAATTTGTCTCAGTAGTTTCAGAGGAGAAGATTTTTGTAAAAGATTACAAAAATTAATGAAAAATTGTTAAAATTTGACTATAAAGGGCAATAACTCCTTAAGAGGTCAACTGACCTTTTTGGTCATGTTCACTTATTTGTTGATCTTAATTTGCTGAACATTTTCGCTGTTTACAGTTTATCTTTATATTTGATCATATTCAAGATTTCCTTAAAAAAACCAATTCAGGGGCAGCAACCTAACAACAAGAACTGAAAATTTCAGGATAGATAGTTCTTGACCTGATGACAATTTAACCCCACGTCAGATTTGCTGTAAATGCTTTGGTTTCAGAGATATAAGCCAAAATCCACATTTTACCCCTATGTTCTATTTTTAGACATTGTTGTCATCTTGGTTGGTTGGCCAGGTCACAGGACACATTTTTTAAACTAGATACCCCAATGATAATTGTGGCCAAATTTGGCTTAAAATGAAACAAAATCATGCGTGAAACAGATATACATTTTGTTTTATTATACTTTGAAAAATTTAGCAAATCATTCACTGTAAATTTACAGGCACAATTGAAGTTTAAACTAGAGGCTCTAAAGAGCCTGTGTCGCTCACCTTGGTCTATGTGCATATTAAACACAGGACACAAATGGATTCATGACAAAATTGTATTTTGGTGATGGTGATGTGTTTGAAGTTCTTACTTTACTGAACGATTTTGCTTCTTACAATTATATCTATCATGAACTTTGCCCATTAGTAACAGAGAACTATATTTGGTAAAAATTTACATAAATTTACCAAATTAATGAAAATTGTTAAAAATTGACTATAAAGGGCAATAACTCCTTAAGGGGTCAATTGACCATTTAGGTCATGTTGACTTACTTGTAGATCTTACTTTGCTGAACATTATTGCTGTTTACAGTTTATCGCTATCTATAATAGTATTCAAGATAACCAAAAACGGCAAAATTTCTTTAAAAATTACCAATTGGAGGGCAGCAACCCAACAACCAGTTGTCCAATTCATCTGAAAAATTCAGGGCAGATAGATATTGACTTGATTAACAATTTAACTTCTTGTCAGATTTGCTCTAGATGCTTTGGTTTCATAGTTATAAGCAAAAAACTGCATTTTACCCCTATGTTCTATTTTTAGCCGTGGCGGCCATCTTGGTTGAATGGCCAGGTCATCGGACACATTTTTCAAACTAGATACCCCAAAGATGATTGTGGCCTAGTAGTTTCACTGGAGATTTTGTAAAAGATTACTTAGATTTATGAAAAATGGTTAAAGATTGCCTATAAAGGGCAATAACTCCTAAAGGGGTCAACTGACCATTTTGGTCATGTTGACTTATTTGTAGATCTTACTTTGCTGAACATTATTGCTGTTCACAATTTATCTCTATCTATAATAATATTCAAGATAATAACCAAAAACAGCAAAATTTCCTCAAAATTACCAATTCAGGGGCAGCAACCCAACAACCGATTGACCGATTCATCTGAAAATTTTAGGGCAGATAGATCTTGACCTGATAAACATTTTTATCCCCATGTCAGATTTCCTCAAAATGCTTTGGTTTTTGAGTTATAAGCCAAAAACTGCATTTTACCCCTTTGTTCTATTTTTAGCCGTGGCAGCCATCTTGGTTGGTTGACCAGGTTACGCCACACATTTTTTAAACTAGATACCCCAAAGATGATTGTGGCCAAGTTTGGATTAATTTGGCCAAGTAGTTTCAGAGGAGAAGATTTTTGTAAAAGATTACTTTTATTAACGAAAAATGGTTAAAAATTGACTATAAAGGGCAATAACTCCTAAACGGGTCAACTGACCATTTTGGTCATGTTGACTTATTTGTAGATCTTACTTTGCTGAACATTATTGCTGTTTACAGTTTATCTCTAACTATAATAATATTCAAGATAATAACCAAAAACAGCAAAATTTCTTCAAAATTACCAATTCAGGGGCAGCAACCCAACAACCAATTGACCGATTCATCTGAAAATTTCAGGGCAGATAGATCTTGACCTGATAAACATTTTTACCCATGTCATATTTGCTCTAAATGCTTTGGTTTTTGAGTTATAAGCCAAAAACTGCATTTTACCCCTATGTTCTATTTTTAGCCGTGGCGGCCATCTTGGTTGGTTGACCGGGTCACGCCACACATTTTTTAAACTAGATACCCCAATGATGATTGTGGCCAAGTTTGGTTTGATTTGGCCCAGTTGTTTCAGAGGAGAAGATTTTTGTAAAAGTTAACGACGACGGACGACGGACGCCAAGTGATGAGAAAAGCTCACTTGGCCCTTCGGGCCAGGTGAGCTAAAACTGCACCTTTACAGGACCACTTATTTGGGGTTTTGGCTCTATTCCTTTGCTTACTTACTAGTAAAACTGAAAGTTTTGATTAAAAAAAAATTACACTCAACAAAAAAAAATTCAATGCACCATCAATACTTCTTTGTTAGCCCTCTCCCCCTTCAAAAACTGCCATTGACATTAAGTATCTCATAAAACAATATTAAAATGATATGAAACAAAGATTCTGGAATAACATATCAACTGGGAGATACATACTCAATAATTATGCAGATGATACTAGAATGTTGCTATAGTAATAAAGAACATTTTGCATAAAACAAACATAAACTTTTATCATGAAAGTTACTTCATTTCTTATCAAATTGTAAATTTGCATGCAATTTGTTGAAGAGGTTTTATAGCCATGATATATTGGAGTGGTTTTTTGTGCTAAAATAGTAATAATTTCAAAAAATAAATTGAACATTTATATAAAAAACATAATATTGTGTCAAACAGAAAACAAGACATGGTAATATGAAATCATGAAAATGTCGACATATAGTTATTATCCTAATCAGTTTCAAGCATTCAATTTTTTCTGTTGTTTTTACCATTAAAGCAGTCCTTAAATTGCTTTATACAGTTCTACTATACATTTTTTAATTCAATAAAAGTATTTGTTTTTTTACCATTTCCTACAAAAATTAAATAGATATAGTTACCCTCAAATTGTATATAAATCCTGTATCTTTCTTTTCTCCTTTCCTTCTCTTATTTGTACGTAAATGCTTCTTTTTTCCACAAGTAACCTTTAGTTCAAACTGAAAAATCCAATGGCTATAATGTAAGTTATGTCAATAAACCAATCACAACTACAACAAGAAAATGTTATTATTAATTAACATCTTTTAATCAATTTCATCTTAGTTTAAGAAACATTATGCAACTATTCTATGCTAAAGTCAATACCGTTACTCCATATGGTCAATATAACTTTTAATTAAAGAATGTCCCATGTGCATGGGCCCCATAATTCAATTGATTTTGTGAATAAAATACAATTAGTACAAATTAACAAGGTACCTGCGTTCAATAAACAATGCCTATCATAGTATTACTCTACGTTTTCAATACATTTAGTCCACACTTTATCTGACAGATATACCCCTATTCAACATTCAGTATTAAGTTCTTAACATCAATATCTGCTTTGTAAAGAATTGCTGATGTGGTCCTATAGATTTTATAGAAAAACAATAATTGTTTAATATTTTAAACTGTAGCAACTTGATGGGTGTTTGAACTGAATCAATTGAACAGATGAGGGTTCTTTTCAATTTCATTTATAATTGTAACAGTATTATTTAACTGCATGTTTAATAAATGGGGGGTCATTAAGGGAATTTGTTGTATGAGGAGTCTTACAGGGTAATTATTTGTTAAATTAGGGACCTTATATTACAGGGTATTTGTATATGAGGGATCAAACAGGGCATTTGTCTTTTTTTATATGAGGGTACTTGTTTATTATAAGAGGGATCTTAAATGCTACTTTTGCTATAAATTAATAAACTGCTAATACTTAGATATATTGCACCAGCATAGACCAATCATAAACTAAAACAATGCTTGTTGTCACCAAAACAGACATTGGAAATAGCGGCCTTATGTCTAACAGTCTCTAACCTTTGTAATCTTAATTGCAGGCATGATGAAAAAATATGAATGTATTAATTAGCATCTGATATCTAGCACCAATTTTTAACACATACAATTGATTCATTATTATTATTTGCTGAGTTTCAATAATTGTGGATTTCATTTGTACTAGAGGTTATTAGACCACAAATAGAACAATTCAATGAAGTAGTATATTCCCTTCAGGCTAATGTATGCAAATTTAGACACAACCATAGATCAAGTATTCGCAATAATAACTTGTTATCTCAATCCACAGAGATTGATACTCACTGAAGAAATAAATGAATCCTCAGTTATTTTCATATTTCAACTATATTCTTTGGATATTCATGAAAACCAGCTCAGTTTTTTCAAATACGAATTTCAAAAATGTCTTCGATACATAGCATAGTGGCATTTTTTTGTTATATTTATAATAATGACTGGTAGGTATAATGATTAAATTCAAAAATTACATTTTTGGGGGGATTTGAGTCAAAGAAATAGTCTTTTCAAATTAGAATAAAACATTACAGCAAAGTCCAAACAATCTTTTGCTAATGCATTAATTAATAGTTATCCCACAAGGACGCGGTATGTCAGTGTAAGATCACCCTGATGGCCGGAGGCCAGAGGGTGATCTTACACTGACACACCAAGTCCGACTTTAAGACGAAAAACCATTTACAATTCATAAAATCTAGTTTAGAACGCAACACAACCATATACTTTATATATTACTATATGATGTATACCCTTTTTGACCCCCAAACACGATGAGTAGATATCAAACCATGTCAACTCGCCCCACTTGCCAATCGGCCCACACTATATCGCCACTATATAAATATATCGTCCCACTCTTGTTTACAGACTTGCCCCACTTTGAAAAATTGTCAAATCAAATTGAACAATCAGTCTGAAAACTCACTTATTAACGAAAAAGGTTTAAACCCCACTGAATAAAGGTCTGACAACTCGCCCCACTTTTAAAAAGATCTTGCTTCCTTTAAGTATGTCAAATTACTATTATTTCGTATCCAGTCATCCTGGTGTAGTGGTATGTGTCTTGGCTTGATATGCTTAAGGTCTTTAGTTCGAATCCCAGCATATACACTGGATTTTTTCTACGTGAATTTTGATAGGTAGTCTTTTCCGTATAATTAATTATAAGTTTTATAGTGGATTTGACATTCCTGTCAAAATGTTACAGAACAAAGGAAAGCATACATAACAAAGAAACTCAAACTGGGGTGATCTGGTAGGGGTGATCCAGCTCAGATCACCCCTGTTGAAACAAAGCAGCTGGGATGTAATGATAGCATAACATGATTGGGATATAAAAGCTTTGTTAATATGAGGCAGGCATTACCAGTGAAAGGGGACAAATTCTGTATAGTTTATTTTTTTTAAATTTAAACACATTTTAACTTTTAAAATCTGTTTAAAAAGAAACGATTTTAGTTCTGTTGTTAGGAATTTTAGTTGTGACAGTATTTTAGTTAAGACATCATATTCAATATAAACAAAGAAACGCTATCATCGTTATTGTGTTTCTTCCTATATTTTACTGGACTTATTAATATATATTTCACTCAAAGTATCATGACTTATAAGACCGGAAGAAGGAAGTAGATTTCTGCGCAAATGGGGTAATTAAAAAAGTGACACAAAAAAGTTAACAATTTTGACTTCATTTGTACAATGAAAATTTCGGGAAATTTTCCTTTTTTAATTATTTTATTTTATTGATTTTTCTACTGCTTTAAGGGAGGACCTCGTCCCCTTATTATATTTCTTCTATAAGCAACAACCTATCTCATTCCTTTTACAGATTCTATTATGGTGTACTTCATCAAAGTGCACGGAAATTTTGTCTTCTACACTGTGTTTAAAAATACAACTGGAAGTTCAATATTTGAATTCAGATCAACAATACTTATTTTTTTACACTTTCTTTAGAGGGTGAGGCTAGACTTCCTTTGATTGTTCATTATTGATTTAAAAATGTTGACAACAGAAACAACTTAATTCTCATGTCACAGAAATAAGTGGCAAAAACTACAACTACTGGAGATGCCTTCCAAATGGCGTTTTTGAACTCTCCTTGTAAATCTACAATACATGTAATTAAGATTTCTTTAGAGTTCTTGTAAACATACAGTGCATCACCTCAAGCCCAGACTCTTTACGGTAAATTGAGGACATCAACCTTGCAATAAAATATTGACTCCCTGTTCAGACCTTAATTACAGAGCTTGTTGTTTTGATAAAACACTTTGTTGCCAAAATAAATCGTAATCAAAGAAGATAAAATAAGATCTTAACGGAATAATTACTGAAATTATCAGGTGAAAAATCAATACATCTTATCTCTCTACCTGAGTGAAGAATGAATAATGCACAAATGAATTAGAAATAATTAATTTTCTTTCCTTCAAAATAGAAGTACCTTAATTTTTTAATCAAAATAAATTCTTTATCATTCTACCTATTATTTCTTTTTACCTGTAAGATGGAACATAAAGTTCTACAAGTTTGCTACATCAGTACATAGTAAGAAGAACCAAGAAATGTATGTTTTTTATATCACAAATTGCTAGCTTTGAGTATCTTGCCCTAGAAACTCATGTTCAGTGTTGAAGCCTCAATATAAACATGTTGGAACAAAAACAAAAAAATACTTTAAACAAAAAACATAAATTGCCAATTTTCAACCCTTTTTAATTAAGGCACATTATTATTGATTTGTAGAGCAAATACATGCAAAATTATAAGGGCCAAAGTAATACATGAAAAGAAGTCACACAGAACTGAAGCTTGATCTACAACTCATCATTAAACACAAATGAAACCAAAAAAACACCTGACCTCAATACAGAGGATCAATTAAAGAGTCAAGAAAACAACATAGGAAAAATGGTATGACAGACATGGGTAAAACTATATGTTGAGGTAACTAAGAGGTGGAGGCATAAAAATATATATGCAGTGTGTGTTAATTTGTGTTACTACGTTTTTGATTGAGTTAAGCCTTCCAACTGATATTTTATAGTGTATCTTTCTATGTTAGTTTAGTTTAAATATATTTATTTATAGTGGATTGGGAAACAAGTCTTGCAACTTATATTAATCCCTTTCCACTTTCCACTTTCTATGTTGTTTACTGTGTATACTATTGATACATAGTGCTGAGACTTCTGACCTTGACTTTTAACTATGAACTTTGTAAATCATCTTATGCACTACCCATACCAATTATGTGTGCAAAATTTGTCAAAAGTTGTGAAACTTGTTCCTTAAATTGTACCTCACTGGTATGTATATTTATAAATTTAATATTTTTTTGATATTAATGCAGTATTATGTCAGTATATCATAAAATTAAATGAACAAAGTTTGATTTAGGAATCTGCTTATCACAAACCTATCAGGTTCTGAGAATCCAGACTCACTTAGTTTTTTCAAAATGGTGTGAAGGGTTTGTATGACATGTTTGTCCAACTTCTCCGTTGTTCACTTTTTAAATCCCATTACGTAATAAAAACCTTAGAAATTCAGTGAACGGTTGAGTATTTGACATGCATGTTTTCCTGTATTAGCTGTTTCCCAGACAAGATGATTGCGATAAAGACCAGGGAAACATTGATCAGAATATACAATCAATGATCCCTGTACTTATCATAAGACAGTAATGGACTATACTTGTCTTACAAACTCATCTCAATAATGGTCAAATTATTCTGTCTAACAAGATCATCTTATATACAAAATTAAAGATTTTTTATGGAATTACCCTTGACTTAACTGGATTTCTTTAAGTATTAATGTCATTATACATAACATGGCCTAGAAGAAGGTTTGTCACTTGCTGCGATTTATGTGTAGAAATTACAGAACAAAAAGTACTATCTCCTCACATCAGAAACCTTATTTCCATATCATGACAATAATTAACAGATAATATATGCTTATGACAACGTTTCCTTGGAGGTTCATAAAAAATCAGACAAAATCCTATTAATACGAAGTAAATTAATGGTTACAACACTGTAACAATCTTATAAGCATGATTAAATTGGTCTAGAAAAGGAAACTGGTTTTCTGTAAAGTCATCTAACTCATCTTCTTCATTGACAAATGGTAAGGTTCTTATTGTAAGATGGCTCTTAGGTAAATCTGATGTTGCATGGCTTATTAAGACATTTATATATCTGATTGATTCCTGGTGATTTTTGGTTTTCTATAATCACCATGATTATTACATAAACAAACTGAAGAGCTACTTATAATTCCCCCTAATTATAATGTTATATTGCTATATAAATAATATCCCTTGCCGTAATATAAAACTGATTCATATGAATTATCATGTAAACCAATAGATTTTAGGTACCATCTTATTTTGCCTTCCTGGACCACTTACAGTAATAAGTTTTTGAAATATTCACATTTTCTTGGTGTATTCATACAAGTGAATATCTTAGTTTTACATATATTCACATTTTTTAATTTATTTTTCCAATCATAAAATGACCTATGTTTACAGCATATTGCTAGGTTTATTGCAAAATTGACTTACATAAAACTTTTATCAAATATCACTTGCTACAGTGTTAAACTATACACATGTATAGCAAAATTTTAAATAAATAGATAATGACATATTAGATTAAGTTCGTAATATTTGTTCACCTATCAAATGAAGGAAAGAACAGTAATAACCTAGTGACTTATGAACTTGGCAATTTAATCAACACAAAATGGGTGCCATCATAGGCGGATCCAGGGAGGGGCCCTGGAGGGCCTGACCCCCCCCCCTTTCTTGGGAAAAATTTGGTTGATTATATAGGGAATCATTGAAGCATGACTGGAGCGGACCCCCCATAGGAAAAGTTCTGGATCCGCCACTGGCCATATGTGAAACAGGATCGTCATACCCTTTTAGAGAACCTGAGATCACAACTGGTTTTTGGTGGGGTTTGTGATGCTCAGTCTTCAGTTTTCTATGTTGTGTTTTGTATACTGTAGTTTGTCTTTTAGTCTTTTTCTTTCTCTGCCATGGCCTTGTCAGTCAGTTTAATTTTTGACACAAGTATGCACTTCACTTGTAGATATATCTTTCACCCCTCTTTTAGCCTACCTTGCTAAGAGATAATGTATATAGAATCATATTCAAAACAGTGTGGTCCAGGCCATTGATTGACGACCTAAATTATCCCATTGACTGGGACAGATTAAGTGAACGTTTGTCTGTAACAACCATTGCTCACTTCTTACTTATTATAGAATTTATACTGTGGGGTCACCAAAGGTTCTTTAAAACGCCTTTAATAATAAAATAATTCGAAAAATTATTCAGGAATAACCTTTATGTTTTGATTTATATTATTAATATAAATCAACACATTGTATTATTCCGGATTTGTTTTTCGAATTGCTTTATTTAGATGTTGAGAACCTTTGGTGACCCCACAGATTCAGTGTCTTTAACAAGTACATAGTGAGCAGTGATAGTTTCCGACAAACGTTCACCTAATCTGCCCCAGTCAATGGAATAATTTAGGTTGTCAATCAATGGCCAGGACCACACTGTTTTGAATATGATTCTATAATGAAGGGACACTTATATTTAGCAGACATTTCCAATTGGTAAACTCATTTCTATATACTGTAAAATTGAAGAAAAAAAATACCACAGTTTATTGAAGGTCTGCAATAATAAAAACTTGCATTCATGACTTCAGCAGTGATTTTTGCTACTTAAAATTTTTGAAATTTCATTAAGTAGATTTTGAGTCTAGAGGTCAAGGAGTTGATACCCCGCTCTACCAGGTGAACTTGAATCCAATCTTAATTGACATATGATTGTCAGTTTTCCTATCAAAGATTGGTGGTTTTCTCCAAGCACTCTTGCTTTCTCAAACAATTAAAACTGGCCGCTACAAATTAGCCCAAAACTGGTGCTTCAAAGTGGCGATAAAACACCAACAATCAATCAATTAGAGGTAAAGAATTTAAAAAAATAATTGCACCTATTCATTTCTTAATTTACAGAAATTAAGGGTGAAGTTTATGAAGTATAACCATGGCCAAACCTATCAAATTTAAATTGATCAAGTGTTAAAAAGAGCAGTGAAAGATATCATTGAAAGGGTAACATATATAAACAAACTGACAATGCCAAGGCAAAAGTTGTTCTTTTTTCATTTTTATACATCTTTTTTTAATCAATAAGTTTCAGTTATTCCTTATCAACATTCAATGCCTCAAAATATTAAAAGAAAAATATTCAACAATTCAAAATTGAAATTTGTTTTTAAAGTTTTCAGACAGAATGAAAAATAAATTAAACTCTTCATACCTTTCTACCAAATGAAAACTGTCTTCTGTTAGATCCAAGTACTCCACTTTCTTACAAATTTATTCTCTGCTGTGCTAGTCAAAACACTGAAAAGACAAAGAATGACAAGAGTGAAGAAACCCTTGAATCCAGTCACTAATCAATTCTTCTTGGTAAATACAACAGTTAACAACGTGATTTGCATTTTGTATATGATGGTATATTCCCTATCAATACATATACCACGGAAGACCAATAGATGCCTCCGTTAATGACCAAAAATCAATGATTCGTTTTGCCAAATTAGAAAGTTGTGTCCGAGTTAAAGGGATTCCATATGGTACGGATGACAGTTCTAATTCAATTTACTTGTCATGATACATTGCTCAAACTAAGTTAAAGATCGGAGGGAAAATAAGCTAGGATGTGTCTTTCACAAGTGAAAACTGTCTCAGATATGTTTATCTTTATGTCAAAATCATCACAGATGCAAAAGGCTTAAAAATTTCTCTTACACTCACTGATGAGTGCTGCAAACAACATCTTGGTAATTTGTTATTTCGTGAGTTTGATTTTAATGGCAGATCATCTATTAATTCATTCATAACAATTTTAAACAGTGGTAATCTAGAACTTGTTCTTTAGTATAGAGAATTGTCTAGGTGAGGGATGAATGTTAACCACTAGTTGTGTTTGCTGTTTTTGTGTTGTTAAGTTGCTGTCTCATTGATTATTCATCCAAAAGGACCTATAAAGCGGTGATTTTGGCTATGCCTTTAAGCTTGCTAATGTTTCCATTGCTTCATTTGTAGAGGTATTTACAAGTGTACCACCCACTGATATTCTATGCCTCAGTGAAAGTAATCCTGTTCTGTTGGGTATAAAAGCTATATTCCTCAATGAACTTGAACTTTAGATACACTATCTTGCCTAAATGTTTTCTGTCTTTATATATGGAATTCATTGTATTTAATAATTTCAAAATTGAGTTAGAAGGATTTTTCTTAACAGATTTCCTCAAATTAGTAAATTTCGGACTGCTCTCAAAATTACTTTTTACAAAAAGAAAATATACAGTTTATCTGATAACCATGTATATTGTCTGCAAAACACAATGTTTACTTAAAGGAAGCCAAAACAAATTACTTCTTGTCGGTCTGCAAATTATCTCAACAAAGTTGATTTCCAATTCTTTGGAATCACTTGATCCATTTTATAGCAAATAAATTTTACAGACAAAAAAACTTAGATATGAACACATTTTGACATTTAAAAAGAATACAGTCGTAGTTCCTGCTTATACTCAAATATTGAGCTTAAATTGCATTTTATATGACATTTAATATTAAATATGTCCTGCCATTCATTTTTTGTTTAGAAGGTCTTATCCGGTTTCTGTAAAATCCATCCATGAAAGTTAAAAATCAAATTGGTGTTGCATCAGTCTTATGTAAGAGTCCATATCTTATACCTATAAAATTTTAGCATGCATTGTTATTACAGCTCTGTGTAATATTTCAACCCATTTTTCCGTCTACTTTTTTTTGAAAATTACAAACTCTTTTTTAAGTAGAATAAACCACCGTAAATTCAAAATTTTTGACATGTACATGAAAACCAATGTATAGGTTTCTCAAAAATTTAAAATTGCATATTATGTGTTGATAGCAATATTTGTACCCTGTTGGCTGGCAGTCAGGATCATTGAAATATTACTCTAAGAATGTTTGTTAAGATATTAGTCATAGAGTTTCAGATGAGAATTTTTTTTCTAAAGATAAGAATAAGACAATGAATGCCTAGTTGTTTAAACTATCCTGTTTATCCAGGTATTAAGTAATCTAAAAGGTTTCCATTTAAAAATACAAGAGTGCACATGCAGAAATGTCTTGCCTTCTTTACTAATCATTGATAATATGCTGATAGTCCTAAATATAAAGCTTTATTATAACTGTCACATAAACTTAAACAAGAAAACTAAACATTGACCAATGAACCATGAAAATGAGGTCGAGGTCAGATGAACCATGCCAGGCAGGCATGTACAGCTAACAATTCTTCCATACAACAAATATAGTTGACCTATTGCATAGAGTTTAAAAAAACCAGACCAAAACACACAAACTTAACACTGAGCAATGAACTGTGAAAATGAGGTCAAGGTCTATTGAAACCTGCACAACTGACAAATAGATTATAAAATATTTCCATACACCAAATACAGTTCACCTTTTGCAGTCTTCATACTGAACCACAGGCCAAGCAGCCCAGGCTTGTAAAATTATTCTTGACACCTGCCAGCTAGGCATGTACACCTTTCAATTATTTCATACACCAAATATAGTATACCTATTGCATACAGTATAAGAAAAACAGATCAAAACACAAAAACTTGACAATAACCACTGAACCATGAAAATGAGGTCAAGGTTAGATGACACCTTCCAGTTGGACATTTACACCTTAGAGTTCTTCCATAAACCGAATATACTAGACCTTTAGCTGATAGTATCTGAGATATGGACTTGACCACCAAAACTTAACCTTTCACTGATTCATAAAATGAGGTCGAGGTTAAGTGAAAACTGTCTGACGGGTGAGGACCTTGCAAGGAACGCACATACCAAATATAGTTATCCAATTACTTATAATAAGAGAGAATTTAACATTACAAAAAATCTTAACTTTTTTTCAAATAGTCACTGAACCATGAAAATGATGTCAAGGCCATTGGACATGTGACTGATGGAAACTTCGTAACATGAGGCATCCATATACAAAGTATGAAGCATCCAGGTCTTCCATCTTCTTAAATATAAAGCTTTTTAAAAGAAGTAAGCTAACACGGCAGCTGGATCAGTATCCCTATGTCGAGCTTTCTGCAACAAAAGTTGTAGGCTCAACAAAAATGCTTAGCTGAGCACAGCTTGATACCAACCCTTAACAGTTGAGGTCAATTTGGAAACAATATTCAAGCTTGATACTGTGTGAATTTTTATTGTGATCAAATTTTGACATAATACAGGTTTCTGACACAAAATAAATGTGACCAAAGATCTTACAAATCTATTGTGCAATACTGAGCAATTGCAGATTTCTTCTTAAACTTTTTAAAAATTTGAAATTTGAAAAACTTTGAAAAAATTGAACCCCTTAAAAAATGGGGGAAAAATCCCCCCCAACTTTAAAATTTTTTCCCTTGGATCAGATAACACCCTCAAACTCAATCCCAGCCTTTCCTTTTTAGTATGGAACCTTGTACAATATTAGAGAGATTCATACACTTAAACACAATTTATTGTCTGGAAACTACAACTAGAGGCTCTAAAGAGCCTGTGTCGCTCACCTTGGTCTATGTGAATATTAAACAAAGGAAGCAGATTGAAAATTGACTACAAAGGTCAATAACTCCTAGAGGGTCAATTGACCATTTCGTTCATGTTGACTCATTTGTAGATCTTACTTTGCGCACATTATTGCTGTTTACAGTTTACCTATATCTATAATTATATTCAATATAATAACCAAAAACAGCAAAATTTCCTTAAAATTACCAATTCAGGGGCCGCAACCCAAAAACAGGTTGTCCAATTCATCTGAAAATTTCAGGGCAGATAGATCTTGACCTGATTAACAATTTTACATCATGTCAGATTTTCTCTAAATTATTTGGTTTTTGAGTTATAAACCAAAAACTGCATTTTACCCCTATGTTCTATTTTTAGCCGTTTAGCTATTTTACCAACATAGATGGAGTTAGAACTTTAGAACATCATAAAACAGAAGCAATTTACATTGATAATTCAGCAGCATTTATCAATAACTTGATACCCAGGAACTGATAAAACAACACAATCCATAACTGGTAAATACTGATGGAGTCTATTGATCAAATGAAACATTCCATTTAGTCATTTTATTGTATTGACCATTTTATATATCAACCACAATGTATCATTTTCTTGTCAATCTCAACAAACAAACCTTAGCATTTAATTGTAGTTTTACATGAAACATTTTAGTTTGGTACAGTAAATCTAGTCATTGATTATAAATAAAAATCTAAGTGTTGAAAGAAATACTTTGTGTTAAATCTTTAGAAATAGTGTTGCAACATCTTGCTTAATTGTGGCTTGTATCTGTTTTATCCATTTTTTAAAACAATTTCCTTTAAGATGCTCATATCTTTGCATCATAAAACTTGACAACAAAGCTGAACATTTCTAATGGTGTATAATATCAATCTATTTTGGGCTTGCCTAACAAAATACTATTTATGGCATAAAAGTTCATTATCATTTATGTTTTTAAAACTTTTAACACTTTTAATAAGAGATTAAAAGAGGAAGCTAAAAAAATTAAACATAAAAATAGACACATTCACCCTAACTAGATAACCCCTTTTTGGTTAAGTTTACTGGCTTTTTGTGGAAATAAAATATGCAAAAGTTTTAACAACTGCATTTTGTCTTGTTGGGTTGCAGTTTTACTGACATACATGCCTCATCTCTTCTTATTTATAAACCAATAAAATCAGTAAAATAAATATATTTCTTTGAATTGTTATCAATTGTAAAAATCCTGGTTTCGATTGAAAATACTTGACAGCCTAAAATGTCGATTTACAATGGTGAAAATCTGCAGTTGTTTCAAGCTGATGAACAATCTGACAATGGATCAATCTGCAGCCATGACAAAATTTACACATGGAATTAATTTGTGTAATCCATAAAACTTCTCCAATCTGACAAGCACAAACCATTTCATTAAATTGTATATTGCATGCATGTACTTCAAGAACACTGAGTATGAAGCCATCACAAGTAATGTCAATTTCATATGACGCAATCTGCCATTGCTGCAGGCAATCAAATTAGTTTTTCATAAAAGTTTTAATTTCTATAAAATTTTAATGAGAACAGGAACTATACACTTAATTAACATAGGGAAAAGTTCTACTGATCTTTAAAAAAATCCATAATATCAATGGATGTATGTATAAAAAAGTATGATGGATGAAAGATAAACATGTCATGAAAAACTATGAAAAACTCAATTTATCAAACAAAATGGGATCCTGCTAACACGTTTACTCCCCCCCCCATTCTGTATGTATGTGCCTGTCCCAAGTCTGGAGCCTGCAATTCAGTGGTTTATGTTTGTTGATGTAAATGTATTACATATTTTTTTTCTGTTCATTTCATGTACATAAATTAGGCTGGTAGATTTCTCGTTTGAATTGTTTTACAATTGTCATTTCGGGGCTTTTTATAGCTGACTATGCGGTATGGGCTTTGCTTATTGTTGAATGCCTTATGGTGACCTATAGTTGTTAATGTTTGTGTCATTAGGTCTCTTGTGGAGAATTGTCTCATTGGCAATCATATCATATCTTCTTTATTTTAATAAAGAAAAAGATTACTGTTCTTCTAAACAGCTGTATGTTGATGTAAAATGCTCAGATGTACTAGCAAGGTTGGGTGAGTAACATTAAAGTTAATATAATTCAATGATGCTTGCAGAATATATGTCAAAGGGGCGTACTTATCTTTATTTTTATCAGTGACTGTTACAAATATAATATCAAAGGGACCTACTTTTGATTATAAACTGTTATAAACCTTTAGATAAATGCATCTTCACAACAAACTTTATGATCAGTGGCAGATCCAGAAATTGTCAAAAGTGGAGGCCCACTGACTGCCCCTGTCCACCTAAATCCACCTCTGATGATTGGATGTCACTTAGAATATGAAAGAAACACTTACTCAGACATAAAATCAATATATACAAATCAAACTTAAGACACTAAGTCAGTCAGTAAATGATTAAATATGGGACATGTGAGGTACATGATGTTTCAAAAAAAAATTGCAATTCTGAAATTAGATGGCTGATGGCTTTGTGTCAATCAGTTTGTCAGAATTGACTGTGACCAATGATTTCCCTCTTATTGTAAAGTCAAAATTTATGGATTTATTAAATCTAGACCATGTAGACTATGACTGAATTTTATAAGGGTTTTGCTCATTGTTGAAGGCTGGACAGCAATCTTTTATTTTATTTGAACTTGGAATTATTTTTAAATATGGAATTTGCATAATTTCTTGTGCTTGAAATTTTTAATAAATTCCATGTTTATTTGGTATTATAATCTTTTGAGCCTTTTATAACACTTTCCATACAATGTATTTTGGTTAGATAGTGTTGTGCCCGGCACAGCACATTCTATTGAAAATTTACTATCTTCTTTGTAATAGAAAGTGTTGTGCTCAGCAGAGAACATTTAAGTATAGAATAAACATGGAATTTATTAAAAAAATTCAAACCAAAAATTTATGTAAATAAAAAAAAAAAAATGATAATAATTCCAAGTTCAAATAATAGCCTGTTATCATTAAATCTGTGTTGAAATAGATGTTTCATTGGCAATCATCATCTTATTTTTAAATGTCTCAATCAGTTTTGTATTTTTGTGATAACAGCACTTATCCAATAACAATATTTGATCATATAAAATTTCACAAAAACAGTTAACAGTTATTCTATTAGTTTATAAAGATTATTCATCAAAAATATTGCCTGAAATGTTGGTCTCAATCATACCCAAACGTATTGTGCAAAATGATGATTTGGTCAAATGTAACCAGGTTAAATAAAAAAACTACCTTTCCAGTCAATTCTGCTTAAGAAACCACCTGTGTTTAGCAAACACTTGTGTTCTAAGACCATTAATTTTAGGTCCTTCTTTAGTACATTTCAAATAGATTGAACCTGTATTAAAAGACCACTTGTCTTATGAGACCACTTTCATGCTCTCCTTGAAGGGGGCATTAATAACAGGTTTAAGGTTATGTGTCTTCAAAATTAAAAATAAATATACCATAGTTATTTTTGTAATTATTTTACTGTCTATTTTTAAAACTTCACATATATATACATTTAACTTTAGCCAACATAATATCTTTACTAGATAAAATAATTTTAACTAAACAATATTGTATTTGATAATAAAAACAAAAACTTTTTGTTGTAAGTTACAAGCATAACTAAAAGTTTCACATTGCATGCTTTCAATTCATAAAACTAAATAATCACACTCACGTAAAATAGAATTAAATATCTTCCTTAGATAGATAACATGAAACATGCATTTAAATCAACGTTTTATGCTTTATTGAATATCACCAATTATAATCAATTTAAACGTAAATTTGTACATGTAAAATAGCAAATAAGTATGGTAATATATTTTTCACCTACTTTCCGATATATTGTCATTTAAAATACATTGGGGTTAAGTTTATCTGTTTTAAATGATAAGGTATATATTTCAAATATTTCTTCATATTGCTTTACAATCAGTCAATAAGACATTGATGAACTGATTGGCCCAGCTAAAAACAGTACAGTAATTCACTTAGGTTTTAGTCCTGTGAGCTAATAAGAAGTTCCTACTCTATATATTTCATTGATAGTACACATCTAAGCTTCATTCGCACAAATTAGGTCCGAGACCACAATTGTTGTCCCTTGATTTTCATTGTTCACGAATATAGTCCCTAGTGTTAACAGTGGGTTACTTGCCAATAATTTTTATACCCCTTCCAAATTTATTTCTCCATGTTTAATGCCTCAAATTGTATTAAAGTAGGGGGGTGAAATTACACTTTAAAAAAATTTGGGTCAAGAATTTTACAGGAAAGTAGTGATTTGGTCCAGATAAAAAAGGTTAAAAATTAGCATAAAATATAGGAAAATATATGCCGTTACTACTAGACAATAGCACCTGATGATAATAAGCCTGACCAGTTTCGGTCCTTTAAGGACCTTCTTCAGAGGCTGAATGGTTACTTGTGTTTTTGGATTGCTTATACACTTTTCCATTGACAGTTGACATTACCGGCGGTTCAGACTGATCCATTTGTCCGTTACTAGGGTGATCAAGTGCATACCGGTGGTTGTTTTAATTGGCGATGTAGTAAAGCAGGCGGTTTTGTTACCGGCTGTTCAGATAACCGGCGGTTATGTTAACCGCCGGTTGTGAAACCCGGCGGCTGTGTCAACCGTCCGTGATGTCTACCGGCGGTAGTGTTAACCGGCAGTAGTGTCAACCGGCTGTTGGGTTAACCGGTGGTTTAGTAAAACAGACGGTTTTGTTAACGGCTGTTCGTATAACCGACGGTTGTGTTAACCGACAGTGGTATCAACCGGCGATTGTGTGAACCGGCCAGGGTGACAACCGGCGGGAGTGTTAATTAACCGTGGTTTGAACCGACGGTTGTGTTAACCGACAGCGGTGTCAACCGTCGGTAAGTTTAAACGTCGGAACGGTGAACCGGCGGAATGGTTGACTGTTAGAGAGGTTGTCTCGTGGATGGGTAAACTGGTTTATCAACTCTTTCTATCCTATTAGGTCCAAGACCACAATTGTAGTCCCTTGATTTTCGTTGTCCACAAATATAGTCCCTAGTGTTAACAGTGGGTTACTTGCCAATAATTTTTATACCCCTTCCAAATTTATTTCTCCATGTTTAATGCCTCAAATTGTAATTCGGGGGTGAAATTACACTGTACAAAAATTTGGGTCCAGAATTTTACAGGAAAGTAGTGATTTGGTCCAGATAAAAAAGGTTAAAAATTAGCACTTCGGAAGCTGTCAAAGGATTTCAAGACACCCTAAATCCATATTTTGAGTTAGAGGCGATGAAGTTTTCTATAATTTTGATATAACTTGTCCCAAAAGTAGTACAACACACTGTAAAAGTTTCATTGAGAAAGCGCAGGTGGGATTTTTTTTATTTTCATTTATGTTCTAAAAGAAATGCACTACAAATTAATTGTGTTCTCGGACCAAATAGCTAATGATAAGATATATATTCAATGTTAGTACACATATTAGCTTCATTCGCACAAATAGCTAATGATAAGAAGTTTCTACTCTATATATTCATTGATAGTACACATCTTAGCTTCATTCGCACAAATAGCTAATGATAAGAAGTTTCTACTCTTTATTAAACATATCTTATATTCAAGATAATAGCCAAACCTGCAAAATTTCCTTAAAATTTCCAATTCAGGGGGAGATATAGAATTTGACCTGATGAACATTTTTATTAATGGGAGATTTGCTCTAAATGAATTTGTTTCAGAGATATAAGCCAAAAAGTGAGCTAAAATATAACTTTACCAAAATATGGTTTCTCTTGGATGTTGATATCAGTGTGTTTCACTTAACAATATTGCCAAATTGTTTACCTTGTTAACAAACAAATCAACAGGATACTTGGGAAATTTTACAGCTGTATACCAACAATAACAGGACACTTAGGGAATTCACTGCTATGTACCAACAACAGAATTAATGAAGAACTATTCACATTTCTCTGGCAGTAGGATGATTACATGATTCCCCTACAGATTTCATTGCTGGTCCGTATTATGTAAATCAAACATAGTTAATAGGATGAATATCTCAATACCTTTCAATCAAAATATTGGTTTTCTCTTTTGAATTGCTTTATATTTTGACATATAGGCCATTGAACTATAGGGTATTGTTTTTCCTCATTCTTGAAGGCCTTACCATGACCTGTACTGATTGATGATAAGTCTGGACAAACATTGTCATTTAGGTGCCTTTTATAGATGACTATACAGTATGGGCTTTTACTCACCTATAGTTGTATAGTTGTTAATTTCTGAGTCGTTTTGGTCTCTTGTAGAGAGTAGTCTCATTGGCAACCATACCACATCTTCTTTTTTATAAGATATTTTTATTAGTTTTTCAATTAGCTTTGTACTAGCTTTCAAAGACTGTGCGTTCAATTATATCAGTACTAATTTGTGTCTGTTTTACTAAATGCAAGTTGCTTTGATGCTTCATACCAATCTATAGAGTTTGGCCTTTTCCAACTAATTTTTATTGTTCTTTTGTTGTGCTGTTACTATACTGTACCAGGTTAGAGGGAATGTTGAGCGCTTACAAACATGTTGTTGTTTGTTGATGTGGTTCATAGGTATTTCATATTTCTCGTTTTTTTTTTATAAAGGTTAGACTGAATAGCTTACTGTTCTATGTGCACCAAGGCTACATGTTGGAGGCCATACTTTGGCCTATAATTGTTTACTTTTTTACAAACTGTGACTTGGATGGAGAGTTGTCTCATTGGCATTCATACCACATCTTCTTAAATCAGGGGTTGAAATTAGCGCTGGTCCGGTGGTCTGAGACCAGTAGAATTTTCATCCAACTAGTAGACTTTGTCAGCTGGTGGTTTGGTGGACCAGTAGAGAATTGTCCATAAAAATCACTGACAGCTTGGCAATCTCAAATCATTTACCAAAAAAAATACCTGCGAAATAAATTACCCGTACTAGGAATGGGGGATGGTTTATTATTTATATTAGTGTTTGTCGAATGAACGATATTTTTTAGGACTGGTAGATTTGAGTCCACTGGTCGGGCTGGCCAGTACACAAAAAAGATAAAATTCGACCCCGGTATATTGATTTACCACAAAACATTCTATATGTGCCTGTTTTTAGTGTCAGTATATGGATAGCTGTCTATGGTTCACGTCTGTCATATTTGTGTTTCAATAAATGTTAAGGATAACTTAAGCTTACACTGAAACTGAAGCTTACACTGAAACTGAAATTTGTTTGATCTATTTCACATCATGTCATGCCTTTTATAGCCTACTTTATGGTTTGTGTTTGCTCATTATTGATGACCTTTCAGTGACCTATTGTTGTTTAAATTCACGTTATCTAGACTCCTGTGGATAGTTATCTCATTGGCAATCAAACCAAATCTTTTTATTTTTATATTGAAAAGTAATTAGTTTTTATTTTCAGTTGATTTCTAAAATATCTCCAGAAAGGCAGTAAAGACAATTGGGCAGACAGATGAAGAATGATGTGGAATAACAGATAGATTGATGAATAGATGCCATCTAAGTAATATGTGGTAGTGAGGGACAACAAGGGGTCCAACTTTGATTAACTAACATAAGTGTTATAGAATACAAAGACAAATTGATAGGTGTTTAACACCACTTTTCAACACCATTGATCTATTTCTTGGAGACTAGTTTTTATTAGTAGAGGAGCCAGAGTTTCCAGAGAGAACCAATGGAACTGAAACTGACAATCCTAGTCAATTAAGAGTCCAGTGCACCTGCCGGAGAGGGATTCCTACTGGCAACATCAGTGGCTTGTGATACACTAGTTTGACTACTTAAACCACTGGCACACTGAGGATTTCTTGTAAAATCAACATATAAACTTGTGTTCATTCTCTTTACAACAGTGAAAATAATGAAACAATATTATCAAGATATCAAATTTAACTGCAGAAAACAGAAGACTTACAACATAGTCCAGATTTATGATGGAAATTTCTTACCTCAAACTAAATTTCTATGGTAACATGAAACCTGAACTGGACAAACTGGCAGTGGCAGGAACTATGTTAATCAATGCCTCACATGACTGTATCTAAATATCAATGCTACAAAGTAAAAGTTAGATATTATCATATAAAGACACAGAAAACAAACATATCAGTCTTACTAAAGCCAACCCCCACTATCGACTTGCCTTTGTCCAAATGTAAGTGGGGGCTAGCTTTAGTCAGACTGCAAACATAGTTAAGGAATGATGAAACTTTTGTTTGTGCTTTGCAGTGTGAAAGATTTGTCACAGATTTTCACGTATATCTTCCTAAAAATCATCTGCCCATTTTTTTTTCAATTTTTTATGTTGTTCATATTTTACACTGTCAATAGATACAACAAGAATAGTTTCATTATTTCAATTCTGATCAATATTTGTAAAATAACGTCATTTTATATCTAATTGTTTACATGAACTGAAGATTAGGCTGAAGGATAGTGATGGGAGCCTGAAGGTCTTGTCACTATATTGTGATGCAGTTTTAGGAGTGATGAGAATTATTTAAAATGTATTTACAAATAGCTAATACCAATCCTACAACCTCTGGTTTAGAGCAACAACAATTTGTGACTTTTATTATCATGCATTTCAAGGTGCTATATTTTCCAATGTATATGTACTGCAATTTCTATAAAGCTAAATTAACTTGATATAACAGTTACACCATGGATCAGGTGTGTATAGTATAACAAAGTCAGGTCAATTTGACCATTGCTTTAACCTTTAATTCCCATGATAGTAAAATCTTGTTCAATTTGTGTCCAGATGAGAACTTTTGTACCGTGACAGCGTAAGACCTAATCAAACTATGGTCAAACTTGGTATGCTGTTTCCTCATTGATTGGATGGGGATAGTTCTGACCTTGACCTTGACCTTTTGACAACTATGATATCAATACTGTATATAATTAGTGTCCATCTTTTTTATTTATATTGTTTGCTTTTAATCACAGTGGCATTGTTATAGATCAAGAATATTGTATTGTTAGACAATTTTACTGTTTACAGTTACTGCATGTCTATTACTTAAAAAGTTTTCAAAAATTATGAGATTTTAGGATAATCTTTATCACAAAAGATTAAATATGTGTTACTAGCAACCACAAAAATAATGGTATTATAGAATACTTGATTCTAACTATTCTTTCTGTATTTAGCAAAAAGTATAAAGAACACCAGCAGCGTAATTTTAAGTACTGAAATACTGACAATGTCTGCACTTTCATACCTCAACTATTCAATAATATAGCTTTTTTAATGTTTAAATTCAATTTCACTACTTTTGATAACAACATTAATAAAAAGGAAACAATTATCTTGTCAAAGACATTCAGTCTATCAGAAATTTGTTTTTCTTTTTCTCAGGAAGTCAACAACAGTCTATACAAATTGGTTCAACATTGATTTTTTGGGGCAATACCTTCAGGAGACCATATCAACGTTTATTTATATCGTTTTCAATTAAAATAATGTTCTTCTCTTGGAAGTAAATGGATATTATAAAGATAAAGAGAACCGACTGTAACTGATTGTTCAAGGACTGACAGTTACCGATAAGTATACTAGCGGAAATTAAACATAGGATTTTATTTCCTCAATTTGGATGTCCCTGAAGCCACAAGAAAAAACACATCTTTCAGACTCACAATTCTTACAGCAAAGATATAATTGTGAAATAAATATCGTCCCATAAAATTCTCTACTGACAACGCATTTCCGTTGCTAGGAAGTTTGAGCCATTTCTAACCATCAAAGTTATGATGTAAATATATTTTTTGGGCAAAGAATTATTAAGGAATCAATAGTAGCTAGGATGCAAAGTAGTTTTATGGACATCTATGGATATTAAACTGATATATACCGAACAGCAGCCTCGTTCACTAAGAATTAGCCATATGTACAATGCAATTTGGTGATTTTCAAAAAGGAAAGGAAACCAATGTATATAAAATCTCTGTTAAGAAGTGTGCTGTTAAAATTATTAAACAACAATCAATCAATCATGATATTTTTATTGTGCTAAAATCAAACGCTAAATGTTTATCAATTGCAGTGTTTTAACTTGGACCACTTGGCCACTGAAACAACTAATAGACATCATATTTTTGGGGGGTTGTTGTCTCACTGACATATACCCCACATCTTTTTACATGTATATTCATTAAATAAAGAATAATATTCATAATCTATAATAAATAAAGCCAAACCTGTTGAGATCACATGTTAACTTTCTCTAATGACTGATAATACTGTCAGACTAATGACTGACAATACAGTAGGAACAGACAGAATCTAAGACTGATAAAACTTCAATCTACAAAAGAAAGTAATAAATGTTAAGCATGTTAAACAACAATAGCACAAAATTAAATAATTATGTGGTATATAAATATCATGATTATCTATAAATATAAAGGAAAATAAATAGACCTATCTACCTTATACGTTCCCTTTAATAGTTTGAAGAGCACACTTTTTAACAGAGAGTGGGAGGATTAAATTAAAGTATAATAAACCATGTTTTAATTCATGCTATCTTTTCACCTTGAAAGTTACAGTTACAATGGAATCTTGTTCACCACTGTTCATTGTAAATATTGAAATGAAGTAAAAATTAGAATTTGTTGTTTACAGCCATACCATGCATACATTTACATAAAACTTTCTTTATCACTTTTCCTTTCCACATGAGAGCAAGAAAAATAGCTTTTTTACATCACTATTTTTCACATTCATTGTAGTTCCACTGGAAAATTTACATTTTTTTTTAATTCACACTTAAAAAAGAATAATTTGATGGATTCTATTGAAATTTGAATTGAAGGTTAAAGCCTATATTTTTGTGATTGCCCACCCACATAAAGCAAATTACAACATAATATCTAAATTTTGATTTTTCATTTCTGATAGAGCAACTATCTAAATTGATTTTAAAATTTGTGCAATTTTTCTGCATATTGAGGTAGGATAATTGAAACTGCAGAATAAGATAAATGAATATTCTAATGACCTGATGCAAAAAAAAAAAACCCACAACACTTAAATTACCATTAGTTCTTCTTTCTATCTATCATAAATCTATACATTATAGTCATGTATAAACTGTGATAAAATTCCTTCCATTTATACAAAAAAAGTTTCAACAACTCTCCAATGGTACAATATACATATCTTGCAATTTTATATAGTTTAGACAAAATTACCACAAAACATCTCAACTTTTTATTTTTAAAAGGTGTCAAAATTCTCTGAAGAGAAAATGATTTGTTTGTAATTTAACTAAAAACATTTTTAAAAGTTCTTTAATTACCTTAAAAGTATAAAAAAAAAATGTTATGTCTTAGGAGAAAATCTTTATTAATACATGTATATATATACATGTACAACTCCCATTACACTTGTCTCTATTTTAAGTCAACAGTAAAAAATAAGGTTAAATGATCCATTACAGAAATGTTACTGATTGATTTTTTATGAAAATTGAAAAATCATATTTTGCACATTTATAGCTATTTTACAAAACAATGATTTAACATAACTTCATTATTCATATTATAAGTGTATATTAATATTATAATTAATAATTTATACAAAAGATATAAATAGGTTAAAGGATTCATATAATTTAGTCAAGCATTTATTCTTGAGGATCAAAACTACCAATATGAAAATTAGTAAATATGGTATGAGTTGCCAATGAGACAACAATCCACCAGATTGGTCAGAGTCTAAATAACAAGGATGTGTGGAAAATTGGAATATATGTCACAAAAACTCATATTGTATAGTTTGACAGCTATTATAGGCCCTGACATGACATATTTTTTTTCTTTTTTTTCTGTTTTTTTTACATAATGTTATATGATTTAGAGAAAACAATGCCATGTTTCATATTTTCATGTTTGGGGTAGGTTTTATAGCTGATAATTTCTTATTGGGGAAGGCTGTCATTTGCCTATAATTAATGCTTACATCAACTTCATTTGAACTTTGGTGGATAGTTGTCTTATTAGCTATAATACCACATTTTTTATTTCTTTACTTTAAACCAAAACTTGAACCTGATACAAAACAGACAAACAGATTGACTAACAGACGAACAGACAGCTGCACAGACAGGAAAATATTATATCCAATGGCAAGCCGTTATAAAAGAAATACAAAAATGTATGTGAGATCTATCACTATCAAAAGTGAGAAATTGCATTACCATTCTAATGGTGGAGTATTTATTTCAAATTCTTTGGTTAATTTCATAGAAATTGAAAGTATCTTAGAATCGTCACTATCAATGTCAAATCCATCCAATACATTTGAAATGGAGAATTGATAGTCACAACTTAAATTAAAACTTCATTTTCTTTTATTGAACAAGCTGTAAATTTACCATCAAATTAACTAAACATCTTTTATTGCAAACCTAAAATTCTAAACATTCAGATTGAACACTTCTGCAATAACTCAGTAGGCAGTTGTAAATGACAATAGGAATACAGAATACATACAAACTTAATTACTAACGAATCAAACCAGACAAGTTTACACTTGTTTCTAGCCGTACATTAAAAATTATACAACAGCTAGGTTTACTCCTACCCCTTGACATAAATTCAGAAATGTATAAATGGACTTAATATACAATAAAGAAGATTACATGTTGAAGACAGTACTTTGACCGTACTTTGACCTTAATGGTTTACTTTTATTAATTATAACTTGCATGAAGAGTTGTCTCATTGGCACTCATACCACCTCATCTTATGTCTAGCCATTTCAGGTTTAATTGTCAATGTGACAACTCCCCACCAAAGACCAAATGACATATATAGAAGTTAACAACTTCTGGTCATCATACGACCTTCAACAATGAGCAAAAGTCATACTGCATACATTGTAGTCAGCTCAACAGGACAGAAATGATCAATACAAATGTAAAACATTTCAAACAAGAAAACTTACGGTCAGATTTAAGTACAAATAATAAATGAAAAACTAGAGGCTCTTAAAAGAGCCTGTGTCGCTTACCTTGGTCTATGTGCATACCAAACAAAGGACACAGATGGATTCATGACAAAATTGTGTTTTGGTAATGGTGATGTGTTTGTAGATAGATCTCTATCTAACTTTACTGAACATTTTGGCTGCTTATAATTATCTCTATCTATAATGAACTTGGCCCAGGAGTTACAGTGGAAATTTTTTTGTAAAAATTTATCAAAATTTACAAAATTTATGAAAATTGGTAAAAATTGACTATAAAGGGCAATAACTCCTTATGGGTCAATTGACCATTTTGATCATGTTGACTTATTTTCTTAAAATTACCAATTCAGGGGACAGAAACCCGACAACGGATTGCCTGATTGGTCTGAAAATTTGGCAGGAAATAGGAAAATTGACCTTTTGACCAATTTTTTTTTTAAAGATTACCAAAATTTATGAAAAATTGTTAAAAATTGACTATAAAGGGCAATAATTTAATTTTGGATGTAACACGTCTTCTGATTGGCTGACGTAATTTTGTTATGAGCCTATAGACATAATTTAGTCATGTGACCGTGACGTCATCAACGTTTTTTCATGGTTTTCTACAGTTTAAAATGGAATTTAGGATTAAATTATAAGAAATGACTGTAATATTTTTTCTGTCTATTGGAAATAACATAAAAAATTTGGTGCACACAGTTAAATAACCCGCTACGCACGTTATTCAGTGTGCACCAACATTTTTTATGTTATTTCTTCACAGACAGAAAAAATATTATTGTCATTCCTTAAATAACTTCTGAAGGGGTCAACTGACTATTTGGTCATGTTAACTTATTTGTAGATCTTACTTTGCTGAACATTATTGCTGTTTGTAGTTTATCTCTATCTATAATAAATATTCAACATGTTCAAGATAATAACCAATCAAAGAGCTGATAGCTCTGAAGTGGAAGAAGGTGAATAAAAAGTAACTTGAATTACCATAAAAGCAGCCCCACTTACCCAGGCTGCTTTGTTCCATTATCGTTAAAATGGTTTTTTTTTCTTCAAACAAGAAAAGGTCATACATCATTACATGTAAGTACATGGATTTCCCATCCGTACAATCATTTTCTATGTTCAGTTGACTATAAAAATTAGGTAAAATCTTTAATTTGGCAGTAATTAAGAAGATCATATCAAGAGGAACACATGTGTATTAAGTTTCAAGTTGATTGGATTTCAACTTCATCAAAAACTACCTCGACCATAAACTTTATAACCAGAAGCAGGACGGACGGACAGACTAGAAAACATATTGGCCATAAATGGAGCATAAAAAATATTAAGACTTGTTACATACCTGCCAACTTTTGAAAGTTCCCATATAGGTTTTTACTGCACAACAACAATTTTAAAGGTTACAATTTTTAGTGACATATTTTGCAAGGTCTAGATTGTCTAGAAAAAGTGTCATATTTGTATGATGAACTTACATGCCTTTTCCTTAAGTCTGTTTGCATCATTCTAGTAATATATTAAATCAGTAGAAAATATATACATGAAGCTAGCAGAAGTTAACCTATAAGTCTAGTTGCACATATTGTATGTTGACTTCAAACCAATTATAAACAAATTTAAAATATAAACTTCAATTTAATCCTTGAAAGGAGGTCTAGATTGCTAAAATAATTTATAAATTTTAATTTTCTTATTTGTCCAAAATCATTTAAATTCATTTAATCAACATCCTTTTATGATTATTTGATTAAAATATTAATCATTTATAGTCTTTTTACCATTTACATTTTTAAAAGCAAAATAACTGAAAACAGGATAAAACAAAGGGAAGTAACAAAAAAGTATTTCAATATTCCCAATACACATCGTTTTGATAACACAACGGCAGTTAGCCGGAGGTAAACATCGTTGATTACCAGTATGTTTGACACCCAAGCTGTCAAGAGAAGCCATATAATTATACATCTTCTTTGATGTTCAGGTAAAATTTAACACAGGTTTCAATTACATCCGTACAGTAGTAAGAAATGATCAAATATGGCGTCTGAAAAATTTCATCCACGAGAGTTTTTTCTCCTAAACGGGAGGTTCACATGTATGTTACGAAGGGCATTTAATTCACATGACAAAGGAAAACCATGAATAAAGATAACACTTTATATATCCTTTTTATTTATATAAAAATAAAATCTTCTTGTCTGCAGGATTGCAAATTCGTAACTTCAAGGGCGAACTTGTAAACAGGGCGAGTTGTCCCGATACCAAATTCACGCATGCGTAATACATATATCTACAGTTAAAACATCCTGTTACAAGTAAACAAATAACGTTCATGTGGATGAGATCAAATCTAATAATTTACATAAATAAAAGGGTCATATTTACGATAGTGATTGTTTTACAATCATAATTTACATATTAAATGATTCAGATGCCTAATCATGTGTAAAAATCGGTGTCAGGAATCTTAAGTTGTTTTGAAATTGTAATACACGAAATGAATGCGGCATACGGAGACTCATTGCCAAGGGTCGGCCCCTTAAGTCTTCAGAAGACTTGACGTCTTCTTCCACTAAAAACGGCAAAATTTTCTTGAAATTACCAATTTAGGGGCAGCAACCCAACAATGGGTTGTTCGAATCATCTGAAATTTTCAGGAAGAATTAGATCTTTTCCTGATAAAGAAATTCATCCCATGTCAGATTTGCTCTAAATACTTTGGTTTCAGAGATATTTATAAGCCAAAATCTACATTTTACCCCATATGTTCTATTTTTAGCCATGGCAGCCATCTTGGTAGGTTGGCTGGGTCACCGAACACATTTTTAAACTAGATAACCGCATGATGATTGTGGTTAAGTTTGGTTATATTTGGCCCAGTAGTTTCAGAGGTGAAGATTTTTGAAAAAGTTTAAGTAGACGGTTAGGGGACGACAATGGACACCAAGTGTGAAAAGCTCACTTGGAACTTTGAGCCAGGTGAGCTAACAAATATGATATGCAGTTCATCAATAGATATAAGTATGGACAATGGATGGACAGACAATGGTATACCAAAACACTGTCTTAGACACACTTGAAAAAGTTGTAAAGAAATATTACAGAGAGTCAGAGACTATTAAACATTTGATGGTGCATGAAAAATAGCAGGGCTACATTTGTAAATAGTATCTCTGTTGCATTTCAACAAGGGAATTGTATGTGAATGAGAACAAGAATGTATCTACATAAAACAGGGGTATAAAAACCATTTTACAATATAAATAACCAAGTCCAATTGAAAACAGTTATTTCAAATTAATTAGTATTGTACATCATTATTCCTTATTCAAAAAGAATTTGTCATTCAAAGTGCAGATTTAGAAAAGTTGGTATCAAATTAAGATCTCAAAAATATTCTTTCTCAGCTACTTTACATACTTTTATATAGTGAAACAAAGTTACTACAATGTATCCATAACATTCCAAACCTCCAGGGACATAATAGATAAACTGGCACATGTACATTTTATCAACATATATATATGGATATATTGAACGTGTTGAAGGATGGCAAATAATATGGTATCTGACAACCATCCCTACTTTCACTAGATAAACTAATGTGATGATAACAAAGATCCTTTTTAAAGTCAAAACGTAATGAAAAGCTTTTCCTTAGTCTAAAATGTGTCTATTCAAATCAATAAAGCCGACTAAAAGAATAGGTGGGGTTCAAATTACATTTTGTACCTGACCTACCCTAGAACTTTTAATTTATTTCTCAAAAATAAATTTTCAAACAATTAAATTTTGTCAATATCATGAATATAGTCACTAGTTTAAAGTGTATAGAGGTTCTTCTTCAGTATCTAAATATAATGGTAGAAGAAGACGTAAAAAAAGTTTTAAATTCCATACATGGAATTATCTATCATTGAACAGTGAAATACAACCACCAAATGCAAAAATATTTTTAGTTTTCATGATGGAAGTTACAGTTATATGAAGATTATGTATGCTCTTCCATCAAAATCTTTCTTACTTTGCATAAACTAAACGACATGACAGCCCAATCTATATAACAGAATAAAATCTTGAATACTGATGTAGAAAATGTCATCAAGTTTCAAGTCCAACTGGCAGATAAGAACAAAACCCATACAAAAATATGTCTTTCAGATTCAAATTCAATTGATTATCTGCCATTGGCACTAAACAATCTGCCTATCACAAGATTAAAAGACATTTTAGACATCCATACTAAGTGTCTGATGGGTTTCTTTTATCCTAATGAGGCATGTTTATTGCATCAGTATTATTTCTAGGAGAATCAATATTGAGATAAGATTGATTGATTATTTAAAGTAACAAGATCATCCAAACTGTAACTAAGATCTATACAATTAGTTCTAATTGAACAATTCCAATCTATGAAAGTGATGGTAAGCTTTTAAGTTCCAAGGGAGGTAACTCTAAATAATACTGGGTATTTTGAGACAGATTTTTCTGCAACTCTTTCTATATCAAACAAGATAGTACATTTTCAATAGAATGTACTATGCCGCACACAACCATATCTATACAAAATGCATTTTATGGAAAGTGTTATGAACTGCTTAAACATTATAATACCAAATAAGCATGAAATTTGTTAAAAATTTCAAGCACAAGAAATTTTGCAAATTCCATAATTAAAAATAATTTCAAGTTTAAATATTAGCCTGTTAAATAATAAAGAACTCATAAAAGACCCTTGAAGCACACTCACATACTCCATACCCCACAATATCACTAGGCAAACTAAATCTCACTAGATTCCTAAGTATAAAGACTCATAACTCTTACATAAGTCAATTAATGAACATTTCTTGTTGATATGCACATATGCATAGTATATATATATATCCTTATTTTCTACAAAATTTATTAAAATTTGTTGTGTGGTTTCAGAGAAGTTGCGATAACAAACTGTTGAAGTAGTATATATATTAAGGCTAAAAATCAATTCCAAGGCACATGAATAACTCCTAGAAAAAAATAAAATCATGATGTACTGTCAATATGCACATCTACATAGTACATGTATGTCCTTATTATCTACAAAGTTTCATGACATTCTTTTGTGTGGATTCAGAGGAGTTGTGATGATAAACTGGTGCAGAAGTATATTTAGGCCAAATTATTATAAATTTTAAGTTCAAAAGGACATAGGTACTCATTGTTACTCTAAGAAAAAAAGACTAGTGATATTTCCTGCAATTCAATAATTATGTTAAAGAGCAATAATAGTTTTTATTATACTTCAAGTTCAATGCATTTTGTGTTATTTGTTGATATCTATACAAAATATTACAAAAAAAAAAAAGAAAGGTATACTTATATATACCTATACTAGTTATGCCAAAACCAGGAAATTATAAAGCCACTAATAAACAAGATTTCCTATAACCACAAAAAATTAGTAGCTACAAAAACAAATAAATCCAGAGTTTATCATGCATTACAAAGTCACTATACATGGTACATGTATACATTGTATATGCATTACAAAGTTTTTACTCATTCTGAGTCTGACACTAGGTAAATACACCTTACATAATAATCAAAACAACCATATGCATCAAAGTAACTTTCAGTGTGAAAAAAATGGAAAAGTAGGTCATTAATGAAATAATCTGAGATAGTACTAATATGATCTCTATGTTTCATCTCGTAGAGAATATTACCAGTATAATAACACCTTATAAAAGAATGACAGCTTTTGATTGGTTGGAAGCCAGTGTATTTTTTGCATATTCTAACATTTTTTCCTTATCTTAAACGAATTTGCTTGCTTTTCACCACTGCCAGTGAACATGCCTCAAATACCATGGTATTTGCCATTTAGGATATTCCTTTTTTACCCTCGCGAGCATATTCCAGCCATTTTTTTCTGTTATTTTGTAACAGTACATTAAAAAGGCAGAGCTTACGCTTTTAAGTGCTTGTATAGATCCCGCAGTTCTATGATAATATCCACATATTAATCCTCAAAATTATGCATAAACAAAAAACATGTACAGAGTTTCATTCCAGAGGTGTAGTACAGAATTTTAGTTTAAGTTTAATTTATACACTTAGAAGTTCTTGGCATATAAATGTTGAAACATGCTGTATAGCCCAATATTTTGATCATTGAACATGTTGAAATAAATAGCTTTCCATTAACCCTTTCCTCCATTGAATTTTTTTTTTGGCATACTTGATTCGCATAGGATTTTTTTAATAAAATGCTGAACATATGCTCTAAAGTATTAAGGCATTGCAAAAAACAACTATTTCATCAAATAAATTTAAGTCAGATATCCCTATGATATTTCTTTTCATATTGGATACAAATTTTATTAAGTCAACTGCAGACACTTTGTAGTCAAAGTGTTTCAACTGAGGTACTACACAGGCGTCAAAAGGCATCATTATGGAGTAAGGGGAAAGGGTTATTATGGTTAATCTATATGATATATTTCTTTTACTAAACTTTATAGCAAAAGTGGTACAGTTACAGGCATAACAGGAGTTCCTATGGGAAATTGCATTGTCTATATTTACAGGACTGCTTTTACATCATGTACATGTATCTTCGTCATTTGAACTCTGGAGGATAGCTGTCTCATTGGTAATCTCTTTATTTATATAAATGAGGGTTTTAAATCATCTATTGTGCCCAAAGAATCAGTTAACTGCAGTGCATACATGTAATACCAAGGTCTATAAGTTCTGATGAGAGATTTGACATTTTTGGCACTTATTTAAAGATGATTATTTCACGAAAAATTATAGCGGATCAGAATGCAAAGAAGAGAGTAATTAAGAAAATCCAGAATAGGTCATGTAAGATTAATTTATAAGTAAACAAAACAGTAAACAGTTGTTGGCATGATACTGGTTATGTTCTTCTCATATATTTTATGATAGTATGATACATTTTTTTTGTACATGTACTAAACCCCTAACAGGAGGGATTGTGCCTGATACTCATATGAGGAAGACATAATCTTTCAATCAGTTTAATTGAGGTCTGGAGCTGGCATGTCAGTTAATTTGTTACATTTAAGACCCATTGGTGGCTTTCGGCTGTTGTCTGCTCTATGGTCGGGTTGTTGTTGCGTTGACACATTCCCCATTTCCTTTCTCAATTTTATGGTTAGATCAACCAGGATAAACATGATAAATGTCAGCAATATGAGTTGATACATGTATGACACATACAAAGACAATGATGTAACACTTGATTGACTTAATGAGGTTTACAACCATGACAACATGTACAAAAAAGTATCATAAAATTCCTAAATTGCTCACCTTAAAGTTACAGCAGTTTTAATGTTTTACCTTTATTGCATTCAGTTACAATGTACATGTACATGTATATAATGTAATTTTCAAAGTTCTTGTGCATATTATGCTGATAATTTCACAGTACTTGCACAGTTTATTCTGAGAGAAGTGAGACAGATCAGAGCAAATTAAAGACAGAAAAGCTGTTACAACTATACTGCAGTCTAGTTAGATCAGTCATTGAATATTGTAGTCCAGTATGGCAAATAGCAGAACCAAAAGACCTGCAAAAACTTGACAGAGTACAGAGAAAAGCGCTTATCCTATGCATGGATGTGCCTACAACATCTGGTAAAGAAGCACTAGAAGAAGAATCAGGAGTTATGCCAATAGACCTGAGGCTAGAACAAATAGCCATTAAAGAGATAGCAAAGATTAAATCCAAATCTACACAAGAACCCATCAAACAGCAACTACTACAAGAACCGAGTAGGCCAAACCAACGCCATAGAGGAGGGGGGATAGGACCTTTATCGCAACTCCGGGATCGGATGTTTTTAAGCTCAGGATTTCGGGATTGACCCTTTCGGGATCCGGGAATTCTTGTTTTTCGAATTATGGGACGTCGGGATTTACTTTATTTAAATTTGGGACCTCGGGATTTCGTGTTTTTAAGCCTGGGAATTTGGGATCAGGACCCCTCCTATTGCCCCTCATAGAGTCATTGCACCTGAAACGCCTCACCATTTCCTTTTTGAGTGTCCCTGCTATGAGAATGAATGAGAAGATATATTACATCAAATATCCATAGAGGTTGGGGTCAGAAACTTGAATTTAGCTTCTATGCTATGTCGAGGAAAAATGCACATTGGGACAATTCACGCCAACAGGCCTTGACGGCTTGAGGTTCATGTGAATCATGAATCATGATCATTTATAATAATTTAAAATAATCTTCAAAGTGTTAATTTTGAAACATAAATATTTTCTTAACAATTATTCCAAAAGGCTTCCAAATTTTCAAAACTTTAATGTAAATTGGCAGAAATTTTGAGATATTATAAACACAGAAATGTAGTACCGTTTTCCTACTACACTCTACAGCCGGCACCTGTTACCTGTTACCTGTTACCTGTACTGCAACTCCCTCCTATGTCAGGAGAACCACCAATCCTAGAATCGGTGTAATATCACTCGCGGTTAAAATCCTCAAGATTATGTTTAAAAGATATATAAAACCTTTAAAACTATAAAAGAGATATTAATTTATCTCGTCTGGGGGATGTGACCCTATCACCAATATTTACACTATTCTGGTATGCATAAAAAGTCATCCATCATTCAAATATAAAAGTTGTTTCTTTCATATTAAAAACGGTAAAATGTAAATACACTATATACAACAAAATGTTCTATCTTTTGGTATGACCCTTCTTTTCATCTCGGTATTACACGCTTTTTATCACTGTTCAATTAATATTGCCCGTTGCTGGAATAATTTATGACACAGACCTCTCGATAATGTTTCTATTCTATTCTGTGCATTCTCATTTAAAAATCTAAATTTTGAGCAGTCAATAACTAGCTGACACAAATGTTCGTCATTGGTTATTAATTCTTGGATAAGATCCTGATCATCTAGGTTTTCTGTCAATACCTCGCCTATCATATGTAGAAAATCAACTCTTATATATTGTAGCTTAGAGCACTTTAATATGAAGTGAAGTATATCTTCTTCTTCCTCTGCACATAACTGGCAAATAGGCGACACATGTCCATTGCTAAATTTAGCTCGATGGTATTGCAGGTATATTGTCCCTGTTGCTAACTTTGCCTTTAAGGAGGCAGATGTGATGGCATATGGATTTGTGCCACAGCTTTTCCATATGTTATGTATTTCCCCTTCTTTGACATTTTCATAATTTAGGCGAGACAGAGTAGATTTCGATTTTGCTTCACTTATCATTTGTTTTATACAGTGATCATTGACGGTTTTATTTACCAGGTTTTTCCAAAGTTGTTTCCCGGGTGGGTTATCTATAATATCATATGGCGACGGTAGGTCATATATATTGGCAATTTCAACAGTTTTTGTAAACCAGCTACCAGATTGTAGAGATTTTGTTGCTAGCTGTCTGATAGCTAATTTTCTTTCAATTGAGTTTTCATTTCTTATGATATTTCCAAAGGTTTTTAGTATTCGTTTATGTATTTCTGATTCAATGGTAATCCGTCCAAGAAGAAGATGTGAAGCTACGTTTGCAGTTCTGTCTGGCAGGTGTTGAATTTGTCGCAAGAGTTTCCGAAAATAAGTGGAGAGGTTTTTCATGTCTTCAGTAGTAAGTGTGATGACATCGAGCCCATATAACAATCGAGGTAGAACGTATGTTTGAATCAGATGAATTGCAGCTTTTGGGTTTACTCCGTTAAGTCCGTGAAGACCTGCACCCATCAGTGCATATACTGTTCTCCTTGCTGTAATGATCCGTTTTTTTACGACTAGTTTTGTGCCTGTATTTGAGGTATTGTCCCTCTCAATTCCTAGATGTGTTGATGACGTTGGGGTAGCCATAAGTTTGCCATTTAAATGCCAATTACATTCTGAAGAATCGTTAAAGGTAAGTACCACAGACTTTTGTTCACTTATTTCGTATCTATTCTTGTTTGCAAAACTCGATTGGATATCCAGCATGGTCTGAAGTTCATATGGGTCGGTTGTAATTAATGTGACATCATCAGCAACAGTTGGAATACCACAGTATATTGAGCCAATGGTGGCTCCGATTTGGTTTTCTTCAAATGTTGTTAGTAGGGAGTTGACGAATATCTTATATGCTGACGGGGACCATATTCCTCCTTGTCTTACTCCTTGTTGTTCTATGATTTGATGGGAGAGTTCTCCTTTCCATTTAACTTTTGATGTCAATTCTGTATACCAATTTTCAAAAAATAGCCAGTTGTTTCCCTCAAGTCCTGTTTTGTGCATTTCTCTTAGGAGTCCTAAATGCCATAGTATATCGAAGGCTTTTCTGGCATCCATCAGAGCAATGTAAAGGCTTGATTTCCTTTTCTTTGCCTCCATTATTAGTTCCGTAATGATAAGTGCCGCAATACATGGACTTTCACCCTTTGTGAATCCTTTTTGTAGACTACTTTGTCTTTCTAATATTTTATTTTCATTTCTAGATAAGTGTATCTTCTCCACAACTTTGCCCACTGAACTTGTAATTGTTATTTTTCTATATGAGTTTGGGTCATCCTTTGGCTTTCCACCACTCTTAAAAACCGGGCACACTATTCCACTTTTGATAAGTGCTGGTATATGTACATGTTTAAACAAGAAGTTTATAATAAAAGCTAAAATAGATATTAATGAAGATCCACCATATTTAAGATGTTCAGCGGATATATTAAGTTCATCTGGTGATTTCCCATTTTTAAAAGATAAAATTGTTTTTTCCACAACGTCCGTTGATACATGTTCTATATTGTGTTGATTTTCTTCTAAAAAATATTTATGTAGGTTTTGTACATCTTGTTCTACATGGTTTTTAAAGATTGGGTCAAAGTTTGGATTTTCAGATGGTGTAGCGAGATCGTAAAAGTAGTCCGCCCATGCTTCTCTTATTTCAGGGTCTGTGTTGATTATTTCTTCCTTAAAGATGAATGCTGATGCACAGGTATTCCCAGGGTCTCTTTGTTTACGAATAAGCTGATAAAAACCTTCACTATCATTTTCGTTTAGTTCCATAATTCGTTCGTATTTTTCATTTCGCTTTTGTGCAGCCGATTTACGCTGTGTACTTCTGAGTACCTTCTTACTAGTTTTTAGTTCAATATATGCACTCTGAGTAGGATCTTTTTGCTTTCCTAACGACTTCCATTTTCCATAGCACTCTTTGCTTGTTTTTGCTGCTGCGGCTATGTCCGGGCTCCAACATATTTTTCTCTTTTTACGCTTTTTGACGGGTTGTTTAAATTGCTTTTCTGCGTTTTTATTTAGTATGGTACAGAGTTGTTGTATTTTCTCTGCAGCATTTTCACAGGTGATATCTGAGCTAAATAATTTTAAGTCATCTTCTACGTCCTTTGCATATTTTTGTTTATCTATTTTCTTCCAGATGATTCGTTTAGTCTGTTTTCTTATATTTTGAGTATCCTGTATTGGTATTGCACCCTGGAGTAACACCAGTACTGGGTCATGAGTTGAGCAGTTTTCTGGTTCTCTCATAAATGTTGTGTACATAGAGATAATTTCTTTACTCTGTATGATATAATCTATTTGAGATTCATCCCTCCCATTATAATGATAAAATGTATTTTGCCTACGACATTGATTTGGAATGAATAGTTTTTGCTCCTCTAGAAAATTTTTGAATGTTTTATCTCTGGAAATCCCATCCTTTCTGTGAAGTGAAGCATTCATATCTCCACCCAGAATAATGTCAGCGGTAGCACTATATTTTTCCATAATTTCTGCTATTTCATCCAGTATGGCTTGATAGTCATCCTGTGTATTGCTGCCTCTTGTTGGCATGTAAGCGCAGATAAGTATTAATGGCTTTTCGTACTTTAATTTTATAGCGATAATTCTGTTTCCACCATCTGGGAGTAATTCAGAGAACTGGTCAAATTTCTTGCGTACGCATATAGCCACCCCCCCATGTCCTCTTGTCCGTTCCCTTGGTTCAATCATCTTATCCTCGTCAAAAGACTTAACATGACATTGAAAGTCCGAAAATTCTGTGCCAATTATATGCTTTTCATGCTTATAAAGCCAATGTTCTTGCACAAAGATTATATCTGCTCTATTGCTTATTTTTTCAAGATATAGTTTGTTGGATCTATATCCTTCTACGTTAAAAGTTAGAAGTGATATGGTGCATTTGTTGGATTGACGTACGGATTTTGCAGTTGGAATTGATGTTGCATCTGGTGATGAGGATGTGACTGGATTGCTGTTGGATGATGTATCCAGTGTTGTTGTGGTATTGGTTGGACATGCGGGTGGGGCTGGATCTGATGCTGTGGTGTTATTTGCTGATATCTGTTCGGTTGCTGACTGCACGTTTGTTTGTTGGATGATGTTGTTTCCTTTGCTGGTTTTCTGTGATTCTGATATCTCTGCTTGTTTGATCTCTTCCAATTGCAAGTCTGTGATCGAATGTGTTTGTTTTTGAAGTTTCCGAGTTGGGGTTGAATTTGTTCTGCTTCCTTTAGCCGTACCTTCCTTGGAATGGGAGTTTCTAAAAAATGGTCCTGATTTATTTCATTTTCATTGAAGCTATTGGCCCCATCATCATTAATAGAGTCAGTTTCGTCACCTCGCATGTTGACTATCAGGTCGTCCAGTCTGGTATATAGATCTGTTGCATCATCTGGGAAATTGTTTGTGTGGTTTTTGGTACTGTTTGATTGAAAAGTACGTTTTCTGGCTTCCTTTGGAGCGTGGTGATTTTCTTCCTTTCTGGTGTTATTAGTGTTGTGAATTTTTTCATTCATGTACATTATTTTCGTGTCATGTTTATGCATGTCTAGCTCTATTTGACGCACTTTTTGCTCCAAAAACCATATTTTCATTTCATTCATTGTGGAGTTTGAGTCAGATGTTACGTTTGTTGGATTTGTGTGACTTGATTCATGGGATTTTCCGTTAATACCTTCAAGTTGTTCAATTCTCTTTCTTGCTATTACCAGAGAGTGTTCTACGTCCTTTTTTTCTTGTTCTAAATTGATGGTAAATGACCTGTTTGTGGCTATTTGCTTTTTGAGCGTTGTAATTTCTGAGTCCAGTTTGCAGATTTTGTTTTCTTTAGATTTAATAATTTTGTCTTTGGCCTCCAATTCACATTTCAGTTGATTAATTTCGGTTTGGTATAGAGCATGGTTTATATTTGGCGAACTATTGGAATTGTTTTGGTGAATAGGTCTATCATTCCCTATGTGTTGCCCATTGGTTATGCCAACGTTGTCTGTATTTGTTGTATTTGTACCATGTTTTTTGGTTGCCTGTAGTTGTAATCTTTTAGGTTTGGCGTAATTTACATTATTTCCAGGGTTCTGAGTTGTTGGGGTTTTACTCATGCCGGGCACCATGATTTTGGGATGCTGCATAGCAGAGCTGCCATTGTCATTGTTCCTTTTATAATTTTCTGTTGTTGTTGGTGATATAATTTGCAACAGTGTGTTTTGTGGGCTTGATACATTATAGTTTGCTGGCCTCACATTGGTTGGTGAATCAAGATTGCTTTGAGACTCATTGTCTGACTTATCGATCAAGGCATTTAACTGAATCTTACAAGTTCTACAGATATAATTGTCATCCCCATTTTCTTCAATAATCTTAATATCTACCGCACTTAAATTCTCACATTCGTAATGAAACCATTGGTCGCAAGTGTCACAACCCACAGCTTTACAATTGTTAGTACACATTTTATTGCATATTGGACAGGTTGGCAGAGTAGAGTTTGTGATACATGGGTTTATTGCCATGTTAGAAGATATCTGTTCCTTATTGCCTAATTCTTCCTGTTGCGGAGTTAGTCGGCCTTCTTTTGATTGTATTGAAGAACTGTCTATGCTTGTTTTGTTTTTAGATACAGCCTTTTGTGATTTCATATTTTCCATGTCAAGATATTGTTTACAGCTTTGTCGTATCATGGAATTAATTGAGGTAAAATTTGCATTTCTATCTAGTAATTCTAGTATGTTCATCAAATAGGATTTTGTGAATGTTAGTACATGTTCTTGCTTGCCATTCAACAGGACTTTTGATGTTGAGTTGTAAAAATTCAATACGAAAAGTTTTTCATTGTTTACATAGATAGTGTACGACTCAGAGATTACAGACCCATTAGTATCTTTTGTTTCAACGGATTTAATGTTTGTATCCTGTGTCTGTAGAGTGCTTATAGTTATATATTTAAATTCTTCATACGCCGCAGCAGAAAAAACTAGTACTAAGTTTCCTTTTGTGAATTGCGGAGTTACAGAGTATGTTCTTTCGGCCGCTTCCATTTTCTTGGCAATTGCCTTTGGCTTGTTTAGAGTATAAGTGACATGATGGTCTTGAGCTTTTATACTTTTGTTTGCCAATGATCTTTTAGGTGTAAAAAGGACCTTTTTTGTGCGTAGTCTATCGCTTTTTCTTCTAGCTATTTCCATTGTTATTGTTTATAATATGATTCAGAAATAATAGTACAGCGGTTCGAATTCTTAATGCGTACTTATGCAGCAACAGCGTGGCTTGGACATTCCATGCCTTCTGAATATGTACATAAAAAATAAAGTTTTTGAAAACAGATATCGATCTCTTCCGTTAATTTTCTTTCATGCAGCAACAGCGTGGCTTGGACATTCCATGCCTTCTGAATACGTACATAAAAAATAAAGTTTTTGAATTCAGATATCGATCTCTTGCACTAATTTTACTTCATGCAGCAACAGCGTGGCTTGGACATTCCATGCCTTCTGAGTGCATACATAAACTTTTATATTTCAAGTAGAGTCAGAACCAGCAGTCCTTTTGTATATGTTCTGCTATTTCAATAAGCCAGACTTTTGCCAGATGCGGTTTTGGGTGTACCCCGTCAGCATATAATTTAAAGTTGTAAAATTTCTTTGAGGGTTTATTTTTCCCCCTTTTGACTTGCTTCCTGGTATAAAGGTGATGGCTGAAGTGAGGCGAGTGGCAATCAGAATTCTTATTTATGTATGTTATACTTTCATTAATTTGTTCTATTTGTTTCTGTAATTGAATATCCTGTTCTTTAAAAATTTCAGGGTTAGGATGGTTGGCTGCCTTGTTGCATTCATAAATTGAGTAGATGGGAATTTCTAATAATGTTAGCCTGCAGTTAGGATGATTTTCTGTAATGGAGTCAAAGTTTTGCAATAAAGTGATGATGTTTTGGGCAGCATCTGCTTCTTGAGATTTTAAGGAGATATATCTATTTTTATCTCTTGTGGTTGTGTTACATGTGCCTAGCCAGACGTATATGTGCAGATTTCCGTGAAGCTTAATCTTATCTTCGATGTTTTTTGTTAGCCAGTCATAACCTTGTTGAATTGTTCTGCCACTTGCACACCACCATAAAATGTTCTTATCAAACGGATGAACTACCTGACTAGCCAGGCGCAATCCTTTGCTGTCCGATAAAATAACAGGCGTGAAGCGTTTCGTCCCTACCAGCGGGCGCCTCGGTTTTTGCAAAAAGTCCAAAAGTTTTTTCTCTGACATAAATAGTTTATGAATGGAAAGTTCAAATGGTCATAAACAGTAAAAGTCTTTTATATATATGTACAGCTAAAACCTCTTTATGTTTAAAATATCAGTGAAGGGTCACATACACCAGGGTGACAGATATTTACATGTTTGAATAGGGCGCCAAAAAAAATCAAATATGGCCGACCCGGGAAGGAAGGTATGCTTTGAAAATAATATGTACAACGGCTTGTTGCACTGTGTTACTATTTAAAAAAGTCAATATTACTTTGTTAAAATACTCCAATGAATATATACACAGGTGAGGATAGATTAAAACAATGTTAATTTGGTAAAATTTTCCTCTAAGTCAGGAGCAATTTCAGTGCGACCGTCTTCTTCCAAGCCTCGTGTCATGTTCCACCTTTCTCGTGACATGTAGACACCTTTCTAAAATTGTATAAGACTGTCGCGCTTTGTCACTTTGTTAGATACAAAATTGAGAGCATCCTCTTCTAATAAACACTTGTTATTCTAAACTTGTCTTTTTCTGAGAAAGCAATGTGTGTAAATACCTGACTGTGCTTATTTCTGATCTTTACAAAAATATTCTTCTGCAAATCTAAATGATGTAGAATATGAGGCGAGCATTTCTCGCGCGGGTAATTATAGTTTATGAGTCAAGTTCCTAATAGGCATGTGTTCATTACGGATCTTTTACAATCGATGACATCATTACATGTATATGATCTTATATTATATGTCATATATGTCCAGGAACATTAAGGACCTGACTAAACAGTTTTGAAAGATATAGATTGTAACATTATAAACTAGTTTTCAATTGTATAATTGCTGATGAATTTATTCTTCTTACAATTTCTCTATAAATTCTTCTCCTGTTTTGGCTAAAGCTCGAAAAGAGTCAAACGAGGACAATATCTCATATACGCTGAGAAGATCTGAGAAAACTGACGAATTCATTTACATTTATCCTGGCTTTTTCTTCAAGTTTCAAAGTCTGCTGATCTTCATTTGCTAAACATTCAAAGTTAAAACGTATCTCTTATAACCCAGTGAGACGTATAGCTTTTTTGTTTTTTTTTAATCAGAGAGACAAGATCACTCATGTAAAGAGTTGACTAAAGATGTCATCAATATAAACTTATTCAACAATTCATTTTACTTGTAGAGTTTTCCGAATGATATTTTTTGTGCGTTTTTAAAGTTTCTGTCTATGCTTTTATGGTTTCCAAGATAAAAGACAGTAACGCACCTGCATGCTGTCACTATTTGCGGGGGATTTCCCCAATGAAAGCTCCCAATTGAAAATTTTGAAAGAGCAAGTTTTTCCACAATCTAATAAACAAAACAGTTTTTTTTTACAATTTCTATCAGCCATGAAAAGTATGAAGAAGCAAAAAAAAAAAAACCAACATTAAAATGCATTTAAATGCCGCCCTTGAAGTTTTTCTGGGGACCACAAAATTCCTTGTGATCCCCCATGGGCATTTTGAAAAGTTGGCAGGTATGTATACAATGTATGATAAACTTGAACTGCCAAACAACCCTAACAAGGGGTCATCTGACAGGCAAAGTTTGATGTAAACCAGGAATATTTATACTGATATACTGTTCCAAGTGTAAACATACCAAAGGTATATCTTATTATTGTAAAAATTGGGAATGGAAATGGGGAATGAGTCAAAGAGACTTTGGTTAAAGACTACATTTTTCAAACTATACACCCAACTGATAGTTGGCTAAGTTTAGTCGAAATTGGCTTAGTAGTTTCAGAGGAAATCATCTTAAATAAAGGCAACAGTAGTAAACCGCTGTTGGACATTCACAAATTGATTGAGAAAAAAAATCAAATCCGAGTTACTGGGCAAACAAAAACTGATGGAAACACATCAAATATAAGAGGGAAAACTAAGATACAACAGAAACACAACACTAAAAAGGAACACACACAGAAACAAACTATAATATAAGAATGAAAAAAAATGATGGGTTGAACTTGGTTTTGTGACTAGCCAAACCTCCCTCTCTTATGGCAATGTTAAATATAATTAAAATGACAACATTACATGACAGGCTACGATACAAATAAATAGAAGAACAGAGAAACACACAAATAATAGCTTTCAAAAGGTTTATAACTTAATACGTTAGACGCGCGTTTCGTCTTCACAAGACTGATCAGTGACGCTCAGATCAAAAATGTTCGAAAGCCAAAACAAGTACAAGGTTGAAAAGCATTGAGGACCAAAAGTTCTAAAAAGTTGTGCCGAAGAGATGAATTCACAAAGTGACATCACATTTGAATTTCTAAAAATTTCCAAAAAAGGACATTCAAAAAACAGGTCGGAATGATCGTGATGAGCATGGCCAACTTTAAACATGTTGAAATAATTCGTGGTGCGGTCGTGGCGAAATCAGGTCGGAGAAGAAGCGTAGCGAAAGCGCAGTTTGATCGTGGTAAGATCACGGCAAAGATCGCTGTACAATCGTATCGGGAGTACGAGTCTAGTCTCATTGTCAAAAACTATATGTAAAAGCACCCCTAGGTGTTTTTTGTGTGTGTATATACATTGAACCTCATTTCCCCCACCTTTGTAGCATAACATACCAACTTCACCTGCATATGGGATATACATTTCCCGACTTATTCGATATTCAAGAACTTGCAGCTCCTACTCAGACTTTGCAAAACGTCACCAGTGTCTGAGCAAAAAGTTGATGAACCAGGGGTATGTCATAGAACGTCATGTCCTTTTTCTGAAAAAAGGTTCATAGTAAGGTACCAAGACCTTGTTGATAAATATTCTGTATGATTATCAACTTCACAAATAATACAGATAGTCTTTATGTATAGATTCTTCGTAAAGACGTTGTTTATTATATTAACTACGTGATATATTATTCTTTTATTTTGTCTTTGTTCAATTATTAATATAACTTTTACTGTTTGGTCTGTTTTATGTGATATCTATTTGACGTGGCTCGGTACTTATACATCCCGTCAATGTATTTGCATTATCTTTCTTTTTTGCTGGTGTGTTTTGTATATGCGACTTTTTGTGTTTCCTTGTTTCTTATAACATGACGCTATACTTTTAAAGATGCCGGCATTATGTTATTTAAGGAATGACTGTAATATTTTTTCTGTCGATAAAGAAATAACATAAAAAATTTGGTGCACACTGAATAACGTGCGAAGCCGGTTATTTAACAGTGTGCACCACATTTTTTTTATATGTTATTCCGAATAAACTGACAAAATATTACAGTTATTTCTTATAATACATTTAATTCTATATTCCATTTTAAACCGGGGTAAATCATGAAAAAAATCTATAGAACTGCTGGGTAATTTTTAATCTCGGTCTGTTTTTGTAATCAATTCTAACATAACTTTTGATTTTAAAACCCTGCATATCAACATTTTTCATACGAAATTATAATTGTTTTGAATAAACATTGAACGACTATAGTTCTTTTTTGTGACGATTGCATTTGTTGAGCTCAACACGTGAAACCAGGAATGAGTTGTTTAATTTGATTGATGCTTTTTGTGTATTTTGTATATAAGTGTTTGTTTTGAGATTGTAACACAGTGATGACTGCTGTAACCTTATTTCGACTATTTTACCGAATAAGTCTGTTTAGTTCACACATCGTTGTAAAAGTAACGGAATTTGACGCGACTGTCATAAATATGAGAGGTTTAGCGCTATAAAACCAGGTACAATCCACCATTTTCTACATTGGAAAATGTCTGTACCAAGTCAGGAATATGGCAGTTGTTGTCCATTCGTTTGATGTGTTTTATCCTTTGATTTTGTATTTTTTTAAGATAAGATAATATATTTTTATTCTAACTAAAGGGTTCATGAAGGACAAAGTAATTTATTACATTGATTTTTATAATTGACAGAATAATGTTGGCCATTTGATAAGGGACTCTCCGTTTTAATTTTCCTCGGTGTTCAGTATTTTTGTGATTTTACTTTTTTCAATTATTTTCAACAGCTATCATGAGTTCTGGTAGATTTTGGTTGAGCCTGTGTTGTTTTCTAGAATTCTACGTCATTAGTATCATTCGCAGGTACCAGGATTATAATTTAAGACTCATCAGTGACGATCAGTTATGTCAGTAGGAAGGAATTGAACAGTGTTCATATTGAACATGATCTCAACGTTATTGCTGAGAGCGTAAAGTAACATGTAATTTACGATACGAACGTGCTAAGATCGTAGAATGATTGTCGTAAGAGCGTGTTATAATCGTAGAAGAAGCGTGGCACACTCGTGTTGCAATCGAATAAGTCGTTGTGTTGTCGATGTGAGAACGTGACAATCGTAGTGAGGTCGATCACAAAATAATCGTGGAGAGAACATGGTGTGAATGTAGCGAAATCGCTGTAGAAGCATAATGAGGACGTAATAGAATCGTTAAAAAACAACGAATACCTACGTTTTCATGCAGCTCAAACCGCGACCTCACCACGATCTGAATTGATTTTAGATCGTGGTCTAGTGTAACTAGGGCATTATATTTTGTATTATCAACTATTTTGAAGAGACATTACTTGTTAAAACGCTCGTCTGATGCAGTTAAATTGATACTGCTATTGTTTCTCCCATAGCTATTTGGTTCAGAAATCACATAACGTTACATTTTCAACTTGCTCATGTTCTAAAGCTAAGCGTGGCTGTAGCACGAAGCAACGACAAGTGAGACAGACACGAAAACCCTATCTTTATTTTCATTCTTTCTTATTCGAAGTTTGTGTGACTGAGAGTTTCTTTTGTTCTAATCAAACAAACTTTCGGGTTACATTTGGTAATGCGATAAAACTAAAGACGCATTCATTTACTTTTGATATTGCATCATATTGTCAAGCGAAAACGGAAAGTTTGAGTCGTGAAATAAAACATCACATCAAATAGTTTTCTTTTAATAATGGTTATAATAAGTAAAGCCACTCTGAGAAAAACATTTCTGCTCAGATTCATAACAGAAGTTCAAAACTGTAGTAAAAGACATTTGGTTACAATGATATCTTGTTTACGTTAATGTTCTGTTTGTCAATTTAGTATTAAAACGTGTAAAGTTCTGATGTTACACACTTATCATTTTTGATCATGAGTGTACAAATGATAAGCGGCATTAAGGCCAGATTCAATAGCTCCTTGTATCCATCCATTGGAGTACGAAATTGCTTCTCCAGCAAGATAAACTGGATGTTCTGGTTTCATCAAAGTTTTCATTCCATCGATGTACTGATATGGTTGGAGACAGGAGTGTGCTCCTTGTGCAGAATTATCGCTGAACCAAGCCTGAACCATTCCTACTTCAAACTCGCTCTCCATCTCAGGATGAATTTTTGTGATTTCTCGAACTGCGCTATCAATTGCTTCTGCGTGTGGCTGAGAACCGAATATTAGGGCGTCTTGTCCCCAAGCATAGACAACCAAGAGCCCTCTTTTGTTTGGTGGAGGCGGGTCATTTGGACTAGGATAGTGTAGCTGACCAATTGGTAGATTCGTTTTTGAGAATCCACCTTGACCAACATCCTTTTCCCAGAATCTGCTTTTGCATTGGAGAATCACTTTAGTCGAGGCTCGATAATGAATGTTTCTTAATACTTTGCATTGATCGTCTGGAATATCACCTTCTATCTGCCGTAGAATAGTCAATGGGACCGTCATGATAACGGCATCTGCTGTGTACGTTCGGTCTGTGCCTGTTATAACATTTCGCGCAATAACTTCAACCTTGTTACCCGTTTTTTTAACAGTTCGCACTTTCGAACCAAAGGTTATATTTCTTGATAAATCAATAGTTTTCTTTTTTGGTTCAATGTAAGGTTTAATAAAATTCTTGGCAATTGTATCTATGCCATCAACTGGAGTTTGCAAATCGTTAATCCACCATCCGCCTAATTCATCTCTTAGATGTTCAACTAAGCTAGTTTCAAACACAGGACTGTATGTTGCGACCTTAAATAAATATAGCATTGAAATAACACAAAAGAGCATTTTTTTTTGTTTATCATATCACTAATTATTCAGGTTGATTCAGTTGCTATAAAAGTGTATAATATCTCGGTTTTGTAAATACTGCAAACCTACTTATTTTTGCGAGCGATTTAATTTCGCCAGTCTATTCCGCGATTAGGAAATAAAAGAATATTAAAAAGGCGAGAATATTTAAAATTTATGTCTTCCGTTAATTGTAAAAGGTAACGGAAATGAGAAAATCGCGAAAATAAGTAGGTTTACAGAAGTTATTCAGTTCAGTTTTCCTCCTTGAATCAAAAATAATGCAATTTTTATATATATATTAAGATGCCGAAACTAGATTTATTTGTAAGGTGTTTCATATAAAAGAAAACATTTATACTATTTCTTCTTTGGTTCTTACTTTTCCTTACAAATACGATACGTCTATGGTAAATAAAAAATATATATATTTGATTTGAGAACTTGTTTGTATATATACAGATTTCTTTTTAGTCATGTTACTAGTATACTGTTTGTTATATTATCCTTACAACACGTGCATGTAGCTTGCAAAAAAGAGTGTAACCTACACCTTTTCATTATAAAAATTATAAAGCACCACCTAAGCTTCTTACTTATATATAACAAAAAGCATATCATATATATAACTTTATATTCAAGTTTAATATAAGCTGTCTTGATGATAAACCTAAAATGACCGAACGTCAAGCATTACCTGCAATCCTCTGATAGCTGCTTCCGGCCATGGACGGTAAGAGTACTTTAGATTTGGGTCACAGTTAATATTTGTTCTCAGGAATTCATTAACAGAAAGTTTGCTCCATTTTTCAACCCATTTATTCCATCCCTCTTTCGGCCCATTTATAGTAATTGATAAATTCAGTTCGTCCTTCACTGGTTGCATTGTGCGCTTATATAAATCAACTACAATATTTATGAAAAAATGAAAATCTATATTTTACGAAGGATTCATATATAGAAAGGTACTTTACAAATCCTTAATTTCACAGTTCCCTTTCCTAAATGTAAACAAACATATATAAATGAATATACGGCATGTCTTTACGGGACACTGGCTTCGAGATACATAAAAAAAATGTTTTTTTGTTGTTCTATTATGAATAAAATTGAAATAGTAAAATGATAATTTACAACCAATTGATTTTTTTCAAAATAGGCTAAGAAAAAACGATGATGAATTCTTCACTTGCAAGTGAATAATTCGACCTCATTAAATCCGTATTCATGTGAACTTCAATTTTACTCCTTAGCTTTAGGTAGCACTCCACAGTTAGAAAATAAAATTAAAAATGAGCCCCAAAATGTTTTATCATCTCCTATTTCTGGATTTCTAATACATTAACCTAACTGTTTGTGTTGTACATGTGCATATGTATGTAATCAGTATCTTCCATAGATTCAATTTTCCAAAGTTAAAAGGGTGAAAATTAATTCCTTTTATGTGTATCCATGGCAACATTCAGCATTTATTTACCATAAAATATTGCAAGAAGGGGGGTGAACATGTCATATATCCCCCCAAAATTTGGATCAAACTAGAATTTCAATGCCTTTGAGTGATACCTTTTTAGAAACTGTTTTCTTAAATCTTCCTAATGATCAAATTAAAAATGGGTGTCTTTCGCCTCATTTTTTCGTAAAATCCAATCACAAAGTTCGTGCGATAAAAAGTTGGAAAAAAACATTACAATAATTGCCGGACCAATGTATGGTATGGACATGCAAATACGGACTGTCATACAGAAAACAGCCTATATTACATACATTACATAACCTTGATGTTCATATAAACCCAATACAAAGGCTATTTTAATACTCAGCTATCCAAAAATGAATTTTATTGCACACTAGCTCTCATATTTAAAAAATCCACAGGGGCCAAAATGCGAAACTACACACCTAACTGTGGAGTGCTACCTTAGATGACTTATAGATATAGGAAGATGTGGTGTGAGTGCCAATGAGACAACTCTCCATCCAAATAACAATTTAAAAATTAAACCATTATAGGTTAAAGTACGGCCTTCAACACGGAGCCTTGGCTCACACCGAACAACAAGCTATAAAGGGCCCCAAAATTACTAGTGTAAAACCATTCAAACGGGAAAACCAACGTATGATTGATGCGTGTTAGGCTTTACAATTACACGAATTTCAACATTGGAAATGGAAAAAAAAACATTACATTATTTGATTGACGGATTCGATCCACAAAAACATTCTTTTGTACAGGTAAAATTGAATATTAACTATTTTTAATCCTTGAAATTAAATCAAACAATGCAAACTGACATATAAAAATACATTTGCAGGAGGTCCATACATCTATTTATATCTATGCTTAAGTTTTAAATCATATCGTGACAATCGGTTGTTTGTGGGCTCATCTCGTTAGTTATTAGAAGGCGTCTAGACTAAAATACACACGAAACGAAACTAAATGTCATCAAGCAAATGCCTTTGAAAATTGCTTATTTTATACTTTTTATAATTTGGATTTTTTTCATTGTTATAAATCTAACATGAGAATTTAAGTCATCAAATCGATGAACATGAATTTGACAGCTAGTGCCTTTAGTGTTCAAATTGTCAATTAACGTAAAATAGGCCTGGTTTGGTTTATTGCTTCCGAAGAGTTGCGTACAGTATACATCTGAACTGAACAAAGTTATTTTAGAAGTGAATCCCTGATATGAATTGAAGATAGACACAATTTTATCAATCTACTAAGACATCGAAATAAAAGAAAAAAAGCAATTATATTTCGTATTTTCAGTGGGTTGTTTGATTGTTGAGTTTTGCGTTTTCTGTGTAATAATTTTGTATTTTTTCTTTCTTTTCAAAAGTGTTATCATGTAACAAGCTTTTGTTCTATTTATTAGTCTTTTAGGTTCTTATAACTAATGTATAGTTTTATTTATTAATGAATATAGTGAGCAAGTTTATGAAACATATATAAGGCCATACGTATTCCGTCCACGCTAGGACATATATCAGCTTGTAGGTTTGAGTCCCATCCAGTAAAATATTTTGTAGAAAAGAATCCATTTTTGTCTTCCCATTCTGAAATGAAACACTTTTTTATTTTTACTTTCAAATTTATTAGCATTATTTGTTATCTATAAAGTAAGTATAATCTACTTAATCATATCATACATATAAAATATTAGCCAATTGCCATGCGAAGTGCTACCTGTATTGGTGCAAGTTTGTCAATATACTTTATAATAATCAGATAAACAAATTTAAGGGAAATACAGTGTAAAATGTGAATATTGCTCTGCTTGGTAAAATCGTTTGCGGATGTTCCAAAATTTGTATCTTACTATAAAAATTATTGGGATGTTTAAGCTGCATTAGCTTCGAAACCTAAATCGACTTTTCCATCGTATTTACACTCTGTGAGAGGAATACAATTATATTGTAAATTAGTTCCTAATCTTGCTTCATTTATGTAATATATATGTTTTGGAAATAGCTGTGGTATCTTTATTATTTTTATGTATTTACTACACTGTTTCACTCAAAGGTATCACCTGTTCGTTCAGATGACATTGCTTTGGTATACTTATGAATTGTCGAATCAATAGGCTATCACTTCCTGAGAGTACTGTCAACACTTTTAAAAATCATTTTCAAGTTAACTGATACATACTATTTGCACATGCGATAAAATTATGTTACTGTGTTAATCTGAAGAATACTTTTAGTCTAAGCGTATTTTTAATGACAGACAAGAATGGAAAGCCTTTTTTACCATCGAACTACGTAGAATAATTAACGCGTGTGGAGCGGCTGAATATGAATACCCTTCCAGAGCACTTGAGATCATACCCATATGCAATTTCCCATAGGAACTCCCTTTTCGACTAAAACTGTGACACTTTTACAATGAAGTTTCGTGAAAAATTATATCCTAAAATGGAAAGTTGATATGCACTTCTATCTTATTCAAAGGTTAAACCATAGGGCTGTGCAGCATATTTTCAACATGTATACATTGTATATGTCCGAATTTGTTAGAGTTTAAACTTACACTAAAATTCTCTGTTAACCCTTCCTGTACTGTTGGCCAACTTTAGAATTCGTTTTTCACCACAACTGTATATTTGTATACTGGTTATAGAGCCACAGAGCATACCTGGGAACCATGATAACTGTTCCCAAGTTATTAACATATTTACCAATTTCCTCCCTTTTAACTGTATCGAATGCCCTTTGTAATTACATAAATATTTTATGAGCTATTTTATACCTTTTGTTCTTATTTTATCATGTCCATCGATAAGTATCCAGGTTTTATCATTGTAGTTACAGAATGGTCGTGATAGAATGCAAAATTTCTCAATATATCCATTGGTCAGGTAATGATTCGGAGGAATTCTCATTGCACCACCTGTTTAAAGAAAGATTGATAAGTATATGCCAGTGTCACACGAGCCTTTATCGCATTTATTGATTATATTCATATCATAAACAGAAGTTTCGGTCAGATTAGAAACTAAAATGCAGCATGTAATTGTAGATTAAGGTGGCTTGGGTGTCTCCCTCCATCAAGGATTTTGCAAAAGCAGATAATAATAAGTAGGTGATTCAAGTGTATGACTTTTCATATATTATCAGATTATTACATGTCATTTTTCATATCGCATGTATTATCAGCCCTAGGTTTAATATCAGCCCAAGAGCCGCATGGCTCGAGGGCTGATATTGACCGAGGGCTGATAATACATGCGATATGATAAATGACATGTTATGAACTTTTTATCATATGCTTCAACAGAACAAAAATTTGATACATTCAATGTGAAAGTTTTCTATCATATGGCTCACAGAGAGAAAAAAAAACAGTTTAATTTCAACGAATCGACAAAAAAAAATAATTCAACAATATACATAATTATGAACATTGGTAGGAAACTTTCTCAATTATGTTTCAGAAAAAAATAAATAATGCATTTATTTAATTATTTGTTAGTTTTTTAATTATTTTAATTATTTCTATTATTTTACACGATATACTTTCCATTATAATTGTTTTGTACACTACTTTGTAATGTTTTTCATTGAAAACGTAGCATTGAAGTGTATTTTCCGGAATTTGCCGAGTATCACCGGAATGCCATGTGATAACGTTACGGAAAGGCATGTGATAACAATCGAAGCATGTGATAAACTTTTCATATCAGCCCGCTAAGCACCAATTCGAAAAATATGAAATTTACGTCAATTTAATGCTATTATCATTCGGTAAAATTTATATGTTATTTAGTCTAAGTATATGATAAATAAAAATATATGTGTTTTATCGTATTTACGGCTGTATTTTATCCACAAAAAAAAAGGAATTTCGAATTTTCAATTTTGTTTTCAACTTTGCCACCTAAAGGGAGGTACCTCAGATACAAGGGAAGATCACTAACATTAAGTAATTTTCATAATAGAATGTGTTGTGAATTTACCGATTTTATTGTGTAGCAAAATGAAAGAGAGTTTGGTGATCCCATTTTTTTATTATCTAAAAGCATATTATTGGAATTATCTTCTCGAATTTTTGTTATCTTTAAACTCTATGGAGTAGTTTTATTTGTAGCACACAACATTGGATTTTCCATGCATAATCAATACAAAATCTGAAAATTTTGCACAACCCGTAGCATGGAAAAAAGCCTGGTGATACATATTTTATTATATATTTAAAATTAGCAAGATATAAACTAGATTTTGAAAAATTATTAAAAAAAACCCCACCTCTTTGGCTTTTGATTTAGACTCCCACTTCTACCAAAAGTAAATAGTGCCAGTTTTTTAACAGTCTTACTTAAAAAAAAAAACTCTCCGTTTAGTGTTCAAGAAATAGCAAAAGAACTAAATTTCAAACTCCATCAAGCAAACGTGACCTCATATGATTATCAAACAGTTACTCAAGTATGAAAACCCTGGTAGAGTTGAAAATTTTGTTTACATAAACTTCTGTTTTGGTGTTTTATGTGTTTGAACTTTCTTGCTGTAGGAAAATCAAGAAAAGTCCTTCGGACTCAGCAAAGGGTCAGATTATCTTTTACGGAAATTTGATTTGAATTTTCAAATAAGGTATAAAAAGGGACACCCAGTGGTTATTAAACATTTATATTATGAAAGCCTTTAGGATAAAGTTTTAAAATCTTAACACAAGAGTTTAGCCTAGGCATAGCCAAATTCTGCGGTATATGTCAAAACACGATGATTTTAAAGTTGGCTTTTTTCGCGGTTAAAGCAATGAGAAAACCACACATATTATACCGATTAGAAATTACAGCATTTCGATTACATTTTCGGCGTATTTGTTTTATGGAATAATAGTCATCAAAATTACCAGGATTATAATTTTATACGCCAGACGCGCGTTTCGTCTACATAAGACTCATCAGTGACGCTCAGATCAAAATAAATGTGGTGACAACAATTTTATCATAAAACGCAATGATTGGAAACAACAATGAAGTGATTTAAAACGGGAAAATAGAAAGACAAAAAAACATTTGAAGGATAAAGTCGAAACCAAGATAACAAAAAAAAACTGATGGAATTGCACGAACTCTACAAGAAGCATAACCGACGTGTCGACAAGATCAGTATTACCCGCCTTGAGACTTCAAACTTTCAAAAAATCACAATCGGATGTAGGATGTAATCGATGGAATTACAGACCCAGACTCATTACCTGTTATGTATAAAGGTCTGGGGTCTTAATACCTTTTTGTCGCTAGTAAGTTGAGACACACATCCATCGTATCGGTCAACATATTCTAGATGATGAATGTTATTATTATGATGTGTCGATTGGAAGTCGATCTTTCTAATAACTCTCAGTGTAAGATCAGTTTTTGTGTATATTAATGAATACTATATAGTGCGAACATGCACCAGCGTAACGCATTGACTAATATATGCAAATGCCATACGAAGAAGCAGATGGTGTGTTACTGCTAAAAAATGAAAAGTTGACAATGGGAGAGTTAAAATCATCACGTTTATCACATATTCCAGTTTGTAGTTGTTGTAGTCTATGTTACTATCGACGAAAAGATGACCAAGATCTGATAGATTCGGTAAGCTACGATATAGAAATGTTGGTTATTGAAGGACTGAACATCATCAATAAATTTACAAGAATTTAAGATAAGACGTATTGGATGACAAGTTACGAACCAGGAAAGAAAGACAAAGTTGTTGCTAAAATACAAATACCTTCAGCATGTAAACCATCAGAAAATCCACTACGAAGAGTTTGTGTTCTGCCACCAACCCTGTGTTGTAGCTCAAGTATCTGTGTCTGAAATAATAAAAACAAATTAAACAAATCAAGGAGATTATAGGATGGGAATGACCCAAGAAAATATATTTCATTTTGTTCATTTGTTGATAGATTAGCTTTTGATATCCAAAACTTACATTGTATCCAACTTTTTCCAATTCAAAAGCTGCCGAAAGCCCAGACAAGCCAGCTCCAACAATCAAAACAGATTTTTCTGTCACTCTCTCTTCCGAATCCATCTTTTCTGCACATAAACTGGGACCATATTTATTGTATGCTGATTTCAAATCTTCATTAACTATTGTCATATAAAAGTCTTTACAGGTGTCATCTTGTTGGATTCCATTGCTTGTGTCATCTTGGTTGTTTGGAAGTGTCCTAATGTATGACGGGTAATTAAATATTGGATGTGTTTCAATCCTGAAAAGTATACCAAAGTAAATAATAATGTAGAAAAGAAAGACACAATTCGATATTTTTTTTTGTGGTACTTCAAAATGATCTTGAATCCTGTGTTTCAAACATAAGCAGATTTATAATTAACTCATTATAGATTGAAATTTTGTATTTGAGCCAGACTCGCGGTTCGTCTACAAACGACTCATCAATGACAATAGAATACAAAAAGTTGATAAGGCACGTTACACCACTATACAAATCCTGTTTCTTAAGGTAGCTGGGGTGTCTAAATGTTCGACGATATATTTTCCTCAAATTCTGTTAAAGGCTTCTGGTGGGTCAAATCTGAATTTACAAACTTGGGATACAAGTGAATAATTCGACATCATTGCATTCTTGTTCATGTGAACTTCAATTTAATCTTTAGCTAGAGATGCATAACGCATGAATAGTGCGTGTTCGGTTGTTTAAAGAAAAAGAATGTCAACATTGAAAATGAAACAAAGGTAAAAAACATTTGATTGACATATTCTATCCAGTAAAAAATCATTCTTATAAATGTAAAACAGATGATTTACAAATGTTTTTAATCTACAATATGAAATCGAACAAACCTAGAATATCCAATCGTACAAGTTCACTATCTATTAATTTATATCGTTTTTTTTTTATGTTGATATCAGTTATATGACGATCGGAAGTCTTCGGAGGTCAACTCGATAGTTTATTGTATGGCATCAAGACTAAAAACACACGAAACAAAGCTACGTATTATCGATGCCATACCCTGTAAATTGTTTGTTTCAGACTTTTTATAACTTGGATAAATGTTTTACATGGTTATGAATCAAATATGAGAATTTAAGTCAAATCGGTGAACATGGATTTGCAGCTATTGCCCTTTAAATGATATAATTAGTTAAAATCTAATGAGATTATTGTTTCTTTTTTATAAGAACTTCCTAAAAAAGTATTTTGCAACACAATCAGAATATATGCTCAGAAAAAGACAACCGACTTGCCCTAGAAATGAATAAATAAATAAAACAAGTTCCAGGTGGAGGCATTCTATTAGCATATGTCACGGAGGAGAACAATAGTTCTAAAATAATGTTGCAAACTCACTGCTGCACTAATGTACCCTATCGTGTAAGCAACTGCAGATTATTGTTTTCTGTCATTTAAGGTGACAAAGAACAAGAAATAGAATTGACACAATACCGTAGTTGTCCGGTTAAAATTTTTGAAATATATGAAACAAGTTTCACCTCAAACAGTTGATTGTCCGCAGTTCAATCCACCACTTTCAACATAAGAAAGGCCTGTACCAATTCAGGAATATAACAGTTGTTTTCAATCCATTTTAATATGAAATTTGATATAACTTTACATATTGGTAAGTGGCGATATTAAGCGATGACCTCTGTTGATAGATCTTGAAGCTAAACTATAAAACGATGGTAAACAATCGTTTTTTGGAGAAGATATTATAAATTGTATTATCTGTTGCCTTATCCTTTTCTAATTTAAGCAAAGAAAATCTGTTCAAACTATTGTTTTTGTTTTAAATGTTATCGTCAAACGTTGACGCTATTTCGGTATTTTTTTTTTGGAAAGAACGCATTCAAAACATTCATAAACAAGACATAAAACTTGAAACTATGTTGTAGATAAATAATTTCAGTAAACAAATGCATTGTTACTTTTATAAACATTGCATCCACAATAGATGATGTTTAATTACAGTTTTAGTGAACTTTAAAATTGAAAACAAATTAAAATCCTTTAATTATTTTATATAGTCTTACCTCGCAACAGAATATTTCCTCTGACTTGAATGACGCTGGAATTGTTTGAAACTTAGAACTTTTTTCAACCCTCCAATTACAAGTTTGCTTCGTGAGATCATCCTGAAGTTTCAAATAGACTTTGATTTCATTAACAAATCCGATCATAACAATTCTGTAATAAAATAATTTACAAATTTCAGGGAAAAAAAGTTCTGTTCTGATGAATTATTCCCTTTTTCATAATCATAATCATATAAATATATATTTTATAAGTTCTTTCTAGTGATAATGAAACAAAATATTAAAACACTACCTGAATTTTCCAACACCGAAAAGTTTTGCCTTCAGTGCAGTTCAGCTACTTTTCTTGGTAATCCTACACACCTTGTTTTCCAGAAAACACAATTCATGCACTATTTGATGTCATAAAAGGTATGCTATTTTAAATGTGTTATTGTAAATATTTTTAAATACATTGAAAAATTAAATATAGGTATTTGGTTGGGTTCGTGATACAAACTCGCATATGCAAACATCTGGTATCTATGGAAAGTTTATTTATATACAACAAAAAGATAGAAATAGCCATCCAAAACTTTTTTTATACAAGTCACAGGTTTGATTATGTGAAAAGTAAAGTACCAAAAAAAAAAGCGAGCTCCAACGAAAATTCAAAACGAAAAGTCCGTAATCAGATGGCATAATCAAAATCTCAAACACATCAATCGAATGGAGAACAATTGTCATAATCCTGACTTGGAACAGACATTTTTATGTAGAAAATGGTGGATTTAACATGGTTATATAGCTACCTAAACCGCTCAATCATTTGCAGTTGAAAAAAATCCATGAAGAAGAAGAATTTATTCAAAGCTTCTCAACGATAAAAGCTAAAACACCTTTCACAGTGTTGTTTTAATTTCACTTTCATTATATTTCATAATGTCTTGACAAGTACCCATATGTCAGTGAATGATTGCTTCTCGTATACCTTAGATATTAAGGATACTACTGAAACTAGGAGGTCTGTTTCATATATTGATTTTTAATTGCAACACTGACAGAGACAGGCGCCTTCAAAGAAGGAACTATGACAACCCTATTTATTTCAATTTTCAATTAGCCCATTCAAGTTTCTTAGCCGTTACATACATTTTGTCCCTTCACTTTGTTTAACTGAAGCAAGAACATGATAGCATCGATAGTAACAGTTTCTTTTTATATAAACCACCTGACTATATGGTATGTTGACACTTTTTATTACAGTAACCGACTAACATGTTAAATGATTTAAAGAAACATAACATACTAGTTTTCACTTTGCTAGATTTTCAGTTAATTTGCAATTATGGACGAATAATCGTGCTATTTATATATTTATATATATACATAATTTTCTAACCATACGAATTCATAGGAACTGAAAAGTACCCCCACACATGTTTACAATCGTTGTAGTTTCCTTTGATTTTCTTGGAATTGCCATTCCCTTTCGGCCTTATTGTAAAAATAAAACCCATTACTTTTCATTTTCTCAACCTTGAAGTTGATCAAGTTTAAATTCTTTAAATAACTAAAAATAAAACATATGTACTAGTAAGTATAAACCTGTTCAACAAGACAACAAAGGACAATTTAAATTTGCATAACAAATCCTATAATACGTCAAGAAAAGGTGGACATCCTGATTGAATTTTGTTATACAGTTTAATAGATATTTAAAATATTTTATATTAATTGCATCAAGTCTTATAAAGTATTATTCATAAACCCTACATTGGCTTTATTTTGTTATATTCTAAGATATATTTACTTTTGTGAAATTTGTTAAATACAAATAATTGGTATTTTTTTTTTTATACATGTCAAGAATCATCGAACTGCACAGCACTGACATTTTCTATTGTTAAATAGTTATTCGTTGATTTCTAGATTCTGGGTTTTAGTGACTGCTTTAGTGTTTACCCCAAGTCGATGTATAATATGATTGTGTTTTATCTAAATAACTATACAAATCAAAATCTCTCTCGCGATCGCGATCACGACAGCCAATTATCCACATTTCAGTGATTATACTCAGATCTTATATACTAACACATTTTGGAACTACGGATATCATTGAAGATCTGCGTCATATCTTGGTACAGACGACCGAAATTTAATAAAAAAATATGACAAATGTAGTAAATTCAATTTTTACAATTGTCATCTTCTCATTTCACAGTCAAAGGTACCAGGATTATAATTTAGTACGCCAGACGCGCGTTTCGTCTACATAAGACTCATCAATGACGCTCATATAAAAATACTTATAAAGTCAACAAGTACAGAGTTAAAGCATTAAGCACCCACAATTCCCAAAGGTTGTGCCAAATACGGATAAGGTAATCTATGCCTGGGATAATAAAATCCTTAGTTTTTCGAAAATTTCAAAGTTTTTTTAACAGGAAATTTATTAAATGACCACATTATTGATATTCATGTCAACACCGAAGTGTTGACTACTAGGCTGGTGATACCCTCGTGGACGAAACGTCCACCAGCAGTTGTACGACCCAGTGGTGTAAATAGTTATCAAAGGTATATATCATTTAGCGTGTACATATTTATATTACTAGTAATGCGTTACGCTCGTGCCTTTTCTTCTTATAGGGACTTTATTAAAAGGTGTGTGCTACTTGATGGGGTTCATATTGCTTTCTAGTTTTGATGTGATCTTTTGTTATTGTAGTTTTTATTGTTGACATTCTTTTTGTATTGGAATTATGATATTTGAATATCCCCTTTGCATCTGCTGGATCTGTTAATTTTCCGATTGTGACCTATTCCAGATTGCAACTTTTGACTGAGTGGGGATTCACGTGTCTGGTTATGCACAAATAGTAGGAGACGCTCCTTTCATGTGGTTAACTTATTTTTTATTACCTAGATTTGTGTTTCCCTTATGGGTTTGTGCGATATAACAACAACAGATTACTGCTGCCGTTAATTCACACCTAGATGATGATCGGTTTAATACGTTACTTTATTTAATCGTAAACTTTCCTTTTCTGTTAAGCAACTTTAGAGCAACGTTTACATAAAGAGTATATATTCAGGAATATGAAATTTGTTATCTATTTGTTTTATGTGTTTGAGCTTTTGATTTCGTTATTTTTGTTAAAAATAGATAGGATAATCAAGGACTTGTTGATCCAAATTTCTTCTTACAAGTAAACTATTGAACAAAAGTTCTATTAAAGTATAATAGTCTATCCTTCGAAAATGAAACAGTATATGCTCCAATTATCGTTTCCTCAATAAAGTCATCTTTTTATCAGTCATGACATTGCCCCAAATCATCGGCAATATCTACCGGCAATTCCAATGGGTAGGACCAAGTATGCCACAAGTGGAACATGAACTGATTACGCTTTCCGGGCACAAGAATTCATTGAAGACCCATCGGAAGCCTTCGGCAATTGCATGTGAAATCAGTTTAAAACAATGTCTCGTAGACGGCTTCCTACAAGTGATCTACGTTAATAAATGAAAAGTGTCGAATAGTAATAAGAACAGACAATTGTGTTCCCCGTTACCTTTAGTAAAGTAAGGTAGAATGAAAAAAAGAATTGTTTCATGGTCCTTGAGCAAAAAATATGAAATGATCACCTCCTTAAAAAGATATAATAATTTATTTAGATTATTCACTAAGAAACGCGTACTGTAAAGAAAAAAAGGGTTGTTAATATAATATGAATAACGTACATGGATGGTAATTATTTCTATAAGTTTAATCAAGACATGAAACAGACATAATAATGATGGAAACAATTGCAAGTACGACCCTTTCTGTAAAGGGTAAAATTCATGTACCCTTTCAGAATTGAACAGTGTTGTCCACGTCGTCAATTTACATTAAGATAATTTGATGTCAGTCGACCGTCATGAATGTCATAATTTTCTCTCACTCGTCTGTAAGCTTAATAAATATGGGCCGATGCAACACCCAAATACAATTGTCATTATGATTGTGCATATTGAAAGGATAAAAACAAAAATACAAATCACAAGGTAAAAATCTATTTCGACTTTCCTTTCTTAAGTGGATGATAGATTAAAATTCTTTCGAAACTCAATTCGTTAATATTAGGTTGAATAATTTATGTGAAGCTAAAAAATAAGCAACCTTTTGTTATACTGATAGGATTCAGTAATATGAGAAGCAAATTTAACAACGTGATAGAACACTAGAAGACAGCTGGGTTGCGACCATATTCATTTATATATGTAGAACGATCTGCACCAACGAAAAACAACTAAACACATGACCCATAATAAAGTTAAGATTGCATTATACTGAATACCTGAATATTTTAACGCTACAAAGTTAAACAAACTTTTAAAAATTATCTGGGTGTGGGCTGATATATTCTTGTGTACTTATACCAACTTTTATACTGAAATCCGGTTAATTTAAAAAAGAAAAATACAACATGCCTTTCATGGTGTTCCAAGAAACATATGTACTAATATACAACGGAAACTTTTCAACCGCAAAAAAGTATACCTTTTAGTTCGTTGAAACTAATATAAGTTCACATAAACTTAAACAAATAATAGTAGTTTAAATCAGGCGATTCCATGCACCATGCGCGGGTTTCCTCTACATAAGTCTCGAATCGAGTCAGTGAGAAGACCAAATCATATCAAAGTTGAAGAACATCTCAAGCCAATTAAGAGATCAAAGAATGGGTGGTAAATAATGCAATACATGTATATGTGCAGCGGTAGAAAATATTATTGTTTCGTATAGTGAATTTCATTTTAACATTTAATCAATAGTAAATTTAAAGGAAATCAATGTATCTTTGTTATTTCACGACAAAACTATTATAACTACTAGCTGGTAATTACTTTGGAAACGAAAAGTCCAACAGCAATGACATTGACCCCGGACCAGTAGTTTTGAAAGATATCTTTGGATACAAATCTAGTGATATTTACAAAGTTTTGTCAAAAGTCATCAACTATACTATGTGTTTAATTTGGTACTCCAGACGCACCATTCCGATTACATAAGACTGATCAGTGGTACTTGAATCAAAAACGAACTTGGGGAGCTTTAAATACCAAAACGTCTTAAAACTTGTGACAAATACGACTAACTTTATTCATGGATAAGGTTAAAAATAAGTCTCGAATTACCCAACAATTTATATGTAGCATGTTACAAAATCAGAGAACCTTCATGATAACAAAACAGTGCGATTAATGTGCTGTCGATTTCCACTGGAAAGAAATGTCAACCCAGTAGCTCTTACTACAAAGATAGAAGTGTATAATTTGATTCTTTCGTCTACGAAAGACTTATCAATGCACTCGAATCTAAACAGCTGAAAGGCCAAATCATGCTTTAGTTATTGAAAATTCAAAAACCAACATTCCGAAAACTCAAGTTGTGTCATTTTTCGATTTGCATAAAAAATATGATTTTAATTTCGGTTTCCGATTTTTTTTTATAGTTACCAACATTTCTTTCTTATCATATACTGTGGATATATTATTATTCGTTGGATACCAATTTTCGTGGGTTTCGTTGGTACATGTGAAATATTTAACGAAATACAAAATTATATTAGGTTGTATACACACTTTGGCACAACCACGAACTCTCATATCCACGAACATGCAAGTTTGCCGTAAACCTCGAAAATTGGTACCCACGAAAATAAGTGAATCCACAGTATTATTTTAGCTAAGTGAAGTTATGCTCATATTAGCGATACATAAATGGTTTAATCTCATATACTACTAGTATTTAAAACTTGGCGGAAGAATCGCATCTTCTAATAAGTTCCATTTTAATATGGCAATGCACGATTCTTGCCAACCTTACCATTTTTTGTAGAGTATAAGAATAGTATATGACAGCTACGTAAACCATATAAAAACAAGTACCACAGTGAATTTGACAAGTTTAACATATAATCTAATAATCTATTTGTGATACATAAAAATAATAAAATCTTCAAAAATAAAGATAAAACATATTTCATCTGTGGAGTGTATGCCTCTTTGTTTTATATCTACATGTATGATGAGTTTATATGAACTCTGATAATTTTAGACAGAATCTTATTCAAAACACATTCCGAATACTGCTCAGAACACAGTCATTCAGTTTTCATTTCTTCTTCTTTAGGTTTCTAGCGATTCTTCAATTATTGAAGATTATTCGCCGGGCGTCGACTATAAAATTTATGATTCACACTTTAGCAACAAAAATCAAAAATAACAAAATCAAAAAATCAAAATAACGTATGTACGTATACACTTAAAAAAAATGTGATAAAACTATATACATTTGATTACAGAATAGTTAGGGATAGAATATGGGGATGAGAGCAGATTCTGCAAATGTAAGAATTTAAAATAAAACATTGATTTGTATTAAGCTAAGCAATTATAAGGTTGAGTTAACGTTGTAGCTAATATCTTCCTCACTTGTACATTTGAAGTTGAACCTATTTTTTCAGATCCATACACCATCGGTATTATATGTTAACTCATGCACACGTCATATTGTAACGTGAACATTTAAGTATAACATATCTTTTAAATAAATTGCTTGTCATTGACTGGAAAGGTTATAGAGAATGATCAATTCACTGCAGTATTTTTTTAACTATGAAAGATTGTGATAAACGTTGATAGTTTTTAATTATGAAGTCAGTACCATAGGTTTTTGAATGCATTTCATAAAATCTGTAACCCAGAGAAAAAGTATCAAGGTCTATAACTACAATAAGGGGTTCTTCTTTATCTTCTTCAGGACTGGATTCTTTAAAAGAATGTTATAAGTCCACTAGACGGAGAATGAAACAGCAATTCTCCTGTAACTATTTATAAATAAAACGTTCAAAATATATACAATTTAAGACTATGTACACTTGGTTGATGTCTATGGTGTTGGTTTCTGGGGTGCATTATTGTTGGCTAGTGCACTCTGGAACCTCTCAATTGTCAGAGCTTCAGTTGTAGCTGTTGGAAGGTAATTCCACTCTTGTATAGTCCGTGGAAAGTATGAGTACTGTTATACTCTCTGGTTTGCTGGTGGTTGATATAGGCATTGTTTGTCTCTAGTAAGCCGATCTTTTGGACGTAAGATGGAACTGGCATCAATGTCCACTAGCTCATGCTGGATCTTGTTAAGCATGACGAGTCAATGATGGTTACTTCGTCTGTTAGCTAGTGGTTCCCATCCTAATGTCTTGACCATAGTTGTCACACATCCAGGTGTTTTATCGATTTAGTTGTTTGTTACATACCTGGAGGCCTCTCCTTTGCACTTGTTCTAAGCGGTGTATGTCCTCAGTGGTATGAGGGTATCATGTCGCACTAGCATATTCTTGTGTTTCGTACATTCTTGCTGCATTCTCGAAGGTTATAATGGTTATTTGACGATTTCAGTCATGTTAACTCATTTTCTAGATCGTGTTGTTCTTGTGAGATTTTTTTTTTTTTTTAATTATTAAAATAATTTCATAACACAAAGTGCAATAGACCACTTTCGAGTTCATCCGTGACCGGTAAAATCTCGTCAATCATGCACGCCTTTATTACGTCATTTGCCAGATAGAGGGGATTTCCTGTATCCATGCACTATCACTATTCATTAAGCGTCTTAGTGATCGTCATTGTCCAGGATAAACTTGAAATAAAGTTTGTTATGAAAGTACTTAATCACAATCCCCAAATGACAAAAGTGCTGATTGTCATATATGAGAATATTATTTGCCGAATAATTTGTGCAATATAGCAACGTAGTTTTCCAACCATTAGCTCAACCATGGAAGGGAAGTGATGATATCCCTAAACGCACGAATGATGTTCACTAAAACCAGATGTTTTTACGGAAATGCATCGAACTCGAAAGTTGTCTAGTATCAAATTGGTTGGTCTTTTAAAATTTCATAGTTGATAACCTTTAACCTGCTAATATATTTTGTCTTCTTCAATTTCACTCAAACAGTTCAACGGCTTAAGATTTTAAGATATTAGCTATAAACCTCAGTTGTATGCTGTCTACATTAAGCAGCATTGTGCAATAACGAACCAAAATCTCAGTTACAGGGATAGAGCTATATTCCCTAGTATATGAACTTTCAGGTAAAGTTTGGTAACATTTGGTGGGGTTCGTATTACTTAGTCTTTAGTTTTCTATATTGTCTTGTGTACTATTATTTGTCTGTTTTTATTGTTTTTGTAAGCCATGGCGTGGTCAATTTATGTTCTATCTGTGAGTTTGACTGACACTCTGGTATCTTTCATCTTTTGGACCATTAATTAGTTTTCCAAGGATAAGGTTAAAAATAATTTAAAGTTTACGATTTGAGATCAGATGAGCTTAATATGCATACTTTAAACCATTGGAAATGGTATCTTTGTAATAAGTGGAAGGGATGATCTGCTCCAATGAGTCACTATTTGTATTTTGGTAATATATAACTGTGTTAAAAATTTAGATAAAATATATCATACGGTCGGTTTCTGATTAATTTAGTAATATTTGAAACTAATCAGAAATTAATATTTTTAAGATGCAAATAAATAAAGGCAACAGTAGTATACCGCTGTTCAAAACTCATAAATCCATGGACAAAAAACAAAATCGGGGTAACAAACTAAAACCGAGGGAAACGCATTAAATATAAGAGGAGAACAACGACACAACACCGAAATGCAACACACACAGAAACGGACCAAGCATCAGACAAAACACCACGAGAATAACAAATATAACATGAAAACCAAATACATGAATTTGGGATAGACAAGTACCGTGCCACGTCTTATCTCAATATCTCAAAAATAAGAGAAAACACAAACGACTCAACGTTAAAATACAACACACACAGAAACGAACAATAATATAACAATGGCCATCTTCCTGACTTGGTACAGGACACTTTTAAAGGGAAATAAAAGTGGTGGGTTGAACCTGGTTTTGTGGCATGCCAAACTTCGCACTTTAATGGCAAAGTTAAATATAACATTGAAATGACAACATAATATTACAGGACTACAATACAAATAAATAGAAGAACATATTAGACAAAGAAAAACATGATTTAAAGATAACAAAAAGCATCAGGTATAAAATTCAATACTCCAAAAACGCGCCTTGTCCACACAAGACTCACCAGTGACGCCCAGATATAAAAAATCGAAAGTGAAAAAACCTGTTATAAATGCATCAATGTCAAAGTTATGTATCTTTCCATGAAAAAAAAATCATGATAGCTTTTGGTGTATTTAATGTTAAAAAAGAAATGATAGGGTTTGTATTTTTGTTATTTACAATATATGAAAAGGGTATAGGGCACTAGGTGTCTCGGCCAGTTAATTATTCCTTTCACTAAAAGATGGAAGTGCCCCTCTCCCAACATTTAATATAATAATGGAAATATGGTTAAAATTGCCTATGGGACAACAAATAAACAAAAAAACTTAATGAAAGGGTGCACACCTATATACAATAAATGTTTTGAATGGTATGCCTTCACCTAAAGTTACTTCTGGAGACTGGTTTAGGATTAACCAGTCTCCAGAAGTATTTGTATCTATGATGATTGGTGATCTAAGGACAACATCACTCAAACACAGCCTAAGTGTGTATAACCAAGTTACTGCAAATGAATTCTGCTACATAATATGGAAAAAAATAAAAACGATTTTTTAATACTTTAATAGCAAGGTTATAATATAAATATATATTCTTAATTTTGCAACAATGATTAAAATAACTGTAACAATTATAAATGGCACCGAGTAAAACAGTACATATAAACATTAAATATAATTATTCATAGAAATAAGTAATGTGTTTCATCCACAATTAATGGCCAATACGTATGCTTAAATTAAAAGCTATTTTACATAATAGACTATTACCTAGCACTAAAGTTGAAAATTAGATATTTTTATTGTAAATATTGACGGTCAATCTAATTGTGTGTCTTTATCTTAAATAACTAATTTATTTATATTCCAGTCTTTTTAAAAAACCCACCTCTTATAGACAGTAATATAAACAAAGAATAAGACTGGGGATTCATTAATTTACTTGAATGTGAGGGAAAATATGATTTGAAATTTGAAAATATTATTTTTTTTTTTTGCCAATAGAAAATTTGTACTTCCTGTAATCTTCGAATTCATTGAATTTCTAAACCAATGAAATCAATGGGAGTATGTATCACACATCTTTGCTAGCCAAGGGTTACCATTCACTCTCCTTCTATCCACTGTGGAGGCGTGGATCGTTACCCTTGGCTAGCCAAGATGGGTATCAAATGAAGCATAAGGAATCCACAGTAATCAATATTCAACTGGGGATAAAGTAGTTTACAAAAACACTAAGATCATTGTAAGTTCTTTGATTTAGACCGTTGTAAATGTGGAGAAAAAAGAGTGCTGGAGTGAAATATACAAACATGCAACTAACAATCCTAAAAAGTCACAAAAAAATAAGATCAACAAAATTAAAGACAACCAGCTAGCATATAATAATAAGACACAAAAATGAAAATTTATAATGAAATAACTCAACCATAAAACTAATGAAATTATACAGAGAAGATTGAAAACAAAACTGTAGAGTGTTTAATATTACATTATACATTGTTCTGACACCATTGACAAAAAATTTGAAAATAAAAATATAATTCAACAATTTAACACAATCACCAACAAAAATTAACCACTTTGGCTATTATTCTTAATAAGGAATAAGCAAATATAATTTAGACACTAACTTTTATTCTTTGTGGTCATCTCACATCTGAACAAACCATTCCAAAATGATAAAATTATAGAACAATTCATTAATATTATCATTCGTTCAATATCTTTAATAATAGTTATATGATAAAACATTGAGTGGAAGACTTGCACTTTATAATTGTACATATAATAACATAATTTGCCCTATTTTCAAATAAATCTTTGTGAATGTGTTAATGGATTGAACACAGTATAATTTGATTTTTATAACAAATATTTAATGATACAATAACAACAATATATCTATTCTAAGTTATTACCCGTTATAAAACAATTTTCTCATCAAAAGATTTTCATATTGAAACAGTGAACAGGAGAGTATATTATCATCCTAAACTCACTTGAACAAACCAATAACAAACTCTTGAAATAATCTTTATCTATCTTTCTATCTGTTTTATTCAATATATGACAACCAAGTCTGAAGAATTGCACTTAAATAATCAGAAACACATATCATAAAGAAACTGTCATCTCCTAATAAATGTCCTGTTTCAATGCATGCCAGGAAGCTTTAATTATCAAATTTGAAATCTTTAATGATTAAAAAAGTTAAATGCAAAACCATTCTATAAAACTTTTGCTTGACAATATCAAAACTTTATAACATTTTTTAATTTTTTCAGAAAACACCATACAAATGATATAATAATTAATAATGCAATATCATGAATTTATAAACATAATGATAACACAAATGATAAGGTAACAAATACAGAAAGCTCTTATCTGGTACATTTATTTAAAGCTAATTATATACTTAGAGACTAGATAAATAAAATATGCACCAGATTTGAAGTTATTTGTACAAAATTCATATAACACAAACATCAATAAAATCATCGTCAAACTGCTTTATATCAGTGCAATTTTTTTAAGTTTAACTTCATTATTGTCACTTATTAAGAATTGTAGAGAAAAGAAACAAAAGCATGGCAGGTTCAGGGTCCAAGAAAAGAGGTGTTATATTGAAAAATGCAAAAAAATAAATGCAGAGCATTGCAAAGGAATTTTTATGGAAATTTCATGTCATAAATTATATTTTCATGAGAATCTCCAAAAAAGTCTGTTTCAGTATTAAATTACTTTTTTTTTTCGGGTATATTAAATTTTCATAAGGATTTATATATATAGTATTTATTTTTTGAAAGAAAAAGTTGAAAGATATAATTACAGATTTAAAATCCAACACCAAAAGATTGCATGATAGCCTTGAGCTCCTCTTCATTTAATAGACACAAAATCATTCAGAAAAACACAATTCAAAATTTTTAACATGAGCATTGTCTTAAGAGGTAAAATTATATTATGATAATTCTGATGATGAAACAATGATGAGAAATGTGAACAATAAAAATTGTTGACTTTTAAAATTCCACTGGCAATATAAATGGATATTTGAGGACAACCATATGTGAATGTAATATGAACTCTGCCTTATACTTGACCGACACAATGCTAGATTTTAAACCTGCTTACGTTCCAGAGACATCAATCCAAAATCTTTGCTCTTACTCTTAAATGCTGCATTCTTAGAGAAGAAGTGGCAATAACACATTTTCATATCTTTGTTTGACTTGCATGTAATGGAACCCACTAACTCCACAACTTAAGCAGAGCATGCTTTGTACACATGGACAGAGCACTGAGAATTGAACACAAAAATAATTCTAAATAGTATTAAAATATTGCTGCACAAATTCATTTTTCCTTGTTGATATGAACTGTACTAAAAATATACTATATATTTTTTGTCAAGAGTCATTATTTAACATTAAGATACTGTGGACTCATTATAATTCATTGGATTCCAATTTTCATTGATTCTGTGGGTACAGGAGAAACATGAGTTTAAATGTTCAAGTTTTCTGAAGAAATGTATGCAGACTTTGATAAAACAACAAAATAAAATATCCACAAACATGCTTGTTTTCCTCAATCCAAATAAATTGGTACCCATGGAAATCAATGAATCCACAGTATTACAAAAGAACACCTTTTATACATTACAATAAACAAGTTTGTACATGTAATACTGATATAAAAAGAAGGCACTTTTAAAATTGCAATGGCACTAAAAATTGCATAAAGTTCTATAAATTGTAGTTTTCACCAGAGTAAATACAGTATATATTTATACCTACATAATTTAATTTTTTTTTGTAGGCACTGATTTAACATTTACCTTACAACTGATCACATTCTTCTATTTGAAAAATCTATGGCAGGGTGTATGATGCTGATCGGTTATGTGTAACACATTTTACAATCATAACCTACATGTATACCTTAATTGTTTTGTGAAATAAACTTAAATTTAATAATGTTATTGAAAACTTTTCAAATTCAGACCAACATCAGCTTTTAGAGCGATGATTGTTTGCCCTGAAGGCCCGAAGATAAAATCATCAGCAAATAATACACACAGGAGATTAATCGGCTTGAACTCAGCCAGTGACAAATTCTTTTTTTCTTACTTGAATATCAATAACAATGCAGTTTACACAAGTTTTAAGTCACACATTGAAAGGAATAGGTATCATTTGAGGTTTAACTTGAATTAAAATATTAAATCAGCATTGTTGTTTTTGTTTGAATTTGATACTTTACAAAGGTCATACATACATGAAATGAAAGTAAAATCCAGCATAACTTATAGATTACTCAAAATAATCACAGTTTTGCTTGAATGTGTAATAATATAAAGAAAAATTTTGAATATAGTTTATTTTCACTTATTTCAGGATATCACTTAATATGAACTCGAAAAAAAATGCAGTGGTTACAAATATGTTTTTAGATAGAACATAGGCAAACTTTTTTCTTTATTTTTCAATGATCATCAAAAAGATGTGTTCTTTTTATGTGATGTCAGCATAGTCACATTGTTTCATGACGCCACAAAAGAAAATTCAGATGAAAGAAAGAAAGTTTGCCTACATAATTGAATTTTGACCAATGAAAATTAAGATAAAACAAACCACATGTTGATTATCAAAAATAAATCAACCAGAGGGAAAAATCAGGTCAGAATTAGAGAAAAGGTGTATATGTAATAAGTAATAAGATAAACAACTGTCAATCAAACTGATTGATGGGTAAAGAGTGTTATACATTCTGTGCTCCTTCTACAGGAGGTTCATTGCTGGTAGATGGCACTGCTTGTTGAGGCATTATTATTAAACTAGATCTTTCACCAGATGGTACTCTCTGTACAGTTGCTTTACACATGGGACAATAGTTTCGATGTTTCAACCACTGCAACAAACAACTGAAAAATATTTCAGAAATAAAGTTAAAAAAACATTTAACAAGCTTGAGTTTTCTTAGTGTTAATGAAATCTTATAATGTTTTTTTTAGTCAATTCATATTATTGTCTCTAATTTTATTTGTACAAGAAGTGCTGAAGATCCTGTTTAACTTACATGAAATTGTCACAATCTACAAGTACCAGTTACAGGGAACAACTTTCTACATCATTGGATTAACAAAGACACTTATGTCACACTTAAGAAGGTGCTATAAACATTGATAAATAGGCTGTATCATCCTTTCAACATGTTTGCATTAAATTGAATTGATACAAGGCAATAGGAATACTTATAATTGATTCTGGCAAAAACTAAAAAACTGGCAAAATCTCTTCTGAAGGAGTTTACTGATAATTGAATGACTCTTTGTTATCATCTACCTCTTTTTTTCTGTCATGCAACTTATTTGAAGATATGTTTTTGCTGATCCTGTTGTTACTAATTATAGCTTTTAATCTATATCTGAACATAATTTAGTTTCACATACAAGCTGAAATTGACTTATGAAATCTTTATTCAAGGGGAATAACTCACATAAGTCGTTGATTAACAATTTCTTTGAGGTGTGTATTAAGAATAAGTTATTTTATTTATTTTTAACATGAGCATGAGGTCAAGGACAATGGATACATTGTATATGATAGACCGAAACTTTGTAACAGCATGCATCTGTAATCAAGGTATGACACATACAGGTTTTCTAGCCTTAGAAATATAAAGCCTTATCCACAAGTTTATGCTGACAACAGATTGTAATCCATATTTCTTACATTTTGAGGATTTAATCACAGGCGAGAAAAAGGGCAACAACTCCCATATCATGGATAGACTTATATTTCTTCAATGTAGACATATTTCTAAACTAAATTCAGAATCTGCTGATTATTTTTGCTACATTAAGTTTCTCTCTAACTTATAAAGTTTCTGTTAAAAAAAACCCCTACAAAAATGGATAAAAAAAATGTCATTCAAGAGTTTAAAAATAGATAGAAAAATCTGAACATTTCTGCATCCATCAGATTCTCTCCATCAATTGGATTTTATAGGATAAAACCAATACTGGTATTTTATCCCATATATTGTATAATTTTTGAGGCCATATAAATTGGCTAGCATGGTCATTGGAGATTTTTTTAAACTCAATAATCCAAGGATGATTGTGGTACAGTTTGATTCCAAAGATCCAATTCTTTTATAGAAGATTTTTTTGTGTAAAACTTAAGGGAAGGACCATCAACTGAAAACAGACAACAGCTTTCAATGGATGCTATATAAGGGATGAGAAAAGCACAATTGGTGCATGGGCTATATGTGCTAAAAGCACCAAGACATATGTATCAACTTACTTCATATGAAAACAATGTTTACATCTACATATTGCTATATATTCATAATTTCTGAATTCCTCCAGACACACTGCACACATCTGAAATACAAAAAAATCAAAGATTATTAAGTACAGTTTTATCTAATCAAAGAGCAGAATGCTCTGAGGGATACGATTGCCATAGTTTTCATTGACACATGTATAGCAGTTCTGCCAAATTTTCATTAAACAAATGCATGAGATTTGGCCAAAATTGAAAAGATCAAAGAGGAAAAAAATAGATCCAAGAATACTGCCACAAAAAAGCATGAACATGCGTGAGTCTCAAGCATTTTTGGTCAGTAACCCTGGTATAGCTGGATAGTATTATTCTCTAAACTAATTCAACTGCACATGCAAAATGTAACAATCTAAATAGTCACTCAACTTAAAGAATAGCCAATCCCCGTTACAAGATGAAGTGTATGAGCCATGTACTTATTGTGTTTTATCGAATTATAGTTATCCTGTACCATTGTAAACTCGTACCACTAAAAAAACCTTGTACCAATGCAAACTCGTACCATTGCTAACTCGTACCAACTTATTTAAATGCATTCAATTGGTTTTAAATGATGAATATACATGATATATGTTACTTTCACCCAATACCTCTTAAGTCTGTAAAATGTATATAATTTGAAAGTACAATGACCAATTTGTAGCTAATGTTCCTTGTATATTGGATAGAAAATACTGTGGCAGATGTAGATAATTAAAGTATAAACAGTTTCACCCGAAGAAAATTTAACATGAATAATTAAATCTTAGCAGTTAGTCAAAATGATTGCCAAAATTATTTTTACTGTCTATAAATAACAATGAAATGTAACTGATTCCTGTTAAGGGGGTCCGCATTTTCCCCGCAAAAAAAGCACATGGCTTTCAACAATTGTAAACATAGCATTCAATTTGTGATCCGGCATGGATTACAGCTTTAATTAACTTAAATTGGATATATATATTTTCAACATGTTCAATTTTAATAAGGTACAGTTAAAGCAATGTTTTAACTTTCCTCTGGATTAAGTTCTACAGTGGCGGATCCAGAACCTTTCCTAAGGGGGAGCCCACTGACTGACATAAGAGGGGGCCCGCTCCAGTCATGCTTCAATGATTCCCTTTATAATCAACCAAATTTTTTCCACGAAAAAGGGGGGGGGGGCTGGATCCGCCTATGTTCTAGTTTGAAAGATCAGTTAAAACATTAATGCTTTAAAACATTCTTTATTTTTGTCTAAGTTTTCATTTAACTCCTGTGTAAAATTCAAGTAATTCAACTTTATTTCTATTAAGTTTACAAACAGACACCCATAAAACATCATATTTTTTAATATATTTTTCTGAATGGTACGACTTCCCAGTAGTACAAATTAAACATCAAGTACAAAAACAACTCAGACAATCATACTGGCAATACATTGAAAATATTGTAACACCAAAACCAGATGAAAACAAATTTTCCAACATGAAAAAATTTTGGTCATATATTAAAAGCAAAAAAACTGACTACAGTGGCATAACATCACCTAAGCAGAACGGGAAACTTATTACTGACACCAAACAAAAATCTGATGCACTCAACAGGCAATTTCAATCAGTTTTCTCAGAACCAAACAAAATCACTGCTACTGAATTTGAAAACAATCAATACATGCAACAGAAAACAGTGTACCCTACCATGCCTGACATAAATATCACCATCCAAGGTATCTCAAAATTACTTCTAAATTTAAATCCATCCAAGGCAAGTGGACCAGACGAACTTAAGCCACGTCTCCTTAGGGAGTTAGCACATGAAATTTCACCAATACTATGCCTTATATACCAAAAATCATTAGACACTGGCGAAGTCCCTACTGACTGGCGTACTGCACATGTTTCACCCATCTATAAGAAAGGTTCCAAATATAATCCAGAGAATTATAGACCTATTTCTTTGACATGTATATGTTGTAAACTTATGGAACATGTCGTAGTTAGCGCAATCATGACACACGCAGACAAACATAACATCCTGTATCCCCTACAACACGGCTTTCGAAAAAACAGATCTTGTGAAACTCAACTTTTGGAATTTGTAGATGATGTCACTAAAAATATGGAAAACTCGAAACAAACAGATGTACTTATAATGAATTTCTCCAAAGCTTTTGATAAAGTCAGTCATAACTTGTTAACACACAAATTAAATTATTATGGGATACAGGGGAAAACAAATGCATGGATACAGGGCTTCTTATCATGTCGTACCCAAGCAGTCATTCTAGAGGGTGAGACTTCAGGCTATGTCCCTGTAAAGTCCGGAGTGCCTCAAGGATCTGTTCTGGGCCCAAGTCTGTTTTTATTTTATATTAACGACATACCAGTTGGGCTAAATTCCACCATACGCCTATTTGCAGATGACACCATTGCATATCTGGTAATAAAATCAAACAGTGATTGCGAAACCCTTCAAAAAGACCTCAACACACTAGGCATTTGGGAAAATACATGGAAAATGGCTTTTCATCCTGACAAGTGTAATGTTATGTCCATCAGCCGAAATAAAAATCCATTCATTTATAATTACACTTTACATGGCCACATTCTTGAACATGTCGATAAGGCGAAATACCTAGGTGTGACAATTCAATCAGACCTCAAATGGCACAGTCACATAAACAACATCTGCAATAAAGCCAACAGCACACTAGGTTTTCTTCAAAGGAATCTTAACATCAGTTCCACCTCAGTAAAGGAACAGGCATATAAATCCTTAGTCAGACCATCACTAGAATATGCCTGTTCAGTTTGGGACCCTTATTTTACTGAGGATATTAACAAAATAGAAAAGGTACAAAGAAGGGCTGCTAGATATGTCACTAACCGACACAGAAACACCTCAAGCGTTAGTGACATGCTAGATCATTTGAAATGGAGAGACCTTGCTAACAGGAGAACAGATGCACGACTGGTCATGTTCTATAAAATCACATATCATCTCATTGCAATCACAAAAACAGACAGATTAATTCAACCGCTCAGACAGTCCAGGAACATGCACACACTCTCATACCAAATTCCATCCTGCAGAACACAAATAAGACAACAATCATTTTTTCCACGCACAATTAAAATCTGGAACAGCCTTCCCCTGAGTATTGTTATGAGCGACTCTATAGAGTCGTTCAAAGTAAGCCGTCTCAAACTACACCTACAGCCCATAAATTCATCATGTGTAAATAGTTTTATCTTAATATTTTAAAAATAATAAATTAAAAATATGCACTACCACTATGTAAAATTTTGTTTTGTTTTGTTTATTATCACAAATTTGTATATTTCACTGTATATATGTCTTCACAAAGCAATGCGCAGTACAAGTGACGTAAACTTCAACGTGTTGAAGGCGGTCATTACATAGTAGAAGTAGAAGTACAATTAACTTTTTTGGTTCCAATGCCGTGGTACGAGTTAACTTGCTTCCGTATCTTATCACCGTAATTCTAGGAGGAACCCTAACCTGGACCCCTGTTGTGTTCACTTATCGCTACCCTTACCTTCGGTGCGAAGCTATATATAGAACGGCGGACCAGTTTAGGAGGAACCCCCTTTCTTACTCTTTAATTATTGAAGTTCCTTTGAGCAGAGGGCATGACTCCTTTCCGTACACACTCCTCTGTTTACATTGAGATCGTTCTTAATATAATACGACGTTTATCGGCATTAACGAGTTAATTCTTCTTGACGAATACTTCGAAAAGGGAGACAACTCGAAACGATAATATGGAAGATTCCATTTCTGCTGAAGGGGTGTTATAGGTAATTTTTACGATGAAAAATTTATTTTAATTTAAATTATGCATATGATTTAAAATAATTCAACAACAATAGCCCTCCATATGCAGACAGACATAGAAAGAATCCCATGAGTTTCAAATTAATCAATGAAGCGGGGAATCACTCAATCTGATACCCCTTGAAATCAGGAAAACTACACGCATGTGGGGTCTCACTAATTAGCGACAAAAAGCGTCAAGAAGCGACAAGAAGAAAAAATATTAGTGACAAAAAGCAACAAGAAGCTATTTAGCGACAAGAATACAGTTTGTTATCAAATATATATCAAAATATTTTTTTAGGATTATATTGAAAGATGAAGACATAAAAAAAATTCGAGGAAGAGATTGTGTACTTTTTATTATCATATTGATAGATGAAGAAATTAAACATGTGTAAGAGCAAAGGAAATGTAAACGCTATAAAATGAAAATAAAAACAAAGATTTGTCACCTTTCTTTTGAAGGATTTAATAAACAAAAACATGAAATATTATTTCCTTCCTAACTATACAATTATTTTTTCCTGATAGGACCAACATTAGCTGTGGCTTCACTCTAAGGTAATACACAATTAAGAGCATCAAATGAGATTAACTAGGTGTGTGTCCTTTGTTTAATTGCTACAATAACTTCCATTAACACCTTCATCAATTACACGCACCAGAATATACAATTATTGTACCGAATAGTGAACACCTGTTGAAAACTCAAGATTGTCATCAGTTTCCTTTAATCTTCAATCTATATGCATAAACATGATAAATATCGTTAAATGAGACAAAACACTAAATAAAATGATGAAAAATTTTACCATTTTAATTATGTTTCCCTCTTGTTTGATTTCAGTTCTTAATTTGTATTTCACAATTTGTGCATGTATTTTCTGGACAATTATGCACAAATAATGCATTTTGCAAGTTAATTATATATTGTAAAAACAAATAAAAAGACAAAATATATTATTGTTCTAAAACACAAGTAAAAGTAATACCATAAAACGACAGGGTAAAGGTAATACTTCCTGTGATACCTTATAAAATATCATGTAAATAAATGTAGCAACTGAATTAGATTTACAAGTTTCATTTTTTCCCTATCTAAATTAACTTTCCTGTCGTTGAAATTGTTTTCTTTTGCATGTTTTTTTAATATTTATTTCGAATAAGTAATATAAATAAAAAAATGTTTTCTTGTCGCTAAATAGTTTCTTGTTGCTAATATTATTATTCTTGTCGCTTCTTGACGCTTTTTGTCTCTACAATTCTTTTTGTCTCTAATTAGTGAGACCACGCATGGGCATTAATACATAAACAAACCGCGACTTGCGATTTGGAACAAGAACGTTTATTAAATGATATGATGAATGGTTCTCCATTTCTTTATGAGAGTACAGTATCAAATATCAGTTTCATAACGGTAAAATATAGAAATACTCCACTTCAGTACTTGTGACAGAAATAGAATTATCGATCGGCTTTCAGAGAACTCTCGCAAGTTATCAAAATTTGGGAATTCCCTCTGACGTGTTTCTAAATTTATAAAAACACTAAATATAAATACTGTTTAATTCTGATTTTCCGTATTGTTAAAAACACGCATATAAGTCAAGGAAAATATCACACATGAAGATTATGAGTAAAACATTACAGGAAAGTTGTTTATGTTCAATTGGTTTGCTTGTTTTTACCTTTTAAAGCAAGACAATCATAAGAATCTGAGATGTTGCTGAATGTTTAGAATAAAACGAATGACGTGAGGGAGTGAATCATAGGGTCAACGGTAAAAGTCTACAGATTGCTTGACAGCAATCGTATCCCAAAAACAAGGCCATGTTCATAAAAAAGTGATGAACAGCAATTATTTTAAAGTTGATCTGAAAAATATGAAAACAGTTTAAAAAAATCATTTTGTACTTAATATGAGATATTTGTTATTTTGATATAATTTGCAGTTTTGGATATCTGGTATTTTAAATTATATTTATTTTCAATAAACAGCTGTACCATGAGTGCATGCATGATATGCCTGTCATCTTTTAAGTGCATAATTCAAAAATCAGAAATAGCTTCTGAAATATGGTGCAAAATGTGAACCCCCCCTTTTTTTTTTAACAAAAAACTCAATAACTCTAAATAAAATATTGAATCTTCATTAAAAAGTATACAGATCTTTAGAAGTTTGTAACTTTTTTATAACTCTAGAAGTGTGTAAAGTTTTAAGCAATAATCATAAATTGTTTTTGAGATAACACACAACATGTGAAACCCCCAAAAAGTATACAGATCGTTAGACCATCATAAGAAACAACTATCTTAAGTTTCATCAAATTTGGATAAGTCATTCTCACGTTACGGTGCGACATGTTTACGCCAGACAGACAGACGACATTTGTATACTATAATATGTCAGGTCATAATTTTGACGGGCATATAGAAACTGTGATAATATAACTGTGTTTTTTTCAATCACCATGGACCCCTTTTGCCTGGCTTTTACAAATAACTGCAGTTTTATTAATAAAGAAACACCCCATTGATTTTTGAATGATGTTCTAACAATTATCAAGACACTTCATAAACAACAAGAGAATATGTGAGCTACTGCTCACTGAAGATACCCTAGTCCCGTTAAAAGTATCAGGTAATCAAGAATTGTTGAGTGATGAATCTGAAAACACATTATTACACTGACTCATTTAAACCCTGAAACCAAATTTCTGAAATTCTTTCAATGTAGTTCGAGTAAGATGCGAAGAAAAATATTTATGGGGCAGACAGACAGACAAACTGAATGACAGATGAACAGACAGAGGTTTAACAGTATAACCCCACCTTTTTTTAAGGCAGGGTATAACAAACATGAACTGAAGAGCATTACTTTACATGTAATGATGTATATAGGAAGTGATCCCCTCGAGAATAAATTGTATGTCTCCTTTGTTATAATGGGGAGGTGTTCCATTTGTTAGTTGACCTGTGATTTGAACTAGAAATATGCATGTTAAATAAGAGAACAAACTGGACTATAGATATCTTACAGAACTATAAATTACTCTTTTTTTCTTTACTGGTTTAAATTTCTGCAAGAAAAAGAACTAAAGCAATCTAAAACAGAAATTTTACGATTTATTCATAATCAGGATCTCATCATCTCATCTCATAAAAAAAGACCAATCATGTTGAATCATCTTTATTCGGTTGTTGGTTAACTAATTTTATGCTGTTATATGACCAATTATTTCAACCTGTCTCTCCCTTTGTTTTAATGGACAATTGTCTTTCACAATTCCTTTTTTCAAATTATAAAACAGAATATGTATTAAAGGAGAATATCTAACTCTATCATTAACTACATTAATATATATATGTATATAATATTTTATATTCTACCTTTTAGGTTTTATTTAGATCTTGCTTCAATAAAATCTGAAACTACTTTTAAAAATATAAATGAGAATATTTTAGTTTGTGTGTAGAAGTATTTCTATTGATTGTACCTAAGAGGAGAGCTTCGCCATTAGCATGCTTCTGTCAATGCATGTACCATGTTTAAATTTTGGGTTCTAATATATCAATTATATGTGTTATAAATATTAATTTGATTATGTTACTGAAATATATCAAAAGAGAAACATTTTTATTATTCTTAAACTGTCATAGACACATCATAAAGTTGTATACACTTAAATCCTAAGTAAATATGGTAAAGTGATCTTTTAACAAAAAAGGCAGATACTTGAAATCAACTCCTGTTAGTTTAAAGGAATATACCTGGCTTCAAAATTTCTGAAGATACCTATTTCTTAAGGTTTTTTTTATAAAGGAAGAGCGACAAAATGTCAACACAAAATTGTAATTTTATTTTTTTCTGAGTTCTGATATCCCCATATGTACTACATGTAATTATTCTTTGATAATTGTCCACTGCAGTGCTAAATCTTTCATGCATATTCCTGACCCAATAAATGATCTATAACTTACAGAAGAAAACTTCTTATTCTTTTCTTTAAACTGGATCTACAAAAAATATAAATCAAAATCTTAAATCATTTCTTTATGACACATAATTTTAATTTTCTTATCATACTTCACAAGCTATAAAGGGCCCCAAAATTACTAGTGTAAAAACCAATCAAACGGGAAAACCAACGATCTAATCTATATAAAAAAAAAGAGAAACGAGAAACATGTATAAATTACATAAACAAACGACAACTACTGTACATCAGATTCCATAATAAATGTTTTATCATAAAATCTATGAATTTGCAGATTATGCCCATCATAAATATAACACTATTTTAAGATTCCTCTTAAAACATGAAAGGTACACATTCAAGGAGCTTTCTTATTCTAATTTCATAATTTGACAGATTTTTAAAGAAAGTATTGACAGTGAAAAAATCAAAAATTACTTTATTTTCACTTCTGTTTTTTCCACATAATAGTGTAAATCAAATATACGGCATCCACTATCCTGTCTTTTCCATATGATTAAAAGATATTTATATTTGGCCTGTATAATTCCTAAACAACAGCTTTACAAAACTAATAGGAGAAACTTCTTCCTTGACCTGTATAAGGAAAAACTTTAGCATAATCTAATAGCATACCCTATTATAGCCTCTTTCTTCTCTTGCACGACATCTTAACCTAGTTTGAATAAATTTATACTAATCATTACATATTTAAAACAGGTATATCTAATATATTCATAAGAATTCACATAAATTGATTTATTTACTGTTCTGGTGATAAACTTAAATTACTTCTTTGAAAGAAAGGTTCTTACATATTAATATTTTACCTTATTTCAATAATGAATTAAAACTCAGATTTTTAAACTGAAAGCAATAGTTTTAAAATGCTAAATCATGCACTCTATAACATGAGAAAAATATTTTACCTCCACATATATATACAAAATATAAAACTTAGGAGTAGTGAAATGAGGCCGATTCCAAGCAGAGGCAGAGAAACATTTGGTGGAATATCAGTCATTCCTCAAGGATTTAAAACAGCATCCATCCTGGATCTGAAAGAAGAAGACAAAATATAAAACTAAGGAGCAGAGAAATGAGGCCGATTCCATGCAGAGATACATTTGGTGGAAAATGGTGCAGGAGTTTCTCGCTGCATTGAAGACTTTAAACGAACTTCTGCTATTGTCTGTTCTATGGTTGGGTTGTTGTCTCTTTGACACATTCCCCATTCCCCATTTCCATTCTTAATTTTATGGCTAAAAATTAGAAAAGGATCATTGGCTATTGAATTCTACAAAATTATGAATAAAGAACGTCATACATGTCTATTAATATTATGCTTATGATCTAAACCACTTAATAGAAAACTCTTACACTTTTAGATACCAAAATACAGTGAAACTATCATATGCTAGAACATCAACATATGGCCTACAATCTTTAAAGTACATGGTGTATGCAGGTGCTGAACGCTCAACTTTGAAAGTCTCAAGCTACCAGATGAGCTTTGAAAGAAATTCTCTTTGAATCAATTAAAAATATTGATAAATTCTTGGCCTAGCAATTCATGCCAATGTTTTGACTGCAAAACTAGCTTATATTGAAATAAAAATATATGTGTGGTTCCAGTTACCCTACCTATTCTACTTTTTAGTCTTAATAAAATTAAAGCCTACCCTTAAGAATTTTTGTCATTTTTCACTGTTAAATTCAGAATGATGATCTCCTATTCATTGCCATTATAGATTCAATGTTAAAAAAAAAAACCACAATATAAAACAAAAATCCCTACCTACCCAGCTTCATATTTTTTTTTAGATGTAAATGGAACTCTGCAAAAACTATTATATTTGTGCTTTTTTCAACATGGCAATTTTTTGTAATTTATCTTGCTTTTTATGTTATTGCTCACTTCATGACATTGCAGCAGTGCTATTCGCATGTTGAAAACTATTTTAATTTTGATTTTGTGTGTTTACCTCATAAGTGTTCGCTTCAATAGTGAGTGATTTATTTAGCTGCCTGATTTGAACTTTGTGTTTTATATTTTGCATTTAACTTCATCTGTTGCTTTCTATGTTTTATTGCTTGTGTGCATGTTTTGATATGTGTGTATTGTTGAATGTGCCTTTGTGTTTTCTATGTTATTAGTGCTCAATACCTTAAGTTTGTTTTGTGTATATACCAAACTTAAATAAAATCTTTATGTAATATAAATATATGTCAAAGTTATTCAGTTTATACTTTTAATTTTTGTCTTAGTTCACTGTCTATGTAAAAAAAAATATATTTAGCTTGTTAAATACATACTTAACATTACAAACTTTTAGTTTATCAAGTGTTAATATCTATAAAATTAGCAAATATTACATAAACAAATAATTACTTTAAATTTTGACAGAAACCACAGTCAGCTGATTTGTTGAGTTATCTCCCTTGACACAATCTTCGACCTATATTAATTTAGCTGCTTGATTAAGTCAAATATGTTTGTTTTCTTGTAATATTATGTAATAGAATGAAGTTCAAACATCAGAAAGTCTCAAAAACCTTAATGAATAAGCCGGACAAAAGATATTTAAATAAAGAGATTATGGTCAGTGCGTTTTTAGATAAACCGCATCTGAAACAACTTTGTGTTTGAAATATAGGCTTTTTACGGTGTCAATTCAAAGAACATTTTGATTCAGTTTGTTTATTTCCCAAATCCAATGGGTATTTCGAAACTCATTTGTTTATAATTTGAGATGTTTTACAGCAACCAGAAAGCAATTAAAACCTTTGAACTATCAATAACTTTAATAACTATTTTCAGAAAATTAACTGAAAATGAACATAAACTCTTCAGAGATAACTCATGAAGATGATAAGGGAAGACACTTTGTTGATCTCCCAGATGACATCCTGTTTACAATATTTAGCTATTGTAGCACACAGACTCTTTGTCGAATATGTCGCACCTGCTCACGACTAAAAGATCTGGCATCAAGGGACTGTGTATGGACTAAGGAGAGTCCAAATTACAGACTAATGGTATTTCCAGGAGATGTAAATATAACATATAAAGGCAGTCCTAGACAAACCAGTGCACAAAGAAGGTAATTTTATTCTCCAATCTACCTGGTATTGTGTATAACCACAATCATTTGACAATTATGGAACAAAATGTATTGTACCATGATTGTGGTTATACATGTCATGTTTACAGTAATTTTTATTCAGATAATAAAACAGATTTGTTTTTATAACAATATGTATCTTTTTATTTTAAATTCAAGTGTTCATTAAATTTAACAATTTGACAATGTCCATATACAATGATACATGTGTATATATATTGGGGATGTTAGGCAATGGCTATTTTGCCGGCTCTGATTAAAACATCCTTATTTTAACTGGCTCAATAGCCTACATTTGTATCTCACAGGCGGATCTTTTGTGGGAAAAATTTGGTTGATTATATAGGGAATCACTGAAGCATGACTGGATAGTCCCCCCTTAGGTCTGTCTGTGGGCACCCCCTTATGCAAAGTTCTTTGTGAGAGTGATATTTAATGTTCACTTATGAAAATGTGCACTGTCAACATGGTCAACAACAATCAAATAATTTATATGGATCGATGTACCAGTAGTTAAATAAGTAAATAGCATAATATCATTTGAGACATATATATATATATACATTGTAATCATTTAAAAACATCCTTATCAGTCAAAGTATAAATAACTTTTAAGAATTTATAGCACATAACAATAAAAAAAAAAATGTTTCCTAATGCACAGGTTTATCTAGATTATTCTGTACTCAGAATAATCTTTATAAGCAAAAATTTTAATGCATGTTTATAACTAAAAATTTATTCTTGAAATAAACAAACTTGTGTGACTGAAAAAGTTTTAGATCAGTAAGAAACTTAGATCAACTTCAGTGTTCTCCCCAGATATTTCATTTACAATGTAGCATCCTGGTTAAAATGGAATTTGAAATACCCTCTTTTTCTAAAAAATATAGCTTCACATCCATAACACAATCTTTAAGAAAACCCCTTTAGATAGCATCACATTCAGAAATATAGCATCACATTACCATGATGCTAAAAGGCCCTGGAGAGAACACTGAACTTGAATTTGGGTAGTGTTACTTTAACCAATATTGAGTAACAATGTATGCCCCTTTTAGTCCGGCGGCTTTGTGAAAAATTGTGCACATCCTGTTACAAGCATGAAAATTGGCATAGACCTTCCTCAACTATTACTCTTTTATTTCAGATAGGGAGGCATTTGAAAAAAATGTCTCACTTCCGGTAAAATCCAAAATGGCGGACGTCATACTTAATTCAGCCCAATATCGAAGGCTAGCGTGTAAAAAGGTCCTATTATCATGCAACTATCATAATATTTGGTACAGACCTTTGTGTTTTACTACTTTTTGATAAATTAAATAGATTAGATGTCTTCAGAAACCCCACTTCCGCTTAAAATCCAATATGGCGGACATTGTACTTAAATAAGCTTATTTTTTAGGGAGGGTAATTGAAATATGTTTTAACGTATTGCTACTAAAATTACATTGTGTATGAACCTTTCTTTGGTGCTTCTGATGGAGACAATGTATAAGACATATGTCTTAAAAAACTTTACTTCCGGAAGTATCCAAAATGGCGGACAGAGAAATATCAATTTTTTATTCAAACTTTTTGTCAAAATGTAAAGAAAATGATTTTATTTTGTGCTGGTCATTAAATTTCTGGCTTTAAGTTATCCCCAAAACCAATTATTCTAGCATGTTGTAAATGCTTAGATATAAAGTTGACACTTAAAAATATGACGTAAATTTTAAAGATGAGTCCTCAATCTATTTCTTCGATGTACAGTTTTGGATAGATTGATTTAAACAAAAAAAATCACTATAGTACTAAAAAATATTTAAAGTTACTACTATTTGGCAAAGAATACATGCTTATTCACAGTCACCACCACATGCACACAAGGCAGTGCACGGGTGACCCGATTTTACACATTAAAAATAACCGCGGCATCCTTTCTTACATCCATAATGTACAAGCTTCTGAAAAAATGATGAGGTCTCAGAAAGAGTTTTTTTTAAAAGGGACCCGATTTGTCCCTTCGCGATCCATTAGTGACAAGACTAGGTAGCATAAGAGTCAATATAAAGCTCGTCTCACTAAACACCTGCATTAGTATATTACACGTTTTACATGCTTGAAAAGACTAGAACAAGTCGTGGGAATAGCCTCACTTAAAATGAGTTTTCCCTTTTGTGCAGTACAGTACAACCTCGGTGATTTAGGCTGATCAATCATCATTCTTTATGTTAAAGTCACATCTTCAAATACCATCAATGTCTCCCACGCAGTCTTTTTTTCCTTTTCAAGCAAAGAGAGAACAGTATCACAACCCGTCATAAGGTATGGGTCAGAAATAAAAGTGTGCCTAGTGCATTTGAAAGGCCATTGATAGAGATTAATTTTTACCTCTCCAAATACAATCCATAGCTCGTCTGCCCCTATGTCACGGAATAGCGAAATAGTATTGACAGCATCATCAGTGACTGTTAATCATGACTCGTTTAAGTGCGTGTTTCACTGCATCAGACACATGCACCATGATTTTAGTGTCAGTCTCTTTATGTTAACATGTTGCTACACTTAAAATACATCATATGGTGAAAAAGATAGAATATCCTGAGCATTTGTTGCTACAACTACCATACTCATAAAATACTTCATCCACCCTTGTTACATTTTCAAGGTATTTTATTAAGGTAAGGACATAATACCCAATCATCATACTCGTTAGGAAACACCTTGAAACTGTATCAACAGTGGATGTAGTGTTGGATGTGAACATAGAAAATACTGGTAGTTTGAAAGCTGCTAAAAGAAGTAAGGGCAACATTTAGGGGAAAGGGAATACACAGACGAACCCATGATTAAAAAAATCCTCAAATTTGGGAAAGTTTTCTGAGAGATGACGACAGTAAGAAAGAACTTTTAAGTTTTCATTCACAGGAGCTTGCTCAATACCATTTTAAGTACAAGGTAGTTGAAGCAACAAATGCTCAGGATGTTCAGTGTTATCCACCACTTGATGATGTTTCAAGTTTAGCACTATGTTTACACGAAGAGACTGACACTAGAATCAAGATAGATGTGTCTGATGCAGTGAAACATAGACTTGACTGAGTCATGACTGAAACAGTCGATACTGATGTCATTGCTGTTTCGCTATTCCGTGACATAGGTGCAGACAAACTTTGGTTTGCATTTGGAAGGGGAAAAGTATAAGATATATATCAATTAATGACCTTTGAAATGCACAAGGCATTAAAAGATAACACGTTTGCTGGAAAAGAAACTGGGTTGGTGACATTAATGGAGTTTGAAGATGTGACTATAGCATTTAGAATGATGATTGACCAGCCAACATCACCATATGGATTTGATGTTTAATGTCATTGAAAACGATACGTGGTTTTGTTAGAAGATCGAAAAAAAAAGAAACAGATTAGGTTAACAAGGCAAGAAAATATGTGTTTTTGCAGAATTTAAGGATGTGAGAAACAATACCACAGTCTTTGTAAATGTTGGAAATCAGCTCTCCGATTGTGAATTGTGGCCTACTGAGTATGCTGATTGGGTATTATGTCCTTACCTAAATAAAATGCCTTGAAACTGACATACGAGTGGATGAAGTCTTGGATGCGTATGGTAGTTATAACAACAAAAGGTCAGGATAATCTATCTTATCCACCACGTAATGTATTTCAAGTTCGGCACCAAGTTCACATTTAGAGGCAGACACTTAAATCATGGTGCATGTGTTTGATGCAGTGAAACACGCACTCAAAAGAGTCATGATTCGAACAGTCGTTAATGATGATGCTGTCACTACTGTTTCGCTATTCCGTGACATAGGGGTAGACGAACTATGGATTGTGTTTGGTAGGGCAAAAGACTTTGGATTAATATCCATCAATGGCCTTTCAATGCACTAGGCAATGAGTAATCTGAGTGATCTGAAACACTTATTGTTATCCATGTCTTTACCTGTTGTGATATGGTTCTCTCTTTGCATGAAAGGGGGACAAAGACTATGTGGGAGACATTGACTGCATTTGAAAATGTGACTTTAACAAAAAGAATGATGATTCATCAGACTAAATCACCGGGGTTTTACTGTTAGATCGCACAAACTTAACGGATGGGTATAAAATGGTTAACGAAGCAAGAAAATAACTATTTGCGCAACAGGGACGGCTTTTTGGGGCTATTCCCTCGACTTGGTTTAGTCTTTTCCAGCATGCAAATCATGCAATATACTTAGGTAGGTGTTTAGGGAGACGAGCTTGGGATTGGCTCTTATGCTACCCACTCCAGGCGGGGACAAAGAGGACAACTTTTGAAAAACTCATTTTGTCAAAAGCTTATACATTGTGGATGGAAGAAAGTAAGAAAGGATACGTGGTCATTTTTAATGTGGAAAATCGGGCATCCCGTGCACTGCGATGTTTGCATGTCATGGTGACTGTGAATAAACATGTAATTTTGGTCAAATAGTAATAATTTTAATTAATTTTTAGTACTATAGTGATTTTATTTTGTTTTAATCAATCTATCCAAAACTCTACATCGAAGAAATAGATTGAGGACTCATCTTTGAAATTTACGTCATATTTTTAAACGGAAGTGTCAACTTTATATCTAAATATTTATATCATGCTAGAATAAGTGGTTTTGAGGATAACTTTCAGCCAAAAGTTTAATGACCAGCACAAAAAAAAAATCATTTTCTTTACATTTTGAAAAATATGAAAATTTGAATAAAAAATTGATATTTCTATGTCCGCCATTTTGGATATTATCGGAAGAAAGGGTTTTTAAGACATATGTCTTATGCATTGTATTCATCAGAAACACCAAAGAAAGGTTCATACACAATGTAATTATAGTAGCAATACGTTAAAACACATTTCAATTACCCTCCCTAAAAAAAAGCTTATTTAAGTACAATGTCCGCCATATTGGATTTTAAGCGGAAGTGGGGTTTCTGAAGACATCTAATCTATTTAATTTATCAAAAAGTAGTAAAACACAAAGGTCTGTACCAGATATTATGATAGTTGCATGATAATAGGACATTTTTACACGCTAGCCTTCGATATTGGGCTGAATTAAGTATGACGTCCGCCATTTTGGATTTTACTGGAAGTGAGACATTTTTTTCAAATGCCTCCCTATCTGAAATAAAAGAGTATTAGTTGAGGAAGGTCTATGCCAAATTTCATGCTTGTAACAGGATGTGCACAATTCGTCTGAAATATGCTTGTAGCCGCCGGACTATTTATAACATGTTATAAATAAAAAAATTGCACAATCTATAAGAAAATCGATATCATATTCAGAAACATAGAATCACATAACCATGATGATTTACTAAAATGTTCCAGAGAGAACACTGATAAATAAGGAGATGTAATTTGAGTGTCAAGAAGACAATTCTCCATCCAAGTCAAAAGTGAAAGATTATAGGTTAAAGTATGGCCTCCAATACACATATTTTTCTAATTATAAGATATAATCTTAACCTGTATGTTTAGAATATTTGGTAAATCTATAAATAAAAAATTATACACAGAATTTCAGTAATTCCCTGGACTAGTGTTTGTCCATGGCTGGAAAGTTTTAGACTGGATTGTAAGTTACATGTTATTACCTTTGAAATGTAAAAACTTTTTATTCTTTCAGAAAAAGAAAAATTCTGTTGAAAGATAGATGTAGAATAGCAAAGAACTGGGAAACCAAGATTGTTAAGGATACACAGGTTGTCAAACATAAGACAAAGTATGTACAAATGATCAGATATATGTATTTTCTTATGGCTACTTACATGTTTAAAAGATTACAAAGTTTTTAGATTCAATAAACACATATTTATGTTGTACAAATAAATCACTAGACTACAGTGGTTTTATTTTATTATAGCTTTAAATATATATGAATATGACATCATGATATAATACTAATGATTTTAGATTTTATAAACGGGTTTACTATTGTAATTTGTTGTCCCTGTAAAATAACAATTATTAGTAATTTCAGAGTGTTTAAAGTCTAATGACAATATTTCAGACATACATGTACATGCATTTAGGATGTACATTGAAATATAAAAAGAAGATGTGGTATGATTGCCAATGAGACAACTCTCCAAAAGAGACCAAAATGACACATAAATTAACAACTATAGGTCACCTTACATTTACATCCTTCAACAATGGACAAAGTAAACATGTTGACATGATTTGAATAAGAACCTTGCTTTTGTTTAACTTAACTCCCCAATCCAGGTCTTTAAAGTTCAAAAACTGAAAATTGTTCATGTACAACATGTGCAAAATTTCAAAAAAGTCAATAAGATTGAGCATTGTTAAATTGTTGTTTAGAATATTAATGTAAACATGGTAAAGCACTTTACATGTATTTTGTTACATTTTATGACTACATTTGTACATGTAATTATACTAATACACTTGTTACTTATATTAACTTTTTATTCATATCCAAGTTAATTGAAATATGCAAAGATACCTGTATATTTTAATGACATTTAATTGCATGTACTTTTTTTTAGATTGATGCCTTGGGCTAGACTACATGGACAGAAGCTTTACGTTTCCAATGCAGTGAACATTAATTGTTACGATGTATTTAATGACAGTACAGTAAAAGAAGATCTATCAAACAGAATCTCCGGCTGTAATTATGATGTAACCAAATTTGTGGTTAATGACGATGTTTTTGTCAGTGGATTTAGGTAGATTTTATTTACTTTAGAAACATTATTTTTTTGTTATGGTCAAAATTTCGTGGTTTTGCCTCTCTAAAGATTTCATGGGGATTTAATTTCATGGTTTCCTTAAATATAAGTGGTATTATATGGAGGTTAAATTTTCGTTGGGGTTTTAATTTCATGGATATATTCTTTCCACAAAATAAACAAAATTAAATCCTCCACGAAAATATCTGCTTTCACAGTATATAGAGAAAAGTTACTGTATTATTAATTTGTTGCATAAATAAAAACTATTAAACTTGTAAGCTATATGGAGTCATATAATTGATATGAAATTCAACAGACATTCATGATACAGTGTTATGAGTATATAATGTACAGTGTTAAAATTCTGGGGTGGTGATCACTGTATGGGCTTCAACTATTTGTAATTCAAATTAACCTCAATATACATGTATATAGCCTGCATGTAGAGGTGTAAGAAGAGTGTATAAAGACATTCTCTTATGTTCAAGATTAGTTACTGTTACAAAATAACAAATGAAAACCGTATACATGTTACTCATGATTGACATTATTTTTACAGCTAATTTCCTAATGCATGTAGAACAAAACTTTGGTTAGCTTGCTTGCTTTGTTTGTATATTGTACAATCATTAGAATAATACCCAATTAAATTCAAATATGATATATACAGGTAAAACCATGCCTATATAAATTGTTTAAAGATGTCAATCTTATTTACAAAGCTTGAATAAACAATTAAACAAACAAAGCAAGCAAGCCAACCAAAGTTTTGTTCTACATGCATTAGGAAATTAGCTGTAAGAGTACACCAGACACATGTTTCATTTACAAAAGATTTAGTAGGAACAATCTATTACAAAAATTAGTTAAGTTTAAGAGTGTAAAAATATATGTTTATTTCATTTTTCAAAAAGGAAAATTTGACTGTGAATATGATTGTTTACTGTTTCTATTAAAGAGAGGGCCGTATTATAGTATTTGATACTGTTTCAAAAGAAAAGAAGTTTGAATACTGTTTTGATGAATGTGGTGATACACAAGCTGTAGCTGTTTATAATGATACAGTTGTGGCTGGTTATCAAGATGGATCAGTTAAAGTAAGTGTCATTGTGTGTATTTGATGATTATCCTGCAATTTGGTGTCTTATCATTTGTGTACAGCCCAACAGATATAGCTAGGCTGTATCTGTATACTATACAGATGTTGCTTTAAAGCTCTGCCCACTGCAGGGCTACATTTTGGTATTGCTGTTGACAAGTGTTACAGTATAAATCTGTTTGACTACATAATGTGTACTGCAGTCTCATCATTGATGTGTTTATTGACCTTAAGCTTATGCAAATTATAGCTTAATTCACATTCTATTTGTTTTCAAGCATTTTATTTGAGCAACATGAATTGAACCCATTTTCTGCTAACAGACAAAAAATAAAAGCATGATTATAACCATTTTCTATGGCGCCATACATCAAGTTCAAAACTTGAATGTGTACATGTGTAACACACACAATCAACTTTGGAGCAATGTCAATTTCAGCATGTTCAGTGAATGTCAAGTTCAGTTCAAAATTATGAAGCGTCGTATAAATCATTCACTTTTATTTTGAATCTGACACTGTTTTGTGTTTTATTTTTGAAATAAGTCGTTATGTTATAATAAATAATTATTTCCTGGGCCATGTACTATTGTTGACCATTCTAAAATAAATGTTTTTCTGTCTTTCAAAGCAAAAATAAACTAACTGATCACAAGATGACAGATTTTTTCTTAGGTTAAATAATTCAACAGACATTCATTTATGCAGAAGTTTTGTTTAATTTGTAGATTGTTCAATGATTTCAATAATATATTTTAATTACAGGTTTTGAATATACAGAAATATGACAAATCTGATGTAACCACTATAAACAACTGTAGTACTGGTGCCAGTATTCCCAACCGGGTGTGGTCAGTTGCTACAGCTCCAGATGGAAGGTAACTTACCTGATAATTATAATTATACATGTACATGTAGATATCAAAGGTACAAGGCTAATGATTTAATATGCCAGACGCACGTTTCATCTACTTAAGACTCATCAGTGACGCTCATATCAAAATATTTAGAAAGCTTAACAAATACAAAGTTCAAGAGCATTGAGGACCCAAAATTCCAAAAAGTTGTGCCAAATATGGTTAAAGGTAATCTATGCCTGGGATAAAAAATCTTTAGTATTTCGAATAATTCATACGTTTGCAAACAGTAAATTTATAAAAATGACCATATACTTGATATTCATGTCAACACTGAAGTGCTGACTACTAGACTGATGATACCATCAGGGCCAGAACATCCACCAGTAATTTAACATTATAAAATTTAGGAACTCAGTTAAATAATTCTGTATTGTCTTTCATATCTATTTTCTTTCCCTTGAATTGACAAAAACCCATGCATGCATATATGGGGATTGCTTCCTTGAGATAAAAATAAAGTATGTTAAAATAACTTTTTATAAAACTCATTTTGGTGATTGATAACATTATTGTTTTTCAATATTGCTTCTGATTGTAACAAGGGTAGATGAATAAATATTCTAATGCAATTATTTTGTAACAATTGTTCCGATTGGATGACAGCAAGCGTAAAATTCTCTATCTCCTTGTCTGTAACTAAGGAAGCCGACATTTTGAATTTCGGAATATGTTAACATGTTAACTCTACAATAATAAACAAAAAACTCACTTGTTGCGCCTAAAAATCTTCTTTTTATCAAATATTATTACATTCTGAAGCGGCACAAAAGCCAGAAAACGCCCGGTGTTTATGTTTGACGCCGGAAGCATACCTATGACGTCACCTAGTGTAGGGACCAAAGAAGATAACATTTTTTCGCGGAATTTTCTTTTATGAAGATTTTCCACTGAAATAATGATTGAAATTTAATTATAAACTTGTTTTGCATTAGAATAGAGATAACCGTATTGTATTTGAAGCTTTTTCGGACGTCCATCGGTAGTTTTACTGTTGCAAATACCCGTTTACCTGTCTCCGCTCCGCGTCGCCAGGTAAACTAAATTTGCGACAGTAAAATACCGATGGACGTCCTCAAAGCTTCAAATACAATACAGTTATCTCTTAAGTAATCTGCAGGTTTATCCCTCTCTATCTCCTGACTTTACATGTATTATTTCCTATCTACATGTACATTAAGTAAATTCACTAGATGCCAACAGATTTCTTTTGACTGAAGTTAATTGTGGTTTGAATACAACAATCATACAGTTGCAAACCTTTTATTTTATTGACCACTTTAACATCATGGTTAACTTATATCCACAAAATGCACAAAAATAAGATCACAAGAATTACTAAAGAATGCTTATATATAGGTTTTAGGGTATAGACTGAATTCATGGTATCATAACAAATACAGATATATACATATGTACATTGTATTCTCATTGAGATATTCACATGATAAAAATAAACAGTAGATCATCACACATAGTATTAGATGAAAAAGAACTTTATTCAAATATCAATTGTAATATGTTAGTTCAATCTAGTTTTAATCTTTTAATACATTTAATTGTAAATTTGCAGCACATTTACTGTTGGCAATGCAGGTCTGGAAACAAATAGGACTCCAGTAGAAGTGTATGATCTTGAAAGGTATGAAATATTGGTAAAGAATCAATTGATAATTATACCCCCGCTTTAAAAAAGGGGGGTGTACTGTTTTACCTCTGTCTGTCCTTCTGTCAGTCTGTCAGTCAGTCTGTTAAATAGAAATATATTTATATTTTATGAAATAAATTAGCACATCAAAGATACAAGGATAGAAATTTTGTATGCCAGATTCGCCTTTCTTCTTAAAAAAGATTCATAAACGAAGCTCGCATCTAAAATATTTTAAAGCTGAAAGAAAGTATGAAGTTAAATAGTATTGAAGACCAAAAATTTAAGTTTTGTTTATTATAGCTTATGGTTATCTTTCCTTGGGAAGAAAATCCTTATGAAATTAAACATTTTTTAAACAGTTAATTTATAATTATACCCCTGCTTTAAAAAAAGGGGGGTATACTGTTTTACCTCTGTCTGTCCCTCCGTCAGTCTGTCAGTCAGTCCGTCCGTCCCATGAATATTTTTCGTTGCATTTTTCTCAGGAACTACAATAGAAGGATTTCTGAAATTTGGTTTCAGGGTTAATCTAAGTCAGCTATACCCTGTGATGTGTTTTCAGATTGATCACTTGACAACTTCCTGTTTACCGAACACTTGTATGATTTTACACATGATAGCCAAGTTGAAAATTTTCGTCACATTTTTCTCAGGAACTACAATACAAGGATTTCTGAAATTTGGTTTCAGGATTTATATAAGTCAGCTATACTGTGTGATGCGTTTTCAGATTCATCACTCGATAACTTCATGTTTACCGAACACTTGCATATTTTTACACTATTAATATTATCCACTTGCGGCGGGGGTATCAGCAGTAGCTCGCAGTTTCACTTGTTGCTTAAGTTTAAGGTTGAATTTTGTGAATAAAGCTTAGGGGAAATTTTTGGTATTCAAATTTTCTTTCTTAGTATTAATTATAAACCATCAATTCTCCTTGATGTTTGCTTGTTGAGTGTTCAGTTCTTCCTGTTTGACTGCCAGGGAAAAGTAATTTCTCATTGAAATTCTGAAGTATGGTAATTCTTATTACGAAAAAAAAACAACATTTGTAACATTGGTATAAGATCTATTGTGTCTTTTGGGTGACATCAAACAGACTTCAAAAATTTATTTGTTGACAGTAAAAATATGGAACATGTGATTTTAAATCATATTTTTGAAGAAGAAAAAAATGATATCCATTAAATTTTCTTGATAATCAAAGTTCATTTTAGCATCACTAGGTCTCATTTATACAATTCGTCCACTGTGTTGATGCCACTGCCGTTGGAAGTTTCATCCCTAAGAGTATCACTAGCCCAATACATAGCCTGCACTTCTATGTACATGTTGACATAACATATCAATGATAAAGTCAATATTAAGACTTATTCCATATTGATAAAATTTTAGTAGGTTTTTCTGTATGAATGGGATTTTGAATAAATAAGCATATTCACCTGCGTAAAAAGGATATTCACCGCGCAAAACGTCGCGTGCTATTACGTGTATAATTTTGGTAAAAAACGTTTGATGTACAATTGGTTTAGGTAAATATTTTCCATTACATTCATTTCTCTCGGAATATGGAATAAAACATTTACTGTCTTTTGTTTCGGTAAATATGTGGTTTAATTGACTTTTGAAAAACTGATATTCACTTCGGCGGTTGGCCTCAGTGAATATCAGTTTTTCAAAAGTCAATAAAACCACACATTTACCTCACAAAAAGACAGTAATTGTATAATCTTATATTTCAAAATTTTGAATTATTCTAAACACATTTTGAAAACTTTGGTATTTAATGCTATTTAATTTTTTGTCCTCAGTGTAACATGTTGCAGGGAATATGGAAATAGTGGCCTACAGTTTTGTCCTTTGTCCCTCTATCTTGTCTTGTAAGTGCTCTCACCGGTACAATTCTTGACAGATGTGTATAAAACTTATACTATAGGTTAATATCAGCAATATCTCGGGACAAGTTCTATAATGGTGGCCGATTGACTTTTTTTAAAAGAGTTAGGCCTGTTGGAAGTATTAAATTAATGAAAAATGGCCTCATTAATGCTACCCCCAAAAAAGTGTTTTATTAAGTTATTGTCCTTGTATCTTAAAAAGATAAAGTATGTTCAATGAGGGGACATTAGAACTCTGTTCTTTTATTTAATTTGGCTTTTCAACTGTTTTGAATGGAGTGTTACTGGTGAGTCTTTTGTAGACAAATCTTGTGTTAGGTGTAACAAGTCATAACTGTATTTCAACATGTTTAATGAAATATTATATCACTTTTATGCTTAACAGTTGTAGACTTCTATACAACCTAGGATCTGGTCATAAGAGAGGAGCAGGTGTATTAGACATTAAGTATGAAACACCACATATAATGTTGACCTGTGGATATGATACAAGTCTTAGGTTGTGGGATCTCAGGACTCTGTCATGGTTAGTACTGCTTCTCAAATATTGTAGAGATTTGATGAAAAAAATCATCACCTCACAGTGATATCATTTGAATGTGATGAAAATAGAAACAAGAAATGTATTAAATAAACCTTACAAATAAGCTGTGAAACAAATACATGTACATGTAAAGATAATACAATAAAAAAAAATAAAAAAAGGGAAGACCATTCCATTTATTGATATATTGGTATGAGAAAATAGAAAGGGATTTTGAATTTGTTAAGGGATTTTTCCACAGTAGCTGTATCATTTCAAACTGTTTAGTTGCCTAGATTTAACCAAGTTATGCAAGAAAAAAATGTTTGTAGTACTAGTGGTAGAAGAAAGTTAATTATGGATTCATTCATTTTAGTTGATGATATAAAATATCATAATTTGTGGACATTCTGTTTTAATGGTTTTGCTAAATTCAGCCTATACAAAATATATTTTGTTGAACATTTGTGTTCATGGTTAACCCATACTAACCCATACTAACAAAGTCCACTAAAGTTAGTATCCTACAAATAAGAATGAATCAAAAGTATGCAAATTGTATTTGAATTATTCTGCTTGTATTTAAATGACACACCTAGATGACAACTAATTTTTAAATGAATCCAAAATTCAATGATGTTGTCATAATATAATATGCTTTATTTCTTTGAAAATATATTTTACATTTACCAAAAAAAAAGTTTTTGTACTTGCCGAGTCATAAAAATTTAATGGACTACAGAAAAAATTAGAGTGAAACACAGTCAAGTAAAACCAAAAAAGAATACATCAACATGATTTAGTATCTTAAATTTTCAAGAATACAAGTTGTCATTTGTTAAGTGTTATACTATGTAATGATGAGGGAGTTTAATATATGTTTTTTTTCAGTGAGAAAGAATGGACAGAACCATTTGATACAGAGTTATCTTCCATACAGTCTGATGGAAACAATGTGATATTAACGGGAACATTTCAGTATGGAATGACAAGATTATGGGATAAAAGGTTGAATGATCCAGTGCAGGTAATTGTTTACAGATGAAATTCATTCATACAAATATTTTATATTTTTTTATTGTTTGAAGTCTTTTCCCGAAGTCTTTCTCTAGGAATAGTATTAGATTTGCAAGGCATCAAACTAGGTATGTTACTGTGCTACACAAAACAAGTTTACTACAAATACAACAATAAGAGAGAAATATGTTGCCAATATATTAATTTTGGAATAAATTTAGCAAATCCATCTCGTGATAAAATTGGGCATTTGCACCAAAGGTTCATTATCATATGAATGATTTATACTGTTTCTGAGCACACACATCACTCAGTTTGTGTGTATACTATTATGATTTATTGTTGGTATGCTTCAAAACACTTAGCTGTATGACCTCATATCACTGATAGCATTCACCATACACAAATCTTTATCAGAATCTTAACCCTTACCATGCGGAATTGTTTTTAGAAAATGTCTAATTTTCGTTTATTTGCAAAAATATGCAAATCATATGCAAATGAGCTGAGCCCTGTTGCTGTAGCATATTGAATTCTTTAAATCTAATATAGGTGATCACGGGGTGGGGTGGTCAGGGTGCGGAGGCGGAATTTTTTTTGCGTGAATTTGCCCCAAAGAGGGTCATTAGATGCAAAAAGCGTCAATTTTGCCGATTTTTCACCCCTTCTCTTGACCCAGAAGACCCAGGGTTGCTGGTTAAGGTATCCAGCTGTAGCCTGCGTGTGGAGTGGACCCTAGTGAACAAATTGACCCCAACAGTTGTTAGATCGGAGTGAATCTGATCTTGATTCATCAGTCTACAGAAGGTCATTTGGACCCAAAATACCGAATTTCACGATTTTTGCCGATTTTGGACTTCGAATGGACCCAAAACCGGAAGTAGTTGTTTCCTATGCGTATTTCAATAATAATAATGATCAGTAGTTATATGGCCGTGAGTTTGCACTATCTTTGCCAGTTTTATGCCTCTGAACTCCTTGTGTAAGATACAGATGTGAAGCCTACCCCTCCAGAAAACCGAGTTTTAGCCAATTTCAATTTTCCAAGTCCGTATTTGTGCTCAAAATGCTACTTATACATGAGAAACGTGAATATGGATAGCCTCAGGTTGACGGGACATACATAACTTTCAAAATAAGTATCATACATTGGACTTCTAAAAGTATGGAACGCCATTGGAGCCAAATCACGGTTATTAGGGTCCGCCCGTCAAAAGACGGGCACCGCATGGTAAGGGTTAATATATATTACCTCAAGTCAAGTGAAAACATCTACTTGAGATAAAAATAATGTTATATGATTTGGAATTTCAATACCACTCACTACATCAAATCTCAACCAATATAACCCCTTGAATGCAGCACTTTGTTCCCTGTATCATTTTCATTTTTATTTGCAAAACAGGAAACAAACAAATTGTCAAAAAATAGGGGAAATGTCCCCTAGATTTTTACCTGTGAGTTATATAACAACATATATCTAATTATAAATGCCAGAATTGTTTAATGTTATTTATATCTCATTACAGATGTATTATTGTGGTCAGAAGAGATCCCCTGTGTACTGTTTGGATACAGATTTCCAGAGATTATTTGTAGCTTTAGACTGGGGAATTCATATGCTAGACTTTACAGTATATAATTCACATAATAAAAACTTAATACGGTGACCTATAGTTGTTAATTTATGTTTCATTTGGTCTCTTGTGGAGATTTGTCTCATTTACATTCATACCACATCTTCTTTTTTATATGTATGCATTGATACGTAGATTGTTATGTCTGTGTATCTAAAAAATACACATTCTGTAACTATGTGCACATGTGCCATTAAGTTATGAAATAGTGGATAGTAAACAACTGGAACTTTTTTAATTCATTATTTTAATTTTATGCATGAAATATTTCTGAGAGTAGAAAAGATTTAAATTGAAAAGGACATCTCACTGAAAGTGTTCAACTTTCAACATATTGCTCAGTATAAAGATATGTGATATTTACAAATACTATATGTTTCTAGGTTATTTATGCACTAACTTAAATATGTGATTAAACTGTAATGTTAAATAGAAATATATTTATATTGTATGAAATAAATAAATTCATCAAAGCTACAAGGATAGACATTTTGTATGCCAGATTTGCCTTTTGTCTAAATAAAGACTTGTATAAAATGAAGCTCAAATCTAAAAAAAAAATAAGTTCAAAGAAAGTATATTATTAAAGATTAAAAATTTAAGTTTTGCTTATTATAGCTAATGGTTATCTTTCCTGGGGAAGAAACTCCTTATGACAAATTGAAAATTAAACATTTTTTAAACAGTTAATTTATAATTACATGTATTACCATATCACTGTTAATTCATGTTAACACAAACGTGCTGACTACTGAGCCTGTGATACCCTCATGGCAGAAACATTCCACAAGCAGTGGCATAGACCCAGTAGTTGTAAATAAACTTGTAATAGATACCAGGATTGAAATTTTGTACATCAGATGCATGTATTGTCTAACATCACCAACAATGTAATACGTGAATTTAAAAAAATTAAAAGGTCAAACAAAGTAAGAAGTTTAAGGGCATTCAGGACAAAAAATTCTTAAAGTTTTGCTAGAAAACAGGTATTGAAAAAATGAAGGTGCAAAACAGCATTGTATTGTAAAAACTGTGAGAAAGTTTGAAAAAAAGTATTGATAAGGGATTTTGTGAATACAAAATTGGAACCCCCTGAGCGTCACTGATGAGTCTTTTGTAGACAAAATGTGCGTCTGGCTTATATATAAAATTTAGTCCTAGTATATATGATGAGTTTATTTAGTAAGGAAAACTGCAAACATAATTCTGATATTCTGATAAAAAGTAAAAAGAGGTGCACAAAAATGATATATGGTTATTAAGACTGAGGAATATTCAATAATTTAGTCCATGCTTTTATAAATAGTTATCAAATGTATAATATAATGTGACTAGCCAGACGTGCATTATGTCTACATAAGATTCACCAAATTTTCAAAAAGTGATGCCAAATATGGCTAATAGTAATCAAAGGTACCAGGATTATAATTTAGTACGCCAGACGCGTGTTTCGTCTACATAAGACTCATCAGTGACGCTCAAATCAAAATATTTATAAAACCAAACAAGTACAAACTTGAAGAGCATTTAGGATCCAAAATTCCAAAAAGTTGTGCCAAATTCGGCTAAGGTAATCTATGCCTGGGATAAGAAAATCCTAAGTTTTTCGAAAAATTCTAAGTTTTGTAAACAGGAAATTTATAAAAATGACCACATTATTGATATTCATGTCAACACCGAAGTGTTGACTACTGGGCTGGTGATACCCTCGGGGACGAAACGTCTACCAGCAGTGGCATCGAGCCAGTGGTGTTAATAGGTATCAAAGGTATCGGGATTATAATTTAGTACGCCAGATGTGCGTTTCATCTACATGAGACTCGCTAAGGTAATCTATGCCTGGGATGAAAAAATCCTAAATATTTCGAATAGTTCATACTTGCAAACACCTAATTTATAAATGGACCATATAATTGATATTCATATCAACATGGAAGTGCTGACAACTGGCCTGGTGACACCCTCGGCAATGAAACGTTCACCAGCAGTGGCATCAACCTTAAGGAAAACCCAAAAATTGATCCAGATCAAAGATCATTAGTAAAGGTGCACAGTCCTATTATATGGTTAAGATTGTGAGAGAGTTGGCCATGTTGATGTTGGTTTATTATCACTCTATGAGTTTGATGTACTTGGATATGATGAATCTTAATGTGTATTTCGATATGGACAGAAGGTAAAAGTCCAATTTCAAGTTTGCGAGCACTTTGAATTCATTATTTGTCAGACTCATATGCTATAATATTTATTGAAAATTTAAATTAAGAGCTGTATCAAGCATGAATGTAATGTTCATGATTCTCCAAACTGTTTGGGGTTCAACTTTTGCTGTTGTACCAATCTGCACCCCAGGGGATCATTATATATGTTATGTGACAACTCATATAGAAACTACAAGACTACTTTAAAGTCACACCATTAAAGTGAACACTTGTTTGGGAATTTATTCTGTTTGGCACAAACAATGTAAATTTGTCATCTTTAAAAAATATCTATGCAAATAAAGTTGCCTTCTTTTAACATTTTTTAAAACTCATTTTATCTACTGAAAAAATGTATGTTTTTTTCATGAATCGACAAATATGCAACAATATGCCATATTTCAATATACGGTTTGTTTGTTTCCCATCATTTCTGAAAGAAATACAAACGTATGGTTTGAAAATGCTTCTTGAAAGAACAAATTAAAGTTGTCAGTTGTTACATATGATTCATAATTTTAATTTTACATGAAAACAACGGCTTCAGGTAAATGGATTTGTTGTAAAAAAGTATGTTTACTGTTTATTTAGTCTTCTATGTTTTGTTTGTATACTGTTGTTTTGCTGTTTATCTCTTTCCCTTTTAGCCATGGACGTATACATATGAGTTCGAATGTCCGTTTGGTTATCTTCGACTCTCTTTTTTAAGACTACAACAAAACGGTCAACAATATACTTAACTGAATAACGAAAACCTGAATTTCGGACAAGTTCTCGTAGTTTTATATACGAGTTGTTTTATTTTATATTGGAAATCTAATATTGCTGTGAGTAGTCTGATTGTCAAGTTTTATTTCATTCAAGATTTTACATTCAAAACTCAAAAGTCGAAAATTACCTGATACTGACTCGCGTCTTGACAAAATTTAAAGACTAAGGAAAGTCAAACAAGTAAAAAATTAACGCGGAATAGAAAAGACTGAGAAACATGAACCCAACACAAACTGTGGGAGTTTTTAGTACTCCGGAAGGATAACTGCTCCTGCTGAAGAAGTGACACCTGTCATGGATGTTGATACATAATCGGTGGGAAGTCAAAATTCTTAGAAAAAAATTGTGGAGAGGACTTTTTGACCATATAAATTTTAACATGCAATCACCATATACCTATCATGATGTTACTAATATGCCACAACTATGGCAAGCCGTTTGACTATTTATTCGAATTTCAAGTTATCTCCTATAATATATAAGATATCTTCTCTAATATATAAGTTATCTTATATAATTTCATTTTTATGAGATATGTTATATATTATAGACAATAGACAATAGACAATATTTTATTGCACAAACACATTTACATTAAATGGTTATGGGATGGCATACAAAATTAAGACAATAAACTTACAATGGTTAAATTGATTATAATTATATTAGAGTGACAGTGGTATTCACAGCGAAAAAGAAAAAGGCTATAGATATCAACAGTTAACACATTATCAATGTTAATGAACAATTAAAAAAAAAGAACACAACCAAAAGTTAGGTTGCATATTAAAAGTTATTCAGATGTTCTGAATAAAAAACAATCATTAATATACTTTATGTTGATTTTTATAATGACTGGTAGACTGCTATTTAAAAGTACAGTCAAATGCTTCAATGTTATAGTGGACTGCAATTTAATAAAATTGAAATTAAGATTTTTATTAATATTTTGTATATAGGTATCCCTCAATGATGTATAGCATGGACAGATTGAGAAGAAATGGTATTCATCCTCAATTTCTTGTCTTACAAGATAAGCAGATGCGTTTTCTACTTTTAATGTTGGTATAACGCCTTCTTTCAATTGCTGGGGAATGGGCACTTAGTTTAAATTTACTGAAAACTGATCGGTCAGTTTTGAATTTACATATATCAGTATATGGGGGCCTTTTTGTAGTTTTTTTTAGTATGACAAAAGAAATTTAATTTTTCACATTTATTGATAGCACAATTCATAATTTGATAAGCCTGGTCATAGATTCTTTGTTGGATACTATTAATGTGATATTCTAAATTAAAAGTATTAAAAGTGAGATGCCCAAAACCTAATTTATTTAACCAGTGTTTTACAATGTTAACCCATTTACTGGTTTTTTGTACATTATTATAAATTTAATGGACTAAAGTGTTAGGCGAGTTTACAATGTGATTTAGAAATTTTATAGCTGAAAGCTGAATTTTAAAATACAAAGGGATTCTGTTTGTTTCAGTTAAACAGGCTGCATTTGTTGTTTTGCACTGTACTCCTAATTTTTTTTAATAAATTTAATGTGTAAATGTTCAAATGGATCTGAATCTTTTTACACTTGGCTTAAACTTCATTTCCATAAAGAATTATTGGAACAACTAAAGTATCAAATAATTTTTCAAGCATACTGTAGGAATTATCTAAAGAGACTGTTTTTTTTAAATTTTAAACCAAGCCTTTCTTCCTTTTTCCATAAGATTTTTTTTAATGACTTAAACTTCCTGAACAATTTATAGTTATTCCAAGGTAACAAATAGATTTAACAGTCTCAAGATGTTCTTTTTCTACTTTAAAATAATTACAATGAGATTTACCATTAGAATTGAATATTATAATGTTTGATTTTTGTTTGTGAATGATTTTATTCTCATAAACTAGTACATAGCTACAGAGATGATAACAGTTCATATATAATACATATCTTTATTTCGCATGTGTGAAAATAATAACATTATAATAATATTACAGTTCCTCTAACCAGGAGGACAGACTTTCAATGATATATATCGTATAAATCTACACAATTTTTCTAGTTCTACAACATTTTCAGATGAGAATACATTTTTAAATTTAATAATGTTTGCATTTTTGTTACAATAGTGTAGTAAATATTTTTCTCTTTCTATGTTAAAACAATTGCATGACATAATGTAGTGAAATTCATCGCCAATATCTTTAGAGCTACAGAGATTACAAGACCTTTCGGATCTCGGAATAGTTTGCCACCTTCCTGTCTCCACTGGCAAACGATGATTTCCGCATCTAAATTTACACAAAGTATATAAAAAATTAAAAGGCAAGCTCGACAAATACTTTTCAAATTTAAATTCAGTCTTGAAAATCCTATAACATAAACCTTTTGAAGATTGGTGTAAATCTGCACACCACTCTTGTTGAAATTGGTCTTTAAGCTTTTGCGCAATACTTAACTTTATCCATTTTTTGTTAAAATAATCTTGGCAATGCCATACATTTGACATGCCACATTCATCAAAAGTTTTCTTAATGCATAAAATCCATTTATTTCTAATACCATAATTGTTATAATTAATGTATAGTAATTTATATAGTATACAGGATAATTTATCTTCATTTGTATTATCAAGAAGGCGACACCAAAAATTGATCATTCGTAATTTAACATCAAGTTTCCATAGGGAACAAAATTTAGTTAACTCATTTAGTGCATTTTGTAGCCCTTCTTGGGTTTCAGACAATAAACAAATGTCATCTGCATATAATGATGATGTTAGTTTAACATCTCCTATAATAATTGGTTGAGTGTTAGCATGATCAAGGTCATTTCCAAGGCCATTTATATAAATATTAAACAAAGTGGAGCTTAGTACATCCCCTTGTTTTACTCCGCAATTTGATATAAATTCATGGCTCATACCATTTTGAAATTTAATTCTGAATTTGTTGTCATTATACATTGATTGGATGACGTTAAAAAGCTTGCCTGTGAGTCTGTTTTGGAGAAGAATGTAGAATAAACCCTCCCTCCAGACAGTATTTAAGGCTTTTCGCAGATCTATAAATGCTGCAAAAATTTTCTTTTTTTTAGTTTTATATTTGTCTACAATTGACTTTAATGAGAAGATATGATCTGCTGTTCTAGCTTTTTCTTTGAAGCCAATCTGATTTTCACTTATCAAATTATTGGTGTTAATAAACTTCATAAGTCTAGTGTGTATAATTTTATTGAATAATTTAAATGAGATACCTCTATAATTAGAGGGGTCAGATTTGTTTTTATGAATTAAAGTAATCAGACTTTTGTTCCATAATTTTGGGAAGCTGCCTTTCATAAATACTAGGTTGAAAAGTGTTAAAAGGGGTTCTAATAATACTGGCATACCGCATTTAATCATTTCATTAGAAATTAAGTCTTTAGCTGATGATTTACCATTTTAAAGTGTTTTAACTGCATTTAAAATTTCAGCTGGCTGAATTTGTTTATTAAATTCATTGTCAGAGTTGCATGTATTTAGTGTCTTTTCTAAGGCTGTTAACTTTTCAATAATTATGTCATGGAATTTATTGTTTTGGATATTAGAAGTACTGTTCATTTTTTTTTAAGTAGTTTATAAATAATTCTTGATCAAAATGGTTTCCCTCTTTTAATTCTGAAAGAGAACTTAATTTATTAAGTAAATTCCAAAATATCTTTGGGTATTTTTTCATATTTAGTGAATTTTGGTCACAGATTTGACTTTTGTAACTTCTTTCTTCTTGTTTACACCTTCTTCTTAATTTAGATTTGAATGAGTAAAATGATTTTCTATATGATCCATTGTCTGGAAGCTTATTTACAAGCAAACAGTACTTTTTAACTGTAGTATGGAGGTCATGACAAGAGTCTGAGAACCATGGTTTTTTATTTTTCTTAATAGGCCTATTCATGATTTTCTTTTGAACAAATTAAGTGGATAAAAGTGCTGTATCACACAAAATAGCATTGAATTTTTCAACAGCTGAATTAGAATCAATCTGTTTATCATTTACAATTTATCTAGTCTTTGTTTTACATGTGAGTTTTGAATGTTTGTAGTATAACAATCAATTGATTTGTTATCCCAAAAAATTTTATCAGGGCTGGGATCTAATTTTGTCACTATAGTTTTACATTTTTGAAAGCAAGTAAGTAAGGAGCAACTGATAGGACAGTGATCTGATATTGGAGTAAAATCATTAACTTTAAAAATTTGCTTCATCAGATATAACAAAATCGGGAATAGTATTGGTATATGCATTAAAATCACCTTGAATTACAATATCTTCGAGTTGACTATAGTGCTCAATATTCCTTAGCAACTTTGAATTAACTTCATTTATATCTTCTGTACAACCTGAAGAATCGTAACTCGTCAGATAGATACAATCAGAAATACTACACAGATTGGACGTGGCCGGGTACATGTATAGCATATTACCCCCCCCCCCCCCCAAAAAAAAAAACAACAAAAAAACCAACAACCCCCCACTAAGTACAGAATACACATTTGAAAAAAAGAAAAGAAAAACAAACACTCTATAGATTCCAAAAATAAATACGCTCTATGATAAGAAAAAATCGTAAGGGTTCTCGGAACCCAGTGTCTCGCCTAATGCTGCTGTAACTGGCAGGCTCAATAAAAATGAGTAAAAAAAATCAATAAAGATATACCTCTTGATACTATATTTTGATTACAAGAAGCTTCTGTCTAAGTTTGGTAAAAATCCAGGATAGTTTAAGAAAGTTATTAGAATTTAAAAAAGTTTAACAACAGAGTGCATGTATTATTTCCTTGCCAAAAAATAAGAGTCCATTTATAAGTAAAATACGGAAAAAAATGCCTTTTTTTAACAAATTTAATAAATAAATACGAGAAAACAGTAAAAGAAAAATTATACCCGACAACTTACTCAAAGAAAGGTGTATTTCAATGAAACATTTTGTTAAAAGCAAAAATAAAAGCACATACAAGTCAAATATATTATGTTGTACAAGTTATCATCTTTTTTTCAACAACAATTGTACAAGTAAGGACTGGCACAATTATATATGTACAAGTAATAATCTGTATCAAATAATAAAAAATACACGACATATATATATACATTTTATGTGAGATGGAGATATTTTTTTTTATATTTGATATATGCATGATACTTAGAACCAGATTTTTTAAAATTTAACCTTTCTTTCCATTATTCATAAATTTAAGTGATCACTTCTCATATGCTAACTGTGTTTATTGTTAATCAGGTTTTATTGTAAATATTTATATTCCAGTGTTAAAAATATTATGTTGTAAACTGCATAAAGTAATTTCCATACCATTTAAAATATTTTATATTACAAATTTATGAATAAAATATTAGTTTACTATTGATGTAGCTAAAATATATGCAATACAAGTGTTTATATTCAGAGTCAGTAACTTTTTTTTACAGAAACATTGTTAGATTGGCTTCTTTTTTTTGCTTCATTCTAAATATTCAACTTTTGGTCCAAAAACTAAGTGTAGTCCTATCTGTAGAAGCCTTGAAATCCCTTCTCTGATTAATGGTAAAATTCCTATTTTACGTCGCTGATGAACGACATCTTCAAGTAAATTTATTCTCTCGTGTATTTCCTCGATAACCCGGTAAACTTCCCGAGTTTCCTTAATTATATCTCCAAATGAGTCTTTAAACTGCTCCCTATTTTCTGCAAGGCCCTTTTTAACACTATCATAGTAAGATTGAAGCCTGGCGACTGTGTCCTTCAAAATGAAAATAATAATTGTCTATACTAGTATCAACATATATGTCTATAAAATAATTTTCAAGTCTTAATTTCGTTTCATATCTTCAAAATCGTCATCTTACATATCCTAAACCAGTCTTTAGATAATAAAACTAAAACTTGTTTGTAGGAATTCACAATGAAATATGTATACATTTAATTGACATAACTTATCATTTGCTTTATCGAGAAGATATTTTTTCAATCTAGTAATTAACTATAGTAGTTAATATTTCCTAATCTGTATATGGTTCTATGCTTTTATCGTATACATGTTATTGTTTGAAAATGAAAATTATATAGTAACTTACAACCATGTTGTTCTTATTGGTTATCAGTGTTTCGATCGTAGAACTCTGACGCTTCACTTCATCGTGCAAAACGATAATGCTGTGATAAAAATATGCCGTAGTTATAACTAGAAAGAATGATAACACAACAAGACCGTCTTTTACCTCCATTGCAATGGGGAAATTAAAACTCTATTACGTCATAGCAACTATTAAACATTACCCTTTGTCTTTATCTAATTATTTAAATATAAAGTTACATAATACATGCATGTGATTGGAAAGTGATCAACCGATATTTTAAACGTTATTCGATATTTTTATAAAGGGGAAATTTAAAATATAAAATTAAAAATTAAAAACTTCCTCGGCTGTTGTCCTTTTGACATATTCTCCATTCCCATTGTCAATTTTATATTTTAACTACATAAGCTTTACCAGTCGGAGTAGCTGAAAGGATTCTTCTCGAAGTGAAACGTTCCTTGAAACAACAGGATAAGACGTCTCTTTTGATTCGCACAGTTCGAATAGTCATCGTGATGGTCGATACATTGTGCCGGTTTTTTGTTTGTTTTACGACATAGATAGGTATTTATAAACGCAAAGCGAATGTTTAAAACGCAAGTGAAACTAGATTAAACCCAAAACATTTTTTGTGCTGGCACCATGTCAGGTTTTCTGAAGAATGTGTTTTTCGTTGATGATTTTATCAGTGTGTTTATCTGTTTTTTATTAGAGGATTGATTCTCTAGTTGTCGGTGGATATAGTATTATAATGTGCGGTGCTTTTTGGTGATTTATATCATCCTTTTTATGCAACTACAAAATATCAGTGGTTCAGCAATTATGAACAGCTAGGTATTGTTGGAGTCAGTAAAAATACCCTTAATCAAAATAATGTTTTCCTGTTTGGAATATTTTCCCCCATATATGTTACATGTTAAAATATATACTTTTTCACTTTTTTAGTCTTTTGGAAAATGTTGTTTGTGCTGTATTTATACCCTTCTACAACGAAATTTGTTTTACATGCACACGTGTAAAAATTGCTGGTTTTATCCAACGCCATCATAGGTTTGAACGTAGTTTTCAATTTAGACTTGTTTATATTTTTTCGTTTGGGCTTGTATCATATTTGCCTCCGGTTTTATGACCCGTTCATACTATTTTGACTCTTTTAATTCAAGAGTCTATCATAAATTGAGGCAAATTATATGGCCTTCCAAATACCGTTTCGATCACTAATATCACCGAAGACACATTTATTGTCGAAATCCGGAACTGTAGTTCAAATTTTTTGGACCTCATGTTTGTGGTATAACATCTTTGCCGCAAGTTTATTGTTTTCTGTGTAGTATTAAATTAATATTAAGATTCATTTCGTTACATCTTGTGATCAATTTATTTGGCAATCGCCAATGGCTGTAAGCAGGTTTTAAGAACATCAGTTGTCAAATGCGTTTTGTTAAGATATACTTTTTCACTTTATTGTTCTTTTGGAAAATGTTGTTTGTGCTGTAGTTAGATCCTTCTGCAACTAAATTTGTTTTACATGCACAGGTATACAAATTGCGATTTTTAGGAAGTTACGCTGCCTTATGCGAGAACCCTATTTTTTTTCCTACCCAATAATTGCGGAAATATGTGCCATTGTTATTATCATTTTTTTTCATACTTTTAATTCTTGATTACCAAAAAATATGACTAGAAAACCTTAAATGATCGTCGAATCATCCAAAAGTTTAGAAGTTGCACATAGGAAGAAGGGCACATTAGGAATCATTATGTAGTTTATTATCCCCTGAGATTTTGGCTAAGCTGTCAAAGAACAAATGAATGAAATATTTAATCGCCGAAAATCTTTAAAGACAAGTAGTTTAGATTTCCAAAATGGCAAAAGTCGTAGGAATACTCGGTTTATCTTCAATACATAGTCAACTACGTCAGTAGTCTTAAAATAAGTCCCGCTGTTGGCGACAATTTTAAATTATGTGACGAAATTTTTGTATCTTTTCAGCGGATAAGGGTAATTCCGGGTTTTGACGATCAACTATTAAAAATGCATGTTTTTGTTAGTTTTTGCTATTTGCCTGGAACAATAACAGACAAAACAGCAACAATGATCAACATATCACGCGTTTTAAATAAGTCAACATGAACAAAATAGTCCTAAACTCTGAATAAAGACTTAGTAAGGGAGGAAACTCACACACAAGTTTTAACCACGCCACATTCGGTTTGTGCATATTCCAAACCGCATTTGTCTTTATTTTGGTTGATGTCTGTCATATATTTTTTTCGTCAATAATATTGTAAAATATATGATTGATTGATTGATTGATTGAATGTTCGTTGCTTAGTCCAGTGGCAAATATTTCATTAATGTTCAGGACGAGAACACATTTACAATAAATTCAATCGGTCGGTCTTGTAATGATATAGACCATCCGGGATGATGGTCGGGTAAATTCGGACTGCCCCTGGAGAATAAGGGTATATTGGAGAGGGACATAAACTTTGCCTTGCATCAGACCACTGATGAATCCCAAGGGATTGTTGCAAGGGTTCTTTACGTGCAAAGAGCGTGGCACTCTCTTTACACGAGGCATCGGATTTAACGTCCCCATTGTAACCGGACTTGGCTGCAAACTTGATACATCTCTCACAGCCAAACGGACGCCCCACTTTGGCAAGCGTTTTACTGACTATCGGAAGAAGACAAAATGACCATATTGCTATTCCCCAGTCAACCCTGGGGGCGTTATATATATGATTTAGGATTCTAGTTTTCTCTTAAATTATTTCACATTTTTTATGTCTGCGCCATGTAAAGCTAACTATATGGCAAGAGCTTTCTGACTGTTGAAGGTTGTTTGATGATCTTTAACAGTTTTCATGTCATTTGCACTGCGATGGTAATAATCACAATCATACGACATCTTCTTTAAAAAATATATATTAACTCAAATGCAAAGAAATACAAAACTAAGTCCGAGTTTGATGTCAGAAGATGTAACCAAAGAAAATAAACAAAATGACAATAATACATAAATAACAACAGACTAGTAGCAGTTAACTGACATGCCAGCTCCAGACTTCAATTAAACTGATTGCAAGATAATGATTTCATCATATGAATATCAGGCACAATCCTGCCCGGTTGGGGTTTAGTATCATACCATCATAACATTTATGATAGGAACATAGTCCGTGTCATGCCAATAACTGGTTTATGGATAAATGTGTTTAGTTCCGATGCAAAGACCCGATAAGTGAATCAATATTAACGCCAACATATGTAATCTTTAAAGAACTGACAACAGTATCGTAACAATATCCCTTCTTAATAAGTCTATTTAAAAGTTTTGTTAGTTTCTGAGGTGAATACTGACATGTTTTAGCTTTATAAAGAATATTTCTATAAAAATTGGATGTGAAATACCTGTACGCATAAGAAATCTGCATGTTGAGCTGTATTTACGAATGATGTCCTTATGCCGATGATAAAATTTAGCAATGTTTTGACTAGTTTGTGATATCGAAAACCCTGGTGTAATAATTTTTCAGTAATACATAAATTTCTCTCGTTAAAATCTAAACCATTGCTACATACACGAGCGAATCGTACAAGTTGAGATACATAAACACCGTAAGATGGTGACAAGGGAACGTCACCATCTAAAAATGGATAATTAACGATAGGAAATACAAAATAATATCTTTTATCATAAATTTTAGTATTAAGCTTTCCGTTAGTGATATAGATATCAAGATCGAGAAAGGGCAGTGGTCATTGTTAGTATTACTTTATTTAATGTAAGTTCAACGAACATTTAAATAAAAAATAAAACGAGTTTTGAATAAGATTTATAACAGCTCAGACATTACATCTTATGTGTTGTTATTGTTTACTGTAATATTACTAGTAACCTTTTTCGAGTAGGTCACTGACTACCGTTAACAATGATTTCGCACAATTGCAGTATAACAGAAGCTCGATGGAGATATATACTATTACACCTTTTATTTATGCTAAAGACTATGGGATATTTGTTGTGAAAGTAAAATCACAAAAATACCGAGAGTCCCTTATCAAATGGCAAAATCAAATGATAAAACACATCAATCGAAGAGACAACAACTGTCCTATTTCTAACTAGGTACAGGCAATTTCAAATGTATATAATGGTGTATTGAACCTGGTTTTATAGCGCCAAACATCTCATTTGTATGACAGTCGCATCAAGTTCCATAATATTTACAATGATGCGTGAACAAAACAGACGTAGTATAGGTAAAACTGTCAAAATATGGTTACAGCAGTCGTCACTGTGTCACAATCTCAATTAGAACGAAAACAAACAAGCATGTAAATAAAAATAAACACACGTAACCTATGATCTTTTTTTCCGATTATTTTTTCGAGAAGAGCACTGAACTTTCATAAAAATCTTTTTGGTTCTCTGATATTTATACTTTTTATGCGTGTAAAAGTTTTAAATTCTTATTGATGACAACATTGATCGGATTTTCTTGAACATTCAAGTAAAAATATATACTCACAAACTGTAACTCACGGGGATACTATATTTATGAAGCATATGAATTCGTTCGTTTAGGTGCAAATAGAGGTTTCTCAACATCTTACGAACGAACGAAAATCGCCCTAACTTGATGTAACTTGCCGTAACGAGAAACGAGGGAGCAGTAATTTATCTTATAATATTGGATTATCGGCTGTGCTCTACTTCCCTTTGAAATGTCTTTTATATGCAAAATATGCATGCTTGATTTTTTCAAAACATTTTGAATCAAATACATATTATATTTATTTGATATTATACAATATATAATATACAAGTTACTGTTCAATCAACACAGTTGCAAGTCTTTCTGATATTTTACCAACAGAGTAGTAGAAGTCTGGAACAGTTTTCCTGAGACAATTGTAACTGCTAAAAACGTTAAAACATTCGAACGAAGACTAGATAAATATTGGAAAGAACATCTTAGATTTATGACTACACAGTAGATTACAACTTTATGATCGGAGGTAGCACAGTAATCAACTGTGATAGTGACAGTGAAATAGAGCCAAATATAGAGGAGCAAGCTGATCTCCTGCGTTGGAAACATTTAGGTAGACTTAGGTAGGTATAAATTTAAACGAAGAATAAGAAATATTTAATCAAAGGACAGTAATCGTACAAGAAATTTTAATAAACATGATGACAACATCACTATTTAGTATATGTGAAAAAGGTAAATATAGATATATGGATGGAAAGGGATAGGAATCTTTTTGAATCTTAGCTAGAATTTGATTAATGGTAAACATTATTTCGTTGACATGAGGTAAAATAAATCTAGGAGTGAACGCCTTTCGATTTAAATTTGAAAAGAAAACATCCCAATAAGTTCCGAGATAACTTCTTTACCCCAACCACTAAAATCCAAATGATCTCTTCTTATTGATATATTGTTATATACATATTTAAACTTATATATCATGTTTTTTTTGTTATCATGGCCTTTTTTATTATAAGTGTGTATGTTTCCTTTATAGTATAATTATAAGTATATACATAATTTTATTTTTTTGTTTATTGTTTCCGTTAAGCTTCTATGAAATACTATGCATATTTCATCTGTTTTTCATATTTCTCATTTTTCTTTTTAGTTAGGGGTGTAATATATAAAAAAAATATTTTGATAATTATGTGACAACCAGTTTTGTTAGGGCTGTAGCACTCATACTTTCAACAAAAACACACAAAACTCTATTTCTCACGATAGATAGAGTACACCTTTAAATTTCTTAAACTGATTCCCAATAAATATTAGAAATAAAAAAGCTATGTTACGACGTATCTATCCAAGATACTCTCCGACACGAAAAAATGAAACTCATAGTAACTGAAACCAATTGGACCCATATAAGGGACGTGTGTATATATGAAATACATTAAAGTTGTGTCATCTCAATCAATTATCAATCCTTTACCAAACGCTAATTTCGCAATGAAATGAATGTAATATTTGCCAATGAACGTTAAACACCAAACAAACAATCAACCAATTACAAACTAGATGTGCTGATTTTTTTAATCAAGGACATTATAAAAAAAATGTTCTTATTTAATAGATAAGGGAGATAAACCGAACGCATATATACGACATGTCAACAAACGGAACTCAACGTAAGAAAACGAAACAATCAACAACAGAAAATAAGTTAGAACACGGATGTTTAATGACAACAATAAAATGCAAGGTTGCAAAAAAAGGATATTAAGTTGTTTTCTGTTGTCTTTATAAACACACTGCAGTATCGGAAGATACTTATAATGGACTTTATTTTAACAAAATTACTGCTCCATTACGATACGTACGTAGAGTTTCGTCCGTTCGTAAGATGTTGAGAAACCTCTAATATACGGTGATGTTAAAAGTGAACGTACATCGATGCCCTTAATTCTTAACGAGTTGTAACAACTATACAGTTTATGAGCAGTAACTAGGATGTTAGCTGTTGTAAATTATTGTTAAAAGATGTCAGGTTAAACTCACAGTTGCTTCTTGTCCTGTACGTGTCGACATTGCCTTTGCTTTTGGTTCAATACATTTTCGCATTGATACATTTGGTTTTGTTTCTTTGAAAATAAGTCCACCCCTTTATGACATACTCTGTATAATGTATTAGTGGAGCTTTACGAAGGTTGTTTTGTCGAGTTACTGTTCTTTCTACATTATACTATGTTTTAAGGGTGCAAAACAGTTTAAATCTTGAAGATTTGTGATCATCATACTGAAATAGCTATAATTTTGTCTAATTGAACCATAATACTACACATGATGTATTGTTTTAAAGTAGATAAAGTAAAAACCATTACAAAAAATTATGGATAAGCCCAGTTTACATGCATGTTTCTAAATGACTATGTTTGGAATAAAATTGATACCACTCGCATTGTACGGAGTTGAAACTTATTTTTTTTTATTAATGACGTCAGCATAGAAATACTGATTCATGAGCTAATAATATCCTCGTGTCTGGTAGTGTACTTGCAGTGGTGTCGAGAAAATCAAAATTGCACGCTTTAAATTCCATGCGTCTGAAGCACTTTTCTGGATTAATCTTTCATACGGAACGACCAAAGCTTGATACTAGAAATTTCAATTTTTTTAAATAACCGAAACAAATCATAGCTGTCTCAGTTTGAGGCTTTGCTAAGACACGCAATTAAATACACATATTCAAGACGAGTAATTTATAACAAAATAGTATTGGCTTATTCACAATTGACTTTTTCACTCTATATATCCAGCAATTGGCCCAAGAAAAAAGTTTAATCCGAACTGTATAAGTCTAGAAACTCCTCCTCTGATCATTAATATAATTCCTGCATTATGTCGTCGACTAAAGGTGTCTTCCAGGTTATCTATTCGCTCATGTATTCGCGCTATTACCCTGTAAACTTCCCGAGTTTCCTGAAATATATTTCCAAATGTTTCAATCAAATGTCCCTTATTTTCTACAAGACCTTCTTTAACATCAAAATAAAAAGACTGAAGTCTTGTTATTGTATCCTTCAACTCTTGAATTTGTTTCGTATTTTCGTATTTCATGATTAAAATGGCTGTGTCAGTGTCCGCCATTTCCGTCTGCATTGACTTTATTTTCATTCCAGTCAATTTTACCGCTTTTCTTATGGACGCCAAACTAATTTCTATGTCTTCTATACCTGTTTCCTCTAACGGTTGTATCTTGTATTCAATTGATTCAACCTTGTTTTTGATGGATACAACCATTTCTTCTACTTCCGAATTTCCATCTAGGAAATCTAAAAATTTATTCTTCAGCTTATCCAAACTCAACTTTTGCTGGTGTAATTCATCCCGCAATGCACGAACTACAGATGAATTATACATAAATAATTGAAATGTCTTACACTATATTTCTATTACCTTTTATATGACTTCTTTGTTCATCGTAAGTAGATATAGGAAGATGTGGTGTTAGTGCCAATGAGACAACTCTCCATCCAAATAACAATTTAAAAATTAGTAAACCACTATAGGTCAATGTACGGCCTTCAACACGGAGCATTGGCTCACACCGAACAACAAGCTATAAAGGGCCCCAAAATAACTAGTGTAAAACCATTCAAACGGGAAAACCAACGGTCTAATCTAAATTAAAAAAAACGAGAAACGAGAAACACGTATATAGTACATAAACAAACGACAACTACTGTACAGATTCCTGACTTATTACAGGTGCAAACATTTGCAGCGAGATTAAACGTTTGAATGGATCCAAAATTTCTCCCTTTTTCTGAAACAATAGCATAACATCACAACATAGAAAAACACACGATGAAATATCAATGGGCAGACTTAAGGTAGATTCATGGTATACCGCCATCTTGGATTGTACAATCCCATTACAAAATCGGTCCTGTTATTTGCCTTAAACTGCAAATTTTTAGCCAGATTTGCAATTCAATTATTAAACTGTTTTATCTATTTAATGAAAACTTGTCTATTAATCGTATAATACAAAATAGTTTAATAAATATCATTTTTTTTGGTTTTAAAACCATTTTTTTTTTCAAATGAGCAATTTACAGGGAGATGACTCTTTTAGTACAACATTTATATTGGGCTAATAGGACAATATTTTATTTTTACTTGTAGCAAGAAAACAAGTTCGGTGACACCATGTTTTCTTTTTATTTTCTTAAAACATATTATGAAACCTTTCTTCTCACAATTTATTTCAAAATTCTATCTCATAAATTTTTTTTATGCACACTAATGTGTTTTTTCATGAACAAACTAACCACATTTTGGCAACTTTCAACGACTCATAGCTTGAAAAATAGCACGATGACCCATACTTTTTATTAAATTTGTGAAAAGAGCATGGTAAAATCTTCATTTTGGCAAATTATAAAAAAATTCTGTCTCAAAAAATATATACTTGTGTGTTATACCTTAACTCAATATAAAAACGTCAATTAATACACAATGAACGAATAAATTTGATCTGCGATATCTGATTGCAAATGCACAGTTTATAAAATATTAGAGACAAACATTCAAGATAAAAAAGCAAACAAACAAGTTCAAACAAAGCCATGGCAAGACACTACTAAGAAATATTTAACCCTTCGAAAATATTCATCAATATTCACTTTAGAGAAAAAACGGTTTAAAAAAAAACGAATTTAAATCTTGATGTTTATACAAATGGAGTAAGAATAAGAAAAAAAATGAAGATATTACAAATAATCAAACGGGTATACAGAGAAGATCCATATAATTATAAAATAACAAAAAAGCATTATAAACAGTATCAACAGGTCGAATCAAGACTTTTTGGAAACATTATTGGAAAAGGAACTTTGATGTGGTAAACCAAGAAGAAGTATAAGTTGTTATATAGGCATCTTCTTATGATTCCATTACACATATAATGTCACTACAACTAATATGTTGTTTTGGTTTACCGTAATATCAATCTTTGTTCGTGCGTGTCAATGGTTAATGGGTACAGTTAACAATGATTTCGCGTAATTACAGTACCACAGACGCTCAAGAGAGATATACATTAATACTATATTACACATTTTGTTTATGATAAAGAAAATGGGATATTGTTGTAAACATGTAAATGAAACAAAAACAAAACAAACCACAATTAACCTACGATCTTTTTTTTTCTTTCGATATTTTTCGAGGAAAGGACTGAACTTTCATGAAAATCTCTTATATATATACTTTTTTGCGCTAATCAATTTTGAATTCTCATTGATGACATTAACCATTATATTTTATATTCAAGTACCAGTTTATACTCACAAAATTTAACTCATAGGGATACTATATATATGAAGCATATGAATTCGTTCCTTAAAGTGCAAATAATATACTTTGATGATATTAGTAACCGTACATCGAAGCCCTTAATTTTTCATCGCTGTAACAACTATACAGTTCATGAACATTAACTAGTGTTTTAGTTGTTGTAGATGATTAAAAAGGATGCCAGGTATAATGCAATGAGTCCAAGCGACAGTAAAAATCAGACGAGATCTATAGCATCAAACCGACGAGGACGAAATGCAGAAAAAGGAAATGTTAAAATGGTCAAATTGAAATGTTTTTGATTTAAGTGCAGCTTTCCTTTTGGTTTGAAGTCAGAATGGGAATAACCAAAACAATTGAGTTGGATATTATATAAGGTCAATAGTGTGGAGCAAGCCGACTTTATGAGTCTTGACGTTAAACCTACTTATGGGGTGCCTCTTGTCCTGTGCTTATTGATTTGAGTGACATGAACCTTTCCTTTGTTTTTGGTTCAATTCATTTTCGCATAAATACATTGGGTTCTGTTTCTTTAAATAAAGCTATCCCCTTATTGACATACTCTTTATCATGTATTTGTGGAGCTTTACGAAGGTTGTTTTGTTGAGTTACTGTTCTTTCTATATAAACGTTTTATTAAGGTTGCACAACAGTTTAATCCTTGAAGAGTTCTGATGATAATATTGAAATAGCTATATTTTTTTCAAAAGATAATACTAAAAATGATGTATTGTTTTAAAGCAGATAAAGTAAAAACGATTACAAATCAAATTTGGTTAATCTAGTTTACATAGAGATATGAAGATGTGGTGTGAGTGCCAATGAGACAACTCTCCATCCAAATAACTATTAAATAAAAGTAAACCATTATAGGTCAATGTACGGCCTTCAACACGGAGCCTTGACTCACACCGAACAACAAGCTATAAAGGGCCCCAAAATTACTAGTGTAAACCATTCAAACGGGAAAACCAACGGACTAATCTTTATGAAAAAACGAGAAACGAAAAACATGCATGTTTCTAAATGACTATATTTGAAATAAGATTGATACCATTTTTATTGTAGGGAGTTGACACCTTAGTTTCTTTTTCATTCCTCAAGCTCCAAGTTGACGGTTTTAGAAAGTTTTGTTATAAATGTCGTCAGCATACATAGAAATAATGATTCATGAGTTGATGATACCCTTGTAACTGGTAGTCCACTGGCAGTGGGATCGACCAAGTGAAAAAAAAATCAAAACTGCACGCTTTAAATTTAATGAGTCCGAAGCACTTTTCTGGATTAAACTTTCATACGGAACGACCTAAGCTGAATATTAAAAATCTTAAAATGTTAAATAATCGAAACAATTTAAGAATATATGACAAAAAAAGTAGCAGAATCTATCAAAGCTCCATTTTGCTAAAGGGAGTTGAAGATCTAATAAAGGCAACAGTAGTATACCGCTGTGCATGTTCAAAACTCATAAATCCATGGACAAAAAACAAAATCGGGGTAGCAAACTAAAACCGAGGGAAACGCATTAAATATAAGAGGAGAAGAACGACACAACACCGAAACGGACCAAGCAACAGACAAAACACCACGAGAATAACAAATATAACATCAAAACCAAATATATCAATTAGGGATAGACTAGTACCGTGCCACGTCTTATCTCAAAAATAAGAGAAAATACAAACGACTCAACGTTAAAATGCAACACACACACAGAAACAAACAATATTATAACATTGGCCATCTTCCTGACTTGGTAAAGGACACTTTTAAAGGGGAATAAAAGTGGTGGGTTGAACCTGGTTTTATGGCATGCCAAACCTCGCACTTTAATGGCACAGTTAAATATAACATTGAAATGAAAACAAAATATTACAGGACTACAATACAAATAAAAAGCAGAACATATTAGACAAAGGAAAGCATGATTAATAGATAACAAAAAGCATCAGGTTGAAAATTCAATACGCCAAAAACGCGTCTAGTCCACACGAGACTCACCAGTGACGCCCAGATATAAAAGATCGAAAGTGAAAAAAATACATAAAAAAATACAAAATTGTACAGCACTGAAGATCAAAAGTTGAAAAGGTTTTGCCAAATACGGCATTGTTTGTATGCCCAGGATAAGAACATTCATATTATATAAAACAATTCACGCTATTGCAAACAGTAAATTTTAACAAATGAATATGAAAGAGATATACATAATGAAACTGAAGTAAAAACTAAGTTCTAGTTACTTTATATTTTCTATAGCTTCAAACGGACAATTTTAGAAACAATTCTTATAAATCACGTTAGTATTCAAGTATTTACTACTGTAACTGATACCGTCGTGACTGATAGTCAATCAGCAGCAGTATTGACCTAGTGCTTAAAAAGATAATTTTTTTTTATTATATTCGCCAGAAGCGCTTTTTGGGATTAACCTTCAACATGAACACTAAATTAGGCATCTTGTTCGTTTTTTTCAAATTTGATGTTTGAAAAATATAACCATTGTAAATCAGAAATTTGAAAGCCATAAATTTAAAGGTAACTTGCGATCCAAAATTCAAACAATTTCTCGGAAGTTAAGTACGAGGTATTGCAGATTTTGTTATTTATACTCCGCGTGATAGTCCACACAAAGCATATCGATCTAGTGCTGTAAAAAGTTTAAACATAACTTTTTTGAAAGGTAAACTATTTAAAAGTACTAAACATCTGCATTATAAAATATCGTCACGTTCCCCGCCATTTTCCTTTTGAATGCTGGTGGTTCATTTTGCTGTACCGGAGGTACAAAAACGCGCAGACATACCTTTCGAAATATTAACGTTTGATTAATGCCTCTTTTTTGGCCAATGCCATGACATTTTAACGTTTAGGAACCCTTGCAACAGCTCTGTGGACATTTGATATAAATATACCGTTCGAATGCATTGCTTTTTGAAGATCGAATTATGTGCATTTCATTCTTCAACCCACGCATTCATGTGCAAAATGTTTATATCAAGTGTTCGTAATATTTTTGTAAACAGTTTCCGTAGAACAGGATTATATATCCTTATTGATTTTAATCTAGATATTATACATTAAAATTTTGAACATTTGTTATTGCCTATTTTTGAAAATTTACATCTAAACAACAGCCGATAGTTATTGACATGATAAATGCGTCGCTAAAAATAACGCGAACCTTCAATGAAACGTACGTAATAAATATAAGGAACTAATACGTTTACAATGTTGTGTTGGTTTCATAAATTTGACAGTTTCCATAAATTGTTATGGATATAAAAAAGAAAAATGCCTTTCAAAACACAAGGGAAATCTAGAAATTGGCTATGTCAAAATCCTAGATGTCTTTTTTCTAATTTTGTAATGGTCTTATTTGGTATGATTCATTCACTAAGGAAATTCGGCCGAACTTCCGTGGGAAGAATAACAATATTTTAATTATAAATTGAAATGAACAACATTAAACATATGTTTGAAATATTTCATCATGATGTTTTTCTTCTAGTTAAACCATTGCAATATACATTTTGATTTTTTTTTTATATCTAACTCAATTTGTAATAAAAATAAAAAATACTAGAATACTGGTTTCCGAGGAAAACCAAAACGGAAAGTCTCGAATGCAATGGCAAAATGAAAGCCCTCAAAGACATCAACCGATTGCATAACAACTGTCATATTGCTGACTGGATATAGGAATTTTCTAATGTGGAAAATAATGGATTTAACCTTGGTTTATATTGACAACGATATTTGAGAAAACAGACAGAATAAGCCGGTAAAAATGTAAAAAATAAGCGCATTTTAAACGAATTCTGTTCCGCTGAATCATAACAGTAAACTCTTAAAAGGTCCTGTGCAGTAAACAAATATGTAAAGTTTCTTGTTAAACTTCAGTAACTTGACATCATTTTTTATTAGATTTCTGTGAAAAACAGTTAAAAAAGGTGATAAACTGATGATATTTGATTTTGAATGCAATGCAAAGTTTGTAGTATCAACGGCCCAATTGAGTCAGAATATGTGGTCTATCAAGATGCCGATGTCGACTAGCTTAACGTACTTATTGTTGATATTAATTAAATCAATCTGTGTTTATGCTCGGTTATATAAAGTGTCTTTTGTCTCATACTACCGCATACCGAATACCGATTTTATTATATACTCCAGAGGATATTTGAATCAAGTGCACTAGACATCAAAATTATAGAAAGTTAAAATATTTTGAGTAATATATAGCATTTCATAACAACTCTTATGATAGTGAATATGTTCCTAATGTCGTAACTTCAATCCCATTCCCTTTTCACACAAATTTGACCCACAGAATAAGATTAATTACCGGGTGTGTTCTAACATGAGCAATTCGACGGATGTCACTTGTGATGCAGGATCTTCGTACCCTTCTGAAGCACACAAAACCCAAAATCAAAGGCCTAACAAAAATCTACAAAATCCCGACGGTCACCCGTTTGACGAAGAATGATTTGTCAATTGAAACAACTGTTTAGACTATATCAGCGATTAAAAATGCTGAGAAATTTCCAGAAAGTACCCAAGTTACTTAAAATCAAAGCATTTAAAGGAAATGTCTAGCACAGACGAAAGCTTTTAGGTTTGAAACAAACTGAAAATGACACGTCAAAAGAATGAAAAACCATCCGCAAAATAAAAAAGTACACTAAACACAACATAGAAAATTAAAGACTGAGCAGCATAAATCATAAAGAAAATTGATCTTAGGTGTTGCAGAGAGGTAAGCAGATCTAGTGTTACACGTGACACCCGTCATAAAACTATCGATGATTGTTTGATTCAGATTTATAATGAATTATCCTGGTACCTTTGATAACTATTTACACCACTTGGTCGATGACACTGATGATGGACGTTTCACCAGCTCAGTAGTCAGCACTTCGGTGTTGACATGAATATCAATTATATTGTCATTTTTATAAATTTTCTGTTCACAAAACATAAAATTTTTCAAAAAAAACCTAAGGATTTTCTAATCCAAGGCAAAGATTACCTAAGCCGTATTTGGCAAAATATTTTGGAAATTTGGGTCCTGAATGCTCTTCAAATTTGGTTTTATAACTAATTTGATCAGAGTGTCATTGATCAGCCTTATTTAGACGAGAGGCACTTATGGCGTATTAAATTATAATCCTTTGGTAAGTATTTAACGTAGTTATACAAATGATTAACAAGATATTTTTACGCGTGTTGGGGCATGTTTTTATAATAATTTAGTGTCACAAGTTATTGTGCATCAATCATTAACCGATTTTCATTAGTTATTTTGCATCAAGTAATAACAGAATGTCATGGGGTCTATGCTATTGAGCACCAATCAATGACGGATTGTCATTGGTTCGTATGTAAGCCTACGACATCACCAGATTCATAAAACATGGCTCATGAACATTTTCTTAACTTGAAACATGACCAAATGAGCAATTTTGAAATTCAAACAAGATTTAAAGGACTTTATATTTATAAGACTATTACTGGTATAAACATCATAGACTTTCAAAGAACAGAAAGTACAATTAATCACGAAACGAAAATTAAGAAAACGAAGGTGTTTAACGATAAACTTGAGAAGTGAAGATCATAACCGCAAAATTTAGCTTAAAGCAAGACAGTCAACCAAAATTCACGAAAGAAAGATTATGTTCTCTGAAATGAAGTTGGAAACTTATAAGACTGATTGAAAGTGAAAAGATTGTAACCAACATATATCATAGTGAAAGGTTTAAACCAAATGTGCTGTAAAAATTAAAAAAAAAACCAACAGAAGTCGGAATTAGCGCACACTTTTTGTTTTTGTCGTCCCAATATCCCTCACCGATTAGAGAATATTTTTCCCAGTCAAGAAGATAGCAGTTTACAAACTAGTAACTATTAACACACTTCGGAGATATATAATTTATTCTGCCGTTTCGTAAATACTATACAATGGAAATGCATCTATATACGTGCTTTCATTCATGTATTCTGTTTCGTATAAACTACACAGTTGCGCTGCACCATATTATCTTTAGACGTACTTTTTGTCAAACAAATACGTCTCGATTTCTCCAATTAATGATATGAATAGTCAATGCAGCTGAAGACAAACTCGTCATTTATGATGAATAATTTAATACGGAAAATCATAACATTAACATATGTCGTAGGAAGACACTTCGTGTCAAAGTTTTGCCCTATGTTTGGATGGTCAAAAATGTTTTATTTTATACATTTGATATTCATACTTTTTTCTTTCATAATACTCATCAGACAAAATGTACTTTGGTATTATTCTATAAATGCTTCTCAACGTATATAGAAACAAAAGCTAATGTTACTTTATAATGGACAAAATACCATAGGGAACCATTGTGATAACTTGCGTTTATTACAGCGATAACAGATGATCGTTTTCTTATCTTCAATCGAATGCAGTCAATCTATTCCATTAAAATGTATTATCTGATTATACCTCGTAAAGTGCAATGGAGTCAAAAATTAACTTGTTTTCGTATTTTGTTTATTTGTAAAGTGATATAGACTTCATCGTCAAAAAGAAAGTGGTTAAATCTTTGAAGCATACAAATGTGCATGTCAAATATGTTTGAAGAATAAAACATTTCTAGGGTATCAAAAGATCAGTGCAATAAAATGATTGAAAAGATCCTTTCATCAAGAAATAATTGATTGTAAATGCGTACTTGTAATTTTCTACAAAAAGTTCAACTATACGATACAAAAAGGTTCTAAAAACATTTCTAATTCAAAGGACAAAATCTGTTTTAAATTTGTTATCCGAAATTAAAAATTATTTTCAGTTTGAATCATGTAAATGCTCTATCGACTCAACTTTAATATTGAAAAATTAAACTAACGAATCATTTTCAAATAAAGCCAAGTCCAAAAGTACTAAACTGAAAACATTTAAAAGAGGGACGAAAGATACCAAAGGGACAGTCAAACTCATAAATCAAAAATAAACGGAGAACGCCACTAAGGTAGATGGGGTGTCTAAATTATAATTCATAGAATTTCTTAATAATTTGCCGAAATGTAGTTTATATCCTGCTTGTTTATGAACATTAATAAAAAGAATGGGTCACCGGACTTATTTTTACACTACAGGTTGCGCAAAATTGTCAAATTTTGTATAGATTATGCATGGAAAATTTTCGGTCATAAAATGAAAACTACACCATAGAATTTTGAGATAAAATATAAGAAGATAGCTTCAATATTATTCTTTCAGAAGATAAGAAGAAAAAATGGGGTCACCGGACTCGTTTTTTTGCTTCATAATAAAATGGGTAATTCCTAAAACATTCTATTGTAAAAGTAACACTAACTGAATTATCTGCCCTTGCATTTGAGTTGTCTCCCCTTATTTGGCAAAGTTGGTAAAAAATGAATCAAACAAAAGTGTTTGTTTTTTAGTCAAATACAACCATAAATATGATAAAACATGGCATATTCTATATCATAACGAAAAATCTTACTCATGAATTACCTACTAATATCAAAATTTGCACATTTTATCAAACATCTAGACCTTGTTTTCTGGTATTTCAAAATCCAAAATGGAGGAAGACACCCTATTTACCAACACATACTAACCAAAATGTAAAATTACAGGAACATATGAGATAATAGTATGAAAGACAGGGAGTAGATGAACTAGAACATAAATGTCGCTTGGTGGTTCGTAAGCATAATTTCCATTTTTAAAAGATGTATTATTGCTACGAATCTTAAAAAAACTTTCACAAAGAGGCAAGACGAATGATACTACATGTGATAGTAATATACAGAACAAAAACCTATGAAGTTCTTGAAAATAACCAACATATCAAATGTCTCTCCAATATACTTGTTCTTTATCTTGACTGTTATAACGAGGTCTTCAGCGAAAAATAAAACCTATAAAACTTTACCGTCACAAGGCATGGTATTTACAAGCTTTAGAAAGTTTATTTATTATAGTTTATTCTATTGAGTGCGGTAATTAATATTCTGAAAATGTATGGCATATCATATCATTTTTGTTTGCATGTTACAGTTAGTTTAAACTAAATGTTGTTTACGTGTGAGACCTTTTTGGTATATGAAAACAGATCTTGTTTAAATGCACCAAAACCCGGCAGACGATTTAATATAACATTTTTTGATTAACATGCATGTTGCGAATTTGCAACAATTAAAGTTATTTCAAAGTTAATAAAATGGAGTCTTCATGCATAAATGGCATAATATTTTTCTCAATATTTACGTTCAATTAAGGGTAAAGTCTAACATGAATAAAAGCTAGATGTTTATAACCAGAATATAATAGAAGGAAACATTCTTATGGTAGCCAACTGTAATGTAACCTGCAGATACTTCTTTTGATGCACAGTTTTTAAAGAAAATCGTATTGATTGTTATATTTGGTTTTTGATATAATGTTAAAAACGAGAAAAAAAAATTGTACTAGTATATGCAGCTAATTTCACCAAAGACTGGACGACTCGAAGTCAGATATGTCACTCGATTGGTAGCGTTTTCCTTTCTAATTATTAAGTTTAAACATATTTTATTTGCCTAGATATGCAAAAGGGATAAGACAGAAGTTAATCAACCTTATTAAGTCTTCTTTTAATCAAGCACGTACAAAATACCAAGCTTCAAACTGTTTTTGTGACATCATGGAAATTATTTAAACGCTACCAAGTCGAAGGCTAAACGGTTACATGAACAGAGAACTATACGAAATTGAAAGAATGGAGGACTAAAAATGCCATCAAGTAGACATAATGTCATATATTCCTAAATAACTTACTTCCAAAAACATCCTCATTTGGAGTAGGTTAATGTAAACGTAAAGCTTTAAAAGAACACAACCCCAATAAAAGGCCATCTAGACCATGATGTTTTGTTCTTATATACGTTGATTTTTCTCAAAGCATTCTAGGGTTAGTATGATCCGTTCTTCCTGCAAATATTTTGTTGTTTCTGATATTCCCTTTTAGTATTAATTAGTTATGATAAAGCATTGTACAAATTTTAAGATCACTTCACAATATTCAATAACAATAACAACATAAATATAAAAATGATTAGCAGTTTGGTTTTGGGATATATATTATAAATAATTAACCCACCAACTTTTTTTCATTTCAAATAATGTTTAATCAAATTGGAACAAAACTAACATTTTGTTATGCTAATACAATGTAGGTGTATTCTTCTTCATCAAACACAACCTACTGTAAACTATACGTAAAAACCGACTATCAGACTATTTTTTAGTTGAAGACAGTGCAAAGGTTTCAATAAGTTTAAGGTAGCTCCGTTTAAACATTTTGAAATATACAATGTAGATTGAAGTAGGAAGAACAACATAACCCAATAAATATCATAACGATTAGCAGTTTGGTTTTGGAAGATTTATTATTAATAACTAAACCACAATCTTTTTTCATTTCAAATAATGTTTAATCAAATTGGAACAAAACTAACATTTTTTGTTTATTCTGATAGGTGAATTCATCTTCATCAAACACAACCTACTGTAAGTTAAAGAGCATTGAGACGTCAAGATCGACTATCAGACAATTTTCGAGTTGAAGACAGTGCAAAATTTTAAATAAGTTTAGGTAGCTCCGTATAAACATTTTGAGATATACGATAACATTTTGTGACAAGCCCATGATTAAATAAGCTTTCTCATGTATCGTAGATTGAAGTATGAAGAACAACAGAAACCATGCTTGATCTGTAAAGATTTTTTCAATATCCATCACATTTATATTTTGTTTGTTTTTTAATGAATTATATTTGAATGTCAAAAACTATCACATGGGTCATTTGATTTTGACGGCACTAAAATTTACTATATATTACGTCCTTAGCTTTGAAAAAAATAATGTTTGTATCTTGTTAGATATATAACTACTTCTATTTTTCATCTAGTAAAGGAAGCAATCAATATACCGGGTATCAAAAGTGCAGTGTTCATGCTATGTTAAGCACTGACATGAATTATAACTTAATTTATTAAAAGAGGGACGAGAGATACCAAAGGGACAGTCAAACTCATAAATCTAAAACAAACTGAAAGCGCCATGGCTAAAAATGAAAAAGACAAAAAGATAAACAATAGTACACATGACAAAACATAGAAAACTAAAGAATTAACAACACGAACCCCACCAAAAACTAGGGGTGATCTCAGGTGCTGCGGAAGGGTAAGCAGATCCTGCTCCACATGCGGCACCCGTCGTGTTGCTTATGTGATTACAAATCCGGTAAAAAGTCTAATTCGGTAGGTCAAATTCATGAAAGGGAAGGGGATTGTAGTTACGACGTAAGGAACATATCTGATATCATTTGTGAAACGGTTATTCCATAACGGTCAACCAACTCGCGATGGCGTCGGTAAAATTTACGAAGGGATGATTTCAACTTCACCATTTGGAACTCTTGGTTTAATAGCTTCCTTGTGAGCAGTAACCCTCTATCAAGAAAGTCATGATAGGAAATGCAAGCATGGGAATATCGTATCAATTGGGAGATATATACCCCGTATGCAGGTGCTGCTGGAATGTTGCTACTTAGAAATGGAAAGTTCACAATTTAAAAGCTGAAATCATCTCTTTTGTCGTAAAGTTTTGTCTTCAACCGACCCTCATTGTCAATTTCTAAATGTAAGTCAAGATATGAAACCGACTTAACTGTATCTGTATTATCCTTTATCTTTAATTCGATGGGATAGGTGCGATCCACATAGTCACCAAATTTTGAATTGTTTAGTGAAAGAACGTCGTCTATATAGCGGAAAGTAGAGTTAAAGGATATTGCTAACTTCTTATCTTTCTTCCTAAGAAGTTCCTACATGAAGTCAGCCTCATAATAATAAAGAAACCAGTCAGCAAGTAAATATTCGTTTAAGGTTGTTTTTAGTTATTCAGCTTTATGAGTATTCAAGTACTTTTACATCCTTGACGTTTACATGTTTAAATGAAATCCGTCCTGACGAATGCAGTTTCAAAATTCACGTCGGACAAACCACATTTTGAAATTTTATTTTCATCAACCAATTGAAACTATAGTTTTGAAAAATATGGACAGGTCAGAGTAATATTGTAATTCATCTGAAAAAAACGACGGAGAATCCATCATCTGACTAACGAAATTAAATTTTATACCTTTTTTTGTAGAGATGTTTAGATCACAGGAGAAAGGACACTCGGTGTTGCTGTTAGTGTCTCGACAATTTGTGGAAATGAACTTAACGGGCATGATGCAGACAGCTTTCAAGATATTTCGTACCCAATGACCCCACAATTCAACTTTAATCAAATGTCTCGTGCCTTGTAACTAGATTAATCAGGTTAAAAGGTTATCAATAGATGTTAAGATTCGAACAATAAAGGATTTTTATTGACTTTTTAGAATCTTATTAAAATTTGATTGCTTTTTGGTAATCATTTAGCCAGAAAACAAAATCAAGAATTCGTTCATAGGTCATAATCGTAAAAGAAAGTATTTTGTAATATAAAACCAATAAAGCACAGTATGAGTCAAGTCTATACTGCGAAAAATTCCGCAAACCGGTTTATGTTATTTGTTTAACAAAGTCTAAAACTTCAAAAAAGCAACGGTACATTGCGACATGTCATATTTAAGCATTGAATGCTTCTTTCTATAACTTCATTGCGGTGTAAAAGCATTGACCGGAAATTCTAAAAATGTGCGCACGGTCAACGCTTTTACAACCCTATGAAATTACAAAAAGAAGCATTCAACACTTATAATTACATTTTTTAGCTAGGATCATGAAAACACGATTTTTTTCCTAGTTTTTATTTAATTTAGCTGTGCACTTTATTGTGGGACCTAGCTCGTGTCATCATGAATGATACATTTTATTGTGTTATGAAGTTGCTTAAGGAAAAACGCGAGATTGCAGTGTAGCAAATCATAATTACGTATTATAATGAAACATACATGTAATGTATTAATATTTGTGCAAATGGAATAATTTATGGATCTTTTTATATAAATCGTCACTTTACTTTAATACTTACATAAAGTTTATTTTGATTTGACCATTTTTGATGATTTTGTTTTCTTTTCTGAACATTATCATCTTTACGTTAAACTATTTCAAGTAATGAAGCCTATACAAAAATCACCAGAGATGATAATGCGCTAATACAAACAAGGGAAAAAACTCAAATATACTGAAAAGTTTAAGCTTTGTTTAATTTTACTAAACAACACAATTCATTACTCGAAACTGATTGATATAAAATCTCAAAAGAGCAACATGAGAACAATTTTTTTCTTGTCAGCATTTCTGGTTTTTGTTTTCGCTTTTTTGAAAATTAATCAAGATGGAACAACGTAGTTAAATTATATTAATTTAATTGAAATACACGGCAATGTCCCCAGTTAATGATCGAACCTAAGAAATATATTAAAACTTACTTGTATTTAAAATTGAATTAAGCAAAAGAATATGATATAAAAAGAAGATGTGGTATGATTGCCAATGAGACAACTATCAACAAAAGACCAAATTGACACAGACATTAACAGCTATAGGTCACCGTACGGCTTTCAACAATGAGCAAAGCCCATACCGCATAGTCAGCTGTAAAATCCCCGATAAGACAATGTAAAACAATTCAAACGAGAAAACTAACGGCCTTATTTATGTAAAAAAAATAACGAAACACAAAAAATCAGCCTGTTTTGTAACTTTGTTATCATTATTGAATTGTTTCACATGTATGTATTTTTTCTTTAAGTTCATGTCTTTATCTGGATACGTTGGTGTTGATCCGTGTATTGTTGTATTGTTGATTGTCTCTATGGATTTCTAATTTGTATATTTATAATGTAGAATGAAATTTAGCGTGAGACATGTTAGATATAAGTCCTTACACAATCTGCAATACATGTTTTTATTATTTGCAAAGGTGCATGATGAAACAATCCATTTAATGCTTAGAAAAGATAACCATGATACTAACAATAATTTATAAGCTATAAAATATAATTTTTTGCATATTTGTGATTAAACCTATCATATGTTATTCCCAACATGATTCACAACATGTTTGTAATGAGAACAATGTGAATTTTTGACAGCTGAAGATTTTGTTTTACTTCCTTCTATTTTTCAATCTGACAAATTCATGTTGTGTTCATCCATTTGATCATAATGCATAGATTGTAAGGTTTTATACATGTGTTTCTGACATTAAGGTATAACATTTCAGCTTAGGATTGAAATTTATAACTTAATAAATGGCATCTGTATAAAATAAGAAGATGTAGAATGGTTACCAGTGAAACATATATCCACCTAAGACCAGAGGTCATAGAAGTGAACAACGTCAATTCAGAATCTATAACAAATAAAGCATCTCGTAGAAAGTTGTTAGCTTACATATAATTAGGTTAGATAATTTTACCACTTTCCAGCCAATTTCTTCGGCCATAATATTAAAATTTACATCAATTTTACAATAGTTTCAATATATACCAAAATTATTTATTTTAGTTGATTCCGTGTTGCTTAGTCTTTAATATTCTGTGTTGTGCTGTGTGTTTTGTTTTTACATAGATTAATAATTATATTAATGAACACTCTTCAAAATTAAAACGTTGACATTTCGTTTTTATAATTAGTGTTTTTTTATATCAATTTTAGCCGAAACTTTGCTAAATTGATAGAAACTTAGAACAACCCCGCAGATCAATGCCTGTTTTATGCAATTATTCATTTATAGATCAGAGAATACCAAAGTCAAGAACAATGTCAATATGCATTACTTGAAGTGTAACTTCAAAGTTTAATGGTTGCAACGATTTCAAAAAATATTATAAAAATGCTTCATATAGCCTTTTAAGACTGTAGTATAGCAATTCATTTGGACATTTGGGAATATTTAAAAAAATAAAAGGTGCAAATTTAAAACTAATTTGATAATCAAAAAACATATATACAATTAATCCCAAGAGCAAGGACGGGTCATTAAACAATTATATGGCAAATTTATATAAGAATAACTCGTCGACGTTAGAAAGGAAGGGATATTGTTCTAAATAAAAAATCTAAAAAAGTGAAGTCATGGAAGAAATGTAAACGTAAGGCCAAGAACTGGATTATAACCTTATAAAAAAAAACGTATGTTTGTTTTTTGTTTTTTGTTTCTAAATAAACAATGTATAATAATGTAATTTGAAAGAATTAAATCAGTGTCAAATGTTGTTGGTTAAATCATAGTATAAACGAAAAGTTTCAGTGTAGTTCAATGTAAGACCATCATTACTTCCGATACCTTTAACCTGCATCGCATGATACTTATCATTGTTGATAACATAACCAGTGTTTTAAACAGTTACTATGATTGTGAAATAAACAAGTGAACTAAAAAGTAAGGATACTTGTAATAAAAGACGGTCTGCTCATTTTCAGCAACAAATTGTTTAATGATATTGAATGGTGGAAATGCCAAGTTTTATCTCGCCTATATTATGTATGACCTTAACCCCTTCACGTTCCAATCAGTACTCTGGTATCGATGGGGTATGTTTTTGGGCAACTACCTTGCATAAAGTATTAAATCTTTGACATTTGTTTATGTACAGAAAAGGTTGAGGGCTCGAATCAATCCCCTATATCATAGCTGTGTGATTCAGTGTGTTTTAAACTTCTTCCGAGTACGGATTTGTATCAAATCGCCTCTAACGGACAACTTTTTCTCCTGTGAAAACCGTTCTTTTTCTTAAATTTGAACACAATATTTCCATAGAGTATGGTAAAATATACCGTTGATTTTGGGGGCAATATAACTTTCTTTTTATTAACTACGTCGTGTATTTTTGAGGGAAACTATTCACAGTATGATTAAAACTTGTACTCAAGTTGAATAAGTGATTTAAAGTAAACCAACGCAATCATTAACTTGAAATACACTCTCAATGTGTGGTCAGTTCTTACCAAACTATTTGAAAAAGAGACAAAAAAGACAAAAAAATCATGAAAAGTTGAAATAGATGTAACATAACATGATTTCTGAAGTGCCTGGTTATGGAAATGCCGAAAATACTTTTGTTGAAATAAAGGAACCGGTAAAAGTTTAGAAAAAAAATGGCAGACTAAAGTATGATATCATCCTATATTAGCTCAAAATGATGGGATTTACAACAATTATATGTTGTATCGAGACTTAGTTTCTAAACGAAAACAGGCTGATTATTTGTTTACTATTACTTCGTTAATAGAAGAATTAAAACTACTAAAATTTTGATACTTAAATCTGGTACTCCAGTGGTTCAGTGGGAAGCTGTACTAGCCTGTTCGAACCTGAAAGCCGCAGGTGAAAAAAATAATTTCCCATATTAAATGTAACTTAATTTAAGTCTACTTTTAATTTTAAAAAGAAAGGCATGAATACATACAAAAACTCAAATTAAAAATAATGTTTGTATGTTTTTAAAGAATGTGTATCCTTATTGCACCTCCCCCTAAACAAAAACATCATAGGCCCAAAACACCAAAGTTATTATTAGTAACTCATTGAATCTTCACTTTTAAAGTCAAAATTCTATGTGCGGCTTGAATAAACACAATTTAGCCTGAAATTTGTGTCAAGGATTAGATTTGGACGAAAAAACGACTAAAATCCGTTATTTTGCATGTTGCGGGCATCAGCTTTTGGAAGGCATATATCACGTATTTCCTCTAACTATGCCATAATGGCAACTTTTCCTGTTTCTATCAGACTTATGCCAATGATGTGACACCAGAACTATATCCTATTAGCCAGTGAAAAAGTCTCCATACGACCTTTTTCACAAGAATTTTTTATTTTTTATTTTTTTTTCGCAAGTCACGTGGTTAACGCAGATATAACGTGACTTCAAAAAACAAAATTTCTGATATATTGTTTTTTGAAATATTTCATTAATTATCTCTCAAATGGACCAAAAACGACCTTTGTGTTAGCTTCAGTGCGAATGCTATATGCGATTGAACTTTGATAGTGTCTTTTCATAAGTTTACTCCAATTTGGCAGGGTTAATGCAATTTGATTTTCAAAGCCATTTTCAATTTTGAATTTCAAATAGCCATTCAACTGTTTTGATTCTAATTCTTAAGTTATGATAAAATGTCAGTCTGGTCTATCAAATAATAAAATTGGACCCTGAGATCATGAAGAGGGGTTATGTTGCTTAGGCTTTAGTTTCAAAAATGTGTTTGGTGTTGTACTGTTATTTGTCTTTTTGTCGTTTTCCGATTGTTTTCGACCTTCCCTTTTACATCTTTCACCTTTTTTTGAGTGACATTTTTCCTGTTTCTATCATGGTAATTTCTTGGATAAAAGTATCATAACGCTTCTCTCTTGTATATTTTGTTGTTTTGTATCAATTGACAAATATGCAAGAACATTTACTCATAATGGTTATGTTTCTAACTTTAACTGAGGAAATCGACACATTTTCTATCCTAGACTGTCTATTTTTCTTTAAAATCCGAGTGCCTTTATACTTTCCATTACAACCAGTTATGTTATTTCATCGGCTTCGACTAGTGATACACGATATGATTTTGTAATTGTATAGCAGGAGATGCTTGAATTGTAAGACATGACGTACAGAACATCAGAAGTTAAGTGATTTCGGTTTCTCTCAATGATAGTCTGTGTAAACATCGGATTAATTTAGTATTATCTTATGGGATTTGATGCTACTTCTTAAGTTGGAGATGAAGTTATCTTTAAAACCATGTTTAATCCAAGATTAAATTTACATAACAAAATGAAAGTACCTAGTCAGGAATGTGACAGTTTTTATCCATTCGTTTGGTTTGATGTGTTTGAGCTTCTGATTTTTCCATTGATTAAGGAGTTTCCTTTTTGATTTTTCCTGGGAGGTCAGTTTTTTGTGTGATATTACCTTTTAGCTTACGTCAGTAAACTAGCATCATTACCGACGATCTATACATATAGAGAAACCTAAGTACACATAGATGTTTAGTTTCACCTAAATGAACTAAAAATCAAACTGCTATTCTCATAACCGCAAAAATTAAAGCTTTTAGAGATACTTGATTGTACTCAACTCAGCACAATGAATTTCTAAACGATTTTAAGGCTAACACACAGTTTTGCGAAACAACATTTTCTTTGATAATTTAAAACGGGAAAACATGTTTATTACAAAAACAGACGCAAGCAAATAACAACAAGCGTCTTTATGTTAAACTTGTATATAAGACACAACTTGTGTAATGTCCACCTGAGATAAAATCAAACCACATTCAGTTTTAGGTGAAATTGGTAACATTTGATATTGTTTTATTTCAATTACGAACTATTGTGACGTGATATAATCCTGACTTCAAAACTGTAACCAAAAGACAAAAAATATCTTCTGCGTCAAGTTCGACCTAAAGTGATATCACTTAAATTCAATAGTGGTGTTCCATAATTTAATGCACTTGAAAGAGAATACGAAATGCACTTGCAATGTTGTTACGATCGTAGTATGGCGATTAAATATCCCCTTACTGCATGTTAGCGTGTGTTTCTGCACAATGACGATATTGATAAAGAGTATTTGTACACATTCAAACATCCTGAAAACAGAAACATTGCTCAATTATCTTAATTACTCAGATAAAAAGGTTAATGTGTGAAATATTTCCCTGAGTTGAGAACATAATGAAGTTTTTCATCTTTAGAAACAAAGCGAAATATAACTAATTGGTATCAACATTGATAAATTTTTTTTGAAAGAAAACGTGTGTGTTTCGATATTGCGTTATGTTAAACCTCGATAATATGTTCTTATAACAGAACAAAGTTTTAAAGATAAAAGTAATTGGTACATGCCATATGTATTGACCATGCTTATAAAGCAATATGTGTATGCTGTTTCACAGTAAAGCGTAGGTATTTTTGATTATTTTGTCTATCAATTGCAATTGTGAGATGATGGCAACACAAGCAAAACCTAAAACCTTATTCATATGTTTCAATATCCATACATATATTCGGCTATGTTCTTTCATAAAGGAATGAAAATTATCCATACTTTTTTTTTTTTTTTTTTATAAAAAAAACCCTTAAAATCATTTGAAAGTATTTTCACTAACAATTAAATAATTATATTATTGACCTCTATAGAAAATTAAACATTTTACTTTTGTTGCAATTTCGTTCTTATAATTGGTGCTTGTTTTATCTTGTTCAGAAGGAGGGCTTGATAATATTAATTTAAACACAAGAATAACTATGCAGATCGATGCGTTTTATGCCCCACTTACGAAAGCAGAGGGGCATTATGTTTTCTGGTCTGTGCGTCCGTTCGTTTGTCTGTTCGTTCGTCCGTTCGTTCGTCCGTTCGTTCGTTCGTTCGTCCGTCTGTTCGTTCGTCCGTCTGTCCCGCTTCAGGTTAAAGTTTTTGGTCAAGGTAGTTTTTGATGAAGTTGAAGTCAAATCGACTTCAAACTTAATACACATGTTCTCGATAATATGATCTTTCAAATTTTAATGCCAAATTAGAGTTTTTACCCCAATTTCACGGTCCACTGAACATGGAAAATGATAGTGCGAGTGGGGCATTCGTGTTCTGAGGACACATTCTTGTTTTAAGTTATCAATTTATAGCTCTGCCGAAAATTAACTCAAAATCAATGTCATCATGTTTTTTTTGTCTTTTGTTAGTGTCAAGATGTATTACTTGAAGTGTAAATTAAATGTTTATAATAATTGCAACGCTTTCAAAATCCATCATAAAGATATATTTTGCCTTAAATATAGCAATTTAAAAAGTTGTCATTTAAGTTTTATGGGTGAATATCCGTTATCATAATTTGTTTTTAAAAGACACTTGTTTTGTGATTGGTAATTTTCAGTAAATTTATATGTTAGCGTATTTGTAGAAAAACTTATTATAGTTGCAATACCAATTTATAGGACATTATAATAGAAAAGAAGTTACAGTAGCAATACCATAGAATATGTTTAAGATAAAAGTATACGGCATATATTTCTCAGCGTAGCTCGTCGATGTTAGATAGCTAGGAGTAGAGCATTCACGTGTTTGCTGAAGTATCTGTATCGACGTATCGTATAACACGAATATGAGAAAAGTATAATTAAGTCGATTTGGTCCCGATGAAGATATTTTTTAAAATGCATTTGATTTTTATTAAGTTTTCATGGAGTTCGGGGCTTATTCATATATTATGCTAATCTGACCGATGCGTATTCCTCGATTCGTGCACATATATAGCCTTGAACTCAATCAAAACTTAACAGTGGTAAAATATGCACCAAATGTTGATGATATATTCAGATTCATATTCTTTATAAGACCAGAAACATACACGCCTCGTATTAAAGATATGTGATGAGTGTATCTTTTTCTGATACAAATATCAACAATCAAATCAAACACGCCTTGCCTACAAAATTTGACAAGAATATCATTCGTCAATATGGGTAGGTTTGTTGCCAATATTGGGTTAGTAGGGGACCCAAATGGCGCGCATCCTATCATCATCATGGGGACCAACTTAATTTAATTTATCCTTCCCTCAAATGGGTGTTTTATGATATGTCGATACAGATACGTCAGCAACGTTGTGAGTGATGCTAATGCTCTAATATTGTGTTCTAAAAAAGTCGTAGTAAAATTCACGTCTATGATGAGTAGGAATCGTACATATTTGTTGCTTACCTTGGTCAATGTGCATATTAAATGAGATCACCCCTAGTTTTTGATGCGGTTCGTGATGTTTATTCTTTAGTTTTCTATGTTGTTTGCCTGTTTGTCCTTTTCATTTTTAGTCATGGCGTTGTCAGACTATTGTCGATTTATGACTTTGACTGTCCCTCTGGTATCTTTAGTCCCTCTTTTAAACAAAGGGTACAGCAGATGAATTCATGACAAACGTGTGTTTTAGTGATGGTGATGTGTTTGTAGATCTTATTCCACTGAACGTTCTTGTTGCTTACAATTATATCTATCTATAATGACATTAGATTTTGAAAAGTTTTACCAAAAAATTACTACATTTATGAAAATTGATAAAAATGGCTATAAAGGGCAAAAACTCCTTAAGGGGTCAATTGGTTGTTTTGATCATGTTGACTTCTTTGTAGATCTTACTTAGCTGTACAGTATTTCTGTTTATTAGTTTAAAAAATTTGTCCGGTGACCCGGCCATCTAGTTAAGATGGCGTCCATGGCTAAAAATAGAACATAGGGGTAAAAATGCAGTTTTTAGCTTATAACTCAAAAACCAAAGCATTTAGAGAAAATCTGACAAGAAGAAAAATTGTTTATCAGGTCAATTTATCTGCCCTGAAATTTTTCAGATAAATTGGACAACCTGATGTTAGGTTGCTGCACCTGAATTGGTAGTTTTATGGAAATTTTGCTGTTGTTGGTTATTATCTTGAACATTATGATAGATAGAGATAAACTGTAAACAGCAATAATGTCCAGCAAGGTAAGATTTACAAATAAGTCAACATGACCGAAATGGTCAATTGAACCCCTAAGAAGTTATTGTCCTTTACAGTCAATTTTTAACAATTTTCCACTGAAACTACTGGGCCAAGTTAATTATAGATAGAACTAATTGTAAGCAGCAAGAATCTTCAGTAAAGTAAGATGTACAAACACATCACCATCATCAAAGCACAATTTTGTGATGAATCAATCTGCGTCCTTTGTTTAATATTCAGATAGACCAAGGTGAGCGACACTGGCTCTTTAGAGCCTCTAGTTTTTATTTTTTACGATTTTATGCTCACACACTTGTTTTGTTGTTTGCAGAATGAAATGTCTTTAATGATTTATGTTAATAAGATAAATTAGTTTTCAAAGGTACCAGGCTTATAAATTGATAGGCTAGAAGATCGTTTCGTCTACATAAGACTTATCAGTGACGTTCAGATAAAAAAAGTTAAACAGTCAATCGAGCGTTAAGTTGAAGATCATTGAAGACCCGAATTCTAAAAAGTTGTGCCAAATATAGCTGCGGTAATATATGCCTGGGATAACAAAAGCCTTAATCTTTCGAATAACTAATACTTTTACAACAGTTACTTTATAAAAATGACCATATAACTGATATTCATGTCAACATCGATGTGTTGAATACTGGTATAAAACCATCTGGAACAAATTGTTTACCAGCAGTGGCGTCGACCAAGTGGTGGAAATACATGTAGTTATCAAAGGTACCAGGCTTATGATCTGATTCGCCAGATGCACGTTCCATCTTCATAAAACTCATAAGTGACGCTCAGATCAAATACTTTGAAGGCCAAACAAATATAAAGTTGAAGAGCATGGTGGACCCAAAATTCAAAAAAAGATGTGCCGATAACGCCCAAGGTAATCTATGATTGGGATAGGATAATACCAAGTATTCGAATAGTTCATACTTTTGCAAACAGTTATAACAAACACGATCAAATATAAAAAAAACCGTCTTTATGCTAGAATTGTGGGGTCGATCTTAAAAAGAACTAACGCCCACATTAGACAAAACCAAACAACATTCAGTGATCTTTGAATTTGGTAACATCCAATATGCTTTGATTTAATCCGGAATCAAAATGTAAACCAAAAGTAAAAAGATAGAAAGTTTCTCCTGTGGCAGTTTCGACCGAAAGTGATATCACTTAAATTCGATAGTGTTTCATAATTTAATGCGATTGAAAGAGAATACGAAAAGCTTCTTAAATGCTTTTCCGGTGATAATATGGCGATAAAATATCCCCTTACTGCATGTTAACATGTGTTCATGCACACTGATGTTATTGATATAGAGTATTTGCATGCATCTAAACATCCTGAAAACATAAACTTTGTTCAGTTATCAAATAGCAAAGATAAAACGGTTAATGTGTGAAATATTTCCATGTGTTGAGAACATAATGCATAGTTTTTCATCTGTTGAAACAAAGTGAATAAATAACTAATTGATGTCAACATTGATCATGTTTTATTTGAAAGAAAACATGTATTCTGCTATCTCGCATTTTTGCTGATGTTAATAGATATAGGAAGATGTGGTGTGATTACCAATAAGACAACTCTCCATCCAAGTCACAATTTATAAAAGTAGATATTATGTTCTCAATACAGAACAAAGCTTTGAGTGGGTGTAATAACGTCAAAAAATTTAAGTTATTAGTGCATACCATGTATATGTATATGAATACTTTTTCTTTGGATTGATCATGTATTACAGTATAGCATATGCATCTTTATTTTTTTATCAATTGCAATCGACCATCATATTCCTTACAGGTCGCGCAAGAGAGGTCAAAGAAACCAAGGTTAACTACAAACTACTAAAATGTTTCAACCTCTAAGGACGTTAAAGAATAATTATATTGCCTTCGGTACGCTTGTACCTGTGTTGCCATCATCTGCCGGTATGAAGCAGAATTAGAATCACAAGAAAAACGTGTCAAAAGCAACATTGCTATTCATTTACGTTTCTAGAGGTTGTTGCGTTTCGGTGTTGTGTCGTTGTTCTCCTCTTATATTTAATGCGTTTCCCTCAGTTTTGGTTTGTTGCCCCGATTTTGTTTTTTGTCCATGGATTTATGAGTTTTGAACAGCGGTATACTACTGTTGCCTTTATTGAAACATTTTAGTTTTAGTTTAGATTGAACATTTGACCCTCTTTCTTAATTAGTCATGAATATGGATATTATTTCTATACTCACATTGGTCAGTTTTAATTTTACCTGGCTTTAGTCCAGCAGAAGGCCTTCTCAAATATATATATGGAAAAGCGAATTTTTATGCATTAGTATAGAAACAAACTAAATCACAAAGGAACGCCAAGGAAACCCCAAAACGGAAAGTTCTAATCAATTTATACTTTCACTAATTTAGTTTTGCTATTTCAGGGTTTAAAAAATAATTTAATTGTGCACCTAATTTATAGGTTTCAATATGTATATATATATATATTGATCGACTATGTTCTTTCTAGTGTAATGACCATTATTCACCCCCAAAAACAAAATAACAAAAACAAGTTTTTACACTCATTTATAATTCACCACTACAATTAAACATCATTTTATTGACCTCTAAAGGAAATGAAAATATTTTAATTTTGTGAAAATTTCGTTCTTATGATGAGTGCTTGTTGTCTTGGTCAGAAAGGTTGCTTGACTAGATTAATACAAACACTGGTACAACTACGCAGATCAATGCGCAGATCAATACATGTCTTATTCAATTATTTATTTATAGCTCAGCGAATACAAAAGTCAAGAACAATGTCATAATGTATTTTTTTTGTCTTTCGCTAATGTCAAAATGTATTACTTGAAGTGTAAATTCAATGTTTTGATAATGGCAACGAATTCAAAATATATTATGAAAAGATACTTTGATAGCATTTTAAGACTGAAATATAGCAATTTTAAAATTTGTCATTTAAGATTTATGGGTTAATGTCCGTTGTCATGATTGTGCTTTAGAAAAGATACTTGCCTCATAAATGTCAATTTTCATTAAATTTATATGTAAATGAATTATTAACAAGTTATTGTTGCAATATCAAGTTATCTGTCATTTTAATAGAAAGAAGTTAAAGTAGAAATGCCATAAAAGAGGTTGATAATATGGAGGTTGTGTTAAGAAATAAATGGCGCCAAGTCAACGTCAGATGATCAACCCAACATCACAGGTGATCAACATATTCTTATTTGTTTAACTTATTGTCGTAAGAAGGCTAAGGATAGCGTGTTCCTAATGGCAAAAAATAATCACACCGAATTGACTATTAGAAGGATTTAGAAAAAAGAGGTCTAGAATTTGTCAAACATAAATGGGTTCCGATGAAAGTTTTAAAGAAAGTGTTGTATTCTGCATATACACTGTATTTCAAAGTTACCTAAATTAACTATTTTTGTTTGTCAAAAATATCGTATTTTAATTCTCTCGTATTTCACCCAATAGAACCTCCTTTTCACTAAGAGGATTATTTATTCCTATGTTTGATTTGATAAGTATTTCTAGGAGGTTTTTTAAAATTAACTGTGATGTTCTACAACTGAAAAATAAATGTTGCAGGGTTTCTATATTATTGTCATTTTGACAAATGTGGCATTTTCCATTTGATATCTTCATTTTTTTAATCCTTCTTCAGTATATAAAATATTGTGCATGAATTTCCATTGGAATTCTTTTACTTTATTTTCAATTTTCAAATATTTTAATCCCGACCACATATTTCCCCAAGGTATATTTGTTCCAAATATTTCTTCCCACTTAATTTGACATTTTGGAGATACATCTTTATTTAAAACCGTACGAATATAATTGAGTTTTAACTTCGATGGTTTGATTTTTGGTAGTTTAAGTTAATGATCTCAAGGTCATTTGATATGTTTAATGTACTTTCATAATGCAAATTCTGGTTTCCGCAAGATTTCAAAATTTGCACGAAATCTTTAGGAATTGCCTGTTTAATTTTTGAAAATTCGAAAATACAATTTCTCCGGTCATTCAGCTTCCTATCAATTTCATGACAACTAATGAAATCCGTAGTTTCTAAATTCCAAATGTCCTGGATAGTTGTGATACCGCTTTTTAAAAAAGAAGAGTAGAACAATGTTTTATTTTAGAAACGAATAGAAGAGTTTCCAAATATCCTCATATTTAAAATAGCACTTTTATATGGAGGTATTTCAACATTTTGAATAAATCCTGACCACGTATTTATAATTTTCTGATAAATTTGTGGTAGTTGGTTCATATCTAAACCATCTAAACTTGAACATTTACATACAAAAAAGGCATCATTATATTTTTCGTCAAATTTCCGAAGCCAATATTTACCGATCGCATTCCAGCTTTCCAATGGCTCATGAATTAAACGATATACAAGTTTTGTTTGTTTACTTTTTATAAACGTATCTATACTTATCATTCCCATCCCCCTTTTTATTTCGTCCAAACAACAGACATTTCTATCTACCTGGTTCACTTTTCCGTCCCATATAAAGTTCCAAATTATATTATTCAGCTCTTTAGTATATTTATCCGGAATTCCTCGTTTCGATCTCGTAAGAACAAATAGAAAGTATCATATATTTTACTATAAGTGTTTTACCTTTAAATGTAAGCTTCCTACTTTTCCATACATGTATACAATTTTTAGCCTTTTTCTATTATTTTTCTCTAAATATCATCGTCATCTATTTCATAACCATGGCCCACCCCTAATGTTTTAACATTGCCTGTGATCCATTTGATTTTATCAAATTTGAATCGTTTTCTTTTGGAAGCCCCTAATAGTAAGCCTTTTGGTTTGTCTCATAGTTAATTTTAGAACCCGAAGCTTTTTCGTATAAGGACAATATTTTAAAAGATTTTTCATTTTTGTTAAATACCTGGGTGTCATCTGCAAACATACATAATTTGGTTTCTATATAGTCCCCCCCTCCTGGTAATTTTAATCCTTCTATTTTAATACCACCCCTTATCGCACATGCCATGGGTTCAGCTTGTATGATAAACAAGAGAGGCGCTATTGGACATCCTTGCCTAGCGGAGCGAGTTATAGAAAAATATCTGGATACAAACCCATTAGTTTTGATACACGTAGTAGCATTGTATAAAAGCATCTTTATCCAAGCTCTAAATTTCCCTCCAAATTTAAATTTCTCCAATACAAAATCTATCCGTTCCCAGTCAACCCTAAGAACGCTTTTTGTTGATCCAAAAATAATATAATTCCTTCTTCATCTTCGTTGTCAATATATTCTATTATGTCCTGAATCATTCGGTTAGCCTCGCTTATATTTCTACCTTTAACAAACCCCTTTTGATCGGTGTGAATAATTTTAGGCAATACTATTTTAAGTCTTTCAGATAGAATCTTTGCAATAATTTTATAATCACAGTTTAGTAAAGTTAGTGGTCTCCAATTTTTTATATTTTCCCTTTCCCCTCCTTTATGTAATAAGTTTAAGACCCCCTTATGTTGAGAGTTACTCAATATAGTATCATTAAAAATTTCTTGTAGTAAACTAAAGAAATCGTCCATTATTATATCCCAGTATAAAACATAAAATTCTGATATTATACCATCTTCGCCAGGTGATTTGTTTTGTTTAAGTAATTTTAGTACCTTTTCTACTTCAGAGATATTTATATCTCTATCTAACATCTCTTTATCTTCCTTACTTACCTTGTCTACAATAAATTGACAAAGTTGTTCGCCCGCTGTTTTGTCCCATCCTTCCGTGGCAAAAAGTTTAGTATACAATTTTACTTGTTCATTTAAGATTGAATCAATGTCACATTTATACTCACCGTTTTCTGTTTTTACACGTTGCCATAGTTTGTTCTGCCCATTTTTCTTTTCTAAATTAAAAAAGTAGACTTCTCCCCGTCTTCGGCCCATTTAGTTCTTGATCTAATTTTTGCGGAGACTGTTTTTTTTAGTATAATATTCCTTAATTTCATTTTCTAATTCCAAATTTTGTCACATGATTTATTTGATTCGTTTAATTGAAGTTTCAATTTTTCAAGCTGTTTTTCTAAAGCAATGGCATTATTTTGTTTTGATAAATGGTTTAGTTGTTGACTAATTTCCATGGTCAAAAATTTTATTTTTGATTTTGTAACATCCCACCACTCTTGAATGCTTTTGAATCGGTTCTTGCTTTTAACCCAATTTTCCCAAAACGTTTTAAATGCATTTGAAAATTCATCAGCCTTAACTGTATTTAGATTCATGATCCACATTCCCGGTCCTCTTTCAATGTCATCTAATTTCATTTTTGAAGTAACTATGTCATGATCACTAAATGGAAATGTGATTATACTTGTGTTTAAAACTTTGCAGCTGAGGGATTTCGTACAAAAAATATAATCTATTCGTGATTTTGAATTGCCTCTTTGAAAACTATACCGTCTATTTGTTGGAAATTTAGATCGCCATATATCATATAAATCAAAATTCAATAGAAGATTTTTCAACTCGTTTAAGCATATATCATCATTTTGGTGTATAGGGGACCTATCTAACTTTCTATCTAACGCACAATTAAAATCTCCTAAAAAATATTATTATGATATGTGCCATCATCTGAATACAAGTCATTTTTAAATTTTTCAGGTTTTCAAAAAATTGTTTCCTTTCAGAACCCTTATTTGGGGTGTACAAATTAAATATATGGTAAACTGCAGTGTTAGTTTTAAATTCACCAATTTGCATTCTACCTTTATCATCTATCATTAAGATATCAAAGTTAGGCGTACAATCTTTTTTTAATAAAATTCCCACACCTCTCGATTCGTTTGTACCACAATTCCAATAACTTTCACCACCCCCATATTCTTTCCATTCTTTGCTCCAAAGCCAAGTTTGGTCCTGTGTACAATGTGTTTCTTGTAAACAGACAAGATCTTTGTTTTCTTGATCTTGCTTAAAACTTTCACAGTCTCGTCTAGGATGCCCATTTATGTTGCAGTAAGAGCAATACGGTTCATTCGGGCAAGCATTAGCTAAATTACCAATAGCAGCACAGTTATAACATCTTCGCTCATTCATAATTTTTGGACGATCTTTACATTGATATAAGGAATAACCGATCAACTTACAATGAAAGCATGGTGTACGGTTATTGTCAGCAAATAAGCGAACTTCAAAGCGGCCTAGGCTAGTTCTGAGAGGAAGAACAGGCTCACAGTTCAATATATCGATATACCGTGCCCCATTTTCTATTTCAGTCCCTTTAATATAACCTCTTTTAACAGAGCCGGGAACAATTTGACCAAATCGAATCATTTGTGCAACAAGATAACGATCGTCAAGCTCGTACTGAGCATCTTTTATGGTAACATGTGTTATTCTACATCAAAAAAGTTAATTGACCTGTTCCTTAATGTTATACCATTATGATTTACTACCAACGTATCTTTTGACTCTACGTCTTTAAGAGACACAATACATTCTTTTTTCTGTAATTTGTATAGATCCAATATTGTTTACATGGATTTGTTTACTTATTTTTGTTAGAATTTCATCGTGTTTTATCCCTTTGAAACCTTTGGTGTAGAAATGTATGGATAATTGTCTGCTTACCCTCGACATTTTTCAGTGAGTTGAAATCAGGATGTCCCAACAGGACACATAAACAAAGTCAAATTACGCATATACTGTGCAAAATGTCATTATCTTTGTTTTCTAAATCCTTTTGAAGAACAAATATATGAAAATCTTGAAAAAATTGGCACCAGAAATATCCAGTATAAGGAGTTTAAATTAATTTTCCGCTGCACAAAAACTCACACGTCCATTTACAAAGGGACATCACTCTGTGTCTTTGTCTTTAATTTCTTGAAACATATAACTATTTTATAAAGTTTGGTTCTTTATATATTAAACTTGTACGTGTTTTTTATATAAGAATGTTACATACTAGTATAGAAGAATAATGTACATTCAACTCAACAATCTAAATACTTACCTTATAAGTAGACTCGATTAATATTAGCAAACTGATGTACGTGTAAGAAATAAAACAGTGGTTTTGTGTATCAGATGATGATTAGATTAAAACAATAGTATATGTGTTTACAGTTCATTTAATCCAAGCTGCTATCCTATTACAACGATATAAAAGCATCAGAGGTACAAACCTTTACCAGATTATGTCTTAGCTCTAACTGAAAAAAAGTTTGAAATAATACTTTTTTATCACTGAAAAAACTAAAAAAATGTGAAGCAAAAGGCGCTATCGAAATGCTTGATTTTCAACATGATCATTTATATTCTTAACTTTAAGGGTTGAAGGTGTCACAATAAAAAGGAAATTATTGTTATTTAGCAGTGCTGCATAATTCCGGACATTTCAAATGGTTTCAGAATATTCAAATTAAAAGAATACCCACTCTATTTTATCTAAATTGTCACCTAAATAGATATGATATGATTATTAAATTAATTGATTACGACTGAACGAGCTAGATAGACGAAAAAGAAGGACAAAAGATACCAAAAGGACAGTCAAACTCATGAATATAAAACAAACTGACAACGCCATGGCTAAAAATGAAAAAGACAAACAGAAAAACAGTAGTACATATGACACAACATAGAAAACTAAAGAATAAACAACACGAACCCCACCAAAAACTTGGGGTGATCTCAGGTGCTACGCAAGGGTAAGCAGATCCTGCTCCACATGTGGCACCCGTCGTGTTGCTTATGTGATTACAAATCCGGTAAATAGTCTAATTCGGTAGGTCAAATTCATGAAAGGGAAGGGGATTGTAGTTACGACGTATCCGATATCATTTGTGAAACGGTTATTCAATAACGGTCAACCAATTCGTGATGGCGTCCGTAAAATTTACGAAGGGATGATTTCAACTTCACCATTTGGAACTTTTGGTTTAATAGCTTCCTTGTGAGCCGTAACCCTCTATCAAGAAAATCATGATAGGAAATGCAGGCACGGGAATATCGTATATACCCCGTATGCAGGTGCTGCTGGAATGTTGCTACTTAGAAATGGAAAGTTCACAATTTGAAAGCTGAAATCATCTCTTTTGTCGTGAAGTTTTGTTTTCAACCGAAACATGTTTGCTATAACTAACTTACAAAAACATCCCCATTTGGAGTAGGTTAGTGTGAACGTAAAGCTTTCAAACAACATAACCCCTGTAAAAGGTCTTACATCTAGACCATGATGTTTTGTTTTTATATACGTTGATTTTTTTCAAAGCTTTCAGGGGTTAGTATTACCGGTTCTACTTGCCAATATTTTCTTGTTTCGGGCATTACCTTTTAGTATTAGTTAATGCTTAAGCATTGTTAACATTTTAAGATCACTTTAGCGCAGATTTAAGATTTGTTTTTCACAATATTTAATAACAATAACCCTATAAATATCAATATGATTAGCAGGTTGGTTTTGGGAGATATATTATAACTTATTAATCCGCCAACTTTTTTCATTTCAAACAATGTCTAATCAAATTGGAACAAAACTATCATTTTGTTATGTAAATAGGTGTATTCCTCTTTATCAAACTCAACTCACTGTAAATTATATATAAACACCGACGATCAGACTATTTTCGAGTTGAAGACAGTGCAAAGTTTTAAATAAGTTTAGGTAGCTCCGTATAAACATTTTGAGATACACGATGACATTTTGTGACAAGCCCATGATTAAATAAGCTTTCTCATGTATCGTAGATTGAAGTATGGAAACAGTAAAGACGCTTGATCTGTAAGGATTTTTTCAATATCTATCAAATTTATATTTTGTTTGTTTTTTAATGAATTATCTTAAAATGTCAAAAACTATCACATAGGCCATATGACTTTGACGGCAACTCAAATTTACTATTTATTACGTACTTAGCTTTGAACAATACACGTTTGTATCCTGTAAGATATAACTACTTCCATTTTTCATCTAGTATCGGGAGCAATCAATATACCGGGTATCAAAAATACACTATTCATGCAATGTTAAGCACTGACATGATTTATAAAATAATTTATTGAATATTCGTTTAAGGTTGCTTTTAGTTATCCAATTTCTCGAGTATTAAAGTACTTATACATTCTGGATTTTTAAATACTTCTTGACAAATGCACCTTAAAAATTCGTGTCGGACACACTATATTTATAAAATTTTATTTTTATCTACCAATCGAAAATAGTATTTTGGAAACATTGTTAATCGACGGAGAATCCATCATCTGACTAAAGAAATCTTGTTTTATATTCATTTTATATACGCAGAAGAAATAACAATCGGTTTTGCAGTAAGTCTCAAAACTTTTAGAAATGAACTTAACGGGCGTTATGCAGACAGCATGCAAGCTATGTAGCTTATTTCGTACCCAATAACCCCAAAATTTAACTTGAAATGTTTCGTGCTTTTTACCTAGAATAATTGGGTCAAAATGTTATCAATAGATGTTAAGATACGAATAATAAAGGAATTTTATTTATTTTGTAGAATCTTATTAAAATTTTATCGCTTTTAGGTTATCAATTAGCCAGAAAATAAAATCAAGAATTCGTTCAAAGGTCATTATCGTTTACTTTAGATGAGTATGTTGTAATATAAAACCCATAAAGCACAGTATGAGTCAAGTCTATACTGCAAATAATGCTGCACACCTGTTTATTTCATTTGTTTAACAGAGTCTAAAACTTTAAAATAGCAACGACGCATTTGGACACGTCATATAATTTGTTAAATGGAATTAATTATGGATCTTTTTATATAAATCGTCACATTACCTTAATATTTTCATATAGTCTATTTTGATTATGATTTTTTCTTTATTTCTGAACGTTATAATCTTAACATTAAAATATTTCAAGTAATGAAGCCTATACAAAAATCACCAGAGACGATAATGCGCTAATACAAACAAGGGACAAAACTCAAACAAACTGAAATATTTAAACTTTTTTTATTTTGACTAAACAATACAACTCATTACTCGCAACTGGTTGATATAAAATCTCAAAAGAGCAACATGTGTCAACATTTCTGGTGTCGAAATATTTCTAAAACAAAAGTTTACTTTTACCTCTTTATTTTTGTTTTCGCTTTTGTGACCAATAATCAAGATGGAACAACGTAGAAAAATAATTTTTTTTTAATTCAGATACACGGCCATGTCTCCATTTAATGACCGAACCTAAGAAATGTCTCAGAACGTATTTAAAATTGAATTAAGCACCAAAATATCAGCCTGTTTTGTAACTTTGGTATCTTTATTGAATTGTATCACATGTATGCAGTCTTGTCTTTTAGTTCGTGTCTTTAACTGGGTACGTTTGTTTTGATCCTTATGTTGTTGATTGTCTCTATGGATTTCAAATTTTTATATTAATAATGGAGAATGAAATTTAGCGTGAGACATGTTAGATATAAAGTCCTTACAAAATCTGCAATACATGTTTTTATTATTTGCAAAGGTGATGAAACAATCCATTTAATGCTTAGAGAAGATAACCATGATACTAACAATAATTTATAAGCTATAAAACATAATTTTTGGCATATTTGTGATTAAACCTATCATATGTAATTCCCAACGTGATTCACAACATGTTTGTAATGAGAACAATGTGAATTTTTGACAGTTGAAGATTTCGTTTTACTTCCTTCTATTTTTCATTCTGACAAATTCATGTTGTGTTCATCCATTTGATCATAATGCATAGATTGAAAGGTTTTATACATGTGTTTCTGACATTAAGGTATAACATTTCAGCTTAGGATTGAAATTTATAACTTGATAAATGGCATCTGTATAAAATAAGAAGATGTAAAATGGTTACCAGTGAAACATATATCCACCTAAGACCAGAGGTCATGGAAGTGAACAACTTCAATTCAGAATCTATAACAAATGATGCATCTCTTAGATAGTTGTTAGCTTACATATTATTAGGTTAGATAATTTTATCTCTTTCCAGCCAATTTCTTCGGCCATAATATTAAAATTAACTACAATTTACTATAGTTTCAATACATACCAGTAATATTTATTTTAGTGGATGCCGTATTGCTTAGTTTTTAATGTTCTATGTTGTGTTGTGAGTATTGTTTTTATACAGATTAAAAGTTATATGGCTAAATAAATAGAAACATTAGAACAACCACGCAGGTCAATGCCTGTTCTATGCAATTATTCATTTATAGATCAGAGAATACCAAACTCAAGAACAATGACAATATGCATTACTTGAGTTGTGTAAATTCAAAGTTTTTTAATGATTGCAACGAATTCAAAAATATATTATAAACCTACTTCATATAGCTTTTTAAGACTGTGGTATAGCAATTCGTTTGGAATTTGTGGGTTAATGTCCGTTCTGATTATATATTTTTTTCCCAGGATTACTCTACTTGTGTTATAATTGTCAAATTAAAGTAAAATTATATGTTTGGGTATTGTAACAAATTATAACTACAATACCAATTTAGATGACATTAAATGGAAAAGGAAGTAACAGTAGCTGTGGCGTAGGGGTAGATGATTGGAAAGTAGGAATATTTACGGAAATAAAAGGTGCAAATTTTAAGCTAATTGGATAATCAAACAACACATATATAATTAATCCCAAGTGCAAGGACGGGTCACTAAAGTATTATATGGCAAATTTATATAAGCATAACTCGTCGACGTTAGATAGGAAGGGATATTGTTCTAAATAAAAAATCTCAAAAAGTGAAGTCATGGAAAAAATGTAAATGTAAGGCCAAAAACTGAATTACCTTTTAAAAGAAGACGTTTTTTTTTTAAATAAACAGTGTTCAGTCATGTAATTTAAAAAAAACGAAACAATGTTAATTGTTGTTGGTTAAATCATAGTTTAAACGAAAAGTTTCAGTGTAGTTCAATGTTAGACCATCATTAATTCCGATACCTTTAACCTGCAACTCATGGCACTTATCATTGTTGAAAACATATGATTTTTCCAGTGTTTTAAACAGTAACTATGATTGTTAATTAAACAAGTTAACTTAAAAGTAAGGAAACTTGTAAGAAAAGACGGTCTACTCATTTTCAGCAACAAATTGTTTAATGATATTGAATGGTGGAAATGGGATTTTTTTTCTCTCGCCTATATTATGTATGACCTTAATGCAATTTGATTTTCAAAGCCATTTTCAATTTTGTATTTCAATTGGCCATTCCACTGTTTTGATTCTAACTCTTAAGTTATGACTAAATGTCAGTTTGGTCTAACAAATAATACAATTGAACCCTGGGGTCATTAAGGGGGGTCATTAAGGGGGGTTATGTTGCTTAGGCTTTAGTTTCAATGTTGTGTTTTGTGGTGTACTGTTATTTGTCTTTTTGTCGTTTTCCGATTGTTTTCGACTTTTTTTGTGTGAAATCTTTCCTGTTTCTATTATGGAAATTTCTTGCACAAAAGTATCTAAACGCTTTTCTCTTGTATGTTTAGATGTATCAATTAATAAAGTATGAAAGAACATTTTCTAATAACAGTTATGTTTCTAACGTTAGAAATTATTACTAGTGTTTTGTGAGGAAATACACACATTTCTATCCTAGACTGTCTACTTTTCTTTAAAATCCGAGTGGCTTTATACTTTCGATTACAACCAGTTATATTATTTCATCGGCTTCGACTAGTGCTTGACCATATGATTTTGTAATTGTATAGCAGAAGATGCTTGATTTGTAAGACATGACGTACAGAACTTCAAAAGTAAAGTGATTTCGGTTTCTCTCAATGATAGTCTTTGTAACATCGGATTAATTTAGTATTATCTTATAGGATTTGATGCTACTTCTTAAGTTAGAGATTTAGTTATCTTTAATACCATGTTTAATCCAAGATTAAATTTACATATCAAAATGAAAGTACCTATTTAGGAATGTGACAGTTTTTATCCATTCGTTTGGTTTGATGTGTTTGAGCTTCTGATTTTTCCATTGATTAAGGAGTTTCCTTTTTGATTTTTCCTGGGAGGTCAGTTTTTTTTGGTGATATTACCTTTTAGCTGACGTCAGTAAATTATCATCATAATTGACTACCTATTCATATAGAGAAACCTTAGTGCACATAGGTGGTTAGTGTCACCTAAGTGAACTTAAATGAAACTGGTATTCTCATAACCGCAAAAATTAAAGCACGAATTTATAAAGTTGTCTTACTTCAACTCTTACGTTATCTAGCTGAACGTTCATATTCAACATGCATGTGAATCAAGAGCAGATGAATTATGCAATATTTTGACAGGTGTCCATAACTTCTACAAATATTCGAATGTATGTTATAATATCATGCTCTTACTTTGTATTTATTAATTTCTTTTAATTGTCATGATTTTTTTGTGACGAAAACTATTTTATTTGAATTCTTTTTCGATTTGGTAGCATGTGAACATTCTATAAATGAACTCAGGTAATAAACCGTTACTGGTGTTTTTCACCTGCTGATAAAATTAAACTTTCAGTAAGGATGTGTCAAGGTCCCGTAAAATAAAGCTTTTAGAGATACTTGATTGTTGAGAACATAATGAAGTTTTTCATCTTTAGAAACAAAGCGAAATATAACTAATTGGTATCAACATTGATAATTTTTTTTTGAAAGAACACGTGTGAGTTGCGATATTGCGTTATGTTAAGACTCGATAATATGTTCTTATAACAGAACAAAGTTTTAAAGATAAAAGTAATTAGTACATGCCATATGTATTGACCATGCTTATAAAGCATTATATGTATGCTGTTTCACAGTAAAGCGTAGGTATTTTTGATTATTTTGTCTATCAATTGCAATTGTGAGATGATGGCAACACAAGAAAAACCTTATTCATATGTTTCAATATCCATACATATATTCGGCTATGTTCTTTCATAAAGGAATAAAAATTATCCATACCCTTTTTTATAAATAAACCCCTTAAAATCATTTGAAAGTATTTTCACTAACAATTAAAGAATTATGTTATTGACCTCTATAGAAAATTAAACATTTTACTTTTGTTGCAATTTCGTTCTTATAATTGGTGCTTGTTTTTTCTTGTTCAGAAGGAGGGCTTGAAAATATTAATTCAAACACAAGAACAACTATGAAGATCGATGCTTTTTATGTCCCACCTACGATAGTAGAGGGGCATTATGTTTTCTGGTCTGTGCGTCCGTTCGTCCGTCTTTTCGTTCGCCCGTCTGTCCCGTTTCAGGTTAAAGTTTTTGGTCAAGGTAGTTTTTGATGAAATTGAAGTCCAATCGACTTTAAACTTCATACACATGTTCCCTATAATATGATCTTTCTAATTTTAATGCCAAATTAGAGTTTTTACCCCAATTTCACGGTCCACTGAACATGGAAAATGATAGTGCGAGTGGGGCATTCGTGTACTGAGGACACATTCTTGTTTTAAGTTATCAATTTATAGCTCGGCGAAAAATTAACTCAAAAACAATGTCATCATGTTTTTTTAGTCTTTTGTTAGTGTCAAGATGTATTACTTGAAGTGTAAATTAAATGTTTATAATAATTGCAACGCTTTCAAAATCCATCATAAAGATATTTTGGCCTTAAATATAGCAATTTAAAAAGTTGTCATTTAAGTTTTATGGGCGAATATCCGTTATCATAATTTGTTTTTAAAAGACACTTGTTTTGTGATTGGTAATTTTCTGTTAAATTTATATGTTAGCGTATTTGTAACAAATTATAGTGGCAATACCAATTTATAGGACATTATAATAGAAAAGAAGTTACAGTAGCAATACCATAGAATATATTTAAAATAAGAGTATACGGCATATATTTCTCAGCGTAGCTCGTCGATGTTAACTAGCTAGGAGTAGAGCATTCACGTGTTTGCTGAAGTATCTGTATCGATGTATCGTACAACACGAATATGAGAAAAGTATAATTAAGTCAATTTGGTCCCGATGAAGATGTTTTTAACATGCATTTGATTTTTATTTAGTTTTATTGGAGTAAGGGGCTTATTCATATATTATGCTAATCTGACCGATGCGTATTCCTCGATTCGTGCACATATATAGCCTTGAACTCAATCAAAACTTAACAGTGGTAAAATATGCACCAAATGTTGATGATATATTCAGATTCATATTCTTTATAAGACCAGAAACATACACGCCTCGTATTAAAGATCTGTGATGAGTGTATCTTTTTCTGATACAAATATCAACAATCAAATCAAACACGCCTTGCCTACAAAATTTGACAAGAATATCATTCGTCAATAATGGGTAGGTTTGTTGCCAATATTGGGTTAGTAGGGGACCCAAATGGCGTGCATCCTATCATCATCATGGGGACCAACTTAATTTAATTTATCCTTCCCTCAAATGGGTGTTTTATGATATGTCGATACAGATCCGTCAGCAAATTTGTGAGTGATGCTAATGCTCTAATATTGTGTTCTAAAAAAGTCGTAGTAAAATTCACGTCTATGATGAGTAGGAATCGTACATATTTGTTGCTTACCTTGGTCAATGTGCATATTAAATGAGATCACCCCTAGTTTTTGATGCGGTTCGTGATGTTTATTCTTTAGTTTTCTATGTTGTGTTATATGTAATATTGTTTGCCTGTTTGTCCTTTTCATTTTTAGTCATGGCGTTGTCAGATTATTGTCGATTTATGACTTTGACTGTTCCTCTGGTATCTTTCGTCCCTCTTTTAAACAAAGGGTACAGATGAATTCATGACAAACGTGTGTTTTAGTGATGGTGATGTGTTTGTAGATCTTATTCCACTGAACGTTCTTGTTGCTTACAATTATATCTATCTATAATGACATTAGCACAGTTGTTACTGTGAAAAATATTTTGAAAAGTTTTACCAAAAAATTACTCCATTTATGAAAATTGATAAAAAATGGCTATAAAGGGCAAAAACTCCTTAAGGGGTCAATTGGTCGTTTTGATCATGTTGACTTCTTTGTAGATCTTACTTAGCTGTACAGTATTTCTGTTTACAGTTGATCTCTTTTTAAATAATATTCAAGATAATAACCAAAAACTGCAATTTTTTCTTCAAATTACCAATTCAGGGACAGCAACCAAAACAACAAGTGCCTGATTGGTAAAAAAAATTTCAGGGCAGATAGATTCTGGCCGATTGAGAATTTTTATCTTAGTCAGATTTGCTCTAAATGCTTTAATTTCAGAGATATGGGCCAGAAACTGCATTTTATCCCTATCTTCTATTTTTATAAAAATGACCACCATCTTGGTTGGTAGGCCGGGTCTCTGGACACATTTTTAAAACTAGATACCCCAATGATGATTGTGGCCAAGTTTAGTAAAATTTGGCTTAGTAGTTTCAGAAGAGATTATTATAAAAAAAAAAATAACAGGAAATTTATAAAAATGACCACATAATTGATATTCATGTCAACAGCGAAGTGCTGACTACTGTGCTGGTGATACCCTAGAGGACGAAACGTCCACCAGCAGTAGCATCGACCTAGTGGTGTAAATAATTATCAAAGGTACCAGGATTGAAATTTTATACGCCAGACGCGTGTTTCGTCTACATAAGACTCATCAGTGACGTTAAGATAAAAAAAGTTGTAAAGCCAAACATATACAAAATTGAAGAGCATTAAAAACCCAAAATTCCAAAAAGTTGTTCCAATTACGGCTAAGGTAATCTATTCCTGGGATAAGGAAACTTTTAGTTTTTCGAAAAATCCACGTCAGTATACAAGAATCCTAATTGACTACAAGTACATATAGAGTAACCTTAGTGCACTTATACTGGAATATTGAATATTCATTAGTGTTAGGTGTTTTTGTTTCATCGAACCGAGCTCAAAGTTATACTACTTTTCTCCTAACCGCAAAATTTTTAATACGAACTTATCAAGTTATCTTACTTTATCTGTCATTTTATCTAGGTGAATATTCACATGCTACATGCGTGTGTCTCAAGAACCAATGTATTATACAATATTTTTAGGTGTCCATAATTTCTACAAATAAACGAATGCATGATATGATATTATGCTCCCATACACTCAAAGTACATCTGCATATGTTAATTTGCTTGTTTTGTCATGAGTTTTTTTGTCAATACGTATTAGTTACTATGTCATTTGAGCAATTTTAAAAATGAATTCAGATGATAAACATTTACTGTTTCAGTAAAGTGTGTAAAGTCATGCGAAAATTTTCTATCTAGTATTGATGTTGCAAATCATATCGTTGTTTACAAGCTGAAAATAGAGCTGGTTTAGTTAGAATGTGTCACAGTCCTTCAAAATAATGTTTTTTAAGATATTGGGTTTTTACTCACTACGCACGATGAATTTTTCAACGATTCGTGAGCACATGCTACTTTTTACGATTTTTTTAGCTCATCTAGCCCAAAGGGCCAAGTGAGCTTTTCCCATCACTTTGCGTTCGTCGTCCGTCGTCGTCCGTGGTCGTTAACTTTTACAAAAATCTTTTCCTCTGAAACTACTGGACCAAATTAAACAAAACTTGGTCACAATCATCATTGGGGTATCTTGTTTAAAAATGTGTCCGGTGACCCGGCCAACCATCCAAGATGGCGGCCATGGCTTAAAATAGAACATAGGGGTTAAATGCAGTTTTTGGCTTATAACTCAAGCATTAAGAGCAAATCTGACATGATAAAAATGTTTATCAGGTCAAGATCTATGTGCCCTGAAATTTTCAGATGAATTGGACAACCCGTTGTTGGGTTGCTGCCCCTGAATTGGTAATTTTAAGGAAATTTTACTGTTTTTGGTTATTATCTTGAATATTATTATAGATAGAGATAGACTGTAAACAGCAATAATGATAAGCAAAGTCAGATTTACAAATAAGTCAACAAGACCGAAATGGTCCGTTGACCCCTTTAGGAGTTATTGCCCTTTGTAGTCAATTTTTATACATTTTTCGTAAATCTTAGTAATCTTTTACAAAAATCTTTCTCCCGGAAACTACTGGACCAAATTAAACCAAACTTGGCCACAATCATGATCTAGTTTAAAAAATGTGTCCGGTGACCCAGCCATCTAGTCAAGATGGCGTCCATGGCTAAAAATAGAACATAGGGGTAAAATGCAGTTTTTAGCTTATAACTCAAAAACCAAAGCATTTAGAGAAAATCTGACAAGAAGAAAATTTGTTTATCAGGTCAATTTATCTGCCCTAAAATTTTTCAGATAAATCGGACAACCTGATGTTAGGTTGCTGCACCTGAATTGGTAGTTTTATGGAAATTTTGCTGTTGTTGGTTATTATCTTGAACATTATGATTGATATAGATAAACTGTAAACAGCAATAATGTCCAGCAAAGTAAGATTTACAAATAAGTAAACATGACCGAAATGGTCAATTGACCCCCTAAGAAGTTATTGTCCTTTACAGTCAATTTTTAACAATTTTCCACTGAAACTACTGGGCCAAGTTAATTATAGATAGAACTAATTGTAAGCAGCAAGAATGTTCAGTAAAGTAAGATGTACAAACACATCACCATCATCAAAGCACAATTTTGTGATGAATCAATCTGCGTCCTTTGTTTAATATTCAGATAGACCAAGGTGAGCGACACTGGCTCTTTAGAGCCTCTAGTTTTTATTTTTTAGGATTTTATGCTCACACACTTGTTTTGTTGTTTGCAGAATGAAATGTCTTTAATGATTTATGTTAATAAGATAAATTAGTTTTCAAAGGTACCAGGCTTATAAATTGATAGGCTAGAAGATCGTTTCGTCTACATAAGACTTATCAGTGACGCTCAGATAAAAAAAGTTAAACAGTCAATCGAGCGTTAAGTTGAAGATCATTGAAGACCCGAATTCTAAAAAGTTGTGCCAAATATAGCTGCGGTAATATATGCCTGGGATAACAAAAGCCTCAATCTTTCGAATAACTAATACTTTTACAACAGTTACTTTATAAAAATGACCATATAACTGATATTCATGTCAACATCGATGTGTTGAATACTGGTATGGTGAAACAATCTGGAACAAAACGTTTACCAGCAGTGGCGTCGACCAAGTGGTGGAAATAGTTATCAAATGTACCAGGCATATGATCTGATTCCCCAGATGCCCGCTCCGTCTTCATAAAACTCATAAGTGACGCTCAGATCAAATACTTTGAAGGCCAAACAAATATAAAGTTGAAGAGCATTGTGGACCCAAAATTCAAAAAAAGATGTGCCGATAACGCCCAAGGTAATCTATGATTTGGATAGGATAATACCAAGTATTCGAATAGTTCATACTTTTGCAAACAGTTATAACGGACACGATGAAATATAAAAAAAATTGTCTTTATGCTAGAATTGTGGGGTCGATCTTAAAAAGAACTAACGCCCACATTAGACAAAACCAAACAACATTCAGTGATCTTTGAATTTGGTAACATCCAATATGCTTTGATTTAATCCGGAATCAAAATGTAAACCAAAAGTAAAAAGATAGAAAGTTTCTCCTGTGGCAGGTTCGACCGAAAGTGATATCACTTAAATTCGATAGTGTTTCATAATTTAACATAATTTAATGCGATTGAAAGAGAATACGAAAAACTTCTTAAATGCTTTTCCGGTGATAATATGGCGATAAAATATCCCCTTACTGCATGTTAACATGTGTTCATGCACACTGATGATATTGATATAGAGTATTTGCATGCATCTAAACATCCTGAAAACATAAACTTTGTTCAGTTATCAAATAGCAAAGATAAAACGGTTAATGTGTGAAATATTTCCATGTGTTGAGAACATAATGCATAGTTTTTCATCCCTAGAAACAAAGTGAAGAAATAACTTAATTGATATCAACATTGATCATTTTTTATTTGAAAGAAAACATGTGTTCTGCTATCTGGCATTTTTGGCTGATGTTAATAGATATAGGAAGATGTGGTGTGATTACCAATAAGACAACTCTCCATCCAAGTCACAATTTATAAAAGTAGATATTATGTTCTCAATACAGAACATAGCTTTGTGTAGGTGTAATAACGTCAAAAAATTTAAGTTATTAGTACATACCATGTATATGTATATGAATACTTTTTCTTTGAATTGATCATGTATTACAGTATAGCATATGCATCTTTATTTTTTTATCAATTGCAATCGACCATCATATTCCTTACTAGTCGTGCAAGAGAGGTCAAAGAAACCAAGGTTAACTACAAACTACTAAAATATTTCAAACTCTAAGGACGTAAAAGAATAATTATATTGCCTTCGGCACGCTTTCCCTGTGTTGGCATCATCTCCCGATATGAAGCAGAATTAGAATCACAAGAAAAAAGTGTCAATGGCAAACATAACTATTCATTTACGTTTCTAGAGGTTGAAATATTTTAGTTTTAGTTTAGATTGAACATTTGACCCTCTTTCGTAACTAGTCATGAATATGGATATTATTTCTATACTCGCATTGGTCAATTTCAATTTTACCTGGCTAAAATCCCGCAGGACTTCTCAATTCTATATATGAAAAAGCTTATTTTTATCCATTATTATAGAAACAAGCTAAATCACAAAGGAACGCCAAGGAAACCCCAAAACGGAAAGCCCCCAATCAACTCATACTTTCACTAATTTAGTTTGGTTATTTAATTTCATGTTTTAAAAAATAATTTCATTGTGCACCTAATTTAAAGGTTTCAATATGTATGTATATATATACATTTATCGACTATGTCCTTTCTAGTGTAATGAACATTATTCACCCCCAAAAACAAAAAAAACAAAAACAAGTTTTTACACTCATTAATAATTCACCACTACAATTAAACATATCATTTTATTGACCTCTAAAGAAAATGAAACATTTTACCTTTGTTAAAATTTCGTTTTTATGATGAGTGCTTGTTGTCTTGTTCAGAAAGGTTGCTTGACTAGATTAATACAAACACTGGTACAACCACGCAGATCAATGCGCAGATCAATGCATGTCTTATTCAATTATTTATTTATAGCTCAGCGAATACAAAAATCAAGAACAATGTCATAATGTATTTTTTTTGTCTTTCGTTAATGCCAAAATGTATTACTTGAAGTGTAAATTCAATGTTTTGATAATGTCAACGAATTCAAAATACATTATAAAAAGATACTTTGATAGCATTTTAAGACTGAAATATAGCAATTTTAAAATTTGTCATTTAAGATTTATGGGTTAATGTCCGTTGTCATAATTGTGCTTTAGAAAAGATACTTGTATCATAAATGTCAATTTTCAGGAAATTTATATGTAAATGAATGTTATTGTTGCAATATCAATTTATATGTCATTTTAATAGAAAGAAGTTAAAGTAGAAATGCCACAAAAGAGGTTGAAAATAGGGAGGGTGTGTGAAGAAATAAATGGCGCCAAGTCTACGTCAGTTGATCAACCCAACATCACAGGTGATCAACATAGTCTTATAAGCTTAACTTATTGTCGTAAGAAGGCTAAGGATAGTGTGTTCCTAATGACAAAAGGTAACCAAACCGATTTAACTACTTGTAGAGATTTAGTAAACAAGAGGTCTAGAATTTGTCAAACATAAATGGGTTCCAAAAAAAGTTTTAAAGAAAGTGTTGTATTCTGCATATACAATGTATTTCAAAGTTAATTAAAATAACTATTTTTGTTTGTCAAAATTGTGTAAGTTAAATCCTAATTTGGACAGAAATCGAAGTGAGGATATTATCATATTGTAACTCTCATTACCGCAAACAAAATTGTAAAAAATGATCGAGTTGTTTCTCTTATTTATCATGTTATTTAGCAGAACGTTCCCATTCAGCATGCGAGTGACTCAAGAGAAGGTTTTGCAATATTTTGACAGGTGTCTATAATTTCTAAAAATAAACGAATACATGTTATAATAGCATGCTCTCTTAAATTCAAACTATATCACCATATGAACATTCATTTTGACAATATCATTTATGCAATATTAGAAAATTTCGTTTTATATGTAAAATCAATGGTTTGACCATTGTTTTTTTAAATGAACTCAGTGATTAGCAGTTACTGTGTTTGTATTTGCTAAACTGCTGGAAGTTATGAAGGTTATGCATAACATCCGGTAAATTATCTATGCAATATCGGAAATTGTACATTTTAATATTGTCTACCAACGACAAATACAATGGTCGAGTTATGATATCCTTAGACTGTTTATGCACAATGTTTATTTTAGACTGTCTTTGGACACCTTCAAACATAATTGAACACACAACCCTTCTTCAATTATTTTGATAACAAAGACAAAAGGTTAATGTTTGAAAAATTCCAATGTGTTGAGAGATGCTCTGTTATTTTTTTTTCCGTATATAAAGAAAACACAGTTAAAAATATAACTGATTGAATTGATGATTAATCATTATGTATGTGAATGAAAACATGTGTTCTACACTCTCGCCTGTTTGATTGTGCTAATACTGGATATTACAGTCTGATTATTGAACAAAGTTAGTAGAAGAGTAATTAGTTCGAAATATTAAAGCTATGAGTACGTACTAGATGCACAAGAATATTTTATTACGATTGACTATTGAAATCAATATGAAAATACTGTTTCATAGTATGGTAAAGGTGTTGTGCTCTTGCAGGATAAAGGATCAATCTAGGTCTACTTTATACATTGAGAGGACGGACAATGCATGCCACGTGTCTAAATCAACACGATCATGTGACGTGTTTGCAGGTTGACACAATTGGAATAAGGTTAGAAGTAAGAAACATGCATAAAAAAGTATAAAATCACATAGATAATCGATATCATAATTTTAGGTAATGTTGCCGTTTAAAATATCTTTTTAACAACTTGCTGTATGTTTCAGTACAAATCATTGCTGTTGGTTTTTTTTTGCTTTGAAGTGTTTCACATTTTGTTTTGGCATGTTAGTACCAAAACAAACACAGAAACAATAGGTTATATGTTTTTTTTTAATAATATCCCTTACCAACGTCTACACACTACTAATCAGCCGCGAACCTTTACATGCAGATAGGAAATGGCTTGGTCTATATCGGAAAAGATTTCGTTGAACCAAATGGAGGGCTAAAACAGATATATATTTGACCAAATATTTATTACATTTTTTCATACGGAATTCTCTACATGCATACTGAACCATTTATTCGAATGGGGCAGACTTCGTTCATGGTTTATACAAGAAGAATGATAACACGGGTATTGTTTTGGTTTGATTTCTGACTTCTTCATTTAGAATGCTGATAAAAAAAATGCGGTATGATTGCCAAAGAAACAATTTTTACCACAAACCAAATGACGTAGAAATTATCAACTATAGATCACTGTACGGCCTTCAAAATTAAATAATGTTCATACCGCATTGCATTTTTACATATCAATGGCCTCTAATATTACTTGCAGTATCTCCGTTTTCCGACATGCAGCTGCATATGGAGTATACTTTTTTCTATTCATACAATATTCAAGAGTTTTCATTTCTCATTATGACTTCATTTACAAAGGCTAGTTCCTTGGAATTAAGTTCTACATGGTAAACATGACCATAAAATTTTTATCAAGAGACCCTAGAACACATAAGACTTCAGACAATTCCACTTTTCTAAACTTTCCAACAAATCGATTTTCGCTTGAAATCCTCTATTGATTTGCGATGATATTACTAACTAAAAGATCTTGGATATTGTAAATTCTTGACGTACATCAATAACTCAACTTTAAATACTGATACAAGTATATTTCATCATATCAAAAATACCATACGATTTTAAAGTATATATTTGGAACAGCTACCACTCATGAAACTTTGTACCAGTACGTTAATATCAGTCATGATACATACATTGTTAATATGTATTTCCGAAAAGTTGATTTCACCTTAAAAGGTTTACTCCCTCGACACCAATTTATTATCTGGTTATATCGTTATTTCCTATCACGACTCACTTTCCGAGTGCACATCTCTGATTAATCTCAGTATCTTTTCTTCCTGTTCTCTAGCTTAGTTTTTTGCTATAGTTAATTGCTTTTTTCTTTGAATGTAAATAGAAATATGTAATTGCTTGAAAATCCAATTGACTTATTGTCTCTATTTAAGTATCGAACCTATTAGCACGAAATTATAATGCAACTTAAGTAATGAATGAGATAGTATGTTCGTACATTTTAACAATATTTTTACATGATTTACATTATTTGAAACTTTTAATTGTGTGTAACTGAAGTTTATATTTTTGCACCTAGATTTAACCGTGAGGTTAAAGAGAATGTTTTCTACATCACACAACATTTGGCTGGAAATATAGCCGTGTAATATGGAAAGTACATATATATGCATTCTGGAGTTTTAAAATAAGGCAATAAGTAGATATGATGTTTAAAAGCAGACAACTTGCAAGCAGCCATCCAAAAAGAGTCATTATTTGAACACTGACATTGAAAAAAAAAGAAATGTATTTATGTTTATTTACTCAACTGATAATTGAAACTGTACAGAAAAGGCATTAAATACAATGTCACTTATACATTATAAACATATGAAAATTAACTCATGATGGTATTTTACACATACTGCCTTGTAGAATAAAATAGTACGGAAAACCATCTGTAACAGTTATCAAAGGTACCAGGATTGTAATTTAGTACGCCAAACGCGCGTTCCGTCTACATAAGACTCATCAGTGACGCTCAGATCAAAATAGTTATATAGCCAAACAAGTACAAAATTGAGGAACATTGAGGAATCAAAATTCCAAAACGGTTGTGACAAATACGGCTAAGGTAATCTATTCCTGGGATAATAAAATCCTTAGTTAAAAAAAATTTCAAAATTAGAAAACAGGAAATTTATAAAAATGATCATATAGTTGATATTCAGGTCAACACCGAAGGGCTGGTTATACCTTCGGGGACGAAACGTAAACATCCACCAAACAAATGATATATAATTCATACTATTTTAGGTTTTAACGTGGAAAATATCATATTTGATATGGCTGCTGCATATAGCTAAGTAGTAATGATATTGAAATATAATTATACCGTCCTGCTCTTTAGTAATATCTCGATACTCAGTAGCACCATTCAAGTATCAAAGCTATGATACGGGGACCTACATAGTTGTTAACTTCTGTGTCGTTTGGGCTCTTGTGATACAGTTGTCTTAATGGCAATATTACCACTTTTTTTTATTTCAGACTTGAGCGGAGTTGACGTCACAATGTATGAGAATACGTGATCACAGACGTTATTATGCTTCCTTTCGTGAACAGTCAAAGTGTAAACGTATGGAAAGAGAACTTTATAAATTTTAAAACCAGAACCACATTTCTAACACATCATAACCTTCACTAGAAACGTCCTCAGATTAAACAAAGAATGCAGAAGTAAGAAACGGAAACTCTTGTCTAAGCACCTTATATCAAGTGGCATTTTTATGATAACTGAATACAACTAATCGGTTATATAAAATCACAAATCATTCCCTTTTACAACGAGTTCTTATTACCTAAGATGAAGTTAAATGTAAGAATAGTTATAGGAAACTGTGGTATGAGTGTCAATGAGACAACTCCCCATCCAAATAACAATGTTAGAAAACAGGCAGTGGCTACATTAGTACCTAGTCACGTGAAAGTAATATACATCCGTCAATGAATGTTATTCTGTGTATGTAAACGAGTAAATAGACAATTATCATTGTTTTACACTTTGCAACCCATCAATTTAGAATTGAAGATATCACAAATCTCAAGATGAAATATGTAACTTTCTATTTATTCTAAAAAGTAATAAAGAAGAGGAAAAAAATGTAAACATCTGTTCAACGCAAATAACACTTCATTGTAAAAACATGTTGCTGTAGCGTTTTACTTTATAATTCCATGAATTAGATTTCGGCTGGATTGTCATATATTGATGCGTATTCGATTCTCTCAGCTGTTTATTCAAATGCCTACTAATCCTTAAAAAATGTCACCGAAAATGTGTTATGTTTAACTTTGTTTTGTTTGAATGTTCTTAATCTGATTAACTTTGAAAATTCGTTAAATTTGTTTTAACAATGTTTATAATTTATAAACATGCATTTATCAGTGGCATACTTAACATCTTATCATTCCCAAACGACATGAATTAATTGAACCTTATGTTTGTTGTTTTTTAAAATACATTCGTCTTCGATTTTGATAAATAAATGCTGAATTAACAAGGAATGAATGGAGATTTTATAACGATTTTTCAATCTGTTATGGAGTGAATGAAAGTATTTTTAAATTTAACAACATTCGTAACGAACCTCGTATCATAACAAGATACAATAACTAACAAATAATATTCAATCGAAAATATTACATAACGTTTGTGCTTAGTTCTAAATAATTTGACCTGGCTTACTTTTATTTATATTTTCGTTATTCGAGTTTGTATTTAATATAGATTATATACAATCTGTAATTTTACAAGGGTATTGTAAGATATACTCTTATTCAAACCAAAAATTCTCTAAAACATCAAGCATGATGCTTGATGTTTGGTTTGACAACATATTTGTTACGTTTGAAGGACTTGTTTTTTTACAGACACTCGACTTTCTCATTGAAATCAACTGTGGTCCTTGTCTTCTCGACTTGTTATTTGATTCCTATGTGGATTCCTTCGCCAGTGTCTGAACAGCAGTTGATGAACAAGGGGCATGTCAAAGAATGTCTGGTCCTTTTTCTAAAAAAAGTTCATCGGAAGGTACTAAGGCCTTGTTGATAAATATTCCGTATAAACTTCACATTTAATACGATGGTCTTGACGTGTAGATTCTGGATGCGTATAATGAGGATTGGTTTATAACAAACAAAACGATACCACAAAAGAGATAATTTAAGAAATACCAGATACCTTTTTTCAAAGAGCATTCCAATCCAAATTTCCCACTCTTTTCTTGGTCTTGGTTTTCATTATGTCTATTCTTGTATTACTTATAAGTTATAGTCAAAATGATTTTTGTTTCAAAAAAAGGCAATAAGTTTCATAAAATATAAATCATGCTGATTTTGGGTCGTTCAAATACTTTCACCACAAAGCATGCATGAATATCATACAGTATGACGTAGCTATATCTACACTTATATAATTCTAGTTAAGTACAAAAAGAGGGACGCAAGATACCAAAGGGACAGTCAAACTCATAAATCTAAAACAAACTGACAACGCCATGGCTTAAAGTGAAAAAGACAAACAGACAAACTATAGTACACATGACACACAATAGAAAACTAAAGAATAAACAACACAAATCCCACCACAAACTAGGGGTGATCTCAGGTGCTCCGGAAATGTAGGTTAAAACCAGGTGGATACAATCTTCGGATTTTAACACCGTGTGTATACCCCTAAGAGACAACAGTGTTTATAGCACAGAAAAAAAAACCCAAAGAAAAAGAGAGATGAAATAAAAGTACAAATAATATATGTGATCGGTAATGATAATAATTGCATATAAAACCAATAAATTTTTAAACAGATCAAATGACTTTTTAATTGTAAAAAAGTGATTTAGTTTTTATACCATTCCTTTACACTCTATGAGATAAAATCAGAATTAATCTTAGATACTTAAAGCAAATTATCCTTTTCTATCTGAAATTTTGATATCAAAAGTACATGTCACCTTTCCCACTTAATTTTCGCACATAATCAAGTCTTCGATTGTTTTCAAGATGGTAAGGAATCGCAGAGCTGTATAGAAAGAGCTTTTTTTTCCTTTTTTTTTTTTTATCTTTCTGCATAAAAAAATAAAATTATAAATTAAGATTATCTATTGATATATTAAAAAAGTGTATTTTCATCAGATACCTTTTCTTTTTATCATACTTTGATAATAATATGATAGGGTCATTACATTAATATAAGGGAATATTGTTTCGAGTAGAATTTTATCGAGCTTGCGAATCCTTATATCATTGAAAAGTAAAAATTGGTTCAAACTACGATTTTGTCGTTGATGACGTCAAGATTTATTGTATAACAATATAATATTTGAAAGTAAAAACTTGATTTAAACTAAGATTAAGTCTTTAATGACGTCATGAATTTTAAAGATTTATTGTACTAGTGCAATATTCGAATTTATTGCACGCTAACGTTTGGTTACTTTACGTGGGAAATATTATATTGCTTTTCAATAATATGTATTATGAAGAAGGAATACAAGAATAAAAATAATAAAAACATAAAAATTAACTCGCGTAGCAATTGCATATTGGAAAATAGAATCATTAGAAAATAACGATTAAAGAACAAATAGGTAAATAACACCCATAGTTTACCTCCTTTTGTCTTCAATACATGTGTCCATCTGAAACTATTAGTTTGTCAAGCCTAGTTATAAAATTGGTTGAATAAATAACCAAAATAGACAAGTAATAGACACTATGAATGCTTCTGAGACCATCTTAGTTGTTCCGCGAAACAAATTGAAACAAGTTGAAATTGTCCCTTTTAAAAAAATAACACTTGCTTCGTGTATTATTGTGAACATTTTACTATTTCTCATATACCACTTGACGTGTCAAAACATTTGTCATATATTTCGCAGTTTTCAACAGATTTTACAATAATAATTTCTTTCGCATTTTCAGTAAAAACTTTCAAGAAATATGTTTTTTTTATTCAAAGTGAAAAGTATGTTTTTACATTATTATTTAAAATAGTTAAACAACTAAATGCACATAATAAATGATCAAAAGGGTCAAATAATATTTGAAAGTTCTCCATTGTACATACTAGAACGTTCAAAGCCAAATATTTAATAATCAAAGTTCTAAAAACATCGAATAGATATTGCCAAAAGATATTTGACCTAAGAATAAAAGCCAAATCCAGCTAAAGTCAACATTGCCTGAAGAAGTTGAAACATTATGTTTTTTGAATTTTCAAATTTACAAACGAACAATTTGATGAGGTTTAATATAAATCATTTCAGTATTGAAGTACTATCTACTAAGTGTTACAGATACAATGTATAATCGTAGATTCTTAAAAACGAAACCACGAGCCCGGAGGCAGCCGAATCAATCCAGTGCTGTTACAAATGTAATTTGTGTATACAATTTTTGTTCACTATAGAGAGAAAAGACTACAGCTGTTTACAAGTAGATTTTTTATGACTAAAATATCTCTCTCCTTTTATTTAATGTTCAACAAGCGATTGTTCAAGTATTAGATTATCACGTAGATGTTATACGAAAAAAACAACTCCATATTCTGATTACAGTCATATTAAACTACTGCCAGATGAATGCATCAAAGAAAGAGATATTTGAAAATTATAATAGAATCTCCAAACGCAAAAATTAAAAAAAGAATGTGTTCATAGTACACGGATACCCCATTTGCACTATTATTTTCTATGTTCAGTGAACCGTGCAAATTTGGGGGAAATCTCTAATTTGGCATTAAAGGTAGAACGATCATATCATAAAGAATATGTGTACTAAGTTTCAAGTTGATTGAACTTCATCTTCATCCAAAAGTACCACAACCAAAAACTTAAACCTGAATCGGGACGGACGAACGGACGCACATAATAGAAAACATAATTCCCATAAATGGGGCATTGGGCATAAAAAAAATAAAAAAAAAAATTCGCAAATTCAAACGATTAATGTGTATTCCTCCATAATGTCTTAATTCCTAAAAGAATAAACACATTTTTTTTTGTGTGGTTAAAATGATTTTCGACGGGAGGAAAGCCAGAAGGCAATCGAATGAAATATGATATAATAACAACTTATTTTAAAATATTGGCTGACACAAACCATACAATGACAGGAGAAGTTACTGTAGATGATTAATTAAAAACATAACCATAGCTAAAATAGATCTCAATACATATGGTTGATTACTTAATGAATCAGTATAATACATGTTACGATGTTGACCAAACGCATCACATTATTTCACAACATTTTCTTTGATTTAAGATAAAAAACAACAAATCTTAAAGTTTTAGAATTGATAACATATATTGATTCAGATTCTTGATTTATTGATATTCTATGCTTCTTCTGATTTTAAAAAATACTCTCACTATAAATGAAAGTATCATTCTATAAATTTCGTGCGTCTGGTGTGCTTTTCAGTAACGCTATGATGCTACAAATATTATTTGCCCTGCTCACAGACTATGTAAAATTCAAAGCAGCATTTACTCGATAGAATTTGATTTGTAATTTCTATAGATTAAGATCAATACCTAGTTATTTGTACATTTCTTACACAGCTGTGTCTTCTCTATGAACCTCTCAAAGATAAGCAGTCAGTGTTTTTGACTTTGGTAATAATTGTGTCGGAGTTCGTAAGATTTTGTAATTTTACTATCATTAGATAAAGGTGCTTCTCACTGATTTTGTCAGATAATGTGTACTTGAGAAGACCATTATTCTTATGAAAGTAGTTTCCCTGCCATCTCACTAATTATTATTGATCTTTATGATTCGGGACACCCGCACTGATTTATTAAAATTTATCTAAAATTTCAAAAGTGAAAATAGTTTTCACCCAAAATAATTACCACCATCTATTTATAGCCATTGCTCAAATATTTTATTTTTCAAATAATCCTCCCACCCACATTTGTAGAATTAGATAAATCCGCTAATCTGAAACAAATGTTTCAAAATTAATCGGTTTGGCTTCAAAATGAAAAACAAAAAATCTAACTTTCATTTTCGACTCTTTGCTAAATTGAGATCCTCGCAGTTTTGAATTTGTATTAGGACACCTTACAGAACTTGTTTTTTTTTACATTTAAGTGCAACAATTATGGTTATATTAATTATTAGATTTCCTTGACAAACTGTTTAAAGTGGTACCGAACACATTGACTAAAATGGATTTGACTCATATAATTTAAATATTTTTTCCAAAAACTTGAACCCCACACAATATTGTAAAAATGTCAAAGAATAAATAACAGTTTGACAAACACTTATTTGAATTATTGAGAAGCTTTTTATTTCTTTTACAGCAGAAGGTGATTAAAAAACTTTTATGAATTTACGTAGTTATTTGAATGTAGTGCTATATTCCACCTTAAAGCCAAACAAAAAAAAACATCATCTAAGGCGTTGTTCAAACACTATCTTGAGAGATTTATTAATTCAAAATCTGGTCTTTTTCAATGATAAATATGATTTTAAAAGCAGAATTTTGACAGAAAAAATAATAATAACGCCCTTGATTTAAAAATGCCTATTTTTTTAAATTCAGAATTCGATGAAACAAGTTAGTGATTTAAATGAGGTAAACTTAACATACAAAGTAACTCAATGAAATAGACACAACAAAATGAGACCAACTAATATATAAGACATTGTATTGCAAGAATATGAGCATCCAGCCTTTCAATTTCAATAAAGTAAAAACTAGAGCTTATAAACGCTTACGCTTTATTCAACAGACACTCTTTTGCCCGATACATCATTAAAAGCTTACTTATCGTTAAATTAGAATATGAACCTAAAAAAAAATAATTAAAAAAAATATGCAGAGCTTGAAATGCTGATGCCTTTACATTTACAACCAATTTCGCAGTACATATTCTGACTAAGTATACATTCAATACAAATTATCTTTCTGAAAACTGTATAATATTTGTATGTTTGATATTTGCATCTTCACTTTCTTTATATTTCGACATGAATGGACCAGTCAAACTTGAAATACAATATCCGAGATAAATTATTAAGCATCAGTTGAACAAAATTAACCTGTCAACTCCACCAATATCAGACAACGAGAGCTCATTGCTTTTGCGCTTATTGGTGTTTAAGTGCATGATGTGGCCAGTTTCACGTTTATCGAAGGCATTCGGCTATTTGAACTCTTAGCTAAGATGCGGAATTTTGTGCGTTTCTAGATTGAAATGAATAGAAATTCAATTAAATAAAAATGAAAGTCAAATATTTCATTACATTCAATCAAGAAATTATTGCTGCATATATTCTCTGATAAAAGATGCAAATATATACTTCCCAAGTTGAATGAATCGTTTGTTTTCTAAATCAACAATAATGCATATTAATGATTCAGGAGTGTTTTTATTCTTAAGAATATCCCATTTGTTTTACGGTGTTCTCTGATGATCTGTAAACTATGCAATATAAAAAGATTATTCATCCTTGAAACCATAGATAATGAAAGTAAAGATCAAAGAAACTTAGCAAACGACCTGACACATAGAAGAATACTTAATAAAATATACTTTTATTATTGTTTTATTTTTAACCGATAAACAACTGTTGCTCTCACTAGACTATCATGCTGGGTCGGTTTGATTTCTTGGCATGATACATTGGTTATGAATAACATATACATATGTTAGGTTTTCCTACTGAGAATGTTGGATAAATATGTTTTAATTGTTTCACATGTGGTATCATCAAGCCGAGCTAATTACTAATTGATGTTATTATATCGAGATTAGTTCCAAAAATGTATATTAAGAGCACTTAATCATGCCAATTTCACCTTTGTTTGATTGATTAATACGCTCTTAAGTGTGTTTAGATATTTCCGAGTGATCTTGATGCAAAGAAATCAAAATATTATTATTTCCTGTTTCCAACATTTTTGCACCATCCGATACACACCTTTCAAACAGTCTTTTTCGAATATACACACAGATAGGGAGTGTTCGGAATAACCCAAACGTCAAAGAAGAATAAAACGACATACATAGTAGGAATAATTCATCTGAAATTCGAAAATGATACTTTCTATGATCGTACATTTTGTCTACACTAGACTAATCAGGGGCGATCTAATCAACAGAAAATTAATGATACTCTTTAGAAGACATCGATAATAGTTGTTGTATAGTTGGTATGATAATGCCAACTTTTTTACCCCTGAAATTCGAAAACGAAAATGAATCATAAATATTATTAATTTTTACTCTTTTATTTTGTTTTTGACTTTTAGCATTGCAAATGTTCTTTTTACAATACATAAAATTGAGAATGGAAATGGGGAATGTGCCAAAGAGAAAACAACCTGACCATAGAGCAGACAACAGCAGAAGGTCACCAACAGGTCTTCAATGCAACGAGAAATTCCCACACCCGGAGGCGTCCTTCAGGTGGCCCTAAACAAATATATAAAAGTTCAGTGATAATGAACCCCATACTAAACTCCAAATTATACACAAGAAACAAAAGTTAAAATAATACAAGACTAACAAAGGCCAGAGGCTTCTGATTTAGGACAGGCGCAAAAATGCGGCGGGGTTAAAACATATTTGTGAGATCTCAATCCTCCCCTATATATGTAGCCAATGCAGAAAAGTAAACGCATAACAATACGCATATACAAATTATGATTAAGGAGAAGTCCGAGTCTGAATACGTTTGAAGGAAAATAAGTAACAAGAGGCATTATTGTACCCAATTTTTTGTTTTGTTTTGTAAATTCCTCAATTCCATCAAATGTATGTAGTTTTATTGATAAATGAACAAAATTACACTATAATGACATCTTTCTTTAGATATCAAAATGAGAAAGGAAATGGTGAACATGTCAAAGCGACAACCACCCGACCATAGAGCAGATAACAGCCGAAGGCAACCAATGGGTCTTCAATGTAGCGAGAATTCCCGCACCCGTAGGTGTCCTTCAGCTGGCCCCTAAAAATATGCATAATAGTACAGTGATAACGGACGTCAAACTAAACTCCGAATTATACACAAGAAACCAAAATTTAAAATCATACAAGACTAACAAAGGCCAGAGGCTCCTGACTTTGGACAGGCGCAAAATATGTTGTGATGTGAAATGTATATGAATGTTGAACTTTTATTTTAAAAACGATTTTTATTTAGTAAAACGAGTAACGAACCAATAAGTACACCAGAGGATGACTCTCAAATGCAATGAATATCAACAAGCATTGGTAACTCATTTATTAATAGAAATATCGAACTTAAAGGTAAATTGAAAAAGGTGAGAAATTAATAAAAACTGATAAAATCAGACATTATACTTTTTAACCTACTTGTCTAACAGCTACAACCCAAACTTGTATGACAAGATTTATAATAGTAGTAATGAACAGCAGCACATGCATACGGGGTATATATCTCCCCATTGATATGATATTCCTGTCCTTTTATTTCCTGTCCTTTTATTTCCTATCATGATTTGTGTGATAGAGGGTTGCTGCTCACAAGGAAACTATTAAACCAAGAGTTCCAAATGGTGAAGTTGAAATCATTCCTACGTAAATTTTACGGACGCTATCACGAGTTGATTGACTGTTATGCAATAAACGTTTCACAGATGATATCGGATATGTTCCTTATTTCGTAACTACAATTCCCTCCCCTTTCATGAATGTGACCTACCAAATTAGACTATTTTTCCGATTTGCTATATTATGAGTAGAACGACGACTGTCAAATGTGGTGCAGGATCTTCTACCTGAGCACCTGAGATATCACCCCTAATTTTTAGTTGGGCTCGTGTTGCTTATTCTTTAGTTTTCTATGTTTTGTCATTTGTTGTCTGTGTGTCTTTTTATTTTTAGCCATGGCGTTGTGAGTTTAGTTTAGATTTTAGATTCATGAGTTTGACTGTTACTCTGGTATATTTCGTCCTTTTTTTTGACACTCATGAATCGCACATGTAGTAGGGCACATCTGCATATTACAGTGAATAACTTCAATGGTTAATTAATTTCTATTTTAAGTAAAATTAAGGCGAAAGTAGTTTGTCAATGATCAAATCGGTAACAACGCGTGCATACAATCATTCGTATATTACAAGTTATCCAAATGATTAACTTAATTAAACATTCCTACATTTACTGCACTTGAGTATCAATTTTTAATCATGACGTTTTCTTTCTAGCTCATAATTTATGCGTCGAGTTTTATCTATTTAACAGAGTTAAACATATTTTACTCGTTTTTTAGATGGTGGTTGGGGACTTTGCAGTTAGATCAATTATTTCTATAATGAACATATTCTAAACGTACTTTTGTAACAATATGACTTTGAAAATTTCATTGACATGACAGTGGCGGTTTGCAAATTTAAGAACCTGATCGACGGTAGCAGCTATTTTTTTAGAAAGTTATTTCTGCAGATTGTAAAAAACCGCTTTGAACCATCATCACTCTTTTACTAATAATGAAGTTATGAATGTGATATTATGAAGATTAAATAAGGAATTATAACGGAGTCATTTCAATTGAAGATATACTTTTCATAACAGGGTACATATTTCATTTTATTTACAACACATCATTACTTAAACCATGACAACTCTTATATGGTATTTGGTGAACATGCGAACTAGAAATGATGTTTTGAAGGAGTTGTAAAGCAACACATATATGTTTCTCGTCTCTCGGTTTTGATATACATTAGACCGTTGGTTTTCCCGTTTGAATGGTTTTACACTAGTAATTTTTGGGCTCTTTATAGCTTTTTGTTCGGTTTGAGCCAAGGCCCTGTGTTGAAGGCCGTACACTGACCTATACTGGTTTACTTTTATAAATTGTTATTTGGATGGAGAGTTGTCTCATTGGCACTCACACCACATCTTCATATATCTGTTTGTTTATTTATGTATAGCCGGTCTCATTCTTGTTATATATTACTAAAAAATGCATATATTTTTCATTAACCCTACTGCACTGAAGAGTTCTAGATTCTCAATTCTAGAATGGTTCATAACACGTATTTCCTGCAACAAATATTTTCTTTATTTGTTGCCTACTCTTTCCTTGTAATGAGAAGTTTAGTGAGGCTAAAATAGAGGAATAAAATACGGAATCGCAGTTTCGAAAAATAAAATATATTATTGTTAATGTTAATATTAATATTAATTGCCAACCGAATTACGTTGGGGTTCGTTAAACTTTGAAAGGATATTTCAATATCTACTTATATTTTTAAACCTGCCTCAATAGCTCTTTTTGAAGTTATGACAGGAATTGGAGGTATTTCGAATATTTTAAAAACTTTACATGTGAGAAATATAAACTCCATATACAGACGTTCCTTGAATGTCTCTACGCTTAGAATTTTAAGTTTTTATTCTAAATCCACAAAGTGAGGAAGATAAACAATTTTCATACAGATCTTTAAGCATCATCATTTGATTTACACAGTTTCTAGTTTCAGTTAATCTGAAAACTAATTTCCAATGAAATGAATATAGTGGAAAGCAGTTTCGTGTAGGATTTGGCAGATTAAGAAATATAAAATTGTTTCTGAGAACACGAAATGAGGGTAACAAGTAGAACTAAGTCTTTGCTTGTAACTGAATATCAATAACACAACTTCTGTAACACAAACATACCTTCAAAAACATTGTTTCGTAATTGAATGAAAAATAATCAAGAAAAATCATCATTTAATACTTTTCACTAGAGATATGAAAATATAAATGAGTATGACTTTTATGATGTGCTAGTTTGAATTAATTGTTGCATGTTCCTTGCATTTTCTGCACTGACAAGCAATTAACTCGTTAAACATTTTGGATTCCAATGCCTCTAGAGATTAAACAAAAGATTTAGGTTAAGTAACCTTTCAGCAGAAATTGTCTTAATGATTTTTCGTCACGAAATTAGGAGGAAAGAAAAAGTAATTTATTTCAGCATAATACAAAAGTTTAGTTACTATCTGTAGAAGATCACACATTTCAAACCCAAAGCAAAGTATTGATGAGTGATTACTATTTATTTTCAAAAACAATTGACAAAATCCTAGTACTTTTTGTTTTAATACGATTCTTGTCCGAGACATCTGCATTAGACCATAATTCAATAATTTGTGACCAGGCATTGACTTTTGTGGTGTCAGTGTATTGAAAAAAGGGAGAAAAGATACCAAGTGCTTATCAAAATACAATTCAGTCGTGCTTCTTATTTGTACAGACTTAAATCAAATGTTCCGTTTTCTTTGCAAAATAGCAAAAGTTTCTCATAATAATTTATAAAATTGCCTATTTTCTTTATCAGCAATTTAACTTTGGAAAACTTTCTCAGCAATCAACAATAGATGACACCATGAGAAAGTAAAAATGTTCACCAATTATAACTTGTCCCGTTTTTAACCTTTACATATCACTACTTCTGCATATACATTGTTTACTATTATCATACATTATCTAACCTGAAGATAAGTGCAATATATCTTAAGTTTGGTCTGTATTTTGAAGGAATTATAAACCTCACATTGAAGAATATTCTCACATATTTTTTGTACAATATAACTTTTAACAGATGATTTTTTTCTGATATCCACTTTACCGAAAGCTTTAAACCTTAGTCTTTGAAGAATTATAAAATATGTAAACATAACATTGATTTTGATCATATCACCTGGTATCATGAATTTTTTTCACCACCTCTGTACTTAGCTACTTCAACATCACTTCTTTGATAACGTATCGTTCAACACTTGTTGTTTGATATATTTGAAATGTCAAATGTGCAAATGAGGAATAAAAAAATCCAATCGCATTTTTTTACTCACATCGTTGAAACCTTTATAAAATGTTTTCGGTCATACTGACACGATAACAGATATATTTGATTAATTATTTTGTTATTTTCAAGACAAAGACACTTGGTCATTTGTAAAAGAAAACAACTTTCTTGGCATATAATATTGTTTTGTGTGGTATTCTTTGTAGCTTCATCAAAAGTTATATCTTCATAAAATTAGATTTTTTTGAATTGGCACACCTGGTACAATATATCATCAAGTTGTTTCAGTTTTTTTATTTTGCATTTTATCGAAAATGTGACTTTTTTCTCGCTTTTAAAATTTTGTTAATTAGCTTGTTTTGTAAATCTTAACAGAGTATATACATTTCAATAAAGTTACTGACCCGGTACAACAATTGTTTTGGGAATTTATATCTCTTATAATAGTTTCTATTAAACACATTTTTAAACTCCAATTTTTAAAACCTAGACTAATAAAATTAACGGTACCAATTTTCCTGCACCAGATGCGCATTTCAACAATACATGTCTCTTCAGTGATGCTCGTGGCTAATGTTTGATTATGTACCCCAATGCATATACCTCATATCATGTAAAGTAGACAGACTACCAGTTACTGAAGGTAATTTAGTAGAAGGTCCTTTGGTATCAAAATTGTCAATATCGAACATTTCTGAAATCGTCTGTTGATGAATTTCTAAATTAATATAGAAAACAAATTACTCAACCTCTGACGAAAATTCAAAACGGAAAGTCTCTTATCAAATGTCAAAATCAAAAAACTCAAACGCATCAAACGAATGGATAACAACTAGCATATATACGCTTATGGTTTTATAGCTAGCTTAACCTATGACTTTTTTGATAGTCGCATCAAATTCCAATAGTTTTTTTACCTCCCTAGTCAAAGTTTACATCAGAGTGATTTACCAATGTTAGTAAGATCCTTTTGGTTATGTATCAACTGTTAAGGTTCTTATGAATCACTTGGCTGTCTATATTCGGCTTTCAGCGTTTCTGCTTTAGGTTATAAAGAAAGGCTTTTCGCACGTATTAAATGAAGAATGGTTCATTTTATTTTATTACAGTTACAGTCGCTCGGGTAAAGTTTCTTTTATTATATTTGAGAACATAACGTACCTTGGAAAAAAAAAATCAATTCAAGAATATACTTGCATTTCTTTGCATATTGTTTAATTTGTCCCAACTGTTTAGTCTTTTTTTTGGTGATATCCATTTGACGTGACGCAGATCCCGTCATTGAGTTATTGTGCTTCGGTGAATTTAATGTATTCTTGGCTTTAATTTTCGAATATGTGCTTTTTCTATATGCCATTTTGTACTTCTTTGTTACATATTTGTTTGGTTTTTTAGTGACTAAGATTATAACATAATATTGACTGTTGTACCCTTAGTTTTGACATTTTTACCTATTTTGTCTGTTTGTTTTGTCCACATATCGCTGTTTATCAAATTGAATTTAATACGACTGTCATACAAGTGAGAGGTTTCGCTAGTTGAAAAACAAGTTTTAAACACCATTTTCCGCATTGGAAAAATGTTGTACCAAGTCAGAAATATGACAGTTGTTATCCATTTGTTTGATGCGCTTGAGTTTTGATTTTGCCATTTGATTGGGGACTTTTGTTTTTGAATTTTCTTCCGAGTTTAGTATCTTTGTGATTTTAAATTTAAATACATATTTTTTTTTGAGATAAAAAAAGGCAACTTTTAATTGCGTATGAAAAATCCATACAAGCTATGAATAATCATGGTTATATGATGTGGAGATGAAACGACAACTAATCTCCGCATGGTAATTTATGCCGACGTAGAGCTTTAAAAGATTAAGTCAAACGATAAAGGTCACCATAGCTGATTTTCTTTTATGTTTTCATAGAGATTGTAAAATTACAGACCAATGAAGGTTATATAATTTAAGATGATACTTAAAATAAGACATTTTCTTTACAATTTATTTTAATTGCACCAATTTTGGAAAAAGCTGTAGGCGACAGCATGTTCTTACTGAGCGCTATCTTCTTTGACATTCTATTTTTTTTTAACGCAAAGGAATTTTGCGATTAAAGACTAAGAAAAGGTTGTCCAATAATTTTTACTTGCTGGAAGTAAAGTCAAGAGTTTCTGTCAGTGCCCACCAAAAGTTTGAGTCCTTATAACAATCTTAAAAGCAGTACTCGATATGTATATATCAATTTGAACGAACTTGGAAAATCAAAATTAACTGATGAAAGTTGTCGCTTTTATCAGTGGAAAGTCATATGAAATTTGAGATTTACGAAAGGTCTCGGTTCAAACTGTTGACTCAGACTCTATCAGCAAAAATTACAGGGTCATCTCAAAAGTCATTTTAGCGGCGCACTTGATTCACAAGGAGTATATAATCGCTCCAACGACAATAGGAACCACAATTTGAATCCAGAGTTTTCGTAACAGCACCTGTCAATCGGATATGTATGTTGTCAAGCTCATACAAATCATATGAGTCCAGATACGTTATTTTAAACGATTTTTCCTGCATCTAAAATGCCCTTATTTAATTTGTTATATATAAATGTATACATACGTACAGAAACATTTTCGTTTTCTGATAGAAACACTTCCTATTTTAGAGATACGAAAATAAAGGTAGGGGTTGGAAGAAAATAATTGCAATAAAAAGGCAATACCAATTTATTCACGAAGCACGAACCAGTTCAAGTAAGAAATCACAAGATTCAATACTATGAAATGCCCATCCCCCTAACAAAACAACCGAAAGATGGCTCTACAATTAGTTTAAAAGCGGTGTGAAAGAAGCGGGATTCAGTCCTGACCATATTACTTAAAGATGTGTGCCAACAAATTAAAAGCTGGTGCGGCCATTCTGAGAAAGGAATATAGCAACTGAAGAAAATTTCTGACAAGTTTTGTTTGAGTTGAGAAGAACCCGGAGGGACCTGCCCCCCATTTTGGATATTTTGTTTTGAAATAACGGAAATTTTTGGCAAAATTTGGATCATGTTCCTCTTTATCAAAACCAAAAAATGTAGCCAGTCCCCGTTTCCGAAAATTGTTGATCAGCCAATGGTCAAATCAAATTTCATATATACTGCTACTCCCCTACGCGCAAAGCATGATCGGCCCGGAGTCAGAATAATGTGTTAATGTTTGGTTTACATGTTTTTGCTGCGGACAGTTACCTTTTGAAAAGGAACGTTACAAATTGTTTTGTCGGTCTTGTTAAGTTGAACATTAGTCAACCAACAATTTATTAAACACATTATTTTTGGATGAGAAGTTGAACACCCAAAGGCTGCGATGGGAATTTTGAGATTTGACAGGGTTTTCAGACATCCTTTTTGCATCAAAAGAGCGTTCGTTTATTTGACATTTGAAAAATTTCTTCTTTCAGTCACAAAAAAATAACTGACAAAACTGTGAATGACAATTGCTTAGGGCAAAAGCTCGCAAATACATTAGATAAATAAAAAAAAGAAGTGGTATGATTGCCAATGAGACTAAATACCAAAATGACACAAAAACAAACTATAGGTCACCGTACTGCCTTCAACAATAAGCAAAGCTTATACCGCATAGAGTATAGAAGCAGGGTCTAGATTTGTGAGACTGTATATATTGTGCCATGTGTCCTATTGTTTGTATGTTTGTCTTCTTTCATTTTAGCCAGGTGCTGTCAGTTTATTTTCGATTTATGAGTTTGACTGTCCGCCTGGTATTTTTGTCCCACTTTTAATGTTAACTAAAAATAATATGGTAAATGAATTTGTCCAAATCGTCATCTCGGTACCACGATATTACAACGATAGCAAATCAACTAATAACCGGATCACCAGAAACGTTAGACTGAATTCACTAGCAATTTGACCAAGAAGTCATATTTTACCAGAAGTTACGATGATCTGAATTGTTAATCGATAAATGTCGTCTACGGATTAGAGTGCAACCTTTGCGGATTGGTATACGTCGGTGAAACGAAAGGAAGGCTAAACAAACGTATGTGCGGTCATAGATCAGACATTAACCTCAATGCTAACGACATTCTATACCAGTATTTCAATCAGCCCGATCATTCCATCGTTTCTATGACAGTTCGCATTATCGAAAAGACATACCATAGCTCTAACAATCCTAATCTAATAACGACTCTCTGTAGACTAAAAGAAGAATACTGGATTAGCCAATTTGGAACTGCAACACCGTATGGCTGCAATGACAAAATTTATGGTATAGGTATTCTATCTAGTCCTTCGTGTAACTCCGTGAATGTGATGAATATTTTCAATTCGACTCCTCGACGTAGACGCAGTCATGGTCATCATCAGTATACATCAACCTCTTTGCATGATGTCTCTATTAATGACTTGCTGCCATTCATACAAAAACCGTTAGGTATTCATCACATTCGCACGAAACTTTATTCATTACCCCTTTCAAAACTTCATTCTCTGTTCAATTTATGTTTGGAATCCACTGTTACAAACCCTCATTCAAACCAATACAAACTTCAAGCTATAATTTCGGATATTGCAAGTCACAGACTTTTCAAGCCAGTTCGCATTGGAAAAGAAGAAAAAGAGAAAAGATCTTTTCTAAATCTTTCCTTTGCCAACAAAGGTCTCGATGGCGTCAACCTAGGCAATATCCTTCATCATAAATTAGTTCAATCGAAAATACCTCCTTATTTCAAAACCAGTCCGTACCAATAATTTCTAATACCTATACCAAACCTATTGCAACTAAAATTTTCAATTACAAGCGTTTTGAAGGATCTCTATATATCTATAAACTTCCTGATTGCACTTGTGCTAGTTCCCAAATCACATATTATCCTGTTTGCCACGTTATTACCGGTGACCTTAACATTGTTAATAACACTTCTCTACGAAATGTGTTACCGAAAGGTCAGAAATAGCGTGAGCCTAAATCCATCAATTGGAAATACAACTATAAAATTTTGATGGATTCAGTCGAGGATTATGACAGGCAATGGGCTAAGCGCGAGAAGGAAGACGTAGACACTCTATCCGAATAGATTAAGGCAATGAGGTCGTTAATACAAATCAGAATTAAGAAACTGAATGGGTCCATCAATGCCCATGCTACGTCAATCTTCAAAGACCCAAATGTTGCTAAACACCTATCCGACCTCCATGATAAATATGTTGTTGTCCCCGCAGACAAAGCCCCAAATAACATCGTTTTTGTCTGTAAAAGTCATTACATTAATTGCTTGATAAACGAATTAGGTATAGACAATTCACTTGGAAACTCAACATATACCCTCACGACACTTACCAAAGAGGAAATCCTGGATAATCATATGTCTGTTCTTTGTTCCTTTGGTATTTCAACCAAAGATGAAGAACTTGATCTTCCATCACTGTATTGGATACCTAAACTACATAAGTATCCTTACAAACAACGGTATATTGCTGGGTCTTCCAAGTGCTCCACGAAACCCCTTTCTAAATTATTAACATCTATGTTATCAGCAATCAAAGACGGGCTTCAAAGTTATTGTTAAACTGCATATTCTAGAGGTGGCGGGAATCAAATGTGGATACTTAAAAATTCCAAAGATCTTTTAGAGTACATACAATCTAACTCTCGTTCATCTTGTAACAGTATTGAAACATTTGACTTTTCTACACTTTACACAAGTATTCCACATTCCAAACTAATAGACAAATTAAAAGAGTTGGTATTACTTTGCTTCATAAAAAAGAATGGCCAACGTAGAAACAAGTATCTTGTCTTAGGGAGGGATAGATCCTACTTTGTAAAGAATCACTCAGATTCAAACAAAAAATTCTCTGAAACCGATATTATCAAGATGCTTGATTTCTGATTTACAACATATTTGTTACGTTAGGGGGACGTGTTTTTCAACAGACTGTCGGCATCCCAATGGGAACAAACTGTGCCCCTCTGCTTGCTGACTTGTTTCATTATTATTATGAGGCTGACTTCATGCAGGAACTTCTTAGGAAGAAAGATAAGAAGTTAGCAATATCCTTTAACTCTACTTTCCGCTATATAGATGACGTTCTTTCACTAAACAATTCAAAATTTGGTGACTATCCCATCGAATTGGAGATAAAGGATACTACAGATACAGTTAAGTTGGCTTCATATCTTGACTTACATCTAGAAATTGACAATGAGGGTCGATTTCAGCTTTCCAATTGTGAACTTTCCATTTCTAAGTAGCAACATTCCAGCAGCACCTGCATACGGGGTACATATCTCCCAATTGATACGATATTCCCGTGCTTGCATTTCTTATCATGATTTTCTTGATAGAGGGTTACTGCTCACAAGTAAACTATAAAACTAAGAGTTCCAAGTGGTGAAGTTGAAATCATCCCTTCGTAAATTTTACGGACGCCATCACGAGTTGGTTGACCGTTATGGAATAACCGTTTCACAAATGATATCGGATATGTTCCTTGCGTATAAACTACAATCCCCTTCCCTTTCATGAATTTGACCTACCGAATTAGACTATTTACCGGATTTGTAATCACATAAGCAACACGACGGGTGCCGCATGTGGAGCAGGATCTGCTTACCCTTCCGGAGCACCTGAGATCACCCCTAGTTTTTGGTGGGGTTCGTGTTGTTTATTCTTTAGTTTTCTATGTTGTGTCATGTGTACTATTGTTTTTCTGTTTGTCTTTTTCATTTTTAGCCATGGCGTTGTCAGTTTGTTTTAGATTTATGAGTTTGACTGTCCCTTTGGTATCTTTTGTCCATCATCTTTTAGAGGCGAAAATTAAAAACAATCACAGCAAAAAAGTCTATAGAATTGTTGTCGGAAATGCTTTTGGGTAACCTACAAATAATAAAGTGATGGGTAATTTGTGTAGGCATTCAGGACAAAAATTCAGACACATCAAGGAGACGTGTGCAGGATTTGTAAACAGAAGATAAACCTATTTCCTTAAATAAATTGTTGTGCAAAATCTGGTCTTATCATTATTTTCCCATTATTTTATACGACCCCCTGTCACTTTATCATTTGTCAGACTCGATGCCAACAGCAGGGACGGCGACTTTCCGTAAATGTGTAATATCTTACCGCAGCACTTGGGTTCTCCTCTGCTTTTCAGATTGGAATCTACTTTTTCGATCTGTATATCTTTATTTAGTGTAAACTTACTCGGTTTTTTTTTGTTAGTTTTTGTTGTTTGAACTGTTTTTTCTGAGTTTTTTTAATTTATAATTCATAAATTTTAATACCCCTTTGAATTTTTCGTCTCTTCTGTAACAACTGCGTATATAATTATATAGAAGTACAGGCTAAAGATGAAAGAATAGGAATAAAAGAAAACAACAACATTTCCTAACTGAAATATCTCACGATAGATCTAGATAGGGTAGTATACATTTCAATAATAAAAAAATAAGGATATATCAATCGGCTTGTTTATCTTCATTTGAACATTGGAAAATCGTAGAACTTTTGGAGGAAAAAATATAATCATGTAAATATGTTGAAAGTGAATATTGAAATGTGTGGAAAATAAAATAGAAAATTATGGACATATGCAAATATTTGTCATTAAAGTTGACATAATTATAAATAACTCAACGTCATAATTTATTTCTACAGACAAAAATATTTAACTGAGTAAAAGTCTTCCTTTTAATCTGTAAAAAGAGAAAAAGAAAAATGATTCATCCGCCGAATATTCACAATTCTGCAATAAAAATTCTGTTGTGGTGCTAACTATTTTTCTAAGTTTGAAGCATGTGAGTATACGTCTTTGATAGAGTAGTCTGTATATTTTTCCTGCATAAAACATGATCTTGACTCAGGTGTTATCCTATTTTATATAACGACGTAGAAATAAAAGCAACCGCTGTTGAAAGTCATAAATCGATTGAGAGAAAACAAATCCGGGTTAACAACTAAAACTGAGGTAAGCAAATCAAATAAGAGAGAGAAACAACGAAATAACAGAAACACTGTAGTGCAACATTAAACCAAAATAATAATGCAATACACACAGAAACGTACTATAACAAATTGTCAAAAATTTAGCCGATTGGCAATTTCGATTTGCTATAATTGAATTCTTAAATGCGTGCTACTTTGAGTTTAATTGAGCACAATAATTCATAAAGATAAGTTGAATTTCCAATTATGTAGAATACCTACTAGATAAGAAAACCATAAAACACAAATATCATTTACTCGTCTACATATGTTTTTAGTATGTAACACCTGTTTAATAAGTTCTTATCATGATAAGGGTACTTAAATTTGTCATTGCTTCCTCTGGTACATTAGTATACAAAATTGCCCCTATCAATAAACACTTTATCTTCAGTTAAAACACACCAATGATAACAGGCTTATAATTTGGTATGCCAGACGCACTTTACGATTCTCATAAATACAACAGTAGTGTTTTATAAACAGAAACGTTACAAAAAATAACAATTTCAAAAAGTATAACAAACATACAGAGCTCCAAGGCAATTTCAAAAAGAGAGACGATATTTTGTGTCAACACAAAAAAAAGTTGACCTCTTGGGTGGTGAAAAGTGCACTAAAAGTGTATCGATGTACTGGTTGTTAAAACTTGTCAGAGAGATAGACACCGGTCTAACAATTTGGTACGCAAGACAATGATTTCGTCAACATTAGACTCATTGATGGATCTTGGATCAAAAGTTTTTTGAAATGCATTTTAGACACATATTTCCATGAAATTTCATTTCCTCTTGAAAATGTAGGTAAAAAAATAAACGGGCCAATCAAAAACATGCGTCGATCAACAATTAACATGGCTAACAGGAAAATGACGACACCATCCAACAATCCAGTTCTTTCAAAAAATGCGTTTATTTAGGATATCCGGTGACAATTCATAAAACAAAAGCGTTAAAGTTTTTTTAAATTCACACAAAAAAGCTCGATTGATGTTTCGTTGAGGAAACGGTTAACGAAAATATTCATCATTATTTTTTGAGTAAAATGAAATAAATAAAAAGTGTCACAGAATAACAAAGTATTACTGTATTGACAATAAGATAACTGGACTATTAATGTTGGCCATAATTTCTAGTGTTAATTATCAATGTATTTTATTTCGTTTGAAATAGGGTTTTTCCCGTTTGCTATTTGTAGTTAATATTTACAGATGGGAACTAGTATAACTAGTTCGGATACTGGTTTTGTAACAGTATGTACTATTTGTAAGTTTGATGTTAGGTGCAGGAGGCACGAGAAAAGTTTTGGCGGTTTTATGGGTGGGGTTTAAAGGTACTATATAAAGTTTGGGATTTAAATGTATTAGTATCGAAGGTGCTCGCAGTTACGTCGGATTGAAGTGGGTCACATAGGTATATGTGCAGTTGCTGCTATGTTTATTGTACGTACAGGCGTTGGAGGCATTAGCCGGGGGAAAAGAAACGATGCGAAAGAGGAACAATGTTATATGTCATGTGTTTATATACTGTTTCGATTGAAGAAATATGTACAATTCAGTAAAATAAAATATTGTATCGCAAGAGAAAATAAGATGTTACTGCGAGCAACTAATCCTATATCTGTGTTTGTCTTGTTTATAGCCTATTGAATTAGAAATTAAATGCTTTAAATTCGGACGAGCAGGGCGAGGGAGAATTTAAATTACATTATTAATACAACAGTAGTCTGTATATAAGATGCCCTTCAAAGTTAAAGGTCTGATGTTGCATCTAACATATGATTCTTCTAATTTGAATGGCAGTTGACATTTTCCATACTCTATAGTGGTTGGAGATCTTAATGTAACATATTGGTGTATACAGTGAGAGAATTAAGAACTTAATACCTCTGAGTCAGTCTTATATGTTCGTTTTTTCTGAAATCTTTTATCATATGGCAAATGTTTAATGCTGCTAATAAGATTTAATTTTTCAGTCCTTGTGTGATAATGTCTGAAGCGCTTAACATACTGTGAATCTAGTACAAGGTGCTGAGTGATGGTCTTAGTTGTTCCTCAGTTTCGCATTACATGGTATAACTAGACAAAATCAGATGTGTCATTTCTGATTTTCAATAGTCTTTATTATTCGTCATTGAGTTTACCTTTTTTTTTAAATTTTATTCGAACGCCAACTTACAAGTTTAATGCAATGGCTAAATGTATTGAGCGAAATTCGTGGTCAATCTCAGTTACTTGCAAACAAATGATTCCATAAAAGGAATTTCACAATTTTATTTCTATGTAGAATCACATCCATAGCAGCCGGTAGGTGATTATAGAACAAACATCGAAATTTACCTATTTCTTCAGCTTGTTTTATTATACACTGTGAGAACTGAGTAATTAACAATAATATTACGTTTTTACTTCCTGCTGGATTACTGAAAAACTAACGAAATAAATTGACCAAAGTTGAGATTGTTGACATTTAAAGTAAAATGGCAATTACCACATTGTAGGACATTTCGCGTCAACACTCAAGTATCCTTAAAATAACTTTAATCATCTATATTTTTTGGTTATTAACATCAGATTATTTGTAGGAGGAGGTAATAGTATCTTAAGATGCAAGCAATAAAACAAATCATTTTCCGTAATACTGCGCAAAATGTTATAAAAATTGAAATCACTTTTATAAAAAAATAACATTGGGACAAAATTATCATCGATTTGTTCGATCCACTCATTCAAATCACCTTTGATTGTAGATCTTTGGAAGAGAGGCGAAAGACTACAAATTGATATTCAAACTCATAAATAAAAAAAAAAACTGGCAACGTTATGGCAATAGAACAAAAGGATCTGTCGTCTTGCTGGTGTAAGAAGAAGCAAATTTGTAGTAACGACAATTGTTGTTTCAGTGTAATTAATTGACAATTTGTATATATCCTGGACGACTGAGATCTTGAAATATATTTTAGAATGTCTTTTTATGTTTTTATATTTTAAAAAAACTTGATGTCTCACTGATGTACACTCCATATTCCCTTAATGCAAATTCAAATGTATACAGAATAAGAATAATATTGGTTATCTTGGTGAAATCAGGGGTGTAAAGAATTTTACACTGTTGTTGAAAATTCATACACCCTGAGGCGCAGCCGAATGGGTGTATGAATTTTCAATAACGATGTAAAATTCCGTACATCCCTGATTACACCAAGATAACGAATTTATTTCTTATGAACAATTCTTTTACTCATTTTGAAATCAGGATGTAAAACTGTCAGAATGGCAATGAAAAATTTCCAGCGTAAATTTTTCAATGTTCATGCTGCTGCACATTTTCAAATACTTTTTTTTGGAAAAATACCGAAAAATTTTGTGGTCTTTCGAGTTTTCCAAAAAAGAAAAATATTTTTTTTTAGAATATTTTTTTTTTTTTGAGCATTTCCTTTTTATTATTTATTTTCTTAATTTTTCTTTCTTTTGTTTTATTTTGGCAAAATTTTATATTTTTTTTTTTTGGCAAAATCTCATTTTATTTTTAAATTTGGCAAACTTTTGTTTATCCCCGGATGAAGCAGATTGCAGTATTTTTGCTGCATAAGAAATAAGAATATTTATTGTTCCTGTAAACTGGGTAATGTTCTTATACTTATTTATTTTTATATCGGAATTTAAACCGTATCTCTTTTTTTTGTCTTCGTGAACATTTTCCCTAACTATTGTACTATTATATAGATGCCATCTAAAAGATAAACAAATGCAAAGACAAAACGTTTAATTATCCTGTTATCTCTGACGACTAAAGAAGCTAAATCACTGCCAATGAAATTGACATCGATACTGTAAAACTGACACAAGAATTGTCACTGATCATCAATACTTATAATCATTCAGTGGAAATACGAAATTGGACGTGATCTGCACAGTGACATTATAGGGACAGAACAAATTTAATCTCCGAGATTGTCCATCATTTTTGTGTATTTTCTAATAAACTTGCCATGTTTCCGCCAGACGAAGTCGTGTTATTCTTATATTAACAATTCTTACAAAAAGGCAATTTTGATCTAGAAAAATATATTCTGGTGATCATCCGGCTCCAAATAAGCTTAAGGTTACTTGTTGGAATGTTTATTAAAATAAAAGTGAGCTTGTTCAAACGTTATTTAACTAATGCTGGATTTCAGGATCAGATAAAAAATACTTACAAAAGAAAAACGATACATTTATCAAATTGAGGCTAATTAAAAGTCATGATAAACGAGTGTAAATGATTATGTCGGCTAAGTTATTATAACTGTATTCAATTATTTCTGCTGACCTAATAAAAATTGGCAGCAAAGTATAAAACTATAAAACATATTGGGTATCGTTACTTGGATGAGTCGAATTACGCGTCCCTCCTTTAAAGTTATTTTTGTTCTTCTTTGGCTGAATTTTTTCCTAGTTATACTGTCAATTTATTGCTGATTATTCCAGAATATTATAATTTTCACATAAGATCCTAGACTAAGGTTAGTTTGTTAGGAAACGTGTTGGTGTAATTTGTTTTAGAAAAGCAATCTTGTTTCCTTTTGGTTTGGTTCTTGTGGAAATTACATGAGATATAATCATTGCTATCAGTAATGTAACTATAAATTTATATTTCGTAATTATATACCTGCTGCTTATATAATTGGGTTGAATCATTTATTTTTGGCTTCACGCATTTAGGTATAATAGGCACCATAGCGGATTTTTTTTTTATTGAGAATAGATTAACTGTATGCATAAAAAACAACTGTGCAAGTAAAACAATCATGATATCATATCCTGAATTAGAACATAATACAAAATATTAAATATTAAAAAAGATTTATCGTTTCTTTTAAATGCAACGTTAGAATGCATGCAGCTCCTACACTTATAGTTGACATATAATTATTCACGATCACACATACTACACTGTCTATCTTTTTTTTATTACAAGCACAACATAGCGTGTAATAAATCAATTATGCTTTCTCATTTGGTTATAAATAGTCCTCTGAATTGGTGCACAAATATTAAAATATGCTTCATTTTGGGAAGAAATATTCTTCATAGATTCTGATAAAAAAACAAAAAAATATAGATGTTGATTTTATTTTCTTAAGACGCAACGATGATCTGTAGAAGTGAAGGTATTAATGTTCGTGTCTGCATTGTTCAAAGTATAAAGTAAATTATTATATCACATACACGAATAAGACTTTTCGAATTTCGATTTACATCTGCTACACATCGTTGCACATGTACATATGGAGCACGATCTTCGTATCCTTTGGAGCACCTGAGATCAGTTTCCGTTGCTCAGTTTTCAGGTTTCTAGGTTGTGCTTGTAACTGTTGTTGATCTTTTTGTCGATTTTTAAATAAAATGTTTGACAAGGAGTTGTCAGTTTGTTTTTTTACTTATGAGGTTCATTATTTATATATCTCGCGTCTCTTGCTCAATTCAAAATGACCTTAATTTTAATTGAAAATATTAAGCCGAAAGTTGTTTTATTTATAAAATGTTCAACATTCTGTCCTTACGCGATTCCTTCCTTCACCAACTGATTTGTAATTTTGGTTATTTGTTTTGTTATGTAGCCAAATTGTCTCCCCGTGCTCTGAATTTGCTTTGGTTACGTCGCAAAAATACCGACTGCATTGTTTACCTATCATGTCAATATAAACTCCATATTTGTAACTTCTTTGTATGAATCAATCCTCTTTCAAGAAGAATAAATAATAAAAGGAAACACAAGCTCTTGCACATGGAATGGGAGATATACACCCTGCATACAAGTGATACTGATGATATGTTATCTCAAAGATGTTAAAAATTCACAGTGAAATTATCTTTTTGTCGTAACGTTATTTCATCAACCAACTCTCGGTTTCGATTTCTAGGATAAAGTCTGACTCTTAATCAATTGAATATGCGTTTATAAATTGAATATGCGGCTATATATCAAATATGCGGTTATAAATTGAATATGCGGTATCCTTTATTTTAATCTCAACAGAAAAGAGGCTTCAATTCATTAAGGACTCTTCTGCATACAAGTGATACTGATGATATGTTATCTCAAAGATGTTAAAAATTCACAGTGAAATTATCTTTTTGTCGTAACGTTATTTCATCAACCAACTCTCGGTTTCCATTTCTAGGATAAAGTCTGACTCTTAATCAATTGAATATGCGTTTATAAATTGAATATGCGGCTATATATTAAATATGCGGTTATAAATTGAATATGCGGTATCCTTTATTTTAATCTCAACAGAAAAGAGGCTTCAATTCATTAAGGACTCTTCAAAGAAGGGAAACCTTGATATATATGCAAATGTGCTTATTTGTCTACTGAAAACTTTCCTGGAAACATTTCCCTTCGATAAGAAATCATCGACATATTATATTCGAGTTGTATTGATCAAAAGGTACAAATTATAATAAAAGAGGGGCGAAAGTATTTTGTCTTGTTAATACCACATGTTTACGTAAAATGAAAAATTAATTAAATTACATGTATGGGTTTCTGATTGAATTGTGTAAGAAATATCAAAGGAAAATGCACTTCAATTTTGTATATAAAATTCGTTGATTTGTTTTGCAATTGAATTAACTAAATGTGAAAAAAACTGTGATTTAATGCCTAAAAGAAATCTGAATAACGTTAATTAGTCATGCATTTTTATTCATGCAAATACAATTTCGTGTAACAGAAGGCAAACGTGTTGGTTATGATGGTACTCTATACTTCAGATTCAATCCTTAGAAAAAGTGGAGCTTTTCTGACGTAGAATAGATTCTTTTTCAAGTGTCAGTTGGGGATAAATTCAAGGATCTCTAATCAATTTTGATTGAGTTTATTATCACATTCCCAATAGAATGAAAATCAAGAACACTTCCTTGTCTTGCGAAATATCTGAATGTAGGACAAACGATGTGGTTGTTTTATGTTATTTATATTCATGTCGTATAGTTGTGTATCAACAAATTTATATGACTTCATATAGCTGATTTGAGCTGTACCATCTCTTAGATAATTCGAAATGTGTTGACTAAGTGGAACGCATCGATCCCATTTAACTTAGAGTAAAGGATACACATATACGTAAGTGCCTCATATCTTGTCTTACATCCAAAAATAGCAGTGGGTCTGTTGAAGAAACCCTCCCAAATGTTGAATTTGCTATATAGCAACATTTCGGCAGCGCCATCATATGAAGTATATGGCATTTCTTCTACCCCCAATGAAGCGAACAAACCAAGAGATCCATGGATGCCACGCGAGTTACTTGAACTTTAATAATATATGTTTCACAGATGACGATGGGTATACTCTAATAGTCATGACCCTATTCTGACCTATCGAATTAAGATTAGGCCTTTAACTTAGTATCCTTAGTGACAATATTGTCACCTGAAATTAAAATATTCTCCTTTATTTTTCCAAAAAAGTATCACAACAAAAATACCGAACTCCATAACAATTCAAAAAGAAGAGGTCCACAAAAAAACTGAAAAAAACAAAACGTTATCCATAACCTTAATATCTATTAACAACTATATATAACCATATTCCTGACTTGGCGCAGGACCTTTAAACAAATGGCGCGTAAAACCTGGTTTAAAGCTTGTATTACAGTTGTATATAGATAAAAATATGTGTGTCAATCAAACAGACAAATTATGTTAAAGTCATAAGAAACCTCAAATAAAAAATAAATAATGCATATGTTTTTTATAACTCAATGGATAGTTTTCATTGTAAAACTTATGTACATATACTTTTTTTCTGAAGAAAATTCTTTAATTTATTCATATTTAGAAGAAGTTTACTTTATTTGAATTGCTTCCTTCCAGCAAGCAATTCCCCCGATATATTTTCCGTATGCAAGGTGACCTCAGTGTGACCCATCTCGTAAAAATCCGGTGACCACAATACGCATGGATGTCCTTAAAATAAACTATTATCTGAATTTACATGTTAAACACGTGCTCAATTTCCATGATTTTTTGTTTATTTTTCGTCAATTGTTGACAAACAGGTGACAATCGTTAAACTTCGGCCTCAAAACACGAACTTTAATTACCTGCCATATTTTCACAACAACACTGACCGATTGAAAAAAAAATTGACGATTATACGAAATTTACACGAAAAAAATGATCAATTCGAGCACAGAAGAATAAGTTTATGATGTTTGTATGCATTGGTTTAAGAATCGGAAGAACTTTATTTTTCACCGGTCACTCGTTTCTTATGACTTTAATGTGACAATATTTGGAAACCAGTACATACAACTGTGTCCGCAAACATCACAGACTTGCAACACAACTGTCTAAAACATCCAAACAATCATACAAATTACGTCAACAAAAAGCGTGTAGTAGATAGTAAATTTGACAATGACGTCAACATAAAAAAGATTTTGGTGTTGATAACTTAGATACTGTATATAGTATGCCCTTTCTCGGAAAAATATATTTATAAAAGTACAGATGCAGAGGTGAAAAGATAGATATAACACTGGTAAAATCAATTGTGTCCAAATAGCACACTAGGAACCATCTGAATGAGAGCAAATACTGCCCAAAGTTAAAAAGACAAAACCCGATTATAGAATCCATCAATAACGTAAAAAGTAAAAAGAGATATAGTAACTCGAAGAGAAATAACGTGGAAATTAAAGTCAGGTAGAACATAAACAGCGCCTAGAATATACAACACAAGACCAGCTTGTAGTAATTGTGAAATATATACTGAATATTTCTCTATAAAGTGCCTATGATTTAGTTTCAGAAAAGGGGCAAGACGTTCTTAGAAAAAACCCTACTAGCTCATTATTTGTGTTTGTTCAATAACTAATATAATTTAACCACGTCTAAGAAGTAGCTGCTATCTCTTGAATATCGTATGAGTTGATAAATGTATATAGCATACACAGGTATAGTTGGTATATTACTGCTATGATGAGGAAAAGTTTAATTTAAAAAAAGTTCATCATAAATTCGAGATCTGAAATGACCGCATATGGTGTGTTAATATATGATAATACGAATATTTGGTAGAGTCAATGTCAGCTTGTATGATAAGGTAGTATTTTTGACTCAATTTTACGATGCCAATTTTACTGCACCAGAACACATTTCGACAAATGATGTCTCTTTAGTGATGTTTGTATCTAAAATGTTAGAAGAGCAAATATAAACAAAAAGAGTCAAAGGTTCAACCAAACCTTCTCAAGGATCCAGCGATATGCATTAGAGAGATACATTCCTCAATTAAAAACCTTCCTTAATAAGCTGGTAATAATAAACAGCAACAGACAAGCAATTAGAAAAAAAAATAATCTCTCTTCGGTGATTCACAGAGCCAAATTATTACAAACTCCAAAACCTAAGCCAAATTTAAACTGCAGATATATGCGAAATGACAAAAATAAAAGAAAAATTCTGGTGGTTCTTCTGCATTACATTAAGTTGGAGTCGCTTAAAAAAAATTAACAAATATGCAAGTCAGTTTTCAAAATCACTGATCACTTTAATGTCGCATATGACTTACCGAGTGGTATATCTAAAAAGAAATTGAGTATAAACATTCACAAATTAGATATGTTAAAAGCACACAGAGTTCCACATTGATCCAATCAAACATAACGCGTCCATTAAGCGGTGAACAATCCTAAACGTTAATGTGTTCTACGTTTTGTTTCACGACGGGTTGTACAGAAACAAAATATAACAACTGAATTAACAGGCTTCTAAATGGGAACAGGCGCATACATTATGTGGCGGGGTTAAACATTTAAGCGGGCGCCCGACCCTCCGCCTAATCTCTGGAACAGTATTGCAACAGTACAACACAAGAACAAACGATAACAATCGGTTGTCTGATTGTCTTCTATTTAACTTAGTCATAAGACAATAAAAATCAAAACCAAGGAGTAAAGAAAGACTCACAAAACCAAAAGACATTTACATCAACAGTAAATGTATGTGTCTGTCTGTCTTTTATTACGGTTATTGATTACTTATTGACATCTACCCGTTTCTCACTTCTCTACACTAATAATTGTATGTTACTGTATACCAGTGACTTTAACTTTAGCTTATTTAAAACACTATCGATGACAGTATATAAACAAACTCATCATAAATACCAGGACTAAATTATATAAATACGCCAGACGCGCGTTTCGTCTACAAAAGATTCATCAGTGACGCTCGAATCCATAAAAAATAAAAAGTCCATGTCAAGTACGAAGTTGAAGAGCATTGATGACCACAAGTCCTTAAATATGATTTTTTATTTAAAAAAAAATATAATTGCCGCTCAAGTTATCTATTGTTGCATTGCATTTGTATTAAACCTTAATTGTGTATTACTGTAGATATAGGAGATATCCAAATGATTCAAATAATTTTTTATTACATGACTTTTAAATTCAATGTTTAACCTAATATCATATTCAATATACCTCCTTATATTCATAAATGATAAAGACTCCAATTTGTTTACATCGACCTGTATTGAGCTCGTTATAACTGCTTGTCATTAACACGTGTCATATGACATTAACGCAGTTGTTAGCCAATGACTGCTCATTAACCTCTAGTTATCTGATAGGGACATGATTACGTAATACGTGTAATTGTTTCGTACCATAGTAATTGGTAATCAATTACAATGATAGGATTTCTGATGTATAGATAATAAGTTATAATGAGTAAATGCATCTTGATTGTACCAATACACGCGAAGACAGGCTGCTTTAAATCTGATAGTTGATCTTTAATTCGATTATCTGAAAGCCTTTTCTAGACTCTTACTAAAGACTGTCCATTTCAGATCAAATAAATCATTTATATTGATGCTTTTAAACGGTTATATTATTAGATATTAGAAAAAAAGAAGAGTAAATAATTGGTTATAAGTCTGGAGTAAAAACTTTAAACACAAATAAGTATGGCACCCATGCAGACATATGACACTTCATATACAAAAAATGTAGATTGATTTTGGATGCGTCTATAGTATGTTAAAACAAAGGTGCTGTAAGCTTGTCAATCCCGTATTTTGATGCAATTTAAAGCAGTTAACAATAAACAAAAGACAAAGACTTTTTCTGTAAGTCTCCAAAAAGGTACTATGATAACCTTGGTTTTCGTCACGTATCTGTACATTTCTATATTAGATATTATTTTTAAACATAACAAATCTAGTGTACATTATTGAAATTGATTGAAATGTTTATGAACCTGAATGTTTTTATCTAAAGGGTTATTAATAGTTTACAAAGTTAAACAAGTTGAGTTAATTTTTAATAGAAAGTTTCAGACGATGACACTGTAACAAAAAATCGTCAATCGAAAAAGTACTTAACATCGTGACAAAAATAAAACAAAAAACATAAAATCAAATATTAAAAACAGTACTGAGACAATTGGAGATAAATTAAAAAACTTACATGAAAAAAATGAGAAAATATTATGCACTCTTGAAGGTTAAGTGTTTTCTTATTCAACCAGTGGCATCTTTCAAGTTGTCCATGGTAATTTTAAATCTGAAGAATTCACGATCAAAATATTTTTTTTTTTAAAGTGAATGGCAAATTCATGGATATTGCACCGGTTACATTGAATCAAAGCAGGTTTGGAACGAAATTAATAAAAAGGTAACCATGGTTAGTAATTTCAATTGAAAAAAATAATATTACAAACATACTGAACACAAAAAGAAAAGTTAATTGTCAAATTGCAAAATCAAAAGTTTAAACACATCAAACGAATGAATGGATGACAACTGTCCTTTGCCTGACTAGGAAAATGTATTTTCTTATGTAGAAAATGAAGGATTGAACCTGGTTTTAAAGTTAGATAAACCTCTGACTTGTCCTGAACTTGAAGAAATATCAGTATATAGTTAGAAAATAATGTGCGATATATCAGTTACCGTTGTTAAATAAACCAAAAATGGTAAACCAGCATAAAAAAATAGATGGACGAAACGGTTCAGTTTAGATACATATACAATTTATATATATAATGTCATGGTACCAAATTTGTGTTTAAATATTTTGCAAAATAAACCACTTCGAAAATCCGGCTTGTGGTTGTATTCGATGCTTATAGTTATCAAAGGTACCAGGATTATGATTTAATACGCCAGACGCGCGTTTCGTCTACATCAATGACGCTCAGATCAAAATTGTTGAAAGAGCATTGAGAACCTAAATTTCAAAAAAATTATGCCAAATAAGGCTTCCTTATAAGGTAATCTATTCCTGGGATAAGGAAATCATCAATTTTTTTGGGAAAAAAATTGTATCAAGAAGTTTATAAAAATTGCCATATAATTGATATTCATGTCAATACCGAAGTGCAGAATACTGGGCTGGTGATACCCTCGGAGACATAACGTGCACCAGTCGTGTAAATAGTTATCAAAGGTACTAGAATTATAATGTAATACGCCAGACGCGCGTTTCGTCTCCATAAGACTCATCAGTGACGCTCAGATCAAAATAGATGTAAAGCCAAACAAGTACAAAAGTGAATTATTCGTTCTTTTTTCATTTGAAGACAGACAATAAAGTTTAAATGATATCAGTGAATAAGTTAAATGTACGGACAAAAAGACACAAAAATATTAGCAATCAAAAATGTTACAAGCATCAACTTTTTAGATTTACAAACTGCATTAAAACATGGACTTTGTTAATCATCAATGGTAAAAATAACAATTTTTGGTATTTTTACAAATGTGAAGATAAGTAGGTGTGCAGTTATGTACTATACTCATCACATATTCTTGCCGATCATTTAAAGGTTGTTTCAAACATATATAATTATCCATGTTTCAGAATGTATCCAAAATCACATGAGGGAACTATATGATAAATTAGGATACATTTAAATAAAATACATACACTTAACTGTCTGTTTTAAACTTATTTTTTTAACACAACATATTATAAAGGTTGATGACTTACACCGACAACAAGAACATAAGAGCGTATAAAGACCATATAAATGCACTTTGATCAAAACTAAAATTTGATAATATTGACAAGAACATATAATCTATCGAAGGTATTGAAAAGGAAACAACACATATGTCATATGGAATCTTCTATTTTATTTACGTGCGTATGGAGAATGGAGAAGTATATATATGTATAGAGATATTGATAAGTCCGCTTCGAATTTGTATTTTCTGAAATAGCAAGATAACACGTAAAACACAGATGACTGATACGAAAATTCATATTAAGATGAAACAATATTCGTTAAATTACGTCACAATACTTCATATCTATAATCACTTGTGGTTATCAGTAATTGTAATGCAGTCCAACCAAGTGTTTTGTTTTATACATTATGCCTAATTTCCTATCAAGTTTACTAACAGACCGCTTTGTCCGCCTGATTGTAAAAAGTCTGTATTGTTTTAGTATTTTGGAAAGATATTGTCCAGTTATAACTGAGCTTGTAATACTACTTTGTGTTCAAAATAGAATATATTTTGTTGAGATTATGCCTCGTATAGAATATTCTATTTTCAAATGTATAGCTTTATCAATATCCAAGATATGATTCCGCTAAAAACAATAATAGATACTGTCTTAAATTTGCAGTAAAGTGTAGGCGTTCACTCTGAATCTGTGTTGAAGGACACGCATTGACTTTGAAATGAAGAACATCTATATATAAATGTTTGACTTCTTTGATTTAGTTTTTTCGTGATGGGTGAATGTTTTTTGGTTGCTTAACGCTCAGTGGCAAACAATTCATCCATGTTGAAGACGATGTTAGTGTTGTGAATTTTATACAATGCATCACTTTTTTTGCAATATGTTCTTTTGGCTCAGTCTTGTACTTAGTTGACTGTAGTACATACTATAAAGGGCACACAATGCACAAATGAGCACCATACACACCAAAAGTTGGTATACGATGACGTAAATAAAAATAAACAAAATGTACTGAGAGCGGCAGTTGAGCTTTTTTTTATCTTTTTTATTATGTCTTATTTTTTTTTCTTTGTGTGTTACATTTTAGTGTTACGTCGTTGTTCTTCTCTTTTATTTAATGCGTTTCCCTTGGTTTTAGTTTGTTACCCCAATTTTGTTTTTGTCCATGAATTTATGAGTTTTGAACAGTGGTATACTACTGTTGCCTTTATTTATCCACTCTTTATGATTTTAATTGTATAAATTTTTGGAACGTGTCACACGGTATACGGCATAGCAAGATGAATTTTGCTGCCGGATGAAGATGTCATGACTTGTAGCTACTGAGAATAAATTGCACAGGTACGTAATACAGAAGGACAAACTGAGAACAATCTTCATACCCAATCCTTAGAATAATTTATTACTAGTTTAGCTTCTCCTACGTCTCTGGATGCCAATACCTTATTTTGGTTATGCTTACATTAAGTACTAAAGAAGTATTTCGATTGACTATTTCCTTAAGGATCTTTAAACTTACAGTAGTGTCAAAGCACATACTATTGCCTATTCATGTGATTACGTGATCTACGTATACTTTGCAATTTCTTCTTGCACTTCTGTCATATAAGGGTTTGCAGAAGTACATCGCAATATAGAGCAAAATATTGTTAATGATAGAAAAATACATGCTCGAAGAGAGGCAGCGTATTAAAAAATTATAAAAATGTGAATACTTATGATAATCTGAATATCATGTGTCTATTTTTAACAATAACTGTCTATGGTATACTAAAGGGTATCGTTATTGAAACTAATAATGTATGTTCGTGTAAGTTAACAGCAAATGTAGTGTGTCAAACAGTTTAATATATAACAATAGCTATAATGAACATCTGATAATCGAGTAAACAGACTATTGTATTTTGTTGTTTTCAGATTAAAACAAAACACTATTTAATAAAAAAAAAAAAACATCAATGCGAACTTATCAAGAATGATTTAAAGCAATTATGGCCAAAGGCGTCTAAGTACGCAATAATATAAAGACGTAATATGAAGTGTTTGTATTACAAAGGTATATGCGCATAGAATACAGAAATGATTGTAGGATGCGCCGGTTCAATTTCATATCTACAGCTTATAAAGTACCCGTAGCTTGCTTTAATCATGATACCTGCATGCGCAGATCTCAAGAAAGCAATCTGCCTTGCATGAATGTTATATTTGAGGACTAAAAGAAACATAAAAACCTTAATATAAATTTGAACTTGAACAAGTGGTCAAATTTAAAGCAAGCAAGCTTAAACAGGCGAATACCTAGTGCGGACGGACTTCCATTTGTAATAATATAGAAACATAATCGTTTAGGATACACACAGACTCATTACAGGGATGATCACTGTCACAGTCTGTAAAATGTTTTTAAATTGAGTCTTAGAAATGGCTGAAGTCCTCAAGTTTATTCATTTATTGGATGTTTTGCATAACGACATACTGGACAGTAACCGAATGCAGCAAGCACAGCAGATCATTCTCAATTTATAATGTGACATCACTCGCAAAAGTTAAATTGCATTTGCTAAAAATACGGTCTGTGTGAACCTTGATAGTAAAAAGAATCAGTCTTTGGAAAATTATAGACAGTGTCACTCTATTTATGTGACGGTATGAAAGTACAGAACTAATATTTACCTCTGAATGTTAAACTGCTATAACAGATGGACTTTTGTTCTGAGCTTCCAGTACTATGTACTTTCAGAAATGACAACCAACAAAAAATATAAACTAATTAAAATTAACTTTCTATATATATGATGTATAATTCAGCCACGATGTAGATTGATACATTGCCAATTGCATTAGTGGTGTCTACTGCACTGATATACGCTAAAATTAAATATTATTTTTGAATTGTTATACCTAAGGGAAGTGTAATTTTTGTTTTGTTTTCCAAAGTGCAGTTATGACTTTTTACCCCCGATTCGTATTACGTATCCACTTATCCCATTACCGAGTTTCTTATAATAGTACTTGTTAGCATGAATGTTAAATGTGAATAAGAATTCCGTAACAAAAATACCAGAACCAACAATGGCTGATAGCGGTTTTGTATTTATGTTTAGTTGGCGCATTTTCAATAGACATAAGTATTGACCACCAGAAGCATGAAATTAGAAGAATCCGTTTAATAGCACATTTGCTAAATAAATTTGGTCATTCGTTCGCAACATAACTCAATCGCTTTAAGTTCCGTACAGAACTCGAAATAAAAATATCCAATCAAATATACCATCGACGTTTATCTGTTCAACTATACCACTTGATTTTGTTGCTTATTTCGTTTCTATGACTTTATCGTCAAATGTTTCATCATCATTTTTGAAAGTGCTTGGTATTCTATAGTCGCCGTCACGTAAAATTGGCACCATGGTTTTTGTCCAAATTTTCTTAAATATCAACCGCGTTTACTCGAGATCATGTTTTTCAATTAGCGGAATAAAAATCCAATCCAAATATATACTACTGTCCTACCTTCTATTGTGTTTGCACTGTATAATCCTGACCTTCACATTTTTCAAGATTGTTTTCATTGTAAAACCGCCATCTTGGTTTCTATGAGGATCCCTTACTACATAACATTCGTTACTCTCTGGTAATATCGTTGTCATTGATGATACGATTTCCCGCGCTTTTTACATAAAGATGACGCACAGCTCCGAGAGACACAAGAAAATTGAGAGCACGTGGACTCCACGGCAACACTTCCGGTAATAACAATGTCGGATTCCACCATACAAAATAATCCTGGATTTTGTGAAGGTCAGGATTATACAGTGCAAACACAATAAAAGGTAGGACAGTAGTATATATTTGGATTGGATTTTTATTCCGCTAATTGAAAAACATGATCTCGAGTAAACGCGGTTGATATTTAAGAAAATTTTGACAAAAACCATGGTGCCAATTTTACGTGACGGCGACTATAGTAATTGAAAAGCCATTTGAAGGGCGAAGAAGGAAGCGTATACTTCTTTTTCAGAAACAAATTTCCATTGCATCCCTTTATTTTATGTGTTGCTTGCCAACATTGATTAAAATCTATTTTGAAAACTTATTTCCGAAATATAGACCGTTACATGTTTTGATGTACGGGCTTGAACATTGATTTTTTTAGACCATACATGTATAGCTGTAGATACAATGCATGTGAAGCAATATATTTTTCTACGATATTAAATTGATAACCTTTAACAATTATTTGATATAGACGTTTAAGAGTTTACATGATAGTTCTTTCTCGTATCTAGATTCAATGCGTGGTGACAAAATGTTATCTCCTGAATATAAATTGCGTGATGTTAAATATAAAAATTCTGCAGCTGTCGTTGAGGCTGTCTAACATTTCTGTCTTTCGTTCATCGTTGGGGTATAGATCTGTCTGATTCATTTTTCGTTTGAATGATTAAATTTATTTTAACTTGCAAAAAAGCAAAAAGGCAAAATGTGAGCTTTTTTTATTTCTGAAATCTTTTTTATGCTTTTCAATTACAAATTCAAGTGTGTTATTTTTTTAATTGATGATCAATGTTTTTGAATGGAAAAACGATTTGGCTCCCCCATTTATCATGGGTTGGAACCCGTCCCTTCTTTTCAGCCTACATAACGAAATAGCAGTTACATGTACTTTAAATTATGTTCCGCCGTTTACTTTCATATAATATTGAATTACAGTAGTATTACAAGTACTAGATATTATGTTCCGCCGCTTATGTTCATTAAAAATTGAATTGCAGTAATATATCGGTGCAATTTGAATTGTTTGCTCCCACTAAATCTATTAAGTGCGACTATAACTGTCAAAATGGGAAACATCTAAATGATCAATGGACCATCATCTCAGACTGGAATGTCAAAAGAGTGTGATTATTCAGATAAGAAAATAAGTGTTATGTTTATGAAGTAAATTGAAATTTATACCCATTGTAAAAACCTTAAACTAATGAAATAGCACACAGAAATATCATATTATATAGTTCTTATTATAATTTTTTTTATATTTTACAAACACCAATTTCAAAGATGCAACTTTGTATGATTTTATATGTCATTGTATTATATTATTGTTCTCTGCTATCTGCTGTCTGTTCATGTCTTATATTATGTATATATGTTGTTAATTTTGCCATAACATGTCTATGCTTTTGCAATGTTCATCAATTATGAAAAAAAAATAAGATTATATCATAAAATACAATCGATTTTGCTATTCTTATGCTCAATTTGAATTATATAGACCGATTTATGATGTCTAGCTTCTACATAATTGGTTACACATGCCTTATTTCTAGACCATATATTTAAGAAAAAAATGAGCCAGTTCCATTTGCACATCGTTTGCTCGCGTAAAAGAAACTAGTCTTCAGTGCTTCAAAAGAAAAAGGTAAAAGGAGGGAATTCGTTGATAATTTTTAAATCGAATGGAAAATATGTTTAACATTTTTACCTGATATGTTTTTGAGATGTATTTGTTTAATATTAGAAAATACAGTGTACAGGAGTTTCTTGATATTTGTTTTAATGCATAAACGTGGATGCTTTTTTATGTTTTTCTGATACATATATGACGAAACTCTGTACTTATTCATCCCGCCATTGTGTGGTTGTACTATTGTAAAATTGAGAATGGAAATGGGGAATGCATCAAAGAGACAACAACCCGACCATAGAAAAAACAACAGCAGAAGGTCACCAACAGGTCTTCAATGTAACGAGAAATTCCCGCACCCCGAGGCGTCCTTCAGCTGGCCCCTCAACACATATATACTAGTTCAGTAATAATGAACGCCATACTAATTTCTAAATTGTACACAAGAAACTAAAATTAAAATGATACAAGACTAACAAAGACCAGAAGCTCCTGACATGGGACAGACGCAAAAATGCGTATTCTAGTCTTTGATTTTTGCAAATATGCTTATAGTCTATATGCCATTTTGTGCTTCTTTGTTACATATTTGTTTGTTTTTAAAGTGATTAAGATTATAACATAAGGTTGACTGCTGTACCCTAATTTTTGTACATTTTTACCTATAATGTTTGTTTTGTTCATGCATCATTGTTAAAATAATGGAATTTGATATAGCTGCCATACAAGTGGGAGGTTTTGTTATCTTTAAAACCAGGATCAATCCAGCATATTCTATATTAGAAAATAACTGTTCAAAGTCAGTTGTTATCCATTCGTTTGATGTGTTTGGGCTTTTAGTTTTACCTTTTGATTAGGGACTTTCCTTTGTGAATTTTCCTCGGAGTTAAGTATTTTTGAGATATGATATTTTACACCAAATCCTAACTTTTAAAGTGACGATTTCTTTCTATTAATACTGCCTCTTTTTAGTCAAGTACACTTTGAGTATGATAAACACAAATTATATTACCAGGTTTTTCTCAACTGAAATGTAAATCATAGATGATTTGAGGAGTTATAGTCGCAATAAACACTTTTAAAAGTAAAACTATAGGGATACAGGGGGATGCATCAGTTAAAGTATACCTTATAGAGGTTAAGAATTAAAAAATAGGTTAAAATGTCAGAATGAAACATAATAGTTATCAAAGGTACCAGGATTATAATTTAGTACGCCAGACGCGCGTTTCGTCTACATAAGACTCATCAGTGACGCTCAAATCAAATTATTTATAAAACCAAACAAGTACAAAGTTGAAGAGCATTGAGGATCAAAAATTCAAAAAAGTTGTGACAAATATGGCTAAGGTAATCTATGCCTGGGATAAAAAAATCCTTTGTTTTTCGAAAAATTCAAATTTTTGTAAACAGGAAATTTATAAAAATGACCACATTATTGATATTCATGTCAACACCGACGTGTTGACTACTGGGCTGGTGATACCCTCGGGGACGATACGTCCAACAGCAGTGGGATCGAACTAGTGTTATTAATAGTTATCAAAGGTTCCAGGATTATAGTTTACATTATTAATGTGTTTAGCCTTCTATTTTCATTAAAATATTCTATTGCTTTTGACAACTCATTTTTAACATGATATAATCTGATTATGTAGAAGTAATTTTCCTATACATATACATTTAGTTTAATTTGCAATCTTTATAATGTTTAAGTACTTCTCACTATATTTAGACAATACTCCTAGTAACTTTACATCATGATAAGACACCCGAAGACTGCCGAGGATCAAATAACTCGATATCAACATAATATTGGTTATTGGCGATTATGGTTGCCGAAACCTTAAATTTCATTGAGTCAAGTTTTTCTCTCTACACCTTCACTCAATTAAACTTAAATGAAATAACACGCCTTTCGAGATTTTCCGTTATCAGGCACGCCCAAATCTGAACATTTGAAACCCAAAGATCTGTACACACATCAACCTTAGGAGTTATATGACCAAAAGAGGTGTAAAATTATTCGACAGATTTATCTGAAATCAATTTTGCTTGTGGGAGAAAGGATCTTAGTTTCTTAATAATGAATAACTTTTTAAAGGACGATTTTAGTATATACTTATGTTAGCAATCCTGTTTTTTACTGAAGCAATTACTAATGAGCTGGTGATACCTTCGGGTATAAACAGTCCACAACTGTATAAATTTCCTGCCTCAAACGCACTTTTCGGGATCCATATTCAGCTATCAAACCTTAACATTTGAACGCCAATGATTATAAATGCGTAGCACTGTTAGGAGCTATACGACAAAAAAAAAGAATAGCCAAATCCAATTGACACCATCTTAGTATAAAGGAGTTTGAATCTCAGTTTCGTAATAATTGTTTATCCATTCGTGTGATGTGTTAGGGCTTTTAATTTTGCCATGTGATTAAACTACAGGGACTTTCCGTTTTGAATTTTCCTCGAAGTTCAGTATTTTTGTAATTTTACTCTTTTTTTTTTGGTTAAAGGGGAGTTGTAGAATAGGTTGTTATAAAGTATGTAGAATGTATTGAAACACTCATTATATGAATTGTATATGATACCATTGATACTTATGTCCGCCAGCAGTGGTATGAACCAAGTGCTTTCAAATGAAAACTAAAAATCATAAATTTTATCTGTCTAAAGTTCCGAATCGTATTGCTTTCGTCATTGGATTTACTCTCATGCATCAGAAACTCTCAAACCCAATTATTTGAGAGCCCGGAATATTATAGAATTAAACGCCCTTTTGAAGGAATTTATTGATTTATAAGCTCGACCAATTCACTCACAAACAAATAAAATTCCAAAGGCCTTTCATGATATGTTTGTGAGTGACTTGGTCCAGTTCGAACATCAATACATTCCTTTAAAAAGGCGTTTAATACTTATAATTCTTTAAAGTAAGAAATACCGACTGTAAGGCATATATATGCAAGTATTTTTCCACACTCATTGCCTGTATCACACGTAATTGTATGCCATTGTCATTGAATAGGCCGGGCGCATGAATAAATTTGTATGTTAACGCAATGAAATTTGTTATCTGATAACAAATTAACTGCAAAAACTCTTATTATCATTCAAACGAATGTTTTTGTGTATTATTTACTTTAACAATTAACGTGCAGTGAAAATGTTTTTTGTTAACGTCGGTGTTATTATCGCCGCCATCGTGTTTATATTGGTTACGAAAAGAAGTTCGGTCAACGGCGTCTATCGAAAAAGAACCAACGTAAAGATCAAATACCGGAAGTCCTCTCGACCAATTATATCAACGTATTCCATACTATGAAAATTATATAAATATATATCAACTTAAGTTTAGTAATTAGCTACCGTGTTTGTGTCTATACTAGTTCATGATTAGCATACAACTTAAATACTGTGTTATTTCAATCTCCTAAACGATATTACAATCTTAACTATTGACATTCGACCTTGAAATATAATCTATTCTGTCCGATTCCTAATCTGTTACGTTTACCAGCTTGAATAGCATAAGTTTTATTGTGACCTTGGCATTGCATTTTGATTTAATGATAACGCAAGTACCATCAATGCTGCAGCATACATTAAACAATGTTTAAACATAAAACTTATTACCTTAAGCCAGGTATCTTTGATGAAACCTTTTTATTAGAAATACTGTTGTTTTTTTCTTTACAAGCAACTTACATTCATCACCTGCATATGGTGTGTACATACATTGAGATGAAAAACAGAAATCAAAGAAACATTCCTTTGATTTTGTTAATTCAAGTGTGTGTATGCATTACTTCTTTCACCATTATGTTCAGGTGGTGCTTCTTGCATGAATTTATGATTTTACAATTACTTCGAATGTAGTGGACCACAATCATTTTGGAATACATTTCTTGTAATAGTTATCAGTTATAGCAGTGAATTTGGACATGTTTTGATTTTTTTTTTAAATGTCTGAGCTTAACCATTTGTTATGATTTGAATAGCAGATGGCCATGCAAAGTATAAAGGTGAAAAATAAGGGTTAAAATGTATGCAAAGAAATAATTTTTAAAGAATTTATTTTGTGAAAAGGGGATTTTACCTCCAGTAACCGCATCAGAAGGGCTTTTCCAGTTTAAGCTCAATAACGGAATGATAAATCTCACTTCGTATCCCGAAAATTTCATCACATATATAAAAATTACGTGCAAATATATCAGCTTTGAAACTAGACCTCATTCATATCCAATTTTATACGATATTGGAACAGAATTGGAGAAAAAGGCTACAATTACCACCTACCTAAATGAATTGCGCGTATTAACCCAACTATGCACGACTGGAAAACGCAAATTTTTATCAAACTTTCTTGTAACGTTTTGAATAGTTGTATTTTCCTTATGAGATGTAAATACAAATTGCATCATTAAAGACAGAACAAGTTTGACATATTAAGTAACTGGAAATACGTCTCATGGGAAATTTTGTTCATCCGATAGGAACTCACAATATCCAGATATGTTTTGCTCTGATGGAATAATTAGACGTAACCTTGCCCCTGAATCTTATGATACTCTGTTCGCGAGCTCATACATGCAGATGACCTTGAATTATAACATTAAAAGTTATCATTTATAATCTATGTAAAATGAAGAAAATGTGTGATGGAATCATCAGAACTAAACTAGCTCCTCTTATGTGGCGTGGAAACATAATCAAACTATATTCGTGATAGCATACAGATAACCTTGAATTGCAATGTTAAGATTTATCATTTATAAGTAAAATTAAGAACAGCAGGCCATAATAAAGAAACTTATTGGTACTAAGGTACAGTGCTATTGAATCATTAGAAAATAGTCAAAATGTATCCTGGTATCTATGATGAGTGTATTTGTCGATTATTTTACATACTTCAAATCAATTATTGATGACAGCCATTTTATATAAGCAATCTACCTATAGTTGTTAATGTCTGTGTCATTTTGGACTTTTGTGGATAGTTGTCTCATTGACAATCATACCACATCTTCTTTTTTATATAACATGAATTTAGATTTTGACATATCAGTCGTATGACAGAAACTGGAAGAAAGTGATTTTAAATCAAATTTCAATGGAAACAATTCAAGTGATTGCAAACTGCCTGTGCAACATCAAAAAGTAATTTTATTCAAAAAGATGATTTTTTTCGGTAAATGTATTGAATTGCTGATTACGTTATTGAAAAACAACATGTCAGAAGCACAGATCTTTTGAACTGTTCAAGGGATTTTAAAAATAAGTGTAATCAGATGGTTTTTATATCATGAAAATATAGTTATAGTTGATTTCCCGTGGAATTTTTTCTAGATACATTTACGAGTTTGCGGATTTTTTTTTTTTAATTTTTTTTTTAATATCGTTCGGATAACAAATTTATGGTTGGATACAAACCTATATAAAATGTCATGAATCGGATGGAGATACCTTATTTTGTAGATCTAGAAATGGGCAGTGTCCTACTTGTTCACTTTTATTGTTGTTACGTATTTACTATCTGAGTATGATTTGATCGCATAGTTTTAAAATGCTTTTGAGTAGTTATTGTAAGGTTTTGGTTTAGGTCTTTACTGTGATATCGTAAAGTACCTTTGAAAGCAAAGTTCGCATTCAGTTATTTCAGCGTAAAGTAATGCTTTATTTGTTATATCAGTTTATGTAGCACCGTTTTTCTCATTTTCTTATTTCCATACATATTTTTACATATAGAATTTTCATCATTTGTTTAATGTGATAATGTCACTTGAAAAATTCAAATTGAAGATCTCACGAAAATTCAAATACGGGCAGAATATACACACAACTGATGACGTATATATATGTAAGAAAGCCAATTATAACACTGAAAACGGATGAAACATATTGAGTTTAATCAACATGCGTCAAATGCATTCTCAGTAATTCATAAACTACCATTATTGGGTAGTGTCATTTCTTCAATCACTTAATAGATTCCTTTTGCGATATATTTATTCATCACTCAACCGATTTACTTGGTCCCAAATATTTTGTTCATCGTATTGGAATTGTAATGTATTCATTTGTATAATGGAACAATCATATCTTGAGGTTCCTTTCTTTAGTTCAGTTGACGGATATGGAATATTTTGTTTAATTGTATTTATCATAACACTTATAGACGATCTGTACATGTCACTGTGAAACTTGAAGTAGAGGAACAGTTATTGTTAGTTTTTCTATATTCAAAGTGTTGTTTTGGACAACATGCAAATAAAATTTTGCAAAAAGCTCGACGAAAATCTTTCATTGATAAAGAATATATAACTGGATTCATTCCAGAGTTGATATATCCTAACCACGTAAATATTGGAAAGACTATTTCTGGAGATGTAACACACGCCGTATGACATATTCCAAATAGTATATTAAACACAAAAAATGGCATCCAACATATAATGAAAACACCAACAACTATACCTAAAGTTTTTGCCGCCTTTTGTTCACGGGCAATTTTTGTCAATTTTTTGCTTAGAGCAAACTGTCGTAATTTGCGAGTAATGTTTTTAGCCTGTCTTCCAGGTGATTGTATAGACGCACGTGCAGATTCAGGGGACAAACTCTGATTTTCAGGCTCGATGACGCATTTTTCGTAGGTATTTGAATATTCGTCCGATGATTGTCGAGTCATTCCACCCCTGTGAATTCGTAAAGTCATGACCTCTCGATTACCATGACTACCATTTGATGTTAAAACTTTAGATCCAATTTTCAAACTCCGCATTTGTTGAGCGGCTGCTAAATATATCCGCCAATAAACGAACATCATTACAAATGTAGGACAGTAAAATGAAACAAACGAAGAAAATATTAAATAGGCACTATCTTCTGTAAAGAAACACATACCGCTTGGCAGATCATTTGGAGTTACGGCTTTCCACCACGCAATAGCAGGAAATGAAATTCCTGCAGAGCAAAGCCAAACAAATGCAATCAATAGCATTACTTTACATGATGACATTTTTGTAGGATACGCTATTGGGTCGGAAATTGCCCAGTACCTATCAAGGGAAATGATACACAGATTTAATATAGATGCAGTACTAGCCAAAACGTCAAACGAATGCCACATATCACACCATTCAGCTCCAAATAACCACACTTGATTGGTCAGTTCAAGACTAATACTAAATGGCATTACAATACCTCCCACCATAAGATCGGCAACAGCCAGTGATACTATGAAATAATTAGTTATTGTCCTTAAATACAACTCTCTATAGACAGAAACGATAACAAGCAAATTCCCAAGTATTGTTACTAGTGAAAACACGGAAAGAATGGCACCAATAGCAGGATGTTTTAGATCATATTGGGAATTTGTAGAGTTTGATGAATTTAAAGGAACCTCAGTAAGAAATGATGAATTGTAATATATAACAGTTGTAGCGGCGTCCGTTTTATCCGATTGATTGAGTAAGAAATAATCGTCCAGTCGAGATGTCGACATTAAGAATATTTTTTGCTCCCTTTTGATTATTACAAATGGTATTTCCTCGTTGGTCGTCGTAATGTGATTGATGTTGCTATTAGTCATTAGCTTGTATCGGATAATTTCATCATTAAATCTAGATTGGTAATGGTATTTTGTATGCTTAATCAGTATATTCCGTATTGTAAATTCACAGTTATTCCCAAAAGTTTCCTCCTCTAGTGTCACGAATTTCATATCAAAGTATGATATAATTTCTAGATGAAGACTGCATCGGAATCTAAGACATTTCCGGTAATGGCGACTCTAATTGGGCAGTAAATTATCTGAAAAAGAATATAAATATGTGAAATGATGCCTGTAATAAACTTCAATGAAAGATGAAGTGCAATTCAAAGAATTGATACATGCTTAAATGACGTGTTTACAATTATCGAAATAGCAGAGAAAGCTATTAATTCTGCTTGTCGAAATTACAAAATAATAATCAAAGTAACAAGATTTGAGTTGTTCATACAATTTGAAATAACTTGTCGATTCTGTTACCAACGTTATAATGAGAATAAGCTGTCATTTAGCAAAGAATATAAACCATTATGTTAAAACATAAATGTCTGTAAGTTTAGAATTAAAGATAATCAATCGGAAATTATACAGTCAGTTTGCATGTTGAACATTGCTAAGTAAATTCTCCAACTAGACGAATATTGATCTTTGTAAAGAGGCACAAGTTCGTTAACCATACTTAATACATTAATTGCATAAATCTGCCACTCTTCGCTTTCTTAAGGTCGATTTGAGGTAGCTTTATATTTTAAATGCACTGCTTACTCTTTTGATAAACTCAAAGGCAAGACTTTAAAGAGTAACAAAAACGTGTATCACTATATGCAAAGTAAAATTGAGCTTTACAGCAGAATGCATTGAGTGTGTAGGTAAAGGCAATATCTTTCTTCTTAGCTGAATCATGTAGTCATTTATTATTTGGTTAGGTATACTACCTCCTTTCGGAGAAGTCTAGTTCTACAGCCAAATAGATTGGTTATCTTTATGATTAGTCTACTCGCAACGGGAGGTGGTTTACCTAACCTAACACTAACTTCACGGTTCAGCTAGCAAACAGGCTTACAAAATACATTACCTTTAAAATCCATAAAGCGTTTATACTGATTAAATAAGGAGGGAACAATGGTATAGATAGATTTCTGTAAAATCAACTTCATAAATAGCCCATGAACAGTGAGTTTCGTCTTCTATTCAAAGCTAGTATAATTGTACTGATTAACTCAATAGGAAGTAGAAACCTTTAACAAAACACAGAGGTCATAATCCAATTGTCTGACAGAAGAGATGGAATCAACAATTATTTGAGGAATGAGTTTTTCTGAATAATGAAGTCCGGTGTTGTGTCGGTGATTAACTACTTGTCTACATTTCCGCCAAAGGAATAATCCTTAATTTCCTTCTTTTCTGAATGGACACTATTGAACTTTCGACATCAGCATTACTAACGCAAAGCTTTATATAAAAAGGTTATATATTAACAAAATTAGTTTACTGTTAGATTGAACTGCTAAAAAGTAAATTAAAGATGGTTAATTAAAAGATACTAAGATACAACAAGCAAACAAATCCAGCATTGTGATTGGTTGATATACAGTACGAGTACAAAAAAACTGACTCGAAAGATTTATGACTGCAAGGCCTGGTTCTTAGACAAGAAGAACTGCAATGTCTTTTTAACATACTGTTCTAAAAAAATCCTTCTAAAACGTGACAAATGAAAACTACCATATGTTCAATAACATATCTTCCCTGACCCAATAGTCCTCGATGTTTAGGACTCCAATGAAAAGACAATGTAATGTATGCACTAACTATAGACATTTATTAAGCCTAGAGCCTAGGTAAGCCGAAGAAGAAACACTTACTTATTTTTTAAAGATGTCAATGAAAAGAATTGATTTATTTATAATTGTTACATCCTTACATGTATGCCCCCTACCCCCCCCCCCCCCCCCCCCTGAAATCTGGACTTAGTCTAACGTTTATAATTTAGTCCAGTACGATACTAATGGGGAGAAAAGATTTGGAAAAAAACCGTGATTAAATTTACTGATTTATTCATTTGCAACTGACGCTGAATAAATATTAAAGCCATCTTAATTACAACCTGTGAATTTATCTAAAACAATTTACACAAAGTAATAAAAAAACAAAACCTTAATTACAAGACAATGATTTGAGATTGTTAAATGACAATACGATTAATTTCACTGGATTCACTTTTCTGTCGCCATGTTAAAAGAAATTTCCAATATTAAAAATTACGTATTGCTAGTATATGGTAATCACTTTTTGTACTTAAAATTGAATTTTCAAACCGATTCACCAGGAAACCAAAATTGACATTAAATACTTAAATCTAAAAGATTTTAATGAAGGGAAAATTGAATTGTCGTAATCAGACTTGCATTCATTTGGCTGCTCTACTGGAAACTGACAACAGCAATATACAATTTACTGGAAATTGACATCAGAAATAAACAAATTACAATTATCGGCTTTTTAAGTTGTTTTTAAAGCAAGAAAATCTGTAAGAATAATCATAAGATCAGGAAATTACTTATAGCGAGACTGCGAGACACTGCGATAAGACAAATAGTTATTGCAATATTAATTAAATGGTTATCAATTAATATGTTTCCCTGCAAATCTAATCAGTTTTACAAATCAAATGTTTTTAGGTTCAGGTCGTGATAACAGGTAAGATCTATCACGATTTATTACTAACTGTTTGGGGATAGAAACGTTAAAACTATCAAACAGTAAACATTCTTTGAGAAGAGATTAGCAAAAGAAATCGAAGATAAAGAAAATAAATTCTAAAAGGGCGATTTTTAATGTAAACAGATGAAAAACGCGATTTTTTAGCATAACGAATACATCAAGTAAACAAATTCTTTGTTATTTTGGCGGATGTTCTGACAAACTACGGACGATAAAAGGCACACGTTGTATATTTATTTGATAACTCCAAAGTGCAGCACATCTGGCAGGGTAAAAACTATAGACTGGCACAAAAGGGTTTTATCGAGTAGAATCCAAAGTATATAGCTGCAATTATAAATGAAGAAAATCCTATGTGGCACATACATTTGTTTGTACAGTTAAAATACATCATTAAGTTGAGCATGTCGGTGTTGAAATAAATGCTTTGATTGTATAAGATGTGTAAAAAATGAAACGGCTATCAAATTCTTAGTAGGATGATAATGGATCAAGTTTACTTGCTAAATTAATACTTGCCCTTTATATTGAGTAAACTGGGATTAACTATTATATTAAGGATGTGAAATTCATCAATTCAAGCTGTAAAACTGTAAAGAGTTCAATTAGTATTAATTATAGTTCATTTAAGGATACGACGGTTTACTTAATTACCGATAAATATGTTGCAAATAATCGTTTCAAATCAATAAATCTAGTTAAATAAACCCTCTCATGTTTAGTACAAATGTACGAAAATTCCTATCCCTTTACTTCTCTGAGTGCTAGGTTTGTATTTCGTCTTTTGTTTTTGGCCATTGTGTTGTAAACTAATGATATGTATATTTTTGTAATGCAACAAAGAATCTTTTTGTTTTTGTCTTCAATGAAATCAAAATATAAAACAATATGTATTAATTGTTACTAATACTTAATAATCATAGTATATTGATTTGAATTTATATAAAGTGCCTTTACCATTTTATTTACTTTGGGGTAGGGAATTTTGATGTTAACGCATACTTTTTTTTATGTGTAATCCAAACTAACAAGTGACCAGACAGCATTCCTTCCCAAAGAAATATTTTGGTGCTACTGGGTCATTGCCAAAAATCGCCAGTGTAACCTTAGTTGACCATTACATGAAATCAAAAATGCACTTTGCTATCTGGCTGATCAGTAAAGTGTACTATTGTTGAACTTCTCAATTAATTTAAGCTTAGTGCCATTGTGGCATTACCGTCCTGGACCGTTGAGACTTAAGCTTTGTTAGAGATATCTTAACGTCCTGGACCGTTGAGACATAAGCTTTGTTAGAGATATCTTCTTATCAAAGTTGCACATACTGTTTTAATTCTATTAGTTATGGAAGAAAAACAGTGTTACAATCCATCATTATCACAAAAATCTTTCTAATGTTTAATTAATTACCCAGACAATATAATACATTGTAAGCATCTTTGTTAACGATTTTTTTTCTCATCGTATCAATTTAGTTACTCATTTACTAAAATTTGATTCTCCTGTGTTACGAAAGCAGTGTATTTAACGTACAATTTCATAAAACAGAAATAAACAGTTGAAACTCTATGTAAGCATGTGATCATGGTGATATTGGAAAAAGTAAAACTATTAAAGAAATTTTCCTTTTTTTATTTTTTTATTTCTTTACTTAGTGGAGCAGGGGCATGCTATAGGAACATAACACCCTTCCGAAGCAAACGACTTCACACCTCATTTATAGGATTAAGCTTGGTTGATGTTGCTTTTACTGATGATGTTAGGAATATTTTTATTATTTTTTTAATGTCCTTGCCGTTTATATATATCATGCTTTTATCTCTCTGTCGTTGAAATATTCTTTTATACTTTCACGTTGGAGCATGTTTTAGGGTTTGAGCATGTTCTATCACGTACACGCATGTTTAGGGTTTGAGCATGTTTGAGGATTTGAGCATGTTCCATCGAAGGAAATAAAAGATCTTAGTGTCGTATCACCCCACCGTAATCAATCACTACAGAAAATATAAAACCTTAAAATATTGTATCTGTGGATCACATTACGTGAAGCCTTGAAATCTGTCTGAAAATCCATAATGAAATATTGAAATAAATATACTTCAAGCCTATAAAGAGATTTAGTGAAATCGTGTTAAGCATGACAATATACGACAGTAAATAAACCGCAGTAACTAATCCACATATAGCTTACATGACAGGAATACAATAATTTCTTGACGTATTAACATCTTTCAATTTGTCTTCAATTTTCATTCTTGACTGAACAAGTGACAACACTATACTTCAAATCCATCAATAGAATTGGGAAATAAATTGGCATATCTAATACAATTTTCACAGCAATTTCATCGTTGTTTAAATGTATCGACCATATTTCTATATATATATGTTTATTAGAAATGACTGTCAAACATAGAACCGTACTTAGTTAACATGATTGCAAAGTTTGCTAGTTTTCTCTCTCTGTTACTTATTTTCATTACTATAGTTAATTCATTTACATGTAGAATGTTTTTCGAATAGATACAAATCAGTGGCAACTTGATGCACGATGCACATCAGAACAACAAGGAAATTTTCAAAATTTTGTTCCTTCGACTAATGTTCTTATCTTTTATTCTATTTTTGCTAGAGGGGTTAGATATATTTGCTAATACAACAGTGTAAAACATACAAACAATTAGACATATTGTAACTCAGAAAAGAGGTTAGTCTGTAAATTATAGATAAAAGTGACTTTCAAAGTCTTTCATGATACGGTTGACCGTAACAGAAAATCTGTGTCACCGGTGACTGGGGATATTCTCCGTTTGTAGTAGCTGCAATTCCGTTGTCCCTTTAGCGAGGAAAGCGTGTAAACCCAAGAAAGACGCATATATATACACATGCATTTATATAGTTGAAAACTGTGCGTAGACCTCTAGCCAACTGGAAAAAAATGAAATACATTTATTAACAGTGAACTCAATTTCTCATAAAGAGGGGTGAAAGATACCAGAGAGACACTGAAACTCATATATCGAAAACAAACTGACAACGCCATGGCTAAAAAAAAAATCCCACCCCCAAAAAAAACCCAGATAAACAATTGTACAAAAGACACAACATAGAAAACCATAGACCAAGCATTGCGAACCCTAACAACATATTAGGGGTTATCTCATGTGCTCCGCAAGGGTAAGCAGATCTTGCTCCACATGTGACACCCGTCGTGTTGCTAATGCTATTACAAACCCAGTTAATCGTCTTATTCGGTAGGTCACATTCATGAAAGTAAAGTATATACGAATACTATTTTATTAATTAAAGTCAAGGTCATAATAAAAATTAATAGTACAATCATGTATATTCATTTCTTCTATCCTGTCTGATTTGCTGTATGCATGTGTTACACGTATAATAGTATTACATAGTTTCTTTAGGATTATTGCGAGAAAGCGAGGGGAATGTTATTTAAGGAAATAGTATGTTCATCTCAAATCAAGTGTGGCACTTTAATTATACGGATAAGTTTATTTAATCAAAGAGGTTATATCAAAACCTCCTTAATTTAACATAAAAAAAATAAGGACTACCTCCTTATTTTTTTATGTATCTATTGTATCTATGGATGTTTGCAGATTCAAATTTTGCTACACAATGTTTTATACAAGGTTAACTATATTTGAAGTTAGATTTAATTTGAATGTATAAAAGGATATTTTTTTCCAATAGTGACATCAACACGTTTTAAACTTAAGTACAAAAATAATATCACCCTGTTTATGTAACATTAAAAGACATGTTAATCAGTGCACCTCAGGGTGGATGAATTTTCAACAAAAGGGAAAATTCTTACACCCCTGATTACACCAAGATAACTAATATTATTCCTTCCTTGTCGTATCATGGAAGTATTATACTTCCATGGTCGTTCTTTGTCGTATCATGGAAGTATTATACTTCGGTGGTCGTATGTTCTTCAAAATAAAGAAAAGTCCATAAAGTTAATAAAGTAATTCGTTGTGTTTTGTAATTGAAAGGAACTGATTTTTATAGTTCGTACTTATGATGTACTGTTCTTTAGATGGAACACTTGCATATGTGTTAAAAAAAATAGGAGAAAAGCGAACAATTTAAGATTTTATTCTATGTTAAGCAGTAAGACAAGAAGTGTTTAAAATTACTTCATTTTATAATAAGACACCGGATATATGAAGCAGGATAAATGTTCACGCATTTTCTAAATAATTAATTTACAGAAAAAAACTCCAAGAAATATATTAAGAAATGTATCGTACACTTTTGACTAGATACAGTATATAAGTATATTGTGTTCCATTACCTTGCCATTATCAAAGCACGTTTGCTAACAAAATAGACTGTTAGAAAACAAATAAAAACCAAGCCAAGTGGTCTATATAATTAAAATTTGTTAATTTTCTTACCAGTTTATCTATAACAAAGGTATGGCATAATCCTATAGTAAGCTATATATCCTTATATGATTCTATTCGTGCTCAAAACTTTCTAATATATTGTTGTCTATATATATTATAGATCCTCGGATGGTTATCAACTTTTCATATTTGTTTTCTTCCAGCAGAAATCGTGATTGACATTAACTGTTCATTTCACGGACTTAAAATGATTTGTCAATGACGACTAAGTATCAGAGCAATCTGCTCTCCAGCGCCAACAGTCAATACGGATAGCCGGTATAGGTTTTCATATTGAAATAAACACAAAGTTATCTGATCAAGATAGTATCAGCTAACTTATGTGGTCAATCATCTGTAAGTTTACTATTCTTCTTATTGTATTCTTATTTAAAACATGTATTATGTATCAGTTCATTGAGGTTAAATAGTAGTAATTAACCATTTTATAACTTTTAAGCGTTTTATACTGAATCCCTGCGAACTACACTTTTGCACATTTGTTCATACTAAATATACAATACGATATCCATTAACTTCTGTTAACTGATGTTTGTTTTTTTAGAAACAACTTTGCCAGTATCTAACACACGAGCAGTATGTTGCCGGTAAATCGGTTTCGAAAATCAATACACTGATTTGATCAATCAAATCTCTAAAATCTCGTAAGATTTATTTACAATTGTTAAACACATCGAATGCAGTAGCCTATGCAACTGCAAGTTTTCTTTGACGTTTAACCCGAGTAAAGATTTAATATTGCTAAATCTGAGAAATAACAATTGGTCAATTGTTATTTATAACCTTTCAACACACTTACTAACCCCAAAAATCGCCCTTTTACCTGGGACTATAATACTAATAGTCCTGTTTTAAATAAAATGTACTTATCATTTTTAAAATATTTAAAGTGGTCGACTATAATGAATGATTTAAAAAACAGAAAAATATTCACCTAAATATTTTATCAGACATTTTTTTAAACATGTAATTTGTCAGGTGTTGGTATTAAGCGTGTTAAGTTAAGGCATTTAGCAATATGAAACCATTTGTCTTGGTTAGTTAATTAATTTTTGACAAATTTGAACAAAGAAATTATTATTTTTTAATGTATGAATTATATCATATCCAATTATTTCATTTTAAAGAGATTTATAACTGATAAATAGCTTAGGATTTGATTAAGATTATTGTTAATAATTTAGTAGACGGAGTAATAAAGTTAAGTTGTCAGCTGTTATGTTTACATAAGATATTCTTTATGTGGTACCAAACACCTTGACTAATATAAATTTGGCTCGTTTAATTTTGACAAAATTTTGACAAAAGTTTTACTTTGACCATGCATGTGACAAAAAACAACGTTGGACCACTTACTACATCAAATAAATGCTTTGGATATAAAGCAGTTTATCAAACACTGATTAAGACGTACAGTTTTAAAGAGTTATCTCCTTGAATACCACTTTTACGAAATTTCCGAAAGATGCAATATAAAACTAATGATTTTCAGTATGGTTGACATATATATGACATATAGACAACAACTGAATTACAGGCTCCTGAGACGGAACAGGCACATAAAGAAGATAAAAGTATAATAAAAAAACAGATAAAGAAACTAAAGGCACAAATTACCACTCTAAGGGTACTTAAATTTACACGCTTTGTACTTTCCTTAAAAACTGTCATCCTTTTCTAAAAAAAAAAATACTTACGTTTACGTAATTGTTAGCACTTCATTCTTGTGTATATATAATACATAATAAAGTATGATGCTTATATCCAAATCAATCGTTCGGAACAATTAAACTAAACTTTCACAGTAAGTTAATGATATAACACTAAAGTGACTAGTCAGATGTAAACGTTTGAAAATATTTAAATCCCGAACAAGCACTTGTTGAGCTACAATACACACCTTATACAAAAAGAAATGATTGCTTGTGAAATCTGGCTAATTGTTGATTATGTACAAATGATTCTGTGTAAAATCATCGTCAATATAATTGATCCTGATAGAATCGACCATTCATGATACTATAAAACATATTCAGTACAAGAAAACGATCTTAATGTAAAAATAATAGTCATTCAATTGCCAAAATATAATCGAGATTAATTTCCATTAAAGAAGAAATAATATTTATATTAACGACGAAAGAAGTTCTAGTCTTTCTCTGTTATACTAGATCGAATTCCATAATTACACCTTTAACCATTCTGATATACATTCGTGGGCTAACCTATCATTATTTGACCGTCTTTATTCAATACGATTATTTCAATACTTATAAAAACAATTTTAACACGTACACGGTGCTGTAGGGTTTAAATAGCTAATTTCGTACATTTACATCTTTGTATTTATTTACAATCTATCTGACATTCTCTAAACAATAGATTTAAGTTTACCTCTGGGACAGCGGCAATAACATAGTTTTGAAAAGACAATTTGTTCGTACGAAGTCAACAGGAATATGAGGGACATCACAAGCATAGATGCTTAAAGTTTTAAAGTCTTCTTTCCACTGTTTAACTTGAACAAATGACTTGCATTATAGAGCAAATCATTTTTGAAATACAATCCTAATTATATAATGCACTATACAGTATTGTATCTGACATTATATCTTGTGCAATAAATCACGAATTCAATCTGGTACTAATGACCTGTTTTAATATCTGATAAACAAATAAATACGATCTTTATATGTAAATTAATATTTATTTTTAACCTTCAACCTTGTTGAAATATATTACGTGCACCTGTATTCAATCGCAGCCAATGAATAATGAAAAAACAACCAGTCATAAGGTAACTGCTAATAGCAGATGCATGTCATATTCATAAGTTGGATAGTTGATAACCTTGGCTAATAGTGAACTTTCCTTCTCCATGCAGTAAATATCCTGTATGCATACAGCCTAGCTACTGAATACGTATCACGCATTAATAAGACATTTTTCAAACGTTTCTGCTTGTTTGAACGATTTTCTCGATCGAGGTAAAGATAATAACTGCCTTTATTCCATTCAGTGTAAATTAGTTAATTAAGAAATCTAGTTCAAGGCATTACTCGGATATATATAGAATATAACCATCCCCAGACTACTCCTTTTTTTTTAAAATAAAACGTATTCCAAATATTTGCGTCAATTTGTGGAACGAGGTTTATAAATACGCAGGCACGACACACACACATCGGTCGATCACAATCGACGGTGATAAACCTTTCCTAGTTGTGATCAGAAAGTAATGATATGTTATAATAGATAACAGACAATTCTATTTTTACACTTTGTTATATATTTTTGGATTTTGAAATAATAATTTCAAGTTTGAAATCATACGGGAGTGTGACACCACAGATCCATTCGTCATTGTTACATTTACAACTCGTCAATTTTACATCTTTCTCGATAGTTGACGACTTAGATTTGCTACATGTACCTTCCTATTTTTTTATTTTTTTTTATTTTGCCACTTTTACAATTTTACAACTATTAAATAAGAGATTATCAAAACTCCTGTCCTGCCTATTTTTTTTTTCAAATTTCATCCTAGCACGAGCACACATTTATGTCAATCATAACGAATTAATGGTGATACGGATATAGTTTGCAACATGTTACTAGTCTAACAGAGTACAAAGTTAAACTTGTGCATGACTAACAGAATTCAAACAAAAAATATAAGACTGTGAAATTACTTATGTAAAATTAAATACATTGCTAGCCAGGAATAGACATAAAAGTTAAAACGGAAGCAAAAAATAAAATGCTTATAAAACACAACTGAACTTATATATAAACCTTTCTGAAAACGAGGACAGTTTGTTATCATGTCATATATGAAACATGTAAGCATATGTTCGCACGATGACTTTCATTTTAAATAGCTTATTCATAGGTTTGATTTCTGTTGTAATGATTTGAGCTATTTTCTATATTTAATACCAACGAGCTTGAACGAAGACCTATACCTGCACCAAAGCTTTACATTCCACATAATGATTCGTGTCTTTATTATGAATCATTTATTTATTTCTTTAATATTTTGAAATGTTCTCGTTTCGTACCAATTACTTACACGTACCTGGTACATGCCCAGACAATTAAATGATACATGTACTCACCCTGTTCCATTAATGTATCTTATTTTTGGATTATTTGAATATATATTTAAACCTTATTGTCTTCATTGTCGTTTGCAAATAGTATTTCTCTTATCAGCATATTAAATTATCGTACTATTTAACCTGTTATTTAACTCTACTATTTGTAAAGTAGATTTCCTACATGTAACGAGGTCGGAGTATGAAGGACTGGTATATCCAAAATGAAACCAGGCTCTTAATAATATCATAAGACCTGAATTACATTGTTTTATTTAAATTATTGTTTATATATTTCCGTAATATTAACATCTCAGTAAAGGCTTTAATAAATTTCTGAATACGACCATGTGAGTGAATCAAATAAAAGGGAAGCAGGCTATTATACCGGCTTGTATTAATGTAGTAACTGTTCATAAATTAAGGAAACAGTTTGAAACCCTGAGGCAAAATACATAACTCAAAATCAAAAAGCTGAAATCCAACGAAATATTGAAATCTGGTTAATTGATACATTTAATGATATTTTTTTTCAAGTTCAAAAAGCAAACACTAGCAACGTGGTGTTACCGTACATTCTGCTTGCTAATTTCAGGATAAAGCCATACCCTTTATTAACCATCCAAGATGGCGTACGAAATTCTCAGACTACCTCTTAAAACTGAAAGTACTTAAAAACCGTGATTGTATCAGATTATTCGATACGTCACATTTAAAGAAATTAAGGGCATATCCAACAGTTTATTTCTGACGGTGAGAATTTTTTCCCTTTAAGATATTTTATTCTTCAATTGACAGAGAATCAAATTTTGCATAAAAAAATATATGTTGCCGATTTCGTTTTTGCAAAAAATGCTGCTAAAAATTGATAATTTTTGTAATTTTGAAGTAAAAAACGTTTTTTATTCAAAAAAAAAAAATGACTTTTTAATCAACATAAACTTATATAATTGGGCTCAAATGAAAGCTAAATAGTTAAAGATTGTAAGAAAAATCTAACTTTACCATTTAAAGCAATGATTCTTGCTCAAATATAGCTAAAAACGTTATGGATTCCTCAAAAAACGGCAAGAAATGAACATTTGAAATGCACATTTTTGATTTTTTATATTATTTCCAACGGTGTCGATTTGGCCAAAGTGAGATATTTTATTCTTTCAAAAAAATGGAACGTCATAACGTTTTGAAAAATATGTGTCACCGTACTCGTTTTTGAGAAAAATCGAGTAATATAATATTGTTTACTCAATCCCTTCCGTAAGCCTCACAAATTGCGCCAAAAATTAGGACGTTGCGGAAAATAACGTTACATTTCCCGGTATTTTTTTAGAGGCAGTGCGAGTGTGGCTGAAAAATGTATACATACATTATGATACTGACTATGACTTGGTTGGAAAGTTGTCTCAATGGCACTCATCTCATATCTTTTTATTTATAATGAAGTATGAACCCTTATCAGGATGAAATAATGAATCCGTTAGTTTTACTGTTGTGTTTGTTAAAATTGTGAAACCCGCAAAACATGCAAACTGTGGAATTACGACTAGTTGAACAAAAATCAAGGTAAAATCGGGCTTTATTTTTCAAGTAGCAAAAATTCCAAAGTATATATATATTGCCAACATATTTATTATTTTATTTGATATTTCGTATTTATATCTGTCATTCCTGATCAAAACTTCCTTTCGTTTCTAATTTATTTTTCACACCTGGCATTCAATCGGAACTAATCAGGCATATTTCTAGTTGTTCTAAGAAAACATAATGGTCATTCAGTTACGGTTGACCTTGCATTAAATTAGATTTCTGCAACTTCTTTAGAAACCTATTATGAAAGTGCTTAAAGTACAAAAACCATCGGACGGCGAATCATGATTAGTAGATTACAAGGAAGTAATTATACTTACAAAGGCGACAATTTACTTCTCCCTATCATCATGGATGTAAAATCTAAGTTGCGGCAATAATCTTTATTTACATCTTTTTAACCTATAAGTGTATACCTGGCCTTGAGTCGAAAACTTTCTAGTCAGTTTTTCGTACTCACACTCCAAAATCAACCAATCATGATGCTGGACTTCATGTTTCGAGCTTGACTTTTGTGCTTCGAGCACTGAGTAAAGTTTTATGACTTGACTTCTGGCTCATAAAAATTTGCTCAGTGCTTGGAGCACAAAATCATGCCCGAAACATGAAATCCAGTTTTTTGATTGGTTAATTCTGGAGTCTTGAGTACAAAAATGGTGGGGGGGGGGGGGGGGGGGGGGGTTGAAAGAAAAAAATAATTCCAACTTGAATTAATCATTGCACAAGTAGAGTACCATTATATATAAGAACACTATAATTAAGACATATGGCAAATATGTATGTTTTATTGTCTTTTGAAATAATCAATTAACTTCGTTATTATCGATTTGTTCTTTGTTACTCTGGGCGATCCATCTCGTCTCTTTTCTAATAGTAGTTCTCGAATTCCGTCTTCTCCTTCCTTTTCAAATGCATAATATAAGTGGTTTAATTTTAAGCCTGATTTGGCCATAACATCAGCTGTTCTCTGTGATATGATTTTTTGAGTAATTAAGTTTGTAAAAGTCTCTTGATCTACTTTACTAACATTGTCAAACTTCATTTGTGAATTCATACTCTCAATGGTAAATGAAAATTTCTTGTAGTTATTAGAAATATTGCCTAACAAAACTCTAAGAGCCTCAACATCCTCAATTGCATTATGCGCAATGTAATCACTTTTGCAAACTTCTTTAAAAATTGTATTTTGCTTATGATTAGGCAAATCTGGGTAGAATGTTTTAAACAATGGCAAAGTATCCACAAAACCACTAACATTTTGTCTAAATTCTCCGAAGCAGGTAAATTTTGACAGACTGTACAGTAATCGGCGAGCATCAAAAGTTTTACAATTATGAGCTGCTAAGACACATGGTTTATGCTGTTCTAACCAAGAGGTAAAGTTTTGAAATGCAGCTTCTTGTGACAGTACTTGAACAGGGTCTCCTTTATAAAAAAGCACGCCTCCTTTGCTAGTTAAACCAGTAACAGCTGAGGCCTGTGTTGAAATTGATTTACTTGGCTGAATGTAAGTACTGTACTCCGACGTTTTATGTAAATGGGATGCTGCAATTTGTAAAATATCACAATCTAAGCCTAAGGAAGATGTCTCCAAGTCGAAGACAACGATATTTTCACAACTAGCAACTTCTGATAAATCTGGTCTATATTTAATCACAGGTATACTTGCATCACAAGTGACAGAGGCGAATGACATATTAGATGAATAGGTTACTCCTTCTTTTTTCTCCAACGATTCCGTATTAGATCTTTTCTCCTTTTTCACCAATAGTTTCCTCTTTTTTATTTCAGGGTCTCCTTCAAATTTCAACTGGCGTTTTCTTTCTTTTGATAATTTTTGACAGTTAACTTCCAAAATTTTACTTGGTGATAAATGTGCCTTTACAAAAACATCTTCCATATAGTTATACCCTAGATTTTTTTGTGCAGCTGCAGCAGCAATCCTATTTTCAAGGGATTCACTTGTACTGTAACATGTGCGCTTGTGGGCTTTACTTGCATATATATTGTTGGTAGATTCTACATCTCTTGTGGAGCCTCCAGGGGCAAGTTTCTCGGAATGGTTAGCAACAGATTTGAATATAACAGATAAGTCAACATACAGCGATTCATTTTCGAAAGGTTTGCCATGTGGAAGTGATTTATATGTATAATCTACATTTCCTGCTTTGCACCAGTTACCACACTTGACGTGATTTCCAAATGCATGTTCAACTATTGCTTGCAGTGCATCCTTTAACCCTGAAGCATTATCTTTATTTTGAGTGACAGCATACGAAAAACATTTCTGAAAATACTGTATGACACGTGTACTCAATATCTTGTGCTTATTTTGTAAGTTGTACAATGCCTTTCCTACCGACTTTTTGGAGTGACCAATGTCGCTCCATTTTTCCAACTCATGTCCCAATACTTCCCTAGCTTTTGACATGGTTGCAGCGTCATCATCCATTATAAGAATTGTTACTGGTTTATGAGAAAGTTCTTCAATATTCTGCATCAGCTTTGCTCCCGTGAAGGCCTCCATGGCTTTTGAGGATTGATTCCAATTTTTTTTACAATTATGAGGCCTAGCTTCAATATTTATCTTTTCAGCATATAAACAGATTCTACAGTTTTTCCCGCAAATACCATAATCGAGTATTTTCCCCGTCATCGATCCTATAGCGGTACCCACTCCAGATGGACTGTCATACGACCTTCCACTCCCCCTTTTTTGCCAACACATGTCATATTTAATTGCGAGACCCTTGTGTGGTGTATCATCACTACAATAAAACAAACAATTTTAACGATTAAAAAGGACTAAGGCAAGGTTTTGAGTCAAAGGCCTACTGTAGCATATAATTTATTACTTTAAATACATTGTGACTTTGATGGAGAGTTGTGTAAATAACACCTTTAACCCATTTTCTTATAGATATTTTAGTCATCACATACTATCGGGAATTAAATTTTTAAAAAATAAATCACATAGCAGTGCAATTGCATTACTTATGGATATAATAACTCTGTTAAGCATAACCCTGGACACAAGGGGATTTGCTCGTAGACTTACATTTTTTACCCTTTTCAAGACAAAAAAGACATCTTATTTTGAAAATTATACAATTATAAATTTTTAATCTGCCGCAAACAGGACTAATTTTGCCTCAATTGCCATAACATGCAGAAGGCAATTATAGATATTGTCAAGTTATAGTTTTATTTCAATTTCCTGTTCAACGCTTGTATAATTATAGTTTTCTGCGTTTCGAAGTATAGAGGAAAATTATTGTATTAACGGTTCTTTCAATATATGTATGGACACGTGATATTAATTGTAGTATCACGTGAATGGTCATTTTTGCGGGTTTATTTCCCTATCAGACCATTCTTTCGACAACTTTGAACTGGTCAAGTTCAGATTTAATGCTGGTTCATTAATGTTTGATTTTTTCTTGTTTGTTGTACTATATATTGGTATTTTTGTTTGCTATTACACATTTTGATGGTATTATGTTTATGTAAACATAAGATAACTTTCAGTATTGTCCAAGTACAACTCTCGAGACGATCTTCCGAGCATTAGGGTTTGGACACAGGTTTCCATATCGACTAAGGTAACTTCGTTGTTGGTTTTTCCTGGCCGGCGGGTTCGTTTATGACGGAGTCAATGTATTCATTTCGTATTGAAAGTATTGTTGATATATATGTATATAGATATTATTTGCATAAATATTATGTTTGTTATGATAGCTTATAATAAAATCCGGTGTCCTTTTTATTCTTGTGGGCGATCGGCCATTATAAATTGTGTTTGATATATTTATTGTTATATATAAGTATAGAGTGTACGTGATTCTATTTGCTCTGTGTTGAAGACCCAACGTTGACCTATAAATGCTAAGTTAAACATATATGGAGGGTTGTCTAATTGGCACTCAAACCACATAAATACTGGATTTGAAAATATATCGAAAACATGAGAGTGGAACAGTAATTTAATTCCATTAGAACTTTGTATGTATTTTATGATCATTGTAGAAAAAAATAAGTTTAATCATACGAACTTAATCATATTAAAGGAGTTAATAAAAATACCGCTAGACCTATACCGTAACATATCTCCATATAATTTGACATGTTGATATTATAAAACGTATTACAATCTGTCTACCAGAAATTTTGACTTTTACTTGTAGTAATACGGTACTACCATTTCTTTAACCATTATAAATATGTTTTATATTTACAACACAATGCTATTCCCAACTTACAGCGTTAAAGCAGTCTCCTCTTCAATGGCTTCGAGGCAAGATTTTTGGCTGTTTCTACCAGGGGTTTATTTACTTCTCTTTCCCGTGTCTTGAGGGCATTAGCAGAAATGCCTGGAACTCCAATTGTGGCAAACAACTTATTGAGTTGCCGATGTCCAGAGCCACAATCGGTCATTCCTACAATAAAGAAATGAATTACATGTAATTATTCAAATATTTCCCTTTCTATTCCAATATCTGTAAAACTTAAAAACTCGAATTCACTATTGCCGTATTAGTAATGTTCGAATAATGAACAGTTACTACAAGATGTTTTATTGTTAAATTATATTCGTTTCCTCATACATAAGCTAACCACAATTGTAGGAAAAGGGATGGATAAGGGACGGCAGTCACAAGTTCCATGTAGGATAACAAACTTAATTCATATAGGTTTTCTTTATACTGACACCCTATCCCCTCTTAACTTAATTTGGAAAAAAAATATTGACTAATTCGTATATATAAAATCGATGTCCATTAAACAAAACTTGCGGCAATTTTGACCCTGCCCCCAACTATTAATTTGATTTACGGTTTTTTTTATCATCGATTTCTTTGTTATCTCGTACTTTAGCAATGTTTAGCTTTTATACCGGCTTGGTTAAAGTGCAAACTTCTATGTCAGATATTTTCCACATATGTCAATTTGTATATGACAATGTTTTCCGACTTCATTTTTTTTTATTACACTGTCATCGTTTGTATTACATAGTATCTCAACGCAAAGCTAAATAATAAATGTTAGTTTACGCCGTATTTTATCTTTCTCAAGAAATCCATTTTTTATTATCTTTCTCTATCCTGGATGAAAACAATCTCGGAAGATATAAAAAGAAGATGTGGTATTTTTGCCAATGAGACAACTATCCACAAAAGACCAAAATAACACAAACATTAACAACTGTAAGTAACCGTACGGCCTTCAAAAATGAGCAAAGCCCATACTGCATGGTCAGCTATAAAAGGCCCCGATAAGACAATGTAAAACAATTCAAACGAGAAAACTAACGGCCTTATTAATGTAAAAAAAATTAACGAAAAACAAATATGTAACACATAGAGTTTGGTGATTATTTGAATGCAATTTGTGTTGCATTCTTATGTAAAAATTGCAATAATCAATCATTACGCATCTGTTTTCGTTGTTCTATACTGTATTGAAATTTATTTTAAATAACGGATGGTCTATAATGATCGAGATGATTGCAGTTATTTTATAATGCGGGAGGGGTAAAATTGGGTAATGATTAAATATGGGATCACGCTAATATAAATTAAAGATGCGATTTATTTGTATAATCATACCTAGTGCCATTTTGGTATTTATGTCAAATGCGCCAGGTCCTCGTTGTCCAGTGAAATGTCTTTTGCTGGTTGGTATAGCAGTCACGTATCCACATTTTTCACAAGAAATGTTCAATATACTGGCAAATCCAAATCTTTGTTCGTTAATAGTATTATGCAATTTTAAGTTTGAGCCACAACCCACGCAAGCTTTCAAAGTTTCGGCTAGTAATGAAAGCTCAACTAGGCGCCGACCATCTTTCCATGTTATATCTGTATCGTCTTGGTCTATGTTAATGACAGGTTTATCAGCGATTTGTTGATCAACTTTGAACATTTCATTTCTATTTCCATTTATATTCTCAATTAGCTTTTTTGCAGATTCCCGCCGTGTCCTTTCCTTTGAGGAAAGAAACCGCCTTTTCCCGACGGCCATGGCAATTCCAATGGTGATTCCGTTATGACGTCGTTTAAACAACGTTAAATTACGGGAAACAATAGACGACGTTTTCGTTTGTTATTACCTCCCCTGAAACTGTTGGATATGCCCTTAAGACCACGAAAAATAAAATGTTGTCATGAGGGTGTTTTTATTACAATAAGATGTAAAAGTAAAGTTACATAAGACAGACTTTAGTTAAGGCCATTGAACATTATGATGTTACCATACTGTAAAGACAATTTCGTTCATATTTATGACATAAGATTTAACCACGAAGAAATAATTCTATAATAAAAAAACAACCGGGTTTTGTGTAGTAAGACGCATTCAGAGTAGATGTGCCTACTGTTTATACTGTCAGTCTAGTAATTCAAATTTTGACAAAGTTTAATGCAGATCCATTTAGAGAATATTATTGAGATAATGATATAAAGCTAATTTAATTGAAAATTTTTAGAATTTAAGAGTCAACGAAGTCAATTAAATAAAGGCAACAGTACTGAGTATACCGCTGTTCAAAACTTATAAATCCATGGACAAAAAACAAAATCGGGGTAACAAACTAAAACTGAGGGAAACGCATTAAATATAAGAGGAGAACAACGACACAACTTTAAAATGTAACACACACAGAAACGGACTAAGCATTAGACAAAATCCTATGAGATTAACAAATATATAACATCAAAACCAAATACATGAATTTGAGATAGATAAGTACCGTGACACGCCTTATAGAAATGTGAATTCACACTCAAATATAAGAGAAAACAAAAGACACAACGGAAACATCACGTTTAAATGTAACACACACGGACACGAACTATAATATAACAATGGCCATATTCCTGACTTGGTACAGAACACTTTTAAAGGAAAAATGGTGGGTTGAACCTTGTTTTGTGGCATGCCACTCTCTTTTATGGCCATGTGAAATATAACATTAAAATGACAACACAACATTACAGGACTAAAATATAAATAAATAGGAGAACATAATTGACAAAGAAACAGTCACATGAATAATAGCTAACAAAAGGCAACACGTTTAAAATTTGAATACGCCAGAAGTGCATTTTGTCCACACAAGACTTAAGCTTGTTAATATGATCTACAACTTTCAAACTAGAAGCTTTACTTTCTAATGTTCGTCGATAACCACAACAATCAAATGTTTTCATTTGGCACACAGTATACGTATTAATATATATTTTTTTTTATATAAATCAATGGTAAAGTTTGTTCAGATGATATTTATCTGAAAACAAATAAACTTAAAGTAAAAACTTCCATTGTGAATAGGTTGCTTCCTCTTAAGAAAACACTCTGATTTTCAGATCTAACAAACAACCAACGATTGATGACCTTATTACACCGCTAACATGGACAACCAAGGTCACAATAGAAATTACTTATCACTATAAACACTCGAACAGTGTTATAAAATATGATTATTTTTACATTTCTTTTAAGAGCAATGATTTTAACCACAACTTGTCGCCAAAACTATCATCGAATGATAATGACGGTCATGATTAGCTTTGTGAAGAATTGATGTAAATACATGTACAATATGGCACGCCGTTTTTATATTTATTCAAATTTAAAGATATTTTATTTATTTAACAAGATATCTTATGAAGTATTAAGATATCTTTAATTTTTATAAGATATCTTTAATTTTTATAAGATATCTTATTTAATTTGAAAGTAAATAAAATATCTCTATTAGTTTATAAGATATCTCTATAAGTTAATAAGATATCTCTTTTAATTAATAAGATATCTTATAAAGTATATAAGATATCTTACTTCTTTATAAAGATATCTTTTAAATACATACTTTATAAGATATCTTATTAATTAATAGAGATATCTTATAAACTAATAGAGATATCTTATTAACTTATGGAGATATCTTATAAACTAATAGAGATATCTTATTAACTTATGGAGATATCTTATAAGTAGCAGTCCAGCTAAGAATCATGCAAAGGGTGATACATCCATAGTAAAGGATATCCATCTGCTATAGTTTAATTGATTAAACTTGAGGCAAAAATAATATAAATGGCAATTTGCACACAAAAAATCAAGCTGTTGCTATGGAAACGGCTGTTCCTAGCAACAAGGTGTTTAATGGCCTTAAATACCCAAAATTTGTATATTTTTTCTAATGTGAAAAAGTGCAATACTGATGAACTGTATAAAAAGTATATACCAGATCCTTCAATCTATAATGTTAAACTTAAATAGGAAACATTTGAAAAGATGGATGCAAGAAGGGAAACTTGGTTACCATGACAACCAAATTAACAAATATTTTCAAGTTGGAAAATTGTCAAAAATTTAAAATTTTCAAACTCTATCATCTCCCTAGACCCTGATGATAGAATTGATTTGTTTGATCATTCTACTTCAGTTGACTCTTGTCTAAAACATATCAAAAATAAAAATATGTACAGAATTTTCATAAAAATGTTGATCATGTCCTCAGGTTTTTTACAATATTTATGCACTTTTTTCTCAAAAATTATAAAAATAAGCTTTCTGTAGATAACCTTTTTTACTTTTATTGCTAGTTTAATGTGAATAATGTTTTTAAACCATTTTAAAAGATATTCTGTTGAATTCTGAAGCAAAAGCATATATAATTTTTGTGAATATGGACTTTTTAAGGTAAATACGATCCAGTTTTTTGAGAAGTTAATTTTAAGGTTGATGAAGACACTTAACTAAATAGAATGGTACAAATTTATGTGGCTACACTTATTTAAAACAACCTTTTCTCATAAGATGAATTGAAAATGTCTTTACGTCTTAAGAATCAATTGTCTGGGGGAGGGGTGGGGGGACTTCCCTGAAATAACTTAAATTCATCAGTACTTGGACGTGTCAGAAGCACCATTGTTTTTAATACAAAATGGATGTTTTTCAGTCACATGGCAACTGTTGTTATGTAAGAGAAAGTAATGTTTCTTGGAAGGAGTTATCTCCCTTAGACCATTTTGAATAAAAAAGAAATCAAATTTACTCAAAATCAGGACTAGGCTACATATTTGATTTTTTGATATTTTTTAAAGAAAATTATTCTCTTTAGGTTGCATATAAACATTTTCCTTAAAACATCCGGTCTTAGGAGAAAATAGTGAAATTCTTATACTGCAATAAGTGGGGAAAGTTCATATTTGTCCAATATTCAATAAAGCACCAAGAAAAATATACTGTGTTCAATGGTTTAATATTACAAATTTAGTTCTTACTTCACAATGTCTTTCAACACAAAAAGTATTGTGAATTTCTGTGATACAATGTGCATGATTCTTAGCCAGACTGCTACATAAATTAATTTTAAAGAAGATATATCTTTGTAACCAATTAAATAAGATATCTTATAAATTAATAGAGATATCTTATATTTTAAATAAGATATCTTATATATTTAATAAAATATCTTTTTAAACATTTTAATAAGATATCTTATTTAATATATAAGATATCTTATTTAATAAATCAGATATCTCAATTAATATATGAGATATCTCATTTTGTTATTAAGATATCTCAATTAGTTTATAAGATGTCTTATTTAACTAAATAAGATATCTCAATTAGTTTATAAGATATCTTATTTAACTAAATAAGATATCTCGAAATTGAATAAATATAACAACGGCGTGCCATAGTACAAAGGTAAAATATTATGATAACTAAGAAGTCTTTGTTTTAGTATTATCTTATTTAAGTATAATAAAAAAGTGTTTATATACATGTTAACTATTTTCAATCAGTCACGTCTCAGTCATTTCAGCTGAATGGACGTGCTAGGTCAGCTCTTTCTTACCCGCTATCTTCGATGAGGGTTTCCTGATAGATGAATCAACGACTTACTACTTTAGATGACAGAAACCAATCCAATGATGTACAGAGTCAGATTACATCAGCATAAACGCCAAAACCCATTATGAATGGGAGAGTGGTATGCCGGCTGACGTTCGAGTGCTATATCCGAGGTGTTGAATTATGGACCTACATTTCACTGTAGCTCGACATTGGTCCTGATAACGCTTCCTGTCATCGTTAATACTACGTCCGAGACTCATCTGTCAGTACTCCATCCTCGGTGTTAGCGGGCTGCCAAGCTGACCAATCTGGCCTTGAAACAACCATTGTGAAGTAGAAAAGAAAACATTATAATAGTAAACAAACCAAATAAAACTCATCAGAACTTAAATGGCGGCCTACCTATGGCGTCGTCACCTGTTCCTGACCCACCGAAGAAAATACGTAAAAGCTCAACAAACGCCTTCGCACACCGAGCCGACCGTATAAGGGCTGAATAGCCAGTCAAGGTCGTTAATCATTTCCATCATCATTTACTATTTTCGTGATAAGCTGCTTCAAGCTATAGTAGACATAGCGTCAACAGTAAGGTCTTATATGTTATGTTCCTTATTATTTATTCTTCTAAATAACAATGTGTCAGTATCTGTGTCAATATATACTACAGAGCCAAACACGATTTTGTGACGAAATTGACCATAAAACGACGGTATAGGATTTTGATGTTCAAAAATTGGCAGATCTTTTATATTTTGACTTTATTTATTGACTACTTTTATTTGGAAATAATTGTAACATAATGTTATAATGAGAGTGAAAAATTAACCAATATAAAGTTTACCTGGCGTAGTTGTGATTAAAATATATATCCACATTTTTGTTCGAAACATTAACTATATAATGGAATAAAACTTCTGATTAGTAAACTTTCCCTTTTTCCTCAGGAATGGGCTATTAAAAACAAAATATCTACTCTAAATCTGAAAAATATTGTGAGAATATAAGAAGTGGCAATTTTTACCATCACACACTTTTGTTGCATTGATAAAAAAATAATATGGCCCATCCAGTGTCCATTTTGAATGTCTTTTATGTTATGGTGTACATTCAAGCATGTTCTGATTTAATCAATTTATTTTTACATGTATGAACAAATAAACAGATTGAAGGTAAAGTAATATCAATTTAAACCAATCAAATTGCGTTATTTAATAACAAAAATAGGTCCACATCATATTGACTAACAGGGGTAAAACGGGTTTGGAGAAAATGACAGATGTTTTTTAGTTTATCTTTTTTTGCAATCATGTATAAAACTATGTTAACCAAAAGTTTTGCTATAATTTCAAAAAAACATTGAGTTCTGTATAGTATAGTTTTTGGATTTTTTATTTGCGTAAAAAATGCAATAGAAAGTTTGGGCTTCAAAAGTCTACATAATTATTGACTGAATTTGCCATTTTAAAACATTAAATGTTTCACAAATAATGCAAAGCTACTTTACTAAGTAAAATTATTTCTTAAGTCACTAATCAAATGGCTAAATCAAAAGCACAGACACATCAAACGAATGGATTACAACTGTTATATTTCTAACTTTATACAGGCATTTTCTTAGGTAGAAAATTGTGAATTGAACCTGGTTTTATAGCTAGCTAAACCTCTCACTTGTTTATGATAATTGATTGGTTGATTGACCGTTATAGAATATCATAGATGATATTGGATATGTTTCCTTATGTCGTAACTACAATTCAGTTCCATTTTCACGAATGTGCCCTACGGAAGTAGACCATTTACTGGGTTTGTAATTACATAACCAACACGACAGGTACCCCATGTATTTTTTAGTCTATTCGTTTGACTGGCCCTTTGGTATCTCTCGCACCTATTCTATTTCCAAAGGCGAGTCATGCTTTACTTATACTTTCACTGTGTATATTCGTAATGGAATATGCCTTTTGACTTTAATACAAAATCGTCCTACAATTTTATTAGTTGTTACTAATACATTATTTTGTACATATCTTCAGTATAGCTATGCATTGATAAATTGGCGGTTATAATGGATGGTAGAATATAAATGTATCTAATTATCTACGATTGAAAGTTTAACAAACCTCAACGGGCCATAAGGAAGCAAACAATAACCTTTAATTGTCGTCATGGTAAGATTTACAATGGTATAGTCAAGAACTGGAACCTAGTTGATTTTGAAAATATTGTTAGTTTTATCCATATAGGTCATCAGGGAATACAAGTTTCCATATGCTGGTAAATGAAGTTTACATTAAATGAACGAATTTCTTATATATTTTCTTTAAGTTAATCAATATTACCCGTAGAGAGTCGTGATACCAGAACTAAATTTTCCATAAAGAAACTTGCTCAGCTTCAATAAAAAATATCGCAAAGTAAATCACAGAAATTAGATTATCTAGCTATCAGGAAGTTAATATCAAGAAAAATACTTTATAGAATTTCTATTTCATATAAATAGTTTAATTTCCATCAAATAGTCCTTGACCATCTATAACTATGCTTCTTATCGTGTTAAGATGTTTTCTAAATAGAAACAACAATAAAAGAGACACGAAGACTGTATCTTGTTTCTTTAACAAGAAAAACGCCTACAGATATAGGAAATATTGAAATGAATTGATGGTGACTAAGGCAATTACAACCATGAGAAGGTAGGTTACTGTAGTGGTTTTGTTCTAAAATAAAACTAAGGACAGGTTATCTAGTAGAATTTATAGAATAGAACCAAAGAACTATAGCGTAGCTTTCATTGATGAAACATCTTATTTCTTTCGCCATATGATGCATATACTTCTGAAATTATTCATAAGATTACTTGGATTAGTATATCATAACAAATATAAGCAAATGAAACAGGAATTTGTTTTTCAGTTCACTTAGATTTATCTCCAAAACATATACGTATCTGCTGATTACAATAATATGTCTGTATCCTTCCAAAGGGGAAAACACCAACATGATGGCAAGGGATATATATTTCTCCTTTTTATTTGAAGTTTTGTATTGCATAGAAATTTCAACAATATCTAAACTTGATGTTTCCAATCAGTACCCCTCCTTTTCGAAGATCTCCCTGGTTCAACAAGGTTTCTTAACCCAGATACATATTCCTTCTCCTTGGTTCAGAAAATTAATACTACGACTCCGGGTGCAGATATTTCTCGCTACATTGAAGACCTGTTGGTGACCTTCTGTTGTTGTCTTTTCTATGGCCGGGTTGTTGTCTCTTTGACACATTCCCCATTTCCATTCTCAATTTTATAACTCAGAGGAACAGCTGTTCACCGATGTTCAAATCATATAATGCGATAAAGAAGATCCAAATCAAAGTAAAAAACCAGTTTTATAATTTGGGTGCATGTGCCAGCTGATTTCGTGTTGAAAGAAAACAAGGATAAACAGATTCCAAATATTTCAACACCAGTAAAGTTTGTAGTTTTATGTCGATCTGAATTGACATAATCGATGTATGATGTATGGCTTCAGCCTCACGGACCATCCATTCGTTGTGAAAAAATTAAATGTTTAGTGCTTGTTGAATCTCCTATATTTTCTTTTTCGAGTCTAAATGACATAAGTATGCATGATCGAAAAGTCCTTGTTCGTTAAGACAATATGACTTATTAATAATATGGCATGTTTGCAACATTCTAATACAGTTTTGAAAAAAAACAGCGTTCTGTTAACAATGTCTTAAATTAAGTTATATTAAATGAGCAATCAGTTCATATTCAGCGTTGATTTAACAATAGATTTTAGTGTTTAAATCAATCATGAAATACTTAATTGAGTCTTCATTTTTATTTATAGTTTTGAACAGAACTGAGAAAAAAGACCTACTTTTATTTATCATCTTGTGTATTGTAATTTTAAGCTTTCGGTTATCATAGGATTCAAGGCTACTGCCTATGTACATTGCTACACATATGTGTCAACCTATTTTCTTCCTAAGATATAGCTTGATCTATATCGAACATATTTTTCGTTTACGGCTTTTTAAACAAAAGATCTTCAATGTAGTCCATCTTTTTGCCACCATTCGTTATCACCCTAAACAGGGTTGACAATTGTCAAAAACTCATACATATAGAATGTTGTTTATGACTGTTAAATGAATTAAACTGCTTTAAAATTAATAATAACCACTTTCCCAGGTTAGGGGGAGGATTGGATCCCGCTAACATGTTTAACCCCGCCACATTATTTAAGTATGTGCCTGTCCAAAGTCAGGAGCCTGTAATTCAGTGGTTGTCGTTTGTTTATGTGGTACATATTTGTTTTTCGTTCATGCATTTTAATATAAATAAGGCTGTTAGTTTTCTCGTTTTAATTGTTTTAAAGTGTCTTATCGGGGCCTTTTATAGCTAACTATGCGGTATGGGCTTTGCTTATTGTTGAAGACCGCACTATTACATATTGTTGTTAATGTGTGTGTCATTTTGGACTCTTGTGGACAGTTGTCTCATTGGCAATCATACCACATCTTCTTTTTCTATAACCTGAAAAAATTTATAAGAATACTACTGATCCTCAAGGAAAAAAACAAAAAGAATTCTATAAAAACTAAGAAAATCAAATGCTATCAATGTTACCTTTATGGAAAAGTTGCAATTGCAAAAAAAAAGTTTTAGGAGTGTAGTTTTTGTAGAGGCCAATGTTTTGTCCATTTTATTACTTACATCATTTTATTCCTTCATAAACGAATTATGTGTGCAATTTATGTTTATTTAAAGAACGTTACGTTATAGGATGCCGCGTGATATCCTGACTGGAACGTACAGGAAGAATGTGATAAACTTTGGTCTATCATTATTTCTGAATACATTTATCTTAGATATGCATCATCATTAAAATGTTATGCATTAATCTTAGATATGCATCACAGTTGAAATGTTAATATTCTCGTTAAGGTAAGGAATAGAATAGTTAGAACATTTACCCAGTCCAAGATTGTTATATCACAGGTTTTAACCTATATCCAATATGAAAGTAATTGCGAAAAGCCTGCAATTACTTGAGAACCAATTCATTCAAATAATTGCAGATTTTGAATTAGCGTTAATACTAGAATTGCACGAACAAATAAAAAGTCAAAGATATCTATAATCAAACTAATGAGTATTATCAACCGTACTTTTTAAACCACACATCTGACCTACATATACATTCAGATGATTTTCCCTTGGCAACATTTCTTTAATCAGAAACAACGTGCGAAAGATCGAAAGACAGAGATAGAGAGGTCAAACTAATTGTTTATTTGAAATCCGTTTGTTGAAAAATTTATCTTTCGAAATGATAAAATATCATTTTTTTCAGCTCATATGCAAGGTATTGCATCTATGTGCTTCCATATATTATGTAAAATTATTATCGTGGATAATTTAGGTAATATCATTCGCTGATAACTGTATTGTCAGTGGAAGGCCGCAAACAGTTGATATAAAAATGATGTTGCATATTTTGTGTTTAGAAAATTATATTCCAGGGATATTTTCAAAACACCTAAAACGATAGAAACAACCTATCAATTGAATTGGTGCTCTACTACTATATATTGTACATACTGGCTTATTGGAAATAACTATATAACAACTATAACTTTTGTATGAGGTCGATAAGAGGATATATCGACCTAAAGAAGAATATGTACAAAAAACGAGCAAATATACCTCTTATAGATCAATATATCCTCGTTCATAGGCTAGAATTGTATTTTTTGGCACAACCCAGGAGAAGGGCTAATGACATAATCTAAAAGACAAAACATTTTTGAGACAAACGGTTCAAGTCAAGTTCTGCATGCCCATATGTATTAGTATTTTTTTTTGCACAGTAAACTTTTGAATTCTCAAATTTGTGTCAAAATTAAGATTATATTATAATTAGAAAACACATTCTTTGTATGATAAACAGTCCAGAAAAACATTTAGTAACAAAAACAAAGCGAATATTAGTAAGCAATGTGTGATAAACTGGTTTATCCACGGTATCTTAGGCATTTCTCAGCTCTTGACAATTAAGTTTAAACAAATAAAACGCTAGGCAAGCCGTGCCTAAAATTTAAAAACTTATCTGTCTCGGGATGAAATAAATAACATCCTACTCAAAACGGTAGAATCTATCTTAATTTTACATTCTGCCTTTATTTTACATTTTCTATACATGTGAGCTTAAATTTTATAATCGAACTTTTTTTATATACTGCATATTTCCGGAGTTTTCCTAATTGCTTATAAATATTGCGTATTATAATGATTAATGATACATGTTAACACAATTTTCGTTGTTTTAGCGGAGACTTAGAATACATCATTTATTGTTGTTTGACTGCAAAAATATGAATTTACATTTTTTTTCTCAAAATGATTTTTTTTGTTACCTCTGTGCTTTCCTTTTTCCATCAATATTGTTAAGATAAATACATTATTAAAAGAATATCATAACTTTGGAAACAAAAATTGACATCTATGAAATTATGTTTTCAGTAAAAATAACCTAAGAAAATTACAATAAAACCTATTAACCTCTTTTCTAGTCCTTTAAATTGGTTTATGATAAAATTATGAATTTGAGTTGAAATATGCCTCTTGTAACTTAAATTGCTGTTTTTATCACTATTTTTTTACATAAATAAGGCCGTTAGTTTTCTCGTTTGAATTGTTTTACATTGTCTTATCGGGGCCTTTTATAGCTGACTATATGCGATATGGGCTTTGCTCATTGTTGAAGACCGTACGGTGACCTGTAATTGTTAATGTTTGTGTCATTTTGGTCTTTTGTGGATAGTTGTCTCATTGGCAATTATACCACATCTTCTTTTTTATATGGCGTTTGCTTGGTATAATTAGAAATTGATCAAAGGGCTCTTGACTACAAATGTGTCTTTTATTAAATACAAGGAGTGTTTTAGATATCCTTTTATGATTATTAAAACAACTTCGATTGTTCTAATAGCGTGTCTATTGTAAACTAAAATCTTTCTAATACATAAACAGATATTTGGCTGAACTTAGATATAAATATGAAGACTTAAATTGTATTTATAATTAACCTCCTGACAAACCAGCACGGTTAATACATTTTGATTACAGTAGACAAAACATATCGGTTCGATTTAGGCACTTCAGGAAGTGTTTTTTTAGCCCAGCTTCCTATCAGGTTTGAATGTAATAATAGACCACAGTAGTTTACCGAAGATAAAATCTCATAATTTTTTAAGCAGACATACAATCATAAAACGAGGGAATCACCTACAAGGAGAGCTTGTTCTACGTCTAAGCATCACCCTCCATACCAATCCTTAATCCGTCCATATGTATGAGTCGGAAATTGAACATACATTTAATTTGAAAAAAATACAATTAAGACGACGATTTGAGTATCTAAATTTATGACAAACCTGTCGTTAGTAAGTTCAGTTAGAGACCTATCGTATCGGACGACAGGTCTTAAAATCCAATGAATTCTACATGAAATGGGAAGAAAAAAATTGAATAGTGCATTACCTTAAGTTTTTTTAACACTAGAGCTGTATGAGTTTTTATTGCATACAATATGCACATTTATTCTCCTCCAGGGTTTTGGTGATTTCTCCACCGAAATATTCAGCTACAAGAATTGTCTTCATTTTGAAAAGCTTGTCCTTGCATTTTAGGATAAGCTTTTCAAAATGTAGACAATCTACTTGAAGCCTTGTAGCTAAATATTTCTGTGGCGAAATCACAAAAACCCTTGAGGAAAATAAAGGTGCATATCGTATGCAATAATTCTTTAAACAATACAAACGTAAATCAGACATCAACCCATCAACACGAAACATATAGATAGAATTCAAATTACAAATGGTTTCAAAGATGTGTATATACTACATGTCGAACAAAAAGAGTCCTTAGTAAACATATTTTACTCACTATCAAGTCTGTATTCTTGATTTGGAAACCAGCAAAATACAACTATCTAGACTTGCACAAGCATCTTGTTTCAGCATGTACTCAGAAAGTACATGTTCTTAATTATTTTCGTATAAATGATTAAAATTGGTTTTAATTTGTAACATTTGTCCAGGTATAAAAAAATATAATACTTTTTTGTACTAATTTCAAAATGAACTGACCTAAACTAATATTTAAAGAAGGATTGAAACTTCCAATTGCATTTTTTTTAAATATAAATGGTTGGCTTTTATCTTGCTTAGTAACTGATAAGAAATTGAATCATTCAGGCATCACACGTGTTACCGTGTCAGTGAGCAGATTATGAACAGTCTGGATGAACTTACAAAGCGACTGCAGTCGATTATCGCTTATTTGTAAATAAACAGATATTCATATAGTATAATGCAAACTTGTCTATTTGAAAAGTATATCTGTTTAAAGAGTTGTCACCGTATGTTTGAAATTTGGTGGTTGCAAATGCAGATTTACCTACTGTGTACTATATATGCACATATGTTCAGTATTTCGATTGTTCAATGTTGCTATAAAAGACATCAATCTCCGACCGTTATATTCCAAATCGATGAAAGACGGCATCCATTGAAAAAGGGGACAACATATACATTTGCACCAGAAAAATATTTTGTGGATAAAGCGTTCTGATCAAGTCAGGACCCTTTAATTCAGTGGCTGTTGTATGTTGTTGGATATGGTTATTTGTTTTATTTTTGAAAACATAAACCAGGACGCAATTGTTCTCGTTTCAATGGTTTCATTTTTGTTATGCCGATACCTTTGTTTCTGTTTAGTATCTGTGTTAACGTACGGTGACATATATATGCTTACTGCTATAACGTTTTATTTTGTCTTTGGTTGAAAGATGTCTCATTGTTAATTAAACTACATGTTCATATGTCTTTTGTATTTTCAAATCATCTCTATTTTAACACTTTAACATATGATTCGGTTTCTTCGATTAACCTTTTATGATTGTCGCTCCGCGCGCGCGATGCTTTTCTAATCTATACTCTAATTAGGTTTTCAAAAGTGAAACAATTTAGTGAAATTTAAATGTGAAAAATGGAATTAGAAATTACATGCGAAATGCCAATTGAAGCCTTTTTAAAAAGTATTAAGGCGAAGTGTGGGTGTGACAACCATTCACTAGAAACGAATTATTTATTAATATTTTACGCAATACTAACCTGTTTATTATTTATGCATGACACCTACTTAAAACGGCTTATGTCTACAGCGTCTGAAATGATATACGAAGACGCTTTATTTAACGGATAAACGTTATAACAATGACGTCAAAGCAATATATTATCCTAAAATATTTCATAAAAAAATGATGGACAACTTTACAGGGAATAGACTGCATGGAAATGTAACGAGTTTAGAACACGGAATGTGTCATACAATAAAGTTATTTATGAAGTGAGGATATGAAAAACGCCTTAGAAATTTACCACCATATTTGCTTTTCATTTATTTTGAAAAAAATCGTAAATAATAATAATAAATATGATTCTATTTATTTCTGATAGTTAAGACGATACTTATGATTCCAATCAAATATATTATTTGTTATTTCATTTCTTCTTTGACTATGTTAGACATTAAAAAATCCACAAAAAAGGATTCATTGAGATAAAAATCAACTTCATTTTTATATTTTCTTTCGATAAGCAATTTATCTCCTTTTTAACACATGTTTTATGATTTAGTTTACCTTTTATTGGTTGTTTACCCTATACTTACATTGGATGTGCAAAGTAATTTTTAAATTGTTATTTGAATGGAGAGTTGTCTCATTGGCACTCACACCACATCTTCCTATATCTATTTAACGCATTAGTTTAGAAAGCAAATAATCAATTATATAAAAGAAATATAATTTTTAATCCGGGAGACTTCACATATGTATCAATTCCATCATATTATTTTGTTATCTTCAGAACTCTTTTGGCAAATATCATCTTATTAGATATCTACTTCTATGATAGAATCGTAGATGGATTTACACAGTTATGGTCGTCATCATAGAGACTAACCAACCGAATATGCCCTGTAGTTATTTCAGTTTCGAAATTAGAAACATGGTAAAATTTTCTGGAAGCAGTATTAAAGGTTCTGTGTTTTATATCTTAAAACCAAGTTATACATAACGTTTAAGAACAACAGTCAAAATATACGTTAGAATATATCATACTACTAGTACCAGTTTTGAGCTATCTTTATATAATTGTCATGTTTAGATAAGTATCATGTTGTTTTGTTATATTCTTGGATTTCATAAATGTATACTGCGAGGGAGTCATAGAGTAGGTTAAGGTAAGGAAGGTTGACAACACAACTGATAAATAATACCACTTTCTTCAATTTCTGGGAAAACAGGAATCAAAATTTAATTTGAAAATGGAGAAGGTCAAATTATATTAAAAGATAAACCAGTAGAATTAACTGAATAAAACTGAATCCGCGATCAAATATGTTCGAATATATACAAATGTCTAATGATTTAAAGTCACACTTAACTAGTTTTGCTCGTCAGAAGCTCTTTATCGGATATATCTGACTTGCTTAGCAAATTGAAAGCCATGGATGTATATAAGTAGTAACATCAGAAGGTAAATACAAAAATATAACCAATTTATGTAAGGTAAGCTTTGCCGTGATGAGTTTGAGACTTAACTACTTAATTATTGAAGACATACTTATATTATGAAAGGCCATCATTTAAATGACGTCATCAACACTGATTGACCTCTGGTAATGCACTGTTTATAAAATGCATGCGACTGTGAGTATGCTTGGAATAGCCAAAACCAATCATGACGTTGACCATCAGCTGACGACATAAAACAATTCTTATTTTATCACAGGTGTGTACTCCAATCGTTTATAAAAAAAAACGTATTATCAAAAATCATATCAAATATCATTAATCAGGTTTTAAACTCAGTTTTGGTAGTTTTATACTGCAAAATGGTCGTCCGATACAAAAAGGGGAGGCAATTATGCATGGATGCAATATATTTTCGCCTGACAGTAACATGACGCACAACTGATCAATGACTTTGTTCAGATGGAAAAATTTTCATTTATGATATTTTAATCAACGATAAAATTGGCATGTAAAATTATGTAAGTCGTGTGTATTACATCATACTTCCGTATAGGAAACATCAAAGTGCATGCTAAGAATAAATAAAATGCCAAATAACTGTCTATACCATTTATAGCTGCAATATAAAAACGATAAAGTCAGATCCGGAAATGTCAAGATATATATGTTTTACGTCACTATTAACATGTCAAACGTTATGTTATGCAAATTTCTCAATATCTTTGCTGTTTCAAAAATGATCACTCTATTGCAACTTCAGTTTGATTGAAGAAGTTAGCTGGCAACTTGGTGTTAGCAAAGACCAAATAACTGAATACTTTCAGAAAGATTATTTTGTAGCTATATGTCAAGACATCAAGCAATAATGACATTGTTTGATGTGAAGTTAAACAAATGATATGAATGCAAATTATTATAATACTATCATTCCGATGCATCCTTAGATTGAAACATCCAATACAAACACATCTCAAAGACCACTCGGCTGTCATCACTGATCCTTAACATTTTAAATCTTACATATGAATTTCCTATGATTTGCTCCTAAATATGTTTCTTTATGTATTTGCTTATGTAAAGTGCAAAGAATAAGTCTGAATAGTGCAACATCTCGGAGTGGTTTATCATATGGTTCAGTAAATTTATACTGAACATGCTCCGTATCTGAATCCATCTTAAGTCTTTGGAGTTAGTTTATTTGTTGAGTCCGTGAACATCGGTATATAGAAGTGAAATTACTGCGTTCATTGTTTTGGTATTGTCATTGTAAAAGAAGTGATAATGACTATGCTAAAAAAAACTTAAATACTGATAACAAATATGACTTAATTTCTTATATTAATTTATCCGTGTCTGACAACGGAATAAAATAAATGATTAAAACTGATAATTTCTTGTGTAGCCGTTATCAGCTATACATTTAAAAATTTTACAATTTAAAATGACACATAACAAGAGCTAAATTTGACTCCAACCATAATCAGTTAAACTAAAATTGTGGTGATTTTATATACGGCTTATGCCCAAAATGCCCAACAGAATACCTTTAAACCAGTAATATTTAAATGTCCACCATAAACAAAAAAGCATAGTGAGTGCAATAATGACTCTGTTAACAATATATTTGATGAAGGTAAATCCAGAAAAGCGCTTCGGACGCATAGATTCATTAAACGTTTCGTTTTGCTACTTTTCCACAGTACTGTTTTTTACAAGTGTTGAATGCAAGCCATTTCACATCAGCCAGACATGAATCCAAAAGGAAAAAATAAAACATCTGCAATAAAGGCAAATTTAATTTAGTAGACACATTGATACATATAGCAATGGACAATTTAAGATATTTCAATTCATATGTGCAACAGGGCATGCAAAAATATCGACATTAAAGAATATAGATATGGCAGACAGCAACTAAAAATACTTATTGGATTAGAAGATCCATTAGTATTGTTGAAATGCAACGGTATATTTCTTTCATTTATAGTACAGTTTTTCTTAACATGAAAGACATGGCTAGACTGCAGCTGTATACTTCTTTGCTATTGAATACCACAGATTTCATGCTTACATTGGTCTCTAAATTTAATCATTACAAACATATATTGGTCAATACAATGATGTTTATCTATTCAGATTTAATGGTTGTAAAACACAGCTAGCTCAAAGTTTTAATAAAAGATTCGGATACATATTGAACAATTAAAGCAGTCCTATCATAAAATAAACAACAATAGATTTAAAAAGTGTCCATTGTTCCGAATTTCATATTTGGTAAGTTAAACTGTTAACTCAAAATTAATTTTTCACAATGCTGGGGATTTGATGAAATTTTCAACTGATTATCTTTTTCTCTCTCCTTATATGGATTAACACAATATAAGTTACTTGATCTTTAAAGATATTTTCATACAGGGCGCAGAATTTAGTTCAAATACTAGTAGAATTATATGTTAGCACATTTTGCTTTTCCTTATATGTTTTCTGTAAAACTAATATTCGATATAACTAAAAACTCTTATCTGATCGTGCTCTTGTACTGTTTAGGCAATCCGTCACCAGTACACATACTTTATTAATAAATATTAAATGTCAACATCAAGTATGCAAGAATTGATAACATATTAAAAACTGATATTTTCCTCTTCCATCTAATAGAATTGGATATAAACTTGAAGGTTTTTTCGGAGCAATTTCGTTTCTTTGCAGACAAAAACAAACTAAATGAACGTATTGATGTAGTCAAATGACAGCTTATGAGTGGGCATAACGCGAATTAAGAAAAAGCAGTTCATGCAAATTACTGACAAATATCTACATTATCAATTTTTAGCGTCTTGATTAAATTAATTTGTTGTTTTTGTTAAATTGTATCGGGTTTCCTACCTAATGTTTACTGTAACTGTTCTCAATTGTATATGAGGCATATACTATATCATCAGTTTTATTCTCCTAAGCTTGGAATATATACATCGTGTAGAAATCTTCGTATCGCATCCATTAAATTGATGCCTGTGTTTATTAAGAATTAATCAAACGTTTAAAAATATCAAATATGATATGAAGACCATTGAACGGCATAACTACATGACTTTGAAAATTCGATAATAAAGCGATTGGAATATCACGTTTAAAATTTAAAAAAAATTGAATCCAATTATTGAGTCCTGCTAAACCCATTTCCTTCAACATATGAAAGCAAATATTGGTACATGTATGAAGATTCGATGTACTTTGAAATATGATTTTAACAATAAAATACGTACAAATTTCTTTCAAAATCACTAAATGTATTTATATGATATAGAGAAATAAATATAACAGTAAACATACTTTTAAACAATGAACTAAGAAGTCGAGCTATATGCCACTTGAGACTACTTTAGAAGATTATTATATGACTCAGAATCTTTATCTCATTTAACAATTGCTTTGTGTTCACTTTCCATTAAACTCATTTGTGGTTTAACAATAAAACTATTTACAAATCTCAGCAGATTTTACATAGTACGTGTATCAGATGATGGTACTCTCTATCGTGTAAATGAGACTCTAGTAGGCAGATTAGGACAAGCTGTTGTTACCAAAAAACAGCTTCGACTGGTTCCAATTTTAAACATAATATACATTGATCTTACGATTGCCTGCTATTTTTTGTTATTTACTTCTTGATATAGTTCTCGTAAAAAAGATATAATTTCATCTTTTAAACATGAAACTTTCCGTTTAGAATTTGCCTTTGAATTCGGTATTTTTGTTAATTTACTTTTTAATATAACGTTGGACGAAAATCAGTTTTTTTTTTTTTTTTTCAAAAACGTCATCACACCTATTATAAACATCATTGATGACTCAAAGACCAAAACACTGACTGACTTGAAGTGCCTATACACAATCTAACGGTATGATACTGGTATTACTGATAAGATCGAAACATTCTAACGTAAAAAAAATTAAAGCCTTTATTTCAGATCCAATATACATAACTTATAAACTGAAGATAAAATTCTATTATCATAAAGGCGTTCACAATAGGCAGTCTATAAACATACCAACAGTACTATAGAACCAATGATGATGATATGGTACAAGTGTGCTTAACATTTCCCGTAAAGTGACAAAGCTCAAACAAGGACGAAAAGTAAATCTGCACTAATTCGGACATGGCTGCATATTTAAAATAAACTGCTATCAGCTACAAGGATACCCATCAACATGGACTGTACTATCTTAAAGAATGAGGTCCAAGAAATTGCTATCTAAATTTCGTATGATAAACTCAGGGAATTTACAAAGTACGAAAAATAACCCATAAAGAAAAGTTGCAACATTGACAATCAAGTTTCGCTTTTTTCCTCTTACACCTGATGTGTTCTCTTAGTTTTTGTTTGTGACCCGGATTCGTTTCAGTAAAATCGAGTTATAACTACTAGTTCTGAACATCGTTATACTACTATTGCCTGTACTTGTATTTGCGGTATGTTTTTACTTTCGGCAGTTGCGTGAAATAACTCTTTATTGAATCCATCTTGTGTGAAATATTTAATGATTTTTTTGGAACTGTCTTATATGTTTTAAAAAGTTAATTCAAAAGCAACCGGATGTCTATAAATAAACATTTTATATTGTTTATTTTAAGGTTGAATTATAGTGATAGAAAATAAAAAAATAAAAAAATAAATTACACACTTATTTTTTCCGTTTACTACATTTTGTTTTGCATATCTCCCAGCTGAATAATATGATTCATTAATCACATTATTCGAGAAAATTTTGTCATGTTTCTTCTTTATGTGACAACCGAATGAATAAAACGGAATAAGTGCTACACTCGTTGTGTTTACGAGTGAACAAAACACAATTAGAAAGCTATTACATAACTTTTCCTAACAAATTTGCATTTGTCTTCCTTTATAAATTTTGAATAGTTATGTAATAGTAATTTATAATGATGAAAAATTATCCTATCTTTAACTCTGAACTAAATATATTTGATTTTCATTCGCGTCTGCAGTAAACAAAACATATTCCTTCTAAATCTAAAAATCGGGAATACTCTTTACACTGTGTTTTAAACCGAATTATCGCTGTAGATTTCTCTCCATAATATTTCTTAATTTTTACAAATGAAATGCATGAGACACAAGATGGGTGACAGTCGATAGGTTGACAAATTGAAACGACAAAATGTGTTTAGAAATAATGCATATAACTATACAAACAGCATAAAAAAGAAAGAAATGTCTGTCATTTTTTCTGCATAACTTGCGCACCTAAATCAAGGAAGAAAAAAATGAAACACAGTGAAAGATTCACTCCCATCCTTGGTGACAAAAACGTGGTATCTTCTAATAAAACCCTTTGTAAAAGTAACAGTGTACACCTTAACAAAAACTAATCAATAATGCTTTTTTGCTACTTTCCAACTACACTGTTTACTCTTTATCAACCACAAATATTCTATAACAGTTCTGCATGTATCCAAACTTTCAGTTCATCCCCGTCCTTTCCCCGTAAACGATAACACCCCCCTTAAATCACATGTTACAGAATGGTTATGAGACTTAAAAGTGTGTCGAAATATACCACACAGACATTCAAACATTGACATAACTAAAAAAGACAACTTACAAAAGACAAACATGTTAACAAAACGAAGCATATAAACTAAAGATTGAGCAACATGAACCCCACCAAAATCTTGGGATGACCACATGCGCCTCAGAAGGGATGATTTCAACTTCATCATTTGGAGCTAAGGTTTGATAGATTACGTGGAAGCAGCAACCGTCTATCAAAAAAATCATGATGAGAAACACAAGGCCTAGAAAATCGTTTATAGTTGGAGATATAATATCTGTATAAAGACGCTGCTGGAATGTTGGTACATAGAAATCGGAAAGCTCAAAAAGGAGAAGATAAAAACATCTCATTTGTCTTAATAGTTTGTTTTCAACTGACACTCATTATCAATTTCTAGAAGTAAGTCAATGTATGAGATATAAGTCAGTTGCGTCGAACAAAATCACCAAATTTTGAAAAATTGATGAGAGAATAGCATACTTAAAGCAGCGGAAAAAATAGTTTAAGGATACTACTAAATTTTGTTTTCTTCCTAAAAAGTTTTTGTGTTAAGTCAGCCAATTGAGAAGCGATAACTAGAACAATAGATTTTCTAAGACAGAAGTTTGACAGTATAGTTCCATTATGAAATAACGTGTAAAAAAACTTTAAAAACTATGTCGATTTTTTCTATTTCTACCATCGGTTTGAATACTGCAAGTATGCAGGTACTGTATTTTGTGTAGATACCTTATTCTTCAAATAATGCATAATATAAGATATTGCATACTGGTGAGGTAAGACAATACAATGTAGCCGGGTAAAACAAGTGTTTTTATCTTCTTTTTTAAAGGTGAGTTGGGAGGAACAGAAGGGTGTCAACCCTTCATATTTAGATCTTTTCAGTGTTTATAGAGATTTATTACTTTAACAGTAGCAATATTTAATAAAATGGCGAGTATTAGTTTAATAAATTACTTAAAGGAAATCGATTTATGAATACAATAGATTTGGAACACTTTTTAATATATATAGCTTCACTGTTTATTTTGTAAATAACGTATACTTTGCTAGAAGCACGTATTGAGGGGATCATCATTCTGTCTATTGAGAGGATACATTATGATTCGACCATTTTTAATATGATTTTCCAAAAAGTAGAAAAATCTATACTATCAAAAAACTTAGAATGCCTGTAAATGCATATGCAGATGTTGTAGTACTGTACAAACATATATCAATAAAGAACAATACTATCAATATGCAGTAAATAAACTCATCATATATGCCAGGATTTAAATTTTAAATGTACGCCAGACGCGCGTTTCGTCTACAAAAGACTCATCAGTGACGCTCGAATCAAAAAATATTTTAAAAGGCCAAAAAGAGTACGAGGTTGAAGAGCATTGAGGACCAAAAATTCCGAAGAGTTTTGCCAAATACAGCTAAGGTAATCTATTCTTGAGGTAGAAAAGCCTTAGTAAGAAAGAGTACAGGACGATAACAAAATCACACGCCAAGCACAATTAAAGATTACTAGGCAATTGATCAGCAAAAGATTAGAAACTAACTAAAATGTATACGGTGTTATATTGAATAACAAAACCTAATTACTTTAGAACTATCTTTTGAATATATCATGGTTGTCCCATATAGTTATGCAATACTTACTTAAACTGATATTAGTCTGCACTATACCCTTTTCCTTGGAGGACAAAGACTATCAAAACTATATTGAAACGATTTAAACACGAACAATATCTAATTTTAGTGAATTAACTTTTATTCTAAAGATTGTATCTGAAATTGTTAGAAGTGACGAATGTATTTTTGTTTAGATGTTTCCATTTGATTTCTGACCTGAATTGGAATGACACATTAGGTAAAAGTTATAGAGGTAAATTTGAAAGTAATTTTTCAACACAAAAATTTTAATTAAGAATTTTAACTTGAGAATAATATGTGACACGTCTAAGGATTGACGTCGTCGTCATTTCTAACTGTGCAGATTAGGAAAACTGTTCTTCGACACACGAATTAATGAAAACAAATCATTAGATATTTTTTATTTTTGGACTCGTATCGTTAAGAAATGATAAAAAAAATAAAAATAAAACAATTATTTTGTAAGCAGTTATATCAGATGTTTCTACTGGAAAGTAAACAAAAGTGTTAAACCGATTTTTAGTTGAATATTTACTCAATTATAAGAGTTTTTATTAGAAACAACTTACTATCGTCTGCCTTTAAATATGATAAGAACTATAAAATAAAACATTTTCCAATCTATCTGCATCTTCAAATTCGAAATGTCTGAATCGTTTTCTATAACTGTTATTTTGCCATTAACCGAATTAACAATTTAGATATAAATCAACCAATTAAAAATATATATATTCAAAAATCAAATCAAACGATTACTTACAAAATTGATAAAATATAAAAGAAATAATGTTAAGTTTTATTCCAATAGCTTAATGATTACTGAGAGTTTTCTACATTTCCAAGTGCTTTAATGGCGCATTGCTGTAAATCAAACAGAAGACCTCATTATGACAATGTCATCTATTGTAATTATCTGGCATTGAACTGGTCACCAGATCATAACAAACGTGAAGAGAGAATAAATTGCATCATAATTTATCGTACGTATAAAGCTTCAATCGTTACTGTCAGATCTGAGACATCTACTCTCAATATCTATAATAATTATATTCTTATACTCGCCTGTCATTAATGTCACCGAAGAATAGTCATTATGTATTTTTGTCGGCGTCGCCTTGGCTTTGGCTACTTATTTAAAGATAAGCGTTCCGGTGGTTCCGTATGAATAAAGGATGTCATTCTGAATAGGCATCATATTTTAACACAATTAACTACGTCACGAAGAATGCAGATAATGCAATATTTCCCAAATTTAATTTGACGCGTAGAATTTTTCAATACCAAATCTGCACGTGATTGACATGCAGCAACTTTTAATCAATTCAAAGCAACTGTAGATATTGTCGATGCATATTAATCAGTTAAAATGATGATTTCAATTACCTTTGTTTCGACACCAGCTTTACTTCATCTAAACAAATAAACCACCTTTTCTTATAAATAGTAGAAAATCAAAGAAAAAATGAAAAATACTTAAACCGGAAAATCAAACCAAGCACAGGTCCTGAACATATTGTGCCCAACTAACGCAAATGTTATTACTATATTTATTGGGTGAAATTGGCAGTACATGTAACATCAATTTTGTCACATTTTCATCATTACCGTTTCGAAAAAGTTTGTTGTCAAACGGGCAAATCTAACCAAAAGGTGACAAAAAGGATAAAAATGGAATATACAAAAAAAAATACAACTCTCCTTTTCAAAGTATAATGAGATATGAGAGGCCCAGTGAGTTCCTTATTTTAATGTTGTTTGCTATTGATGTGAATTAAGATATAGCTGCATTCAAAACTAAATGCAAGATGTGAAAAGTAAACAACAAAGATAAAACATTTATATCAGTCATCTGTTATAATTTTGATTTGTTTTAAATCTTTAATGCTTTACATAACTTTCATTAGTGGGCAAGAAATAAAACAAAACAAATGACATTCAACAAATTATTATTGACAAGGTTTACGACACCTATGCATTAACACTTACCGGGGTTTGTCAAATATTGCATTACATGAATTTTGTTTTCTTGGTATACATTTTATTTGAACATTTTTGGACTTTCTGTGTGTATCCAGTGCCAATTATTGATGTAAATAAATATAAGTTGTATGTGTGAAAACAACAAACCTTTTAGTATGAGGCCTATCATCTTGGTAGGACTGGGGTTGGAGAGACTCTCAGAGACTACACGCTGTTACTCTTACACATTCAAACAATATATGTTTTCGTTTGGAGAAATATGAATGATTCATCATATTTGCTATAAGGATTATACGTACATTGTAAAATCGGAGTCAAGCTCTGATGATTCAATTATTTACAAGTTCAAATGAAATATTATCCTACATAATGTTGTGTGATTAATTTGATAAAGGCATTTTTCTAGGTCCTAGACATGGAACCTCCACAAAGAATGTCATTTCATGAGTTATGTTAATGCATCAGTGCTCATACAACAGAATAATACGACCCTTCAAGAATTCAAAAATAAATAAATCATAATTATTTTACTTCTTATCGAAGCTCAGCATTGCACCAAAGAAGTGACTTTGAAGTATATTGAAACTGCTGTCAAAATATGATTATAACATTTAAGATTCATGACACGACCTACTTAAATGTGATACACGACAAAACACTCGCTTAGATAATTATTCATGTTTTCAAAGTTTTACAGGAAGACTGAAAAGCAACTAGTCATTACGCGATTTATCATAATACAAAACACTAGCTTAGATAGTTATATATGTTTGTACAAGGTTTGACACAGATTTGAAAGCATAGAACGGTTCTACAAATAAATAAACATTATTTCCACAGAGAAATAGGGTGCACATGGTAAGCAGTTGGGTACAAGATAACACTTACCTTTTAAATGTTGACCTGTCTCACCTGTTTAACTATTGTAGTATGTTATTACCATCAGTTAGTTCAGTTCACAAAAAGTACTCTAGAAATTCTAGCTCACCTGTCTTACCATGAAATGTGTTCTAATTAATACCATCTGTCGTCAGAAGATAAATCAGTGTGTTTTCATCTGAATCATATTGAAAATTAAAGTAAAGGATTCCAAAGCATTTGAACATTATACGCATCAGTATCATAATAATCATTTCATTAAATTTGTTTTATTGCATTGTATCTTGTCAGTTACACATGCCTATCGTAGATATACTAAATAATTTGAAAATATAAATACTAGTTGCAGCAAAAAAAGGGTTTGTTATCCACTAAATGTAGAAAAAAGTAAAAACACAAAAAATATGGAACTCAGAGGAAAATTCAAAAAGGAAAGTCCCGAATCAAATGGCAAAATCAAAAGTTCAAACACATCAAACGAATGGATAACAGCTGTCATATTCTGACTTAGTACAGGCATTTTCTTATGTAAAAAATAGTGGATTGAACCTGTTTTTTTAGCTAGCTAAACCTCTCAATTGTATGATAGTCGCATCAAATTCCATTACATTGTCAACGATGCGTGAACAAAACAAACAGACACTATAGGTAAAATTGTCACAAATAGGGGTACAGCCGTCAACATTGTGTTATTATCTTAATCACTATTAAAACAAAAAAGGGAACGAAGAAGCACAAAAAGGCATGCATCAAATTTAACATCCCCATTTTGCTGATATTATTTATCGATGTAAAATCCACGCATAAAGGATGGAAGGTTTTAAAGACACCTTCCTATAATCGAAGACTTTCTTATATTCCTAAACATATAGAGTCAATATTTTTTTGAGTTGACTTGGATATATAAATCTGTTCATATTTTCCTCTGACGAGAAACAAAATCCATTACCATTGATATATAACTTTGCACATGCGAAGACTGATCGGACGATACTGTTTTGATCCCATGATGATTTCTAGGCATAAAGCATACAATCTATGTTTACCTTGTAAATATAATTTGTGATAAAACAAAACATAATGTCATGTGTTACTATTTGACATTTATTAAAAATTATGATTTTTTTAAAGGCCATCAGTCATGACTATCCTTTGAAGAGATATTCCTAACTATAGTTTGTTTCAAAAGATAAATACAAGAGGATGATTGTTAATACATTTTGATTATATTCTTTACCTAAGTAAAGTGTGTACATTTGTGCAATAATTGGAAACCACTGATTTTGATAAATATTTATGAATTAAAAACATAAAAACGAAGTCTTTATCTTAGTCTATTAGTAATATGTTCATAAAAATGTTACAAATAGTCTTCTGACATAAATAATGCAAATTTGATAAAAAAAAAAAAAAAAAAAAGCGGAGTCATGTACACATTCGTACTTTATTTGGCCTTTTTTTTTTTTTAAATTTTTTGGATTCGAGCGTCACTAATGAGTCTTTTGTAGACGAAACGCGTGTCTGGTGTATATACTAAATTTAGTCCTGGCATCTATCATGTGTTTATTTTCAAAATGATAAATAAATCAAGGGAACTGATATTCATATTACGTATATGGTATAACAAAAGGTAATGCAAGATGATTCTATTATTTGTATTTGATCAATACTGTTAAAATATGCTAAATTTAGTACAAGGCATCACCTGCAAAATTCCAGCGCTTTTAAAATAATCCATAGTGTACATTTGAAAACTTTCAGTTCAAAATAAGTAGTTCCAGAATTAGTTTCTTTTGGCTTTCTATATAATGTTTTACCAGTCAATGTATCGTTTTGATAATTTAAAAAAAAATAATGCATAATAAATGACTTCACGGATTTTACTAAATAAATGCACGAATCGACATACTATCTCTGTTTTATTTCAATATTATCCGGAAAGTTGAAAATATCTTCTATTCATGAACTTTTCACATCTGTTTTTATTTCCTGTTTGACTGAAATATCAAAACAATTTTAATCTGCTCCCATATATACATGACAATTGAAACATGCACACTTGTCTTAAATGTACAGTAGGTGTCATTCAGTTAAAATCTTTCTGGGCATCTTTATTGCGTAATGTTATTATTGAAGTGGTGAAGACGTATTTAGATTAAAACATACTCCAACTAGATGCAATTAATCGATTCACTTAATAAAAAAGTTTATTTGCCACCGACTTTTTAGTTGAAGAGAAGCCTTTCAATGTCTAAGAATTTAATCTAAATTTTCACGCGAAACGTCAATCAACGTTTTTATTCTTAACCAAAATTTGACAGAAATGTCAATAGAACATTTTAATCATTATTTAGTTTTTGTGCTTTTTTCAGTTTGATATATAGCAATTATAATTAGAATCCACAAAACTTCTGCGGAGTTTTGTCGACATCATTCGAATGATTCCTGCGACATGAACTTGAAATTTTATCTCTCCTAAATGAAACTCTTTCGTTAATTTAATTATGGTATAATTCATTACAATTTTATGCATAAAATTACAAGAATTGTCATAATTTTGTTGAATACCTCTCTGCAAGTCCAAAGGAATTCATGACTTTTACTCAGTACACGATTTTGGAGCTAGATATAATGGAATGCTGGGTTGTGCTCAATATCGTAGCAGACATTAATTCCGATATATCTTAGACATATATCTATTTTTGAAAGATATGATACGTGGATAGCCTATCAAAATGACTTCTCGTGTACTAATTTTTCTGATGCCATTTTTGGATTCTCGTGATGTTTATCCATTTTTTTTAGTTCTCTAGATTTTTAAAGCAGCTAAATTAGCTGAATGTTCAATCGTCACAATCTACGTATCTCTACGTAGCGACTACGATATTGAAACGCGCCATATTTATCGCCTTTTTATTTCTTTAAATGGTAATAATTTCAGTTTGCCGACGATGAGACCGCTATTACAGGTTTTACCACTTCTTAGCCATATATACCGTTATGAAGAACTAACACTATTATGTATCATATGGACATACATTTGAATCGATCAACGAGTTCTGTTTAAAGCAACAATTAAAGCTGGCTTTCAGTAGACATAAGGAATGATGAGTCAATTCTACGAGTAAGATATTTAAGCTAGTTTTCAGTCCATGGTTCAATATGTTAAAGGAGGGGCGAAAGATACCAAAGGAACGGTTAGACTAGTAGAGTGAAAATAAACTGAAAACGCCCATAACTATACTCTATTCTTGAGTCTCAATATACTAGTAGATTAAATACTTAAATAGCTGTTTAAAGGTGTCCCTTGGCACAAATTCAAAAACCCTATTTTAATCAAATAAAACCATTAAAGACATGCATTGGTATTTTTTGTTAGTTGATCCGACTGATATATATTATAGACCCTTTGCCGAAATAAATATTCCACAAGTAGAGAGAAATTAAAATATAAATGAGTAGGTAATAATTCCAGCAGATGCAACTCCTACACAGCTGTTCAACATAAGGATCAGACTTCGACCTTCAAAAAACGACCTTTTTGTCACTTACTTCTTTGACTGTGTTTTTTATCAGTTAACAATCCTTTTGTTAATGTACGTTCAAGATAGGACATTGAAGTTCATTTATCAACCTCCCAATTACTTCCCAATCAGTACATGCCTCATTTAAAATTAAAATGATTATCGGTAATATTCGAATCAAACTTCTACGTGGAACTTTTAGAGTCTGATGGTCAGACTAGAATCAAATTATGTACTACATGCATGACACAGCTGTTGAATTCATCAATTTCTTTAACGGAAAAATGTCATAATATAACAAATTATAGGCATCAAATCATCATAACTAAGAGCAGAGGAATGTTTTTGTTCACGCATATGCTAGTTCTAAATGAATATAATTGAGAATGGAAATGGGGAATGTGTCAAAGAGACAACAACCCGACCATAGAAAAAAAAAACCAGCAGCATGTTGTCACCAACATGTCTTCAGTGTAGCGATGAATTCCCGCACCCGGAGGCGTCCTTTAGCTGGCCCCTAAACAAAGACTTGTTTATTAGACTTAGAGAGAAGATACATTTCAGTGGTGTTCTGATGTTTACTATTGCACAGTTCTAAGTAACTTAAATGCAAAGAATTTACATGAACATGTTAGTAATATTTATATTGCTTTGTAAAGCATTGTAGTTTTTATTCAATAAATTCGTAAACTTTGATGTTCACCTCCTTGCTTGTAAATGTTATTTTGCTCTGTACGTAGTCATATATGTGGACTATTATATAATGACTAAATTGTTACTTGGATGGAAAGTTGTCTCATTGGCACTCACACCACCACTTCCTATATATATGTATAAATTCCAGGTTTATTCGTACATCTTCCACAATTATTTGTTACTTTTTATGCATAGATTATAGAAAGTGAAGGGATACAATTACCTTTAAAACAAATTTGGGTATAAAAGATAGCCTATTGATTTGGTTCAGTTTAAAAGGTTAAACATAAGTAATACGTTTGAGACTTCCCGTTTTGAGTTTTCCTCTGAGTACGGTATTTTTGTTATCTTACTTTTTTTACTTCAATTGTCATATTGTAAGTGAGAGCTGGTTAACTTTCCCTTGGATTTGTACAGTATTGTATTTATACAAAGCCTTGACTTTTCTATAGTTTCAATATGTTGCCCCAAACGTAATACAATACACTGAAAACACCTCGATTGAAGAAAGCCCTTACGACACCTTTACTTTGCATTTATTGTTCTAATGAAATGCACTTCGGAATAACTGTGTTCCAGAAACAGCTTTTAAAACAATTATTTTAGGTAAAACATAAAAACAATGACTAATTAAAGAAGATAACAGGCCCACCCATGAATAAGGTTTTAGTATACATTTGGTTATAAGATAAACCAATAACAGTGGTATGTTCCAAGCGGTTAAGTTGAAATAATCCTTTCGTTTATTTAACGGACGGCATCACGAGTAGGTTTACCGTTATGGAACATCTGTTTCATAATTGACACCGGAAATGTTTTCATCGTCGTAACTTCAAGCCCGTGCCCGTGTGGCACTCGAAATTACACTTATCACCTGGTTAGTACTCACACGAATAACACAACGGCTGTCAGGTTCTGCTTACTCTTCAAGAGCAGATGAGATCAACCCCAGTTTTTGGTAGGTTCGTGTTGCTGAATCTTCTAGTTTATTATTTTAGGTTTTTAGTACTGGTGTTTGTTTGGTTTTTTTTCCCTTTTTTTTTAGTCATCACGTTGTTTGAATTTCTCTATGGTTATTTTTGTCTCTCTTTCGTCGGTCAAAATATAGATATTTGAGCATAATATGCATTGGTGTACCATTGAACTTAATATAAAGACAAGTAAAATTGAGAATGGAAATGGGGAATGTGTCTAAGAGACAACAACCCGACCAAATAAAAAAACAACAGCAGAAGGTCACCAACAGGTCTTCAATGTAGCGAGAAATTCCCGCACCCGGAAGCGTCCTTCAGCTGGCCCCTAAACAAATATATACAAGTTCAGTGATAATGAACGCCATACTAATTTCCAAATTGTACATAAGAAACAATTTGCCTCTTTTAGGACATTAGCGCACCCTTTTTTATGGCGTTCTTGCACATGTATCTCAGTGTTAAACATATTGATTTAAGATGCCTATGCCTGTCTTGTAACCCTATATTTGTACTCAAGTCTTTTATTTTTTTTGTCTATTTTTTTTCTCGTGCTTTCAATTGACCTTTGTTCTTTGTTATATTTGAAAAATGGTGTGAAAAGTAAATAATTATTTTGCATTAACTACATTATACCATTACATTCCAAAGGCTTTAGGTTGAAGCATATTGAACATTATTTGATAAGCATATTACGAAAGAAATGCATGTTGCATCAACCGTATGAGCGTACACTACAATGGCTGGAGGCTGAACACTTCAAATACAACATAATAACGCGTGGGACATCAAGTGTTCAAAAGATTCTTTCTCAATTTTAGCTTAAAAGAGAAAAATCAAAAATTGTTTCCTGTCTGCTACTCACAAGTAAGGTGTAACAATTGATATTTTGTAATTATATGTAATATGTATATTTTAAAATTTCCAGTTCAAATAGAAAATATACAACAAGACAAATGATGGTTTTAATTTGTTTTGCAAAAATGATGCACAAGAAACAGAATGACCATTTATAAGAACAGGTGTAATTATGTGCTCTATGAAAAAAATAATACAAATTTGGCATGATAAAGAAGTCAAAGTAGAACGTTAGCACTGCGTTATCGTGTTTACCGTTTTATGATGATATTATATATATGTTAATATTCAATTGCGATCTAAAAAAAAATGACAAAATTTGAATCGTGAGTTACAGTAGTAATCAAGCTTCAAAGTACCAGGCTTTTAATTTGATAGGGCAGATGCGCATTTCGTCTACATAAGACTCATTAGTGACGCTCAAAACAAACTAGTTAGAACGTCAAACAAGTATAAAGTTGAAGAGCATTGAGGACCCAAATTCCAAAAAGTTGTCCTAAATACAGCTAAGGTTATCTATGCCTTGGATAAGAAAATAATTAGTATTTCGAATAATTCCTCTTACATTTAATGCGTTTCCCTCGGTTTTAGTATGTTACCCCGATTTTTTTTTTGTCCATGGATTTATGAGTTTTAAACAGCGGTATACTACTGTTGCCTTTATTTGGCAAACAGTAAATTTATAAAACATGACCATGTATATTCATGTTAACAGCGAAGTACTCACTACTGGTCTGGTGATACCTTCGAGGACGAAAGGAACAACCTACACGTGCATAATGTGTCGTCCTACAAATCTAATCAATTAACACCTTTTATGATTGTTCGAAAAAAAATAATAACCTGCAACAATCATATAAATGTTGATAACTACCACTAAAAAGAAGGAAATAGAGTGAAAAAAATGCAAATATTTCATTTTCGGTCCTTTATGTCACAGGAATTATTTCCAGGTATAATTATCTTGATTATAAACTAAGTTGAAATATTAAAAATAAGTTCCAAAAACTTCATAGATGTGAAAAAAATCATTTGTTCTCAAGTCTTCAATTCTTAAAGGCTGAGTTTTGCATATCTAAAGCTTTACATTGTTGCGAACAGTTAGTCACATCAGTGTTTCTTAACATCTTTATTTATAATTCATTATAATAACTACTAGTCCCACACTAAACAATACTAGAAGATGTAATGTTTCTTGTTGTAGCAAATATTTCCAGCACCCCCAAGGATTTCAACAAAGTAATATGCAACTGTTTACAATTTCTCACGGATCAGTGTCCGTGTACTGAATAAAAACAGTGACCATTCCAGCTCAAAATAGAGAGGCACGATGAACTCTGCACTCTATGTGTTTTCCTGTGTCCTGTGTGCAAGCCTGGTAACAAACAGTTTTAGCTGGCTTATATAAATTGTTTGAGAACTACTTAAAAAAGCTTTTTATGCAATCCCAAAATAGAGTAAATCCAGCAAATACATGTATTATTTCATTTTTTTCTTTATTAGTAAAAAAAAGCACGAAAAAATTGTCCCTTTTCAAAACAAAATTTTATTTTAAAACTGTCTCCCTCTGTCTTTTACTCATAATTGATTACTGAAAGCATCATACTTAATGTATAATATAGTTAGTGCACTAAGCGCTGTATAAGAAGAGTATAAAGTAAATCGAAAGGAATATTTGAAGTTTTGAAGTAATTTTGATTGCATCATATAAACTCGGCCCAATCAACATAAACAGAGAGGAAACCTGTAAATACGATTAGAGAAGGGTCAACGATACTTACAAGATACTGTTCTTTAATATGGAAAGATATAATCCTTCATTTTGTATAGAAATAAAACGCTGACCCAATTCTTCAAGCTCCTTTCGCATAACACTAAAATTATAAAGAAAACAACTTTTACTTTCTTTATGAGCGATCAAAAACGATTTTAATTCATCTGTTTCGAAATATAAGTGAACCCATTTTATGCTAAATACTACGGATGCATGCAGTCAATTTAATAATAGTCACATCGAAGTCTTCAGCAAACACAAAATGATTAAATATACTCTATAGTACTCAATAAATTGCTATAATTCCCAGATTAGGTAAACAAATGTTTTTTAACTTCATCCCTAAAAGCTCATACTTAATGAAATTTACAGAGCTTAATATTAGAAAAAGAAATCAAATAAATAACATTGCATTTGATTACAGCAATATAATGAGTTTGAAAAAGGACATAAATGTCAACAATCATATCTTGGAAGCTTTAAAATGTAGCGGATAATATTAACATCTTGTGTACCATTGCAGTTGTATTTACACAAGTTTCACCTAACAATTGACAAATCTTACGATATAGTGCATATTTCAATATTGAGTTAAACTGATCGTGGTAACTGCAGTTAGTTACACCAATCCCAACATGGTGGAGGTAGAACGCGATAAGATTAGCGAATATCACGACATATGCCATATGTAAATTTCCAGAAAATCTTTGGCTCCCATGCAGTTTTTTTTCAATTCAAATAGGAGGAATACAGTAATTTTAAAATCTGAAACAATGATGAGTATATTGTTTGCGTGATTGTTCTATTTTACCGTTCAAATAAATATGTAGTTTACAAAGCGGACTTTTTTTTATCAATTTTTATAACAGCAAATTAGAATCAAACAAAGTCATATTTGCATGCCAGCAACGACGTATCATGCAAAACTTTATACCAAGGTTAATATCTGATTAAATCATTAGAGAACATAACATATACATGACTGAGGAGAAATTGTTGCTTTGCATGTGGGAGATATGAATCTTCATTTCAATTGTCTCACCAATGAAAAGTACCATAAAGTCATTTGAATGCTAATACCTAAGTAGTGATAACTAGGTAAGTGATATTCCCCGGGAAGTGATAGTCCACTAACAAGTGGTTGTAAAACCATCGACGGTATCAATTTTTCTGCACCGGACGCGTTTGGACTATCAATGATACTCGTAAAAAATGGACGTATTTGATGACATGTACAGCAGATAGACTTTTAAACAAATAGTAAAGAGAATACAAAAAGAATGAGAAATCTGGAGATAGCAGAGATGCTACTTCATAATAAGAAACGAAGAGAGAAACATAGTGAGAAATCTTTTTATTAATTCATAGAAGACATAGTACTAACAGTGAAGATGACAGCATTACTGACTAAATAAAAGTGGAGAAAAAATACCAAAGGGACATTCAAACTCATAGATAGAAAATAAACTGACAATGCCATGGCTAAAAAACAAAAACAAAAACAGATAAATAATAGTACACAAGACACAACTTAGTGAAACTGAAGACTAAGCAGCACGAACGAAACCAAAAACTAGGGATGCTATTAGGTGCCCCGTAAGGGTGAGCACGCCCGTTGTGTTGTTCATCTTACTACAAACTCAGTAAATAGTCCAATTCGGTAGGTCACATTAGTCACATTAGTTAAAAGTGAACAGGGTTGTAGTTACGACATTAGGAACCTATTCGCTATTATATGTAACGGTTATTCCATAACGGTCAACCAACTGGTGATGGCATACAAAAAATTTACGAAGGGATGCTTTCAACTTCATTATTTGGAACTCTTGGTTTAACAGATTCCTTATGAGCAGCATCCCTCTATCAATGAAATCATGATAAGAAATACACACTCGGTAATAATTTATCAACTAGGAAATATGTACTTCGTATGCAGGCACTGATGGTAAGTTGTAACATAAAAAAGTTCACAGTTGGGCGGTTGGATTTATTTAAAACATAAACTATTCAGATTTGATAAATATACCACAATTATGAGGACAGCGGTATTACTACACAACGATTGACCAGACAAAATCATGTCATCCTGTATTTTGTATTATTTTGCCGTACACAAAATCTTATCTATCCGATTTGTATGATTTCCTTTAATAAAACCTACTCTGAAGTACAGTTCCCGATTTTCTTGTTAAGGTGTAACACCACTAATTCACGCCCGGCCAGAAAGCACATACCAGAAAGTAGTACATATTTAACACAAAATAGTTCCTACGCATGAGTGTAACTTTCAAAATATGAAGAATATTTAGGTATTTCTGGTATCAAATGAAAGCTGAAGGACTGGTGATCATTGCAGAAAACTTTTGGACTTTTAATTTTGAATATTAAAAAAACTGCACCAAATTTTAAAAAGAGGGTACATTTAGTCTGTTTGTCAGATCTGAAGTACCTGTTTTGGTACATCCGAAGTTCTGGGAACCAGTTCTTTCTTATATGCCATGTAAGGTATGTTGATTTTTTCAGTAGAAGACACCATAAAGTGTTGCTTTGACATGCAATGATTGCCACTTTATTTGAACTTAAAATGAAAGAGGTGTGCCTGGTTGAAATGGAGGAATTTAACATAGAAAGTAATGGGACCATGAATTAGTGGTGTACTTCCTAAAGACAGCTTGATATCATATCAACAATTAAGACCTTTGGAATTGCTTTTATTAACTAATATATGGAAATAATTCGAAAGAATTCAATGCAGGGAGGTAAAGCAATAGCGTTAAGATTACATAATTATTGGTGATGTTTTCAATACAGAAATAAAATGATGATAGCTAAGTAAATACAATCGCGCATATGCTGTATCTATAACGCATGTTCAATAAACAAACAATGATGACACTTATTATTTCCTGTACTTTACGTTGATTTATCTACACTAAAAGTAGATTTAAAAATAAACCCTTGGCAAATATAATGATTCACTGCTTCTCAGGCATTCGTCAATCCTTCAAATGATACTCTTATATCTCATCAGGATCGTTCTTTGTTAGAGTGGACACTTAATAGAAATTTTGTAAAGAATAGCTGTCAAGAATGAATTTCAAGGATACTTTAAAGAATTCTAAAATTTTGTAAACCAATCAACTGATAAATATGTCAAAAAAATTACCTGGTATATTTTGATTTTGTCAAGAAAAGAAAACGAATAGAAATAATGTTCTTTTAGCTAATTGGCTTATGTTGTCATCATAAAAAATCATTTTGAAACAAGATATCAGTACATTAGGTTTTTAATGACCTAAGTATACGAATACATCTTATCGAATAAGCTGGACAGCTAGCTAGATAAATGCGTTAGAAGATCTATAAAACGGAATTCGATTTAAACGTTTGTTTCAATAACAAAGAAAATGGTTTTGCATTTAACAAATTTAAAATTCTGTGAAAAAATCCAATTACATATGTTTTGTGATCTAGTTAAGGAACGCCTGTTTCTTGTTTTAGGTCAAACAAAACTATTCAACAAGGTTACGAGGTAGAACGAGAAAGTACATCACGTCAGAAGTCTTTTTCGTTTATAGAATTGATTACTATTCAAATGTCTTTGGTTTTAACTTAACAATTTTACAAAGTTAACTCATCTTTTTCTCTTTATATTCATTATTTATCACTTTATAAAACTTGTGACTTAAGAATAAATGTGAATTACGTCTGAAATAAGAGGTTTTTATAGCTTACTATACAGTATTGGCTTTGTTCATTGTTAAAGGCCGTATGGTGACCTTAAATTGTTAATTTCTGTGTCATTTGGTCTTTTTTTGAGAGTTGGCAATCATGCCACAATTTCGTCTTTATAAAAATCTTCATGACACACTCTTTTAATTTTGGAGATGTGTTATACTTGCCAAATAGAATTTAACCACAACAGGATAAACCGAACGTCATCAACAATGAGAAAAATCACAACCGTATTGTTAGCTATATGACCGATTGACAAATATATGACGCTAACTACATGAATGTTATCATGAAAAAAAGCATTTTGACATCCATAAGATAATGTGGTATGAATGCCAATGAGACAACTCTCCATCTAAAAAGTTATCAAAGGTATCAGAAATATAATTTGATACGCCAGGCGCGTTTTCTCTACATAAGACTCATCAGTGACGCTCAGATCAAAATAGTTATAAATCCAAACAAGTACAAAGTTGAAGAGCATTGAGGACCAAAAATTTCCAAAAAGTTGTGCCCTGGGATAAGAAAATCCTTAGTTTTTCGAAAATGTAAAAGTTTTGTAAACAGGAAATTTAGAAAAATTACCATATAATTGATATTCATCTCAACACCGAAGTGTCGACTACTGGGCTTGTGATACGCTCTAAATCACAATTTGTAAAAGTAAAACATTATATGACTAGCATTATGATAACGTTTTAAAATTGAATGTACAATACACACGGTGGGTATGGTTGTCCTGCGTGAGAACGTTCTGTGCTGGTGATTTGGTCCTGTCAGGTGCTTGTGGGTCCTGATTCTGTGCTGGTGGGTTTGTTTACATTGTATCAGAACGGCAATTAAACGACTGGTTTGTTGCTTTATTTTTCTCTGATGCGTCATAAGTACCATGCCATGCAAAGTATATTACAACAATATTATATTGCAAAAGTCGTGCAAGTTCGTTAAACGAAATTGTCCTGACGCTGTGCTGGTTATAAGAAAAACGGTCCTGGTTCTGTGCCTTTATATTTTAGTTAAAAGTGGCATATATTCAACATCATTGATGCTGTACTGTTATTGACTAATTAACTGCTGTCTGCTCTCTTTAAATTGACATTGTTGTGAATCTGTTTACTGTTAGTATGAGAGAAAAAATACCCCTATTTTTTTTTTTTAAATTAACTGTTATCTTATTTATTGGCCTATTAAAAGATCCCTTCTTGCCCCCTTTTGAGATAAGAAAATATGTTAACGATTTTTGGGATTACAATCATTTTGCAAGATCACCAAAATACGTCGTAGTTTATACAATACTTATATACAGTAGATGGATCATGGAAAAAATACCCAACTTAAATACACTTTTATTTTAATATTGGTAATATCACTAAGCTTTTAAGTTTTGTGTGTCAAACACACTATCTCTGTAGTAATGACTCCTTACTAAGATATTTCATTTCATCCATTTGTTTTCTGCATTTTTTTATTTGTGAATTCTTAGTATTATTATATTAAGATGTAGCCTTAATTTTAATTAAAAAAAAAACTGAATCCAAAGCCAGATATATCAAACATTTTTGTTTCCATCTATCCGTTTTCAGGACTTTAACCATCAACGTAAACACGCCTGGAAAGAAAAGTGCGTACTCTGTAATCGACCATTTTTAGACACCCTCTTAAAAAACAACGAATCATTTTAAATACAAAAATACCAGTTGCAGCCTTTTGTTTATCTATTAATATACGTATACGGATAAAGTTATAAAAGGCAGCAGGGTCACCAGGGTAATGAGTCCATGTCATCTGAAATAAATGCTAAGCATGGATCTAGAAAGCGACAGATAATCATGACATTAAAAAAATCTCTTCTTTTGGACTTTTTTTTCGAACAAATTGGCACAACAAATGAATTAAATAGTATTGTCGAATTTTTAACTTGTGTTCAATTCATTAGTTACACCTTTTACTAGGATAAGAATCCTGTCAAGTATGAGCTGGGTAAAATATTTCAGAAAAGATGGAAATGGGAAAGTTTCCGTGTGTCAGGTGCAACAGCATACGAACAGCTAACATGCCTCGTCAGGGTGGAAGCTTAAAAGTCCACGAAACTTTTATTTAAAACCTTTATTCGTTCCAACAAAGTTATTGAGATTTTGTTGAGGATTTAACCATCTACGACAACAAGAATTTTATTTTTAGAATTTACAGCTCTTCTTTAAATATATGCAAAGCAAACCATTGATTAAATTGCTTGCTATGATTGTACGGATGTTTGAAAACGACAGGTAAGGTGTCTGTTTACTATATACTAGACTTTGTTTGGGCAATAAACATTTAACTTCAATTGCTGTCAGTTTGTATTTGTCCAATCAAATCCCAGTATGTATTGAAACTCCGCCTACCTATTGTTCGAAAACATCCAAGCAAACATAGCAAACAAGTTAATCAAAGTTTTTGTGCATGCTTTTATAGAAGAGCTGTACTATATAATGCAAAGAAGCGTCTAAAAAAAATTTCGCTAAAAAATACTATTGATTTCTTTTTGTCCTATGTAAACTTCCGTACCATTTCCTTCCATTCATGATCATTAAATTGAACTGTAAAATTTTTCTTGGTACTTTCTTAATTCCTTTATAAGTCTTATGTAAACATAATTATGACAATAACTGTTGTGAGCACAAGATTCAAAGCACACTTTTAAAGTTCTGCTTCATCAAACATTAAAACGTGAACTTAAGTTTTGAGACTTTTTTAGTCGACACGATTGGGATTTTTGTATATGAGAACATGGTTTATCTATTAGTTGAAAATACGGCTTTGAACTAGCTTTCAGTACCTGCGAGCATTCGTTGTTCAATAATGTGTGTCTTTGTGTTATTATTTTATGTGATAAATGGGTGTGTTGGTACACCACTGTAACAATGAAGGAGGAAATGAGGAGGTTGTATGAGTGGAAGTGGGAAGGGGTATGCGGAGCACTAACAAACATATCTATGCGGCATGGGCTTTGATCCGCATTGTTGAAGCATCAATGTAAGGGGCATTCTTATTTTAGATACTATATATTGTTATCTGATATTGGACGAAAGATGTTGCTCTTTTATGTAATTATGTACTACAAGTTACGATCATTTAAAAACACATATCAACAGCCAACTGGATGCACAAGAGCTAAAATATGAGTCATAGATCTTATTGACAACAATTATTTGCCCAATTTTATTGAATTTGTAACATTTGTTTCAAATATGACCAATTTCTTATCCAAAATCACCAGCACCGTATCAGGACCCACCAGCACAATGACAGGACTCACCAGCACAGTATCAGGACATGAATAAATTGAAAAAATGCTAAATTTCATTAAATTGCAATGTTTTTTCACAAAATAGTTTTGTCGTGTGGATTGCGGTATAGAAAGCAGACTCTATGAGCATTTTTGTTTTATTTTTCAGTTCGAGATTTTTCTGAAAATGAGCATTTTTGTGTTACGCTTACTGAAACAGTTTAGAGGGTCAACTTGTTAATGGTTTACATATGAACCCATAAGAAGCAAAATTGAAAAATCTCAACTGTTTTTTTTCTTCCATTTTTTATGAGTGAAAACGTCAAAACTCATCATTTTCGTCTTTGTTTACATTTTTTCATTGATCACCAGCGCCCGTCAGGACCGAATCACCAGCACAGAACGTTCTCTCGCAGGACAACCATACCACCGTGATACAGATACAAGTTTAAAATCACTCACTATAGTTTTGATTCCCTCAAATATATGACTTCATCCATTCAAAATATCGTCATTGCTAAAGAATTGCAGTATAATTATAAGTATTTTTTACATATTTAAATATGATTTATGTGTGAATGGATTATACATCCATCGACACTGAACTCAGATACGATTGACAATGATTAACTTCAATGATGCAGCCGATGTCATTTTATAATTCTCGATGATTTAAAGTCTTAGGTTTTCCCAGTACAGTATTGTATTATCATCTGTGATAAGTTCTTTTCATGATAAATTCAACTGAGAATCAAAATAAATCACTTGTAATCGACCGAATCTGCACAAATTAACGTTAACATAAGAAACGAGGAATACATTTATCAAACATTAAAAAATACCTAGCTAGCTTTTTTTAAGTCGAGCGATTTCCGCCTCCATAAAAAAAAAAGAAATTTATTTGATCATACCGAAATATTTAGATTTTAGATTATTATCACTTATCTAATTTAAAGAATATCGTATTTTTCAAATTGTTTTTTAACCTGAGCTATAATTTAGACTTTGAGGAGGGTGATTTCTTTTGATTATCAGTATCATTTATCATTTGATAATAATTTTATATCATGACCTTACTGACTTTTCATTCAATCAACCGAATGTACCAATACAAAACATGCTGAAGGTATTAACAGTCAAGTTGAGAAAATGATGTTGAAAACATAAGCGCTAAAGTAGAGATTGTAGAACTCTTTGCCTAACTGTCGATGCACAAATCTTACTCCCTGTGAAAAGAAAATAACAAAAATACTGAACTTAGAGGAAAATCTATTCGGAAAGCCCATAATTACATGGGAAAATCAAATAACAAAACGCATCAAAAACGAATGGACGAGAACTTTCATATTCCTGACTTGGTACATATGTGACTTTTCAAATGTAGAAAATGAAGTTCGTGATATTAGTATTTCGGTATATGTCTGGCCTCAAAAAACGGGTGTTGGTGTTTATTTTAGGTATAATTGTACAATATTTCCGTTAATTCCTTTCACTCCTTAAAGCTGGGGTCACACATTCACGATTTTTACTACCGTTCTTGACAGGACCATTCCCGATTAAAATTTATTAAAAGTCTGATCAAGATCTTGTGAATCGTGGATGGAAATTCAAACTTAAATTAAAATTTGTAAAAAAAATAATTTGATCACGACAACAATCAGATAGTGTTCAGGAAGCACCGATATTCAACCGTTTCTAAGCGAATAAGTCCCGATAATCCCGTTCTGAATCCGCTTCTAATCCGATTTGTATTTTTCGCCAGGTAAAATTCGACCGAGTCTGTCACGACTGCGTCCCGACTCTATCGAATGTAATCCGACTGAGATCAGACAGTGAACCGACACTGACGGTAGTTATTTGTTCGAAAACTGTCGTCATATTCGGGATGATCAGGTACTGTCGGAACGTAATCCTATCACGGTCCGCTCTATCGCATTGCAAACGGCTTTGTCTGGTCTCAGTCGTATTGTATTCTGTAGTTGTCGGGACTCTGACTTGGGTATCATTGACGAATTTCGTATTAATAACGGGACTGTTTCGGAACGATTTCGGCAAAAAACGGTTCGCAATCGACAAGATCTGGATGCAATCTGGACTCAATCGGCAGAAAAACAGCTATGAAAAATTACTCGGGATCATTCCCGTTCCACAGGACACCGTCCAGAATACACAAGACATTGTTCGGAATTCGATCCGATACAGCAGAATCTGTCACGACATAGCCACGATTGTAATCCGATTAGACAAAATCGGCTGAGTTGCCCCGAATGTTACGGGACGCACCTTATGCGGGGTTCACACATTGCCGATTATTGCTCCCGATTGAGATCAGACAGCAATACGACACGAAAAGTGAAAAAGTCGGATTAGTATCCTCAATTATCTGGAATGTCCTATCATTGTCTGAACGCATTCGTTTTAGTTCGTAACAGATTCCTACGGATCGGGAAGGGTCCGAATAGTTCGGCAAAGCATCCCGACAGTTAGGTGCGTCCCGTAACATTCGGGGCAACTCAGCCGATTTTGTCTAGTCGGATTACAATCGTGGCTATGTCGTGACAGATTCTGCTGTATCGGATCGAATTCCGAACAATGTCTTGTGTATTCTGGACGGTGTCCTGTGGAACGGGAATGATCCGGAGTAATTTTTCATAGTTGTTTTTCTGCCGATTGAGTCCAGATTGCATCCAGATCTTGTCGATTGCGAACCGTTTTTTGCCGAAACCGTTCCGAAACAGTCCCGTTATTAATACGAAATTCGTCAATGATACCCACGTCAGAGTCCCGACAATTACAGAATACAATACGACTGAGACCAGACAAAGCCGTTTGCAATGCGATAGAGCGGACTATGATAGGATTACGTTCCGACAGTACTTGATCATCCCGAATATGCCGACAGTTTTCGAACGGATAACTTCCGTCAGCGTCGGTTCACTGTCCGGTCACTGTCTGATCTCAGTCGGATAACATTCGGTAGAGTCGGGACGCAGTCGTGACAGACTCGGTCGAGTTTTACCTGGCGAAAAATACAAATCGGATTAGAAGCGGATTCAGAACGGTATTATCGGGACTAATTCGCTTAGAAACGGTTGAATATCGGTGCTTCCTGAATACTATCTGATTGTTGTCGTGATCAAATTACTTTTTTTACAAATTTTAATTTAAGTTTGAATTTCCATCCACGATTCACAGGATCTTGATCAGACTTTTAATAAATTTTAATCGGGAATGGTCCTATCAAGAACGGTAGTAAAAATCGGGAATGTGTTACCCAAGCTTAATTGTCGGGATGCTTTGCCGAACTATTCGGACCCTTCCCGATCCGTAGGAATCTATTACGAACTAAAACGAATGCGTTCAGACAATGATAGGACATTCCAGATAATTGAGGATACCAATCCGACTTTTTCACTTTTCATATCGTATTGCTGTCTGATCTCAAACGGGAGCAATAATCGGCAATGTGTGAACCCCGTATTAATGTGTAAACTCATCAAGATACAAGGACTAAATTTAGTATATGCGCCAGACGCGCGTTTCGTCTACAAAAGACTCATCTGTGACGCTCGAATCCAAAAAAGTTAAAAAGGCCAAAATACAGTACAATATATTACATTTAAACACTATGATCTTAAACAAAATATGTACTTCAAAAATGTTACTTTTAAACGGCACGTTCATATCAGTTCTTTTGTAGTGCATCTTGAAATATTAGTTTTTAAAACAAAAGACTCAGTCAAATTAATTAATGACAAATGATCGACGTTCTGAACCAGGCACCCAAACAAAGCTTCCGCTTTTCAAAATAGAATACTGTACAAAACATGAACCAAGGTGAATTGATAGGGTCCCTCCTTGGTGGTGATTAATGATCTTATAATGGAACTATACCAAATGATATGTTCTTCAGACAAAAGGCTGAAAGAAATCTCATATTAATCATCTAAAATCGATTCTGAAATTACGTCACAATTAATAAACGCTAAAAACAAAACAATCCTTCATTTTTTAAAAGAAAAGAACATTAAAAATTAGGACGATAAAACAAATTGTTTTGTAACCTCTCACACACGTGTATCTTATCCAGATAATAGCGATAAGTCTTCAATATTTTATTTCATCTGTTTTAAACAGAAAGGGCCGATATTGACTGATTTTTTTTTCTAACTTGTGTTATTTTTTAACCTTTAATGTACGATAAACTTACTATTTATGATTTCTAAAAGATACCAAACAACTGCAGGTTTTTTTTATGGATTTTTGTATTGAACATGTTGAATATGATCTTTCTCTTTCATTGTTTATTCATAATCAGCAGGTTTGATCTTGCGATACTATGCCTTATTATGAGCTCTAAAATATTACCAACATATCGTAAGGTAGATCTTTATCATACTCCTTCTTTTAAGTTATAGTTATAAACATTGACATTTAAGTTAACATTTAAGATCAGTTACAATTTCATTAAACACGTCCCGCATATTCTTTCTTATTCAGAACGGTTTTAAATGTTACAATAGTTAAATCCTGTGTTCATCTCTTTTATTTTTTATGATTAATTGTATATAGTTGACACTACAACAAACAGCTGCATTTACCACACACAATTCAATAATCACAGAATTCATTTCATAATTTTTCAAGTACGTTTCAATGACATTCTGCTTCTATACAAAACACAGAGATCACAGTAGGTGTGATATTTATAAATGCAACCCCCTTTAGTACGATCATGTGATGCACTTAAAACAAGATAGATTTAATAATATATTTTTTAAAGTACGGTTTCGACTTGTCATGCGCTCAGATCGTGTTTCTGTGAGACCTGCAATAATCATTAATGTCCATTAGACATCCAGAAAAATGTACATTTTTTACTAGAATCAACAGAGAAAGCAAATGTGTTGGGCCATTATGATGGCTTCTGTTTTTAAGTGTCTCCAACATCTTATAATATTGACTACACGTATTTGATTTCAAATATTTAAATTTTCATCAAGTAAAGGGCCAAATAGATGTGTAAAAATACGCACAGTGTGCTAATTGTTTAAAGACAAGTTACATCAAATTACTTAACAAATTTTATAATCGGAATTTCAGGTACTTTCTTAAAGCGTTATGTCATGCAGAATGTTCAAATATTGAAGCTTGCAGTTGAGAAACTTGAAATTGAGAGAACAAACTTGCATTGCCTACAGATATTGAGACAAAACAGTCTTCTGTTTAATCTAAAACGATTTTTTTATGGGAAGATGGATTTGTGTCAGATGCATTAAAATGTTTAATATAGAATTTGATTTTCCATAAATACCATTACAGACATACTAACTAAACGAATCTGTATTTACAATTAAATTCAGTGGTTTGCAAATTGAATTGCCTGCTTTCTAAATGACATACTTGTTGAAGCAAAATATTTATTATTACATACAACTACCACGATGATGCAGATTTTAATCGAACTTCTAATTTTTTGTTGTTTTTGGCAGCAACAGTTGCATTACGCATCTACATGCTTAGCTAATTTGGACGCCTATTACAAAATGTAACCACATAGAAAATGTATGATAGTCACGATAATCGACTTTCAATTTCAATCCTCACAATCCCTTTCTCTCTTCCTCAAGTTTTACATCACCTGACATGTAATATTACCAGTTTTAACTTGCAATGAGCAAAACAAATGTACGTGTCAAGAGTTGAGCAGGCGTTTTTATACTTCCAGAACTCTTAAGCAATCTGAAGATTATTATGTACCGTGTTTTTTTTCAATGCCATGGTGATGTCTGTCTTTCTTCGACAGTTGCCTCTTGCCGTCTTCTTTCCTTTTTTGTCCCTTTTTACAACTAAGAATACGAGTAATCACAAACTGTATATCGATCTACAGTTAAAACTCTTGGCAATATGATACTTGTATCGTTTAAACATACTAGTCTGGCTGGTTTTTTTTAATACAGAACTAAAATGATTTTTTGTATAACTGAAAAAGGGAACCTGTTGATTTTAAGAATTAAATAGTAAAAATTTAAAGATAAAATTGATTCAGCTACTTGTAATTTTTTGAAATTTAAGAGATCTTCGTTAGATTTCAAGTATAATGATACTTATCTCATAATTAACTTTCAACTAATATTTAAAAATTGAACATTAACAGTTTCTTCATCATACAGTATGACATATCAACTTCCAAATAATAATTTAAATCAGATACTAGATGGTTCGTGTCCTCCCTTTTCTCGAATGTGGTAATGATTCACTGTAATGGTACGAAATGCATTATAGAAAACAAATATACATTTTCGATATCTTCAATGTATAACTTGGAAATACGTTTCTATAAATTAATTCACTTCCTCGGATTCTGGCATCTGCAGGACTTGCAACTTATATGGAATAAAGTTCATCCCTCACTGTGATGCTATAACAATACACCAGTTCCGTTCCACTTAGATATGAAATACAATAGATGTTTGTTGATACGGAATTTTGAAATTATTCTACATTTCATTTCATTTTTGCTTTTGTATTTATATAATCCTTTCTTGGTCTTGTAATTATTGATACAATCAAGTTTATCATGCTGAACAAAAGTGGATGCGAATAATATCAAGAAGACCACAAAACAATGACAAACAAAACCGAATGACATTACTAGATTGACTACCATATATAAAGTGAAAATACGGACTTGCGGTCTAGATGATTGAAGAAATAAGGATAGCTCTCCTAATGCATTTTATATAAATGACTACCTTACGAAAGCAATCAGACTCTCATCAGTGTCAAGTGGTCAAGATCTTTTTACAATCCTGATAAACTGTGCTATTGAAATCCGGAACACGGAAGAATCATTATAGACTCCATATAAATAATTACTTCAAAGATAAGTTCTGATTTTGTTTCAATCGATCAAATGTAATGCTCATTACCGTCTCATGGTTTTGACCTATATTTTATGTTTCATTAGTAAAAGGTGATAAAGGACAGTTTACCACGATTGGTGATTACTTATCAATACAGGTAAAACATGAAGCTATGTTATTTGAAACGAATTATTGTTCCCCTTCTTACACATTTATAAATTGTATTATGTAAGATCGCTTATTTTTGGGGTTCTAAATTAAATAGTATAGGTTGATGAGACAATTGGATAAAAGGAGGTCAAAGTTCTATATTTTTTTGTGAATGGCTTTTTTGTACATTGTAACCTTGAAACAGGTTGTTCAACTGAAAGTCATAGATTATGAGATAAATAAACATGAAGGGTAAACCACTTTTAGTTAATTTAATGAAGCGTGAAATGCATGTTATTGATTTCTGTGACGTTTTAAAGGCTCATATAAATATAAAAGCTAAAGAAGCCTTATAAATAATTTGATTGTTGTTCCGATCATGCCGATTTAGTTTTTATAACTGAACTCAAAACCCAGTAAAATCTAGAAATATAAAGTTCAGAAACAAAATTGATTTTACTTCTGGTTTGTGAACTTCACCTTGTAGTACGCAGTCGGTCTTTGGTAAGATATATCTACACACCAGATCATACCATATGATGTGTTGTTCATTTCATTCTGAGATAAGACTATGAATACAAAAGCAGGAACCGCACGAACATTGACACTGAGGATTCACAAACCAAAATGTTAACACGAATCAAAAACAAACTCTAATACAAAAACATACTAGTAGATTTCAAACCAAACATGATACAAAAGTTAATGTTTGATAAGACGTAATAAAACATTGATATATATATATGCTCAATGAATTCCTCTCAAAATGTTTACTTTTTTTTCTCAAATTACAGTTCCCCTGATTAGGGTTTGAAATGCATTGGGATTTTGAGTTTACTATTTTAACAGTAAATCATTTCAATGTGGATAAAGAAAAAACTTAGTAACTGAACTCCGCATTAGCATATGTCGAAGGTATATCATAGTATTAGTGAAACACACAGCATAAAAACATTTGTATTAGTAGCCATGCATAATTAAGACAAATTTCGAAAAGCAATATACTGTAGGAATTGACATGCAAACGGTATATGCCTTATAATGATATTCCGTAAGGGTTATACATGTAACTATATTTTAGATATGAAAATTCACTCACACAAAATTTTGCAAAAAGAATTATTAGACTGACGATTGAGCGGTTTGATACTTCATAGCAGAAAATCTACAAAGGTTGGTCTATACTTATTTTTATTCTAAGTACTATCACATAATGCGGGAATTTTTCGCTACATTGAAGACCTGCTGATGACCTTCTGCTGTAGTTTTTTCTATTGTCGGATTGTTGTCTCATTGACACATTCCCCATTTCCATTCTCAATTTTATTTCTATGGCCTTTATCAATTTCAAATATTGTTTCTGTTTTGAAGTGTTGATGTTGAAGATTTTAAAATATGTCACATCAGATTTAATCATTGTTTGCTGGTTAATCTTCGTTTTTATTACGTGTTTTATGTACAAAGAAAATTACATACGCACCATCTCTATACGCAAAAGTAATCTCAGAATGATTCCATTTTCAATGTCAATTTTACTTCTTGTTACATTTCTTTAATAATGTCGAACCTGCTGTTAGAAAGCTCATTTGTGTAGATTCTTAAATTGCGTTCCAGGAAATTAAGTTTGTTCCGAATCGCGGTTAACTTATTGAATTAATCCAATTCTTTCAAAAATGCTTTTAATACATAACAGCGTGACCTAATCGAATCCTTTGACAAAATGGTTCCTAGAACTGATTCTGTCAAAGTAGTTTGTATGTTGTTTATGTTCCGTCAGTTGTTAATTTATTTAATTGTACCATCTATTTCTTAGAACTCTAGCTTTTGTCAGCAGAATATAACCAACGTCTCAAGAGGATGCTGCCAATACAGCCTTTACAAGAAATTGGTATATAACGAATTCATTTGAGTGACAATCCTCGTCATGTCATTAGACGTATTGTTGTAAAAAGTCTTGAGGGCGATCACCACATATTCTAAAAAGCCAGGAGAAAACACACGGGGAAACTGTTACAGTCGTTAAAAGAAATAGAAACGAAAACAACAAAAAACGAAAATACAGTAAAAAAATATGTGACAAAAAGCTTAGAATCATGGAAGAAACCAAAAGGGAGAATGAAAACGCATAAGTTAAACTAACAGAAACTGAACGACACAAATCCAATCAATGCTATAGATTTTTGGTACATTTTCAGTTGGGAGGATTTATCTCCATCTATTATATATAGGAAGACGGTTTTGGCATTTTTGTTCAGGTCTTGTTTGATTTTGCAATCTTTTCCCCCTTGGTTTCAAACGTTTTGGAAAGAGGTTCTTCGAAGGACATCTGTTGTTTGAACTGAAACCGGTAGCATGCATGAACATGTATTTGGATAACCTAATCATAATTAAATGAATGACCTAGGTTATATTAGTAACACAAATGGATTTGCAACAAAAGAAAATGAATTTTATTTGTTTTTATTTCCTGTTAGGAAGTATAGATAGCTTTATCAAATTAAATCTATAGGTTACCTGCATCAATTCTAAGATTTAACAAGGCTGTTTGACAAATACAACAAAACGTTATCAGCATGCTATCTCATTAAAGTAATTTGTTATCTGTTGAAAATTTCGCCAGATAATGATTATACCATTAGCTTTAACTTTAGTAAAAGTCAGAATAATTTAAATCTATTTAAAGCTTGCTAATTCTTCGGCTTACTTTATTGATATTATCAAGCTTGTGTTTCCTATCCGGATTTCCTTGATAAAAAACTACGGGATTTAATGGTTGGTATGTAACACTTGTCGTAATCATAGTCTCGCCTAACGAATTCCACATTTTTAAAACTGGTCACAAAAACACTGTCATGGGAAAGAACATAAAAATAATAAGATGTTGAATGATTGCCAATAAGGCAACTTTCAATTAGAGACAAAATGACGTAGAAGTTAACAACTATAAGAAACTATAGGCCTTCAACAATGAGCAATACCAGTACCGCATAAAAATCTATAATACATCCCGCTGTGTGAAACAATGTAAACGAGAAAACCAAAGGCCTGATTTATGTTAAAGCAATAATCGAAATACAAATATGATACACAGAAACAAGGACAACTACTGAATTACAAACACCTGACTTGGGGCAGACACTTTCAGAATTAGGTGAGTTTAAACATACTTGCGAGCACCCACCATCCTTCCAACCTGAGGTTCCCATATATAAATTGAGATCACAGTACTTTTTTAGTCTAGTGATTATGACTGTTGTCGTTGTATATTTAAAATATTAAAAAACGCACATAAAGGCCATAAAGTGATTAACTATTATACTCTGTAGTACCAGTTACATTTTAAATACTAAAACAAACAAATGATCAAAAAGCAATAAGAAATAACAGTTGAGGAATCACGAAAAAAAGTTGCATAGATAGACAATCATCGACAAAACACTACACAAAAAAAATAAAAAATAACCATCAGACATCCGACCAAAATCCGGGGATGAACTCGGGTGATCTTGGAGGATCGGCTGAATGTTACTATTGACACCCACCGTGTTACTTATGACAGTTCATCAATACGTAAAATCAGGTAATAAGGTAATATGTAAATTAGGGTTGTGAAATGTATATTGAAAAGAATTGTCCGACTGTTACAACTATTAGTCTGCAACATAATTGAATTTGTAAATTGAAAAATAATATATATATGCACTAAATTTTCTGAAGGATGATTATCAGAGAATGCTATAGGATAATAATACGAATCATTAGTGTCATGCATGATGATAGTTTTATTGAAAGGAACAATCATATGACTGTTTTAATTAATCTATATCATACGAATGTCGTTTCGTCTGAAAGAGAAAACGGACCAGTAGACTGTAGAGAAGAATAATGTTTCAAGCAATGGTTAGAATTGTCAACATTGTCTTATATTACTGAATAAATGATGATCATTACATTGAAAGGATAAAAAAAACAAATTAGTTATAGTTGTGGTAAAAAAGGAAATTCATAAATTGTGTCTTTTTCTTCCAAATCAAGAAATGTTAGAACAGATATTACTGTCTGCATATTCTTATTTCTATTGGTTATTTTTTCATTGGGTTTATTTTGTTGTATATGACAAGGAACATTTTGACACAATCGGGACAAGTATAGAACAGTTAATCATGCATAGAATTATATTTCTTTTAAAATGTATTCAACATTCCGAGGTCAAATGGGATATTGGAGTAAATGCTGGAAGGTGAACAAAAGAGGCAGACAATACTTAGAGGACATTTAAAAGGACATTTAAAACACATCTGTTAAAAAAAAAATTAACGTCTTCATTACATAGTATACTAAATAACTGCCCACACGATTCCCACCAATAATTAAGGGTGTTGTCATGTGCACCGGAAGGATAAAAAGTTCCTGTTTCACACGATGCACCTGTCGTTTTACTCATGCAAGTAGGCATCCGATGATACTTTTCATTCCGTAATAGGAAAATCGGGGGAAAGAGAATACGATTGTGGTTAAGACAATTGGAACATAGCAGTGATCATCTGCGACGCAACAACAACGCAATTTCAAAAGAAGTAAAATTTAAACCTATCATCTACCAAAATACATCTACAATAGAATCAACTACTAAAATCTCACTGTTTATCAAATTCCAATTTTACAATTTCATGAAAGCAAATCACATACGAGCTCTAAGATTTATCAAGCAAAACACAAAATGGGTCTAAAAGACAGATCAAGTAAGATTGAAACATTGAAGATTATAAAAGTATACAAGGAGACAACCTGTCAACTTTTATTTTTTCTGAGTAAATACCAATGTATCTAAATTATTTAATGATAAAAAGCCGACGCCAAATGAATATCAAACAAACAATTTTCTAATGTTTCAAGTTCAGAAAGTAAAAATGAAATAAAAATATATCGAAAAAGATCAAAACACATATACATACATGTCGAAATTGACTTAATACAGATACATTAAGACATTTACTAACAAGTTTGATCATTGTTATTCAACACATAACCCAAGAAATAAAAAACTGAATATAAAATACAAAATACAATACAACACTGGGTTCCTCCGGAAACCAGATCTACCAATGAAGACAAACAAAAAGGGTCAATACAACATTTGTCATATAGAATGAGATGCATTCGAAAAAAAACCCTGATCAGGCTGATGCAAGTACACGTATACATGAACATGTATAGGGCTACGACTGATTTTGGAAGATTTAAATACAAAAAAATGAATTTTATTCATTTTTGTAGGAATTAGTTTTTGAACTTTACGTACAGATTTTTTTCAAACCGGTTATAGATTAACAGATCAGTTGTCATTCGTTTGCATTACGTCGATTTCCATCAGACAAAGCTCCTCTGAAGACATCATTTACATACTTTTTATTTGATTCCACTATTTCTGAACTTGTTTAAAAACATTATTCAAGAACTGATTAAAATCCGGTCGAACTTTAAAAGTTGAAAATATTTTATCTATTATAAAAAAAACAATCTTACCTTAAAGTTATATTTTCTTGCTGCGACACTCCTAAGTTTAACTTTCACAAGATTTTGATATACTATATTGATCTGATCATCACGAAGTGTTCTCAGTATTTGATTCAGGAATTCTTTGTGTACAAAACCCCTTAATTAAACTCTTCAGATGTACTGATAATACAAACATAACTAGTATTGTGTTTTCCTTTCGTTGGGTCAAAGTATTTTCGCATCTGTTCAATCAATTGGAATAGTTTTATCAGTACATCAGGCATTTTGCTAATTAGACTTTTATATCAATAAAGTTTGAATCAACTTAGAAAAATGATAATACCTCTGGTACAAATTGTTTTCTGTATGATGCTTTTAAACTAATATTCCAAAAGTGAATAATTTGAGTGATTATTACGTGAAAATAGTCTAGCTATTTTTTACAATCTTCAATTGATCATATATTCATTACGAAAATAAAATTTTTATCTTCGCTTTAAAGGAATAATTTGCTATACGTTTAAAAACAAACAGGTGATTGCAATTGTTTTTAGTCGTAAATATGCATCCTATTTGTTGCAATTATGTTCTACGTTTTTCAATTTCATTTTTTCATTGTTGGCAGAGGCAGATAACGTAATAATGGTTAACTTTTAGTAATGACATCTCTCAGTGAGAGACGTGATTTTTTGGCATCAAGAGTTCTAAGATTTATGTATATTTTAAAGTTTAGCAGTATTAAAATTAAAGTAGGATGCGCAAAAACGATAGTATCAGCATCAAACTTGTATATCTTATGAAGGTGCAACAATTAAGAAACTAATTTATTTGCGTTTATTCTGATTTTTTCACCGAAAACGTCGGAAATGTTATATCATATATAATTATTTTCGTACATGCAATATGAATTAAAAAAAGGGGTAGGGTAAACATGTACACCAAGAAGACAGCCACTAAATATTAAAAATAATCAGTCTACAATCAGTGATATATGAAGTCAATTACTAGTGCTAATAACGTTGAACTTCTGTAATGTGTAATATAAATATTATAGTTTAATTTTTCATAAATTTACTATTTGTTTTGAAAATTCAACTGGAAAAAGTATGCATTTATATTATGTATAGTAAAAATATACAGACTGTACATTGACATATAATGGTTAACTTTTACAAGTTGTGACTTGGATGGAAAGTTGTCTCATTGGCATTCATATCGTACCACATTTTATATCAACATAACAGTAAAATGTTAATCAGTAAATCGACTAGCAATACTGTAATTTAAACACATATTGTTATTAGCATGTGCAAATTTAGATGTGACTTTGAAATGAAGAACAGCAATAAAAGAGCTGTTTCTTTGCCCTGTGTCTTTTGCTCTGCACACACTTTTTGTCATGAATGCATACCCCTATACTTCTTCTCTGTGTATATGAGTCAAAAAAACTATTAATGATAAAAATGAAACAGAACTGAATAGTTGTGGGTATCATTATGTAATAAAAGAAGGACGAAAGATACCAAAAGGACATTTCATTAATCGAAAATAAACTGACAACGCCATGGCTAAAAATTAAAAAGACAAACAGACAAACGATAGTACACATGACACAACAGTGCCAACGAGACAACATTGTCATATGTTTCAAAGATAAATCCAGAAACTCCTACGAATGAATCCCAAGAAATAGTACAATAGCCATCCGATTCATTTACATATCACAATGCGAAACCTTCCCACATACAATTAAACGTTATGTCATATGGCTAGACTGCAATGCATTTCTTCGATTATAACTCCTACCAGTGTAAGATATGCATGGTTAATGTATCTGCAATTTAACAAAGACTACCCACAACCGATTTTGAGTTTTGAAAATAGCATTATGAATTAGCTGTTATTCTCTGAAAAAGGCATTTATGAAGCAAAATCTGTTTACACTTTAGGAGCACTCAAGTTAATCAACTATATTTGGAAGTGTTCAGCTGTTTATTCACTTTTAATAATGTATATTGCCATCCTTTCTTTTTGTCACTTTTTTTGCTCCGAATTGTTTTTCTGGCTTGAACAATCTACCTTATTACGTACTTTTTCATGTTTGATATACCAACACATAGTCAGTATTCCAGAGGATGTACTTCTGATACTCACTGTGAAGCCGACCTCGTGTAAGGCGAGTGTCACACTCTCTGTAAAATGTACCTTTTGTTTTAATTACTATAATTGTTTTGGACATGAATATCGAATGAAACATTTGCTACATTTGTACTTAACGATAAACAAACAAAGTCGCTAAACCGAAACTATAAAAGTGACATAAGCTACGAGATATGAAAGAATTAAAATATGATTTGGTTTTGTTCAGTCATTCAGAAAAGTAAAACATGAAATAATAATTCGCTTTAAGCAGCTAGATTGGTTCAATTTTGTCAAAATAACCACAGAAACAACCCGAATTAATTATTTAATTGCATTAAATCTGTATTCATGTGACCTTCAATTAAACTCATTTATAAGAGATTGGTTACGCATCTATAAGTCATGCTTAGCTATTAAAAGGAACAGAATGTTCACATTTTTTTTTAACTTTAACTAGAATCAAATAGAAATAAAAAGAGTCCAAGAGTGCATAAAGTCTCAATTTATTTATATTTATATTGGGTTGTGTGACCGTCTGCAGTCTTCTGAGGTCATCCCGATAGTCAATTAGAAGGCGTCTAGACTAGAATAAACACAAAATGCTAATATATATTATTGAGTATATGCATTGTAAACTTTATTTCAGACTCATTGAATTTTGATATCCGTTTATGTGTATTATAAATCAAATTTCAGAATAAATGCTCATGTATAGAACAAATCAAATAAATGCTACGTTTTTTTAATTGTCACATCTTAACTCTCTTATTGAACCACGTGTTTGTTAAATTCAATTATTACAATTTAAATCATGCTCCTGACTCAGACACTCACTACTTAATTTCACCTTGAAACAGTTAAAATTGTGATGACAACATGCTATTTATTTTGTCAATTGTTTATAGGAATATCGTTTCAATAAACGTACCGTATTCGTCACAAGGACAGAGTTGTCTCTCGTACCAAAGAGGTTTTCCTGTCTTTACAAGGAGTGTACTCTCATATTTAGTATTTTCTATTCTTAAAATTATTTTTTGATGCGTTTTGGTTTAATTATATTCTTTAAATTTAATTTTTATGGAAGTCTGTATACAACCAACCCGATTATTAGCCCAATTTCATAATACACATATAGCCATGATAATACGTAGTTTCAAACAAATGCATATCATGATTCGACGAGTCTGATGGAGAATAATGTGCCATGCTAAAGAATGTTCATTTAAGACTCCGACTTGTGAACATATTTCAATTTATTTCATTAACACTTCGGTTTATGTTTGTATTAACAAGAAATTAACATAAACACCTTTCGTAAGAAGTATAACTTATTCCTTATTTTTTCAATTTGTGTTTCGGTTTCTTAATTTAAGTATTAATTGAAATACGTAATATGCTTTCTGAAGTTTGGTTTACACATCTTTACGCATCCGAATCTTTGGCTGTTAAAGCTGATATTGCAAACAGTCTGTAACATCAAAGGAAAACATATACACTTTAAGCTGTTTAGACCTAAACACAATTGATGTCAATGTTCTATATTATAAAATTGTGCGACATGTTCTACTTTGTTTTTAAACAATGCTTTAGATAAAGGCAAATGTCAGTAATAAACAAATATAACCCTGAAGAAGGAGGTACCGTTAATTAGACAAACGCTTATCTTGATAGTATCAACACTTATTTCTAGTATACACCTTCTAGTTGAAACGATATCCCAGGGCTTGTATTTGTACTTGCAAGAGGATAGCTGTTCACAAAGAGGCTTCTAAACCAAGAGTTCTAAGTGGTGATATTCATAATCATCACTTCATAAATTTTATGGACACTATCTCGAGTTGGTTTACCGTTATGGGATATCTATTTCACATATGACGACAACTATGTTCCGATTGTTTTATCTATATTTTCGCCCCTTTCTCTCGAATGATACCTATTCCATTAGACAATCATCGGGTTCGTACCGGAATAACATGACTGTGACACGAATGAATTAGTATCAGCTTAGACTTTTCGATAGGATTATCATTCTAAACTCATGTATTATTCATTTGGCTGTGTTTTTTTTTTCTTCTTCCTAAAATGAAGGAGGGGTTGATTTGTTGGGTATTGAGGAACATTCTTTTTGTGATTTGCTCACATCCTCTCTGTATAAAATGAATCGTAGCTGCATTCATTTATTTTCGTTTTCAACACAATATACAAAAAAGTGTTCGACCGATTTACTTCTTTTCGTCTTAAGTAAGCCTATATAGTATTACTAACAACATTTGGTGGAATATTAGGAGAGGCTTGAATTGTTATGAAGTGTTAATCCAATCGACCTATATAATATATGCTATATTGATCAGAGTTTATCGGTCCAGTTTGGTAATAGCCAATCAAGAGTGTCGGTATTTTTATATCATCGACTTTCGCATTATTTTTGGCAATTAAAGTTCGTGATGAAGGCCAATCAAGGAAAACGCTTCAGACACATAGAAATTTATAAAAAAATCTTTTCATTTTTGAAACGTTGTGATATATATATATATCAATTTTTAGTGCAATATGTACATTCATAAATTGGAGGTAATAAAATAAAAAATAAAAAATATTTAGAACACTTAATAGATTTTGGCCCTCCCCATTATGATTGAAATATTAAAAAAAAAACCGCCAAATTACGGAAACTGGCAGTTTCCAAAAACAAGAAGTCAGTTTGCACCATTCCAAAGTATATTTTTTTAACCACTAAGTTATTCATGCTAATGTTTTTCAAAATTAATAGTTATTAGTATAATGTCAACGAAATGATATGATGAATCATTCTTATTAGCCCAATCTTCTACGATATGTTTTTAAGTTATAATAGTTTTAAACAAATGCTTATTTATAGACGGTTAAATAACAGTTATGTTTTAAACCAAGATTAGGAGTATGCATCAATCATATCGATTGTAAACATGTCATACAATTCTTTAAAGTTCGTGTTTATAAAAAAAACATACAGAAAAATGCACATTTACCAATCCGAAAACTATGCTGTAAAAGTATTACCAACAGTAACGAAATCAAATGAAATAATTTGCACTTGAAGCTGTTTTTTAAACCTTAACACAATTGCTTTTAGGAATTTTGGTCCTCAATGCCCTTCAACTTCGTACTTTACTTGGCGGGGAAAAAAATTTGTTAACTATTTGGATTCAAGCGTCACTGATGAGTCTTTTGAACACGAAATGCGTGTATGGCGTATATACAAAATTGAGTCCTGATATCTATGATGAGTTTATTCACAACAACTGGGTCGATGCCACTGCTGGTGGAGATTTATGTCCCCGGGTAATACAAGCCCAGTAGTCAGCACCTTTTAGTGTTGACATATGATATGATATGATTTTATTTATAAATAAACTGTTTACAATTTTTTATCAAATCCTAAGGCTTTTCTACCTCAGACATAGATGACCTTAGCTGTTTTTGGCAAAACTTTTAGGAATTTTGATCCTAAATGCTCTTCAACTTCGTACTTTATTTGGCCTTTTTAACTATTTGGATTCGAGCGTCACTGATGAGTCTTTTGTAGACAAAACGCGCGTCTTGCGTACATGAAAAATTTAGTCCTGGTATCTATGATGAGTTTGTTGCCAGTCGAATAGGGATTTAGTATTTAGTATTTTTGTGATCTACATTTTGAACGCAATGTTTTATATAATAAAATTTTGGACCCCCCCCCCTCCCCCCCCTCATCAGTGTTAAAAAATTGATTTTGATCTTGTGATCACTGCACAATATGCATTTAATTTCAAAGAGGAGGGTTTACTTATGTCATAACTACAAATATCGTACAATGTCGTAACCATAACCCTGTTCCCTTTTCACTATTGGGATCTACCGAATTAAATTGTACTATCATGTTCAACACAACGGGAGCAAGATGTGGTGCAGGATCCGCTAACCCTTCAATAGCGCATGAGATTACCGCCAGATTTTAGTGGGGTTAATCTTGCTTAATTTTTTCTACGTTTTGTTTTGTGTACTTTTTTTTTGTCTGTTTGTCTTTTTCTTTTTCATGCTTCCAATGACATCTTTTTGTGTACGCTGTTCCTCGATGTTTTCGTGCATGTAACCTTTATTGACTGCGTACTCTATCTATTGAAATATAATGTAACAATTTTGTTTTTTCAGCCATTTTGAAGCACGAAAATAATGGTCAGATAAAAATACCAATGGAAAGAAGCCTATAAGATTTCTACTGGTTAATTTTAATATAATAGGTACAAATGGAGTACTCAGTGCAATATAGGTACTTTGGCATTAATAGGATAGTTTTGACCGATTTATTTCATATATTTTTCAGTTAACCTCCGATATTACTAACAACATTTGACGGAATATTATGGAGAAGTCTTGAATGGTGAACGAAGTGTAAATGAAATTGATTTAAATTGAAGCGTTTTGTCGTATGAGTAAATCAAATTAAAGAGGATCATTCTGGTGCTTAGATGTATGAAAATAGTAATAGTATACGTTTACAAAGCTTCAGACAATACTTGAAACTAGAACAGAAGTAAAACTGCATAAAACTTTGAATGATAAAAAAATGGTAATGGTATAAAATGCCACCGAGCATTTCGTTTTGGAGTCAAAATAATCATAAATCATTTCGAACAATGAAATTTCTCATATCAGTTTGTTTCAAAGTTAATTTCGGGAAGAATGCATATTCCCGTCAGCAATGTCAATTTCCTTGGAACCATCCAATGTAATTTCCTGGTCATTTCTGTCTAAATTTTATATTTTTGATTGCTGGAATGATTATTCAAATATTTCCCGAAATAATACTGTCCACTCTGTTCACATGACAATGCAGTGTTTGTAATTCCTTTCTAGGCGGCATATTTACCAAAGTTTTAGTTCCATTTTTTAAATATAGGTTTTTGATTGTTTCGACACTAAAACACCTTTGTTACAAATGTGTTACATTTTAATGTTATGTCGTTGTTCTCCTCTAATATTTAATGCGTTTCCCTCAATTTTAGTGTGTTACCCTGATTTTGCTTTTTGTCCATGGATTGATGAGTTTTGAACAGCGGTATACAACTGTTGCCTTTATTTGGCTTTAAAATGATTTAAGCGTTCTTGATGAAGGTAAATCCAGAAAATTGCTTCGAATGTACAAATTTCATATAACTGCTGTTCTTCGAGTAGCTTTTATGTTAAGTGATACAGCAATTACCGTACATAAATAAAGACCGAGAAAGTCTAAAAAAGACGTTTACTACTCTTATTCTTATCAGAAATTTAGAGGTAGATAAAACCCGTCGGATAATGTGATCGAGAACAAAAATTTCAAAACAAAAGTTTGCACTATTCCAAAGAACCGTCATATTTGATTCCAGTAAAACTTTATCGTTATCGTGTCCTTATTACCGCTTTCAAAACAAGTAATCAATACAATGGAAAAGAAAGATAGTTTCTGTTTTGACTTTTAGCCAAAAATATTTCGTGGACATCTTAAGTCATGATTGTTTTTTTAAATATACATATATACTTCTGTGCTGACATGAATAATCAATAATATGGTCATATTTATGAATTAACTGTTTATAAACTTTTGAATTTTTGAAATACTAAGGCTTTTCTACCTCAATAAGATTACCTTAGCTGTATTTGATAAACTTTTGGTCCTCAATGGTCTTCAACGTCGTACTTTATTTGGCAATTGTAACTTTGTTAGATTCGAGCATCACTGATGAGTCGTTTTTATACGAAACACGCGTCTGGCGTAAAAACAAAATTTACATCCTGGTATGTATGATGATTTAATTTTATATGACTGTAAAGTTTGAATTGTTGATAATCTCTGCTTTTGCACGATACTAAATTTATGTGTAAAAACAAGCAAACGAATGTGCATCATACACTTCAACGTGGCGATCATATTTTTGTGTGTTACATCAACACTTCAATTATGTAAAGATTAACAAGAAATTAAGGCAAAAATCTTTTGTAAGAAGTATAGCTCAAAAAAACGTTTTCTATTTCATTTCGGTTTCTCCATTTAATTATAAGTTGAATTACGAAATCAGCTATCAAACGTTGGTTTACACATCTTTACACATCAACATCCTTTGCTGTTAAAACTGCTATTACAAACAGTTGGTAACATCAAAGGAAAACATTAACACTTGAAGCTGTTTAGACCTAAACACAATTGATTTTAATGTTATACGTTATAGGTTTGTGGTACTTTTTTTTCGGCTTTAAACAAATATAAAGTCGATTATATTAGTACAGCACGATATTTATTTCATTCTAAAGCAGTCGTGTATACGCAAATGACAGCTAAAACCAAAAAGATTATGATTCAAATGGAGGGGTCGATAATTACGATTTTGTTTTAATCTCTTTTTTATGAATTAGCCAAATACTAAAGTCTACACTTTGCATTGTTATTATCCAAATTTGTAAATACGGCAACTTTCTTAAGTTTTTACAAAGAAAATATACATACAAGGAAAATACAAATACATGTAGTTGAAATATGAAAAGTGAGTAGTTATACAGTGACTATTGACCGAATGATTTATATATATATATTTGTCAAAACCTTTCGGAATTTTGGTCCTCAATACTTTAGTAATTTATTGTTTTCCCTTTGTTTTTGCTTGTATTCCCTTTACATCAAACAAATTGAAGCCGTATTTTTATTTCTCAGATCAACCAAAATATACAAGGATAATTTTTACCGATTTGTTTTAATTCTTTTTCAGAAATCCTCAGGAATCACTAACAAAATTTGGCCGAATATTACAAAAGTCTGGTTTGGTAAACAAAACGTAAATAGATTGACTTTTATTGAAGTGGTTTGTCGGCAATACAGTTGAAGAGGATCATTCTAGCGCGTTGCTTTATAATATGGGTAATAATATCCCTTTACAAACTTCAGACAATAAAAACATACTTGAAAATGAAATCAGACTTAATAGAACAACGTACAATAAAACCGGCAATGGTGTCAAATGCTTCACAACTCTTTTCCGTTTTGATGCCAGGAAAAGCAGCACAGTTTTCACGCAGTAGATTTTTCGTTATAAATTTGTTTCAAATATACTACCGAAAAGTATGTCTTTTTCTGTTAATAGTATAATTGCCAAGAATAATTTGTCCCTGTAGTTGCTTGTTTTAATTTGACGGTACATGTATTTCTATAGCAAAGCATTTGTGTCATGTTGCTGAAATTCAAATGTGTTTCTGTATAGAGCTTTCTGCACTGTTCAAATGAGTCGTACGCAATCAACATTTTTATTACTGGAGATGTTCAACCCATGTTCTTTAATGTCCTGTCCAAAGGCATGAATATAGCAGTTGTTATAAGTCGGTTTCTATATATTAAGGCGGTTTTTTTTGTAGCAGTTCATTGTTTCTGTTATTCAATTGTTTTACTCTTAAGGTATATGTGTTTCCCTCGGATTTGGTTTGTGACTCATATTTGTTTTCCCTATAATCCAATTATGACTATTGAACAGCGGTTAACTACTGTTGCCTTTATTCAATTGCATGTTTTGAGTTTTGCAATTTCAATTTTTATCTTTTTCAAAGAGTTTTGATTTAATTTCCATTGACAGTTTTAGATGTGAGACAATAAAATTTTATCATCGATAACCTTTTTGTACTACATTTGTTCCCATGTAGTAACATTATTGTTCAAGTCATTATCAACTATTCATTTGTATTCATGACGTAGTAAACAACAAGTAGTTTAACAAGTAAAATGCTGTAATTAGTAAAGTACAAAACAATATATTTATTCGTCCTCAAACTGGTAGTTGCCAAGCAGCCAACAACATTTTATTCTCTATCAGGATGTTGATATCTGCCATACCGAATTGATTGGACAATAATAAATATAAGTTGATTTCACTGTTCAGATCATTTCCCATCATTTTATTTCAATTATGATTTCTCATTCATAAGATTTAACATAACCTAAATTACAGAAATGTAACATGAGGATAATTGAAACTGTGATGAACGACTTTTTATATAGTAAAGATGGTTAATATTAGGATAGTAATCAATTAGTCTTCATATCATTCTAGGCAGACTTGTAAAGACTGAGCTGTTGTTAGGTTTCACTGAAGAATCTTTGCATGCTCTTGATTCTGGTATCATATTTGCGCATGCTTATCTGATGAAAAGATTTGTTTTTTAAAACCAATTTGCTCGTTCTCCATGAACAGTGTTTGAAAAGCCATATAACCCAAACTTATTAAAGAACATTTAAGGGTGCGGGAATTTTACGTTGCATTGAAGACCTGTTGGTGACCTGCTGCTGTTGTTTTTTTCTATGGGCGGGTTGTTGTCTCTTTGATACATTCCCCATTTTCATTCTCAATTTTATTAGGTGAAGTTATATTGTTGCCTTAACATAATGGATGAGTATTGAAACAATTATATCCTTGAACAGATTTAGTGAAATTCTTTAAAATAAACTTTCTTTCTTACACTTTTTTTTCTATCTCCACCCTTCCTGAATAAAAGAACATATTGGTATGGGTTAACAAAAAAAGCCAGAAAATGACAAAGAAGAAATCCCAAATGAAAATCTAGAACTGAAAAATTAAAGACTTTCAACAACAAATATATCAAGATACGAGTCACCAAGGGTTTATAATTAAACTAGTATACAAATACGGATATATCTTTGATTGTCAACGCAACAAATACATATCTACCAGAGTAACAAAGAATGACATGGATTTGAGCAAGAATAACTAAACCGTACGGTCTTCTACCATGAGAAAAATCTATACACTATAATTAGCCAGAAAGACATCTACATGGCGATTGTTAAACAGTCCAAACTAGAAAACAAATAATGCTCTCAAAGGTGAAAGTAAGATCATAGTACTTTACCTGTTGATTTAGAAACCATGCCATCATACGATGTTTAAATTATTGGGGTCATCTGATAAAATGATCTCTAAGTTGACACAGAACCACTCTGCTCACATAAAATAAGTATTCCACATCTTCCTATATCTATTGATAAGATGAAGATAAAATCTAGTTACAAAGTAAAACATTGACAATACAAAACGGTTCTTCTAAATATTTGCTGTCACGAATTCTGATAAACTATTATTATTTGAGACCTCATACGAAAATCATTGAACGCATTGAAAACAGTCATTTTACGATTAGTGCAAACATAAGGGTACATTACGACGGTCCCAACTTACTAATTTTTCAAGTATTAAATATTCTTGGTAATATTTTCGTTACAATACAAAATTTTTGTTTTGTTTAAAAATATATACCAAGATTGCAATTTTGTGCACCATGATCTAATTAATTAAGTCTGACGCAAGTTTAGTCTACACCAGACATACCAGTGGCGCTGGAATATAAACAGTTGAAAGAAGGTACAATTTATAACGAAGTTGAAGATCATTGAAAAGTATAGATTTAAAAAAAGTTATCCAATTTGGCAAAGCGTCACCAACAAAGGAAGTTGAACAAGCGACATGAATATTTTCATTTTTGGTACCAACAATGCATTTATCATATGAGCCAGTCCATGCAAAAAGGTATAAAAAGTCCTTTTGATAAACTTTACAGGACACGTTATCAAAGTTTGTTATAATATTTTTGAAAAACAATTTTATCCGAAAAAATAATTACATAAAATTATAAACATTCTTTTTGGTTTTTGATCAAGTGTAAAATCATTTGTTGCCCGGACCATGCTATACTGACCAGAAACTTTAAAAAAAAAATACGATACTATAGAGACTAAAAAGTCAATTATTTTCATCAGCGCTACAGGTTTAAGGAAAGTAAGTTAACATTAAAACATGAGGTAATATACAAAAACTATGTCATCGTGTGTTTTCGAAATTTAAGTTAGGTTAAGATTAAGTTAAGTTAGGTTATTTAATATTATATAAATCAACCGTCGTTGCACGGATTCGAACCGTTTCCCAGTTTGATTTCAGCATCATCGTAAGCGAGAGCCTTATCCCCACTGCTTCCGGAGTAAACATTATCATTTAGCAAGTCAAGCCTTTAAACTGTACTTTGAAAATGATTGAAAGATATATAATACTTCATTAAAAATCCTAATGAAAATTAAGGGGGGCTCATCACTTGCAGGTGCGTATAGCTCACAGCTTTAGGATATGAGGAAAAGGAAATGTCTACCTACAATAATTATGCAAACACTTTTAAGAATTTCGTAATGTTGTTCGCTTTTGTACCTTTTCACATGGACTAGCTCATATACTAGTAGCTGATTTTGAAAAGACGAGCTGTGTTAAGGTTGATATTTCATAACTAAATTTTGTGCAACAGTTAATTTATGCAATTTATTGTGAATATATAGATATTCTTTCTCTCGTTCTTCTATCTTAAGTGAGCAGTCGTTACCTAAATAACTTCATAAAAGTTACACCAGAGTACTATAATAAAATAAATAAAATGGGTAATAATGGTATCTCAATGTGAATCTTCCATGACGTCTGCTAATAGAGATTGAAATATGTATATTTTTATTTCAAGCAGTTAAAAAGAGAATCTTATCTCAAGTTAATTTGGTAGGGTGGTAACAAAACGATATGGAAATTACTGAGGACGGAAGAAAAGAGTAAAACGTTGATTTTTCTATCACTGTTATCGCATCTTCAATTGCATTTAAATCAATATATCTGGAAAGTAAATGATAAAGTTTGCAGTTTAGATTAGACTAGATTTAGAACTAATTACACAAATGCCTATGTAAACAGTAATTTCCCTCATTAATCAGCGGCGCATCAATGTTCACACCTTGTTGCAACCACAGCATGTTCCTGACAGATTAATCTATCAACAAACATGCTTGGATCATTTATATTATCAACGACAAAACAGTCTATATTTTTTGCATTCACTTGTAATTTCATTACTAAGAGTTTAACTAACCACCCGCGTCGATCCAATCTTTTATCGTAACTTAATTTGCAACTGAAGAATTTTATTTCATTTATTATGTTTTGTATCTCAAATTGAATAAAAGAAAGTAATACACAACATTTTGAAACTTTGTTTTTATTATTATTTTAAATGAGAACATAAACACAACTTGATTGGTAAAGCAGATATCAAAATCCATGAAATGATTTCTTTTTGACATTGGAAACACTGTAAGTTAATCGCATTAGAGAAAACGTTTACATATTCGTGTTCATCTTTGTTGGTGCAGCAAGTTCAAGATTTTGTCAGATGAAGTAATCTTGATAACTGTATTAGCTAAATGGTAACATTGACTAATGCTAAGTCAATACAACATCTATTAAATAGAGGTGTTTGGGAGTGTCTTGTTTACCTGATTTTTCCTTATGAAGAAGCATTTACAACTGTACATAATAACTTCCTATTCAGCGTTTGAAAATGTGATCCCTCCTCCTCCTCGATCCCGAGCCTTGATCCCACATAAGTAAGTTACATTTACGAGAACGTATTTTAAGTGGCTGTTCACTATAGTTTTATGCTTTATTTGTAATGATGAACAAAAAAAGAAGTTAAATAAAAGTGAAATGTCAATGTGAAAGCAATTAAACAAAACACAAAAACAAAAAAAGTTGACAAGGGATCGACAATTTGAAGGGTGTTGAACGTGTCCATGGGGATGAACTTGGAATTATGTGAAGAGTCAAACTTGCAGAAACGGTGCCCACATTATCTTTTAGCAAACATAATTATTTCCATGAAAAATACTGTTTAGGCCACAACAATAAACTGTTTTAAAAGAACTAATATCTTAAGAAGACCAAACATCTTTGTATTAACCATAGCTGAGCCTGTAAAAAACCAGACTGCGCTGCAGTTTATTGAGAAGATATTTTGTGATCATAAAACTTCTGATTTCAAATTTGGTATGTAAACGTAGTGTTGATGTTGTTTGTTATATGTCACATCTAATGTATTTGAATATACTGATGAGTGATTAGGTTCAAAGTTTGAAAAAAACCTTGAATTTGAGTTTGACAGTTCCTTTAACAGTTAACGTTAACGTGGCTCCGACAGTCTTCGCTTCCAAGCTGTCTATTTCTACCTGAACTCGTGATATTTACACTTTCTGTATAATAAAGGTGCGTTATGGTTTGTATATTGCTTTTAATTAACAACCAGTTGAATAATAAACATGAGCAACATACCGAATTAAAAATAATTAAATGCCAATTGAACGGGTGCTCTTTTCATTTGTGTTACGTTTTACACGTTCTGAAGCGTGGTATAAACCAAATCTTCGGATTTCGGGCATTTGTTTACTTGCACTTAAAAATATTAACAATTAAATATATATTTGTAATTGTCTAAATGTAAAGCTATCCTACAGACAAATAAAACATCAAAGATGGAAAAGACAAAACATATTTTAAAATATATTCAATCAGAAAAATCAAAACCTTCTGATCCTCTTTTTTTATTCTGATATTACTGTTCCTCCACCTTATATAAATGTTCTGGATGATATATAATGGTTTTTTTTTTTTTACCGATTGTGGATTTAAAGTATACATAATGCTATATGCAATCTTAAGAAAATGTGATAACCAACCAATCAAAATAATTCTCTTGTAAAAGATTAAGATTTTAATTAAAACAAGTCATTATATTATAGATAATGCATATTTTAAGGTTTTCTTGTCGTAGAACATCCCGAGGGGTGTCCGGATTGATCAAATAAAAAACCGACCTTATAGAGGTATTTCTTTGGACAATCCTAACACCCCGATGTGTGTTCTGCGACAGGAAAACCATTAAAATATGCATTATCGAACTTATAAACCGTCAAAAAATATTAACTTTTTTAAAGATTTGCAAAATTTAGTATCTTATTTTACCGAACAGACTAAAGAGTGATATTCCTTTCTAATGGTTTAGGTTTAAATACGCCCTACGGCTCAGTTAGATTGTGAAAAAAAACATACTTAATCTAGATATAAATCATTTAAAAATTATTGTCCATACACAATAAAAAATACTACTGTAACTCCATAGAGAAAGAAAAATGAATTGTTACCATCGTATAACTGGGTATGTCAAATACCAGACATAGTGTTAGTAATTTATTGTACCAACTTAGATAAGGGTGTATGTTATTTTGTGAGTTACGTGAATTTAGTTCAATAGAATATGAAAATATCTTTTGATCGATTAAAAGGAATACATAAACTTAAAAAGGTTAAGAACTAACACGAAGACGAACTTAAATACATGTAGGTCACGGTATGATTTCCTATTCAGTCTGTATCGTCCTGAACATGCATGAAATATTTGCCACTGGACTTTTAGCAAGCAATCAACAATCAATAAACCAATTCAGTGTGACTCAATAAGATTTCAAAATCTTACATGCGAATATGTTAAACCTGGCTTTATTTTATGAAAGCCTACATTAAAATTCATCTCACATATATGATAATGTTTCTGCAATGTAGCAAGAAAGTAACAAAATTTCACGTTATATTTGTTCATAAAATTAAAATGGGGCAAAGACGATTTCTTATACACCTATCATCGTAAATAAATTCCCAAATCGGCAAGAAAAAACTATCAGACGTATATGATTTGAAGTGAATTATAGATTGCATTTTTATCAAGGAAAATAATGACCTCATACAGGTAATTTTTTATGCCCAAATTTCATTGAAACATGGTATCGTCCGGTTGGTTCTGTAAAAGAATAACCTATGGTTCTGAAAGAAAATAACTCCATATAGGTATATAAATTGATATTTCAGTCTTGATGAAGTAAAAATTGATGGTGCTACCGACGCAGAAACAATACTTAGTGCTATCTTCATTTTAGGGTTTCGTGCTGCCTACTCTAATTCTACATTCAAATGTTCAGTTTTTTAGATTTTCAGCGAAGAACGAAATCTAATATGTGTAATTTTCATGTATTGTTCGGAAACTTTTATAAGTGTGTATCAAATACATTACATACATTTACCCTCAGTTCAAGTAGAATTTATGTTGCATTCGATGCATGCATTCTGTGAAATTATTCAGAACGTTTATTCTGTCATAAAGTTAGTGGCCTTCTAAAAGAGGGACGAAAGTTACCGAAGGCACAGTCAAACTCATAAATCCAAAACAAACTGACAACGCCATGGCTAAAAATGAAAAAGACAAACAAACAGAAAAACAGAAAAACAATAGTACACATGACACAACATAGAAAACTAAAGAATAAACAACACGAACCCCACCAAAAACTAGGGGTGATCTCAGGTGCTCCGGAAGGGTAAGCAGATCCTGCTCCACACGTGGCACCCGTCGTGTTGCTTATGTGAATACAAATCCGGTAAATAGTCTAACTCGGTAGGTCACATTCATGAAAGGGAAGGGGATTATAGTTACGGCGTAAGGAACATATCCGATATCATTTGTGAAACGGTTATTCCATAACGGTCAACCAACTCGTGATGGCGTCCGTAAAATTTACGAAGGGATGATTTCAACTTCACCATTTGGAACTCTTGGTTTAATAGCTTCCTTGTGAGCAGTAACCCTCTATCAGGAAAATCATGATAGGAAATGCAAGCACGGGAATATCGTATCAATTGGGAGATATATACCCCGTATGCAGGTGCTGCTGGAATTTTGCTACTTAGAAATGAAAAGTTCACAATAACTTGTTGATCACTTGGATTTTCTGTTTTGCTGTCCTCTTATATTTCACACGCCCGTGATATTTATTATTTTAGTTACAATATACATAACAGGAAGAACTTATCCTACTGGAAAGAAATTCATTGATAGAAATTTTGCTGGTATCAAATTACCGTTTTTCTAATCATTACAATAGGGAACATCTTTGTTAGTGAAATGGTTCTCCGGAAATGATTGGAAATTTCAAAGTCGATGGTCTTTTTTACTGGTGCCGGTCAGTTGGAGGAGAAAATAAATAATTTGCTAGTACGTGTAACTGAGTGGGGTATAATTGGATTGGCTGATAAAGGTACATGAAGCTCACCATATGTTCTAGCTAATTCATGTATATTATCTCTAATTAACAATATGGAAGTATTAACCGGAACTCTAGTCAAAATAGAACATTCGCAACCCCGCTAATTTCACAAGAAAATAAAGCATTTCGCTTTATGATAAGACGTGTTTTATCGGATATACGAGTTGCCGCCTTCGCTTTTTGGATGTTCGAAACTAATTTATTCACATGATTTGATATTGAATGTCTTTATCTATCTACTAAAGTGCAGAAACACGGAAATTACCCTGATAGTTTTATATAGATCAATTTAAACATAGCGTCAACTGTGTCTATTTTTATAACAAAAAGAAGATAATTATAAAAAAAAGTTCGAAAAATTGTCAACAATAAAAATCCATTAGAGAAGAAAGAATATAATTGCTTTTAATGCGATACTTTTGTTTTAGTTAACACATATAACGCGTTTACAGATTGGATTGATAAATATAAAAAAAAAACGAAAAAATAAATCACCAACTATTTCAACATAAAGGTACTAAGAATGTTCATGTGCAGAAAAAGGATATTAATAAAAAGGTAACATGAATTGCTTCGTGTTTCTTACGTATTGGTGCTACATGTGGAGCAGTATATGCTTACTATTTACAAGCACTTGGGGTCACCTCTGATTTTTATGTGGAGGTGGTGTTGTACAGTTTTGGTACAGTCAGTTTGTTTTTGACTTATGTTTTTGAATGTATATGTAATACCTTTCGCCTCTCTATACTGCAATGTGGAAAAAGGTAAAATCCAAAAATACTGAACTCAGAGAAAAATTCAAAAAGGAAAGTCCCTTATTAAAAAGCAAAATCAAAACTCAGTCAAATCAAACGAATGAAAACAACTGTCATTTTCCTGTGTAAGAATTCTGGAATAAAGCTAGCTAAACCTCTCTCTTGTAAGACAGTCGCATCAAATTCAAAGTCAACTACAACAACCGTTATGAATGTCGAATACTTTTTTTTAGATTAAGATTACTTTTATTTCTATAAAAAGTAAAATCACAAAAATACTGAACTCCGAGGAAAATCAAATCGGAAAGTACTTAATCACATGTTTAAATCAAATGACAAAACACATAAAAAACGAATGGACAACAACTGTCATACTCCTGACTTCGTATAGGCATTTTCAAATGTAGAAATTGGTGGATTGAACCTGGTTTCAAAGCGCTAAACCTCTCATTTTGTATAACAGTCTCATTAAATTCCGAGAGAAGACTTTATAAGTTTGATTTACTTGTGTCTCATCCTTTTTGCACATTTACGCAAATAAAATATGTTTAAACTAAAAAAAAATCAAATTCCGTTATATTTACAACGATGCGTGAATTAACAGACATAATAAATAAAATAGTCAAAATATGGGTAAAGCAGTTATCACAGTGTAACAATTTTAAAAGAAACAATTTTACAAAAGAAATGAAAAGCTTCTATCAAAGAATGTAGCTATTATCTCTGTAAAATATTTTACAAAATTGTTCAGACTTGAAAAAAAAGATGCATGTTGGTGTTTAGGGACTGATTTGAAGATCCTTAAGTATTTCTAATTAAATCAATTAGAGAATGTATCAGATATGTTAATAGATACATTTTATTAAACTCTTTACTTTTTGTTTTCGCAAAAGAATAAAAGGTCACTTTTTTGCGCTCATATTGTAATTATGTCAAGACCTAACGCGTCGTTAATGATTCTTCCGCATGGATTCTTTGAAACCATACATGTGTGTGGTTTGTTTGTTCTTTAAGGCTGATCGAAAAGTTTTGATGTCGATAAATCATCGACAACTAAGTTTAAATCATACATAGTTATAATTGTGTAATTTATTGAATCCCATCCAAGTTCAGCAATTACGGAAACCCTCAAAGCCCAAATACTAACAAATTGTCAAGATAATCAATATAGTTCATATCTACTCTTATTTTCTGAGCACGATTTAAAAGAAATTGTGAAAAACACATTTTGATAAAACAAAATGTATACCAACAATTCTCAGATAAAAAGGCATGTTTACAAAAATGATATAAGAGTAAACAAGAACTGTATTTAAAAAAGATATTCGACGTATTTAAATTTGAGTATATGTTTAAAACTATCATTTCGATAATCTTCACAAGCACTAGAACTTAGTGATGACGGACCTCTTTAATTGAATTTTCAGTATTCTCGGTCCTCGTATCTTTCTGTTTACATTCACCAAAACCCCGCGGAAATCTCACATGCGTAGGTACGTTCTAAAAGTCATATACGTTTGTACAACAAATTTACATTAAAAATCATATACTTGTCCCGAATAAACAGCTGTCATGGATGCAAAGAGCTATCGGAGAAACAATTATTTTTTATATTTTTTGTAATGTGTTTATTGGCAAAGAACTTCATATATGCAATATAATTATAGTAAATAAGTTCATAGTACATCAGCAAAATCGAGACGAGTACATAAAGTTGATATTTTGAATCCTTCTATAAACGTATATTGATATTATTAATAATTTTAAAAAGGAATAGAAAATCTAAATCTAAGGTAGCATGGATTGGGTAGATATTTTTATTACATGAGAGTTAGCTTATAAAATCATTCTATTAGTAGGAGCCAGGGGTTCCAGCAGGTGTATGCTCTTTGCAATGGTTTATTTTTATAAAATATTATTTTTTCAATGAACAAATTTTCTTTAAGGTAATTTTTTAAGGCTACACTATTTACTTGTCCACATTGCATTTTTGTTTTGTATATATAATATTTGGTTAATAGTATTATGAGATTTCTTATGTAGTTTTTTTCTGCTTTTTCTAATATCACAAATAAGACAATATCTAAATTAAGTGGTAGTTCAATTTGGACTTTTGCAAATATCCATTTATTAAGTTCTTCCCAAACATCAAAAACTTTTGGACATGTCCAGAATATGTGTTCAATAGTTTCTATTGAGTCTGAACAGAAAGTGCATTTATTGTTTTGTGAGATTTTAATTTTGTAGAGAAATTTATTTGTTCCCAAAATTCTGTGATTAATCCTGCATTGGAGCCACTGTAATTTTGAATTTTTAGTAATGTAAAATGGAAGTCTGTATATTTTATTCCAAATAATATTATGTCTATTTAGGATTAAAGACCACTTTTCCTGTGATGTGATATTGGTTATTTTTTTATTTAAAACATTATACATGTCTTTTGATCCTTTTGTAGATTTCATAAATATAAAAATAGTAGTTGGTATAATTGGCCGATAAGGCTTCATAAGCTGATTATTTTTAATATTAAGACTTTTCATATAGAAATAAACAGCTGACATTACTCCTTGAAATATAAGAAAGTTGGTATCAACATCATATGCTTTTTTAAATTCCTGCCAATTCATTAAATGTCCATCATTATCAATTAAATCATTTATTAGCCAGACACCCTTTTCAGTCCATTTTTTATACAGAGGGGTTTGATTACCAATTTTAATTTCTTTATTATTCCAAAGATTAGATGCGATAAAATCATATTCGTTCTTAATAGCTACTTTGGTTTGTAGTTCAGTCCAAGCATTAAAAACCTCCAGCCAAAAAGGATTTTTAACTTGTGTTCTTGGACCTACCAAGAATAATTCATTTAATTCATTTTTTTCAGTACAAGTTAGTAATTTACAATAGTTATTAGTTTGTTTGATTATTCTTCTTATCCAAGTTAGTTTTAATCCTTTGATGTATTGTTTTAGATTTAACATGTTAAGTCCACCCAGTTCATATATTTGAGCAATTGTTTCCCTTTTAATTTTGTCTGGTTTACCATCCCAAATAAAATCAAGTAATTTTTTTTATGAATTGATTTAGTAATCCATTATTAAGATTTGGTAAAGTTAAAAATAGGTGATTGAGCTTTGAAATTATAAGACTTTTAATTATTGTAATTTTTCCAATTGGGGATGAGTATTTGTTAGACCAGCTTTTCATTGTTCTTTCTATCTCTTTAAATTTGGGTTCAAAATTTAGTGTTTCCATTTCTTGTAAGTCTACTGAATATTTAATACCCAAGAGCGTACATCTGTTGGAACCCCACTCCAATCCCCACTTTACACACATAGTATCTTGGCTATATTTCTTTTTCCCAATCCAGACTACCTTTGTTTTCTCTAAATTCATCTTGAGACCAGACCATTCAGCATATAGTTCTAAAACACAAAGAGATGCATCTAAGGATTCTGGTGAACCATCTAAAATAAGTGTGGTGTCATCAGCATATTGTGATATCAAAAATTCAGAGTCTTCAATAGTAAAACATTTTATGTTTTCGTTTTTCCTAAGTAATATTCCTAAAATTTCTGCACATAACAAGAAAATGTAAGGAGATAAAGTATCCCCTTGTCTGCAACCTCTTTCAATTGTAAAAAAATCTGATAGAAAATTATTCTGCGTTATTGCTGATTTAGTATTTGTAAAAAAAGTTTTAACCCAATGTTTTATGGAATTTCCAAAGTTGAAAAAGTCAAGAACTTGTTCTATATAAAAATCCAGGATATTGTATCAAAAGCATTTTCGAAGTCAATGAGGAGGAGAATGCCGGGGATATCATTTTCTTCAGTGTAGTGTAGTAAATCATATATTAATCTGGTGTTTTCACCAATAAATCTACCAGGTATAAATCCGGTCTGATCATTATTAATTAAAATTGTTAAAACTGACTTTATCCTTTCTGCAATGCAACTTGATGCTAATTTATATATATTATTTAAAAGACTGATTGGCCGCCAATTCTTCATGTATTGTTTTGGTTTGTCACCTTTTGGAATGCAAGTTATAATTCCTTGTTTTTGGGTAATAGACATTTCCCCTTGATTATAGCCATATTTGATTGATCTATGTATGAACTTACCTATATCAATTCTCAAAACTACTTAAAGTGGAATGGTGATGACCAACAATACGTGCAATTGTTACAGCGACATCCCTGCTTCTCTCATGCTGATAATCTGCCATCTTGCTGCAGTTAAGAGTTGTCGAGGACCCATTACAAGGTGCCAATCACATTACTTTAAAAACTTGGTGATATAAAGTTTTGAAAACAATGAGAATAAAAACATCTGTTTTGCTGTTTACGGGTACAGAAGCTGCATTGCAGATAAAAACTTATCGAGTCGATATTTTTTTTATTAAACTCAGTTGTTACTTAAATAATGTTTAACTAGTTATATTTTCCCAAATTATATCACAAAAAAATAAAGAGTGTTTTTTTAATTTCAATTTCAATTTGGTGTTGCAATACTTTTTTCCATGTGTATATATTACAACAGTGTTTATCTCAGTAAACTAATATACAATGTAATGCATAGTCCTCCAATAAAACAGATGATGTTTAATACACATAAATGACTAACATTTGAATAAGCACATGCAATAATAATATGTGTGTGGATATTTAAAGTTAAATGACTGACATATCAACTCTTTTACTTTGTAGTACTGACATTAGTTTTAACTATCTATCTAAAAGTGCCCGTTAATAAATAATGAAGTAATAAAGAAACTAAAATTTCAACTTCCTGCGGCAGGGTTTGCTTTAGATGGATTTGGTTAGTTGTCTAAGATATTCGGGCGCATGCATTTTATAACGTGTTGTTTTTATTATTTTTCTTTATTAATATTCATGTAGTCACAACTATAAACATTCACACACACACACACACACACACACACACACACACACACACACACGTGTACTTTCATTATTTTGAAGCCGACTACACAGAAACACACCCTGATCCTAATCGGTAAAACAAATACACATAAAAAACTAAAAAGATAATATATTTATCAAAGGTACCATGATTATAATTTAGTACGCCAGACACGCATTTCGTCTACATAAGACTCATCAGTGACGCTCATATCAAAATATTGATAAAGCCATACAAGTACAAAGTTGAAGAGCAATGAATATCAGTGCTCATGTCTCTTCGATCCATATGCTGAACAAACATATTTGATGTTTATATATCAGAATAACACGATGATCTTCAATGAGGTAGAAGTAAGTAACTAAAGGTCACTTGAGACTTCAAAAGTAAACACAAACGTAAACCCCATAGAAAACCATAATAGGCTCCACGACAACCTGATATATAAACAATGAAAAATTCGATACATGTAATGAAATCGAGTGGACATAAGGACAAAACTAGTTTATGTACTAAATATCACAAAGTTTTGTAACCATTTACTTTAGTTTTCGTATTAACTTTCAATTATATCTTTTATCATATTAAATAACGTATACATGTCTCAGACACGTCCTAAGACCATCCTAAATAATGTCCTAAGACCTATCTTAGGACATATCCTAGGATACTTTCATTGACACGGCCCCTGATTAGCTATTATACAACATATCCTTATTCTTAGAAGGTATGAAGGTTGTAAGGTGACCAAATGTTGTTTACATTCTCGATCTTTTGTCTATAGTTGGATAGTTATCTGATTAGCTATTATACAACATATCCTTATTCTTAGAAGGTATGAAGGTGTAAGGTGACCAAAAGTTGTTTACATTCTCGATCTTTTGTCTATAGTTGGATAGTTATCTGATTAGCTATTATACAACATATCCTTATTCTTAGAAGGTATGAAGATTGAATTTTCAATTTGTTTCTTTTGCAGTTTAGATATTATTTCAATAACCTCAAGGTCATGAGTCAAATAAAAGAGTGGAAAATACCGAGGTAAACTGATCGACCGGATATGACTTGTACCCGAATGATTAATTGATCTATTGAATGATTGATTGATTGATAGATTGCATGCTCTGAACTGCACTCTGTTTTCGTTATAGGCACACTCCGTACACTTCCATTATTTTTAAAAGATATTAAAATGAAAGGATAGCAGACGAGAAGACTAACGACAGGGGAAAAAGTCTGAGATGCTGTTTCAAATAAGAAACGACGTTTACAAATAATCAAGATGCGTGCATAGATGAGTGAGATAGCATTACAACACATCGTTCCTATTCATATTTGGACCCCGATTATTCCTTGATAACACAAGTAGATGTATTTTTTTTATAAGTTAAAGGTCATTCCAACGTTATAGTACCGCGAAATGATAGTTCGAACCAAAAAGTGGTTAATGTCTGAAGAGTGACTGATTTGTTATCGTTACAGAAAATGAGATTCAGATTGGATATTGAACATTCTTGTTATAGTCTCTGTCATGTGAGCCATGCTTGTAAGCGATTTTGTTGGCCAGAAATCATTGGGAACAGCGAAGTCAACAATGTGTTGCATATGATCAAGTAATGCAAGCTAGAGCAAACATTTTTTTAGCCAATTCCTGCATATTATCTCTAATTTGTAGTATAAAGTATAACAGGAACTCTGACAAAAAAAGCACAATCGCAACCCAATTATTTTCACAATGTAATGAAACATACCACCTAAAAGTATGATTACACGTGTTTTATCAGATCTGTGATAATCTGCCTTCGCTCTTTCAATGTTTGAAATTAATTTAATCGCATGATATCAACTGTCTTTATCTACCTACTAAAGTACAACAACACTGAAATGCCTCATAGATCAGTATGTATATAATTCGCGTTAACTGTTTGTATTTTATTGTAGCCGACCGTGCAAGGGCTGTATAGCCAGTCAAGGTCGTTAAAAACTTCCATTTGTTGTTTGTATTTTATTAAAAAAAATCTTTAAAAATTTTAAAAATAAGTTTAAAATCCATAAGAGATATGGTAGCCTAACAGGTGACACTTGTTTTAGTATTACACCTTTACAACCTCCGTTAATAAAGAACAAAAGATAAATGAAATCATGTCCTCAAACTGTCGTTTCTTGAAAGCATAAAGATACGAAGAATTTCCAAGTACTAGCGTCAACTGTTTCTATTTTTAAAGAATAAAAAATTGAAAAATCATCAATAATAAAAAAAAAATCATATTATAATAAGCAGAATTTGTTAACCCTTTCAAGGTATCTTGGGTCAGATGTGTTTGTTTTGCTCAGTCTTGCGTGTCTAATACTGTTAGTCTTTTGATAGTTTTGTTACTTTTATCAGTTTGTTTTCGACTTTAAATATTCATTAGGTATGGTTTCGATTCACTTTTCAATTTACATTCCAATAGCAGTTGAAATAGGAAACCAGAAAATAGAAACTTTCTGGAAATATAATTGTTAGATACTTTTTCAGTAGTTTTCATTTGAACTTATTAGTAGCACAAAGATTCAATTCATTCAGTTCTAAAAAAATATTGAAAAAACACGTTCAACGATTTCATGCGTCCGAAGCGCTTTTCTGGATTCTATAAATAAGCTTATCTGTACATCAATAAGAATGTTTGACGTCACTTTTCTTTCTGTATAAAATTTTCAAATTTTTTGAAACTATGAATCAATTTACGAAAGCAGTGATAGGTGTAAGTATTTTGAAAATTAATTTGTGAACCATTTGCGTAGGCAAAAGAAGAAAAAACATTTTTATTGGCGTGCAAGTTGTAATGATGTCGAGATCCAACGCTTCGTTAATGATTCTTTCATTTAAATTCTTCGAAACCTTACATGTTTGTTTCTTGTTTGAACGTTTAGCAACATCGATAAGTGTTGAGGTTTATAAATCATGGGCATCTAGGTTTAAAGCGTATATAGTAATACTTGTGTAAATGATTGAAACCGACCAAGTTCAATACTAACAGAAATCCGGTAAAGCCCAAGTACTAACAAATTATCAAGATAATCAATAGTTCATATTTATCCTTGTTTTATAAGTATGAATAAAAAGAAATTAGGAAGATCTATATTTTATCAAAAATGTATGTCTAAGCCTACTATGACAAAGTAATATTAACAAAAACGATAAAAATTTTTAGTGAAATGTTTTGTTTCAATTGTTTTGGCATTATAACTTATGTATTGAGCATTTACTCATATCTTAATCTATGGTATGCATTCTATGAAAAAGTGTATTATTCAATTCATAAAAGCAACGATTCAATCATTGAATGATTGTTGTTATCTTCGTCCAGTGGCAAATATTCCACGAGTTCAACTTTAATTTCAGACGTCCTTGTTGCAAAGATATATGTTTTAAAATATTTCGTTCAACCAATGCAAAAATTTGAGATTGTCGGATTTGATATGTCAATATAACTATATTTGTATTCCTTAGTTAGGACTTGGGTTGTTTAATTGGAGGGAAAAAAACGAGTACTTGTAAACAAAAAAAGACATTGTTTGCGATATTCTGCTATAGTTTTTCAAGAAAAGTTCCAACTTTGACATAATTATTTGCGGAAGTGATATAGTGAACTGAGGTAGTCAGACCCATGTCAGACAAGCTTATGATGGAGTTTTTTTGCATACATTTACAATGTTCTTTTATTCTATATATGATATTGTATTGCATTATATTGTATTGAATTGAAATGTATAAAAGTATTACTTGGTTGTATTGCTTGACCCTTATGGGTGTAATTTTGCTATAAAGATTATATAAATAACATGTGTTAGTTTTATTCTAGCAAAAATCACGGAAATTGTTGGTTTCAACAATATCCTAACAATTTTGATATTATATGTTGAAGTCGTTCTTCTTTACATCTATTACGATCATAAAAAGTCCAGACATTCTAGAAAATAATGCCTTATGCTAATCAAATAAACGACTATATGGAACCAGACAGTAATATCTTACTTTGAATATTGACTTTTATGACCAGTGATTTCTTTATGATAATTCTTTTATATATCCAGAAATCGGTTTCCATTACATAGGTTAGCTATATTTAGGTTGCGTGTATACGAATAATGTAAGATAAACACAAACTAAGTCTTCAAAATACTTTCCAAACAAACATTAGCTGAATTGAATTATTTTAATGTAATAAGAATATCATAAGATGCATCCTTCATTCATAAACTTGCTCAGACAAATTGTATGCTACTAAAATGCTTATCTCAGTAGTATACAATGTACATTGTAATATAAATATACAGTATTTCAATAAAACAGATGATGCAGAACCTACTAATAATCACACGCTTTAATATGTGTGGGCGTGGGTGAAGGGAAAACGGTACTATCTATTCTGCCATAGGCGACAATATTAACATTTTCTGAATTTACCACTTTTTAGGATAAAAACATGGATAAAACAGTTATATGTGGTGTTAGTACTTTTAATTATTATTCTGTTTTAAAAATTAAAGCCAATAGTATCATGACCAACTTCCAACGGAGCTTGTTTATGTTATCCATGCCCACCGTCATCTTCGTTTGCACCAAATTTATCAAACTTTAGAAGTCTTTCCGAATAATTCTCTAGAAAATATTTCAATAGGTTTCAAAATTTATATTGTAAATATACACACTGCAGTTATTCATGTTTTTCATAGATACATACAAATTTATTATATCCTTACATCTAATCTATTTCATTTCGCGTTTTCGCGTTTTTGCTTTCTTAATTTCTCGATTTCGCGTTTACCCTTCTCGATTTCTCGATTTCCCGATTTCCCGATTTCTCGATTTCTCGATTTCTCTATTTCGCTTTCTCGATTTCTCGATTTCCCGCTTTCCCGATTTCTCAATTTCTCGATTTCGCGTGAAAGTGAAAGGAGAAAACGCGAAATGGCCGCATCCGGCCACCATAGTGATTAGATGTAAGGGTATAATAAAAAAAATGTATTTATCTATATTTAAGGCCTTGTATTACATATTGGCTTAAATGGCAACACTCCGATTTAATAAACTTTCTAAAAGGTTTTATAAATATACTTGAGTACTTATATATACTAAGGTAATAAGGTAAAGAAAACGGACAAGAATACTTACAATATATAGACAGTCGAAGGATCTCACACAAGTAAAAGAAGATGGTTACGACCAGTCAACAAGCATCTACAGATCAGTGAGACTTCATTATAACGTGTCGTCTATTCCCATATTTACCAAGCAATTTAAACAAAATTTGACATAATTTGAAAACAAATGAAGAGTTATGACGCTAAAGCGAAACTCAAATGATATGTCATAAAGAAAAAAGAGACCCATGTTATATAATTTTGTTTTAAATAACTTAAACGTTCTATGGTCAACTCGTTTTGACGCGAACGGTAACCGAAAATGAATGACAACTAAATAAATAAACTCGTATGATGCTGCAGCGAAACGGATGAAGGCGTTCAAACGTTGGACGAGAAGGACCTTCACAACACTCCTTAATATCAAGATTTGCCGTGACATTGCCCTTATGCGGAAGGTGAACTTTATATTTTTGTCATTAGTTGATACCAAAATGGATTTGTAATTGTTTGTCTATTTTTTGTTTTGTTAATTTTTTTTCGAAAACTTCTGAAGAGTGTCTATTTTTGTTATGGATATTCAGATTTAAAAACAATTTTGTGATTACGGTTACGCAAAGTATAAATTCACATTCTAAGGAATTAGATGATTAAAATCCTTACATTATTATTGTATTGTGTTCTGACCGAGTAATACTTCGTATATAGAATTGATATTGTAGTATTTGTTCTTAGCAAACCCAGAAGTGATATTCAATATTATATAAAGCATTAAAACAACAAAAGGTAACGAGTAAGATGCCCCATTAGAACTAAGTTTTAACACTCTATACAAAAACCAAACAAAAAAGCAAATGTTTTGCAAAAATTAAATCGTTATTACAAACGAAAACACAAAAAGTATATGAAATAAAATGCAATAAAACATATTAGAAATAGATCTCTTAGTAAGGAATAACCGAATAACTGACGGCAATATATATATGTTGATATTGAAGTCACGCCTTCTAAAACTTCAATATACAAACTCTCATCATCTTTGAACATAATATCCGTACGCTATATATGAACAAAAAAATGAAACTATATCATGTTCATTGAGACGGTATTCTATCACGCTTCTAATTTTGAATGACACACTATAATAGTGCTACCCTCCCCAAACACTGACAGAAAACAGAAAATGTTATAAAGAAAAAAACATACAAGGTTTTAGGAGATAAGAAATAGAACAATTCGAAATTTGATAAAACGAGATTCATATTTGATAAAAAAAATTGAGATTGCGGTAGGGAAAAGTATATTTTTCCATTTTAAGATATGAGATGTTAAAAAAAACCTTACATTGCTATTGTAAATGCGTTACGACTGAGTATTCATTCTTATATAGAACTGCTTTTGTATGATTTATCCTTAACAATACAAGAAGCGCACCATTAGAATAAACACTCAATACAAAATATTTTTATTGTAGACGAGCAAACAAAGGCTCTACAAAAATGAAATCGTTATTACAGTCGATAAAATAAAAACAATATACGTTTAAAACGTTAACAAAAACTTATTAAAAATTTATCTCTTAGTAAGGATTGACTTCAATAAACAAACACTCATTTTATTCGTACAATATATGAAAGTGAAAAACAAACGATACACAATCTAAATGTTGATACTACATAGTTTTATCAAACTAACGAAACGAGATTGTATTCCATATAGCTTTTAATTGTGACGAACACAAAAGTCATCAGAATAGTGATACCCTCCCCCATGTGTACTGAAACAGTGAAACAACAATAAGTTTAACGAGCAAGATAAACCATTAAAAGTCACTTTAAAACAAAGTCTCAATCCAAAAATAACTTTATAACAGACGTAACAATGAAGGCTCTATTACATTAAATCTTTTTTACAAACGAAAACATAAAAATTGTATGAAATAGAATGCAATAAAAAAAAAAAAGAGTTTAAAATAATATACGAACACATATCTTCTTTAAACAAACAACATAGTCGTACATTTTGTGAAAATAAAACGACAAAAAACGACTAAAATTTTCAAAAATGATACCACATAATTTTGTCTGTGGGCGACCCATCAAAACAAGATGGTTTTGAATCACTCTAAGACTGACACATTACAATAATGCTCCCCTCCCTCTTACATTGGCAGACGATATGACGTGTTATACGGAAGATTTTTTTCGTACAAGATTTTACAAGAGTAGAAATTGTACAATTATTGCATTTCTCTAAATAAACGCCTTATCGACTTGATAAGCAAAACTTCAATGATATTACTATCTTAATTTGAAAATAATGGAAAGAGTTTATTCTATAACACGAACTAAATACTCAAGTGACAACTGTTAAAGAGTTATATGATTACTCAAATAATACATCCATTTATAGCATGTTATATTCTCAATTTAAATGCAAATTACAAAGTAAGGGTCTTCAAGGAACAGAAAATGTGGCAAACAGTATGTCATAGGCATCGTTGAAAAGATCAACGACATAAACACTTTCATTGGTTTTGGTTATTTTTCAATCGAAGACTTACAAAATATAGGTAAAATGCATGTACTAGTATTGGTTTTTCATTTTATCAAAACAGTAATATCTCACTTGGTATATTGACATTCATAAACAGTGATTTTCTTTATGATAGTTCTTTCATATCCATAAATCTTTATTCATTGCATATTTTAACTATATTTAGGTTGCGCTTTTCAAAAACTGAAAGATAAAAACAAAGTTAAGCGCTTCGCATTCAATTTTAGTCTTCGAAATACTATTCAAATTAAACGTTTCTGAACTAAGTTACTTAATCAAATGAAAATGATATCAGACGCATCCTTAATTCATACACATTGGATCTGTGCATTGTATAGACATATTGCTGCATTGCTTATCTCATGAAACTAATATACAATGTACTTTGTGATATATATATAATATATATATGGTATTTCCACGTTTGGATGACTATTAGAGGCATACAACTTTCATTGATCATTGTCGTTTCTTCATCAAAATACATGATTTGTTCTGTTTGAGACGAGGGCACTGATTCTATTCAATATTTAGCTAGAGATTAAAAGTTCAAAGTAAGCCCCCTAAAAAGTAACAATATATCATAACTTTAATTAGTACACCAGACGCGCGTTTCGTCTACAATAAGACTCATCAGTGACGCTCATAAATTTTTCAAAAAACTAAGGATTTTCTTATCCCAGGCATAGATTACCTTAGCCGTGTTTGGCACAACTGTTTGAAATTTTGGATCCTCAATGCTCTTCAACTTTGTACTTGTTTGGCTTTATAAATATTTTGATATGAGCGTCACTGATGAGTCTTATGTAGACGAAACGCTCGTCTGGCGTACTAAATTATAATCCTGGTACCTTTGATAACTATTTAACTCTTTTAATACGAAAGTGTCGATAACATAGGAAGTTCTAGAGAAGCAATACGTCGCTTTGGAATGTCTTTTTTTTTTTAATGAAGTTTCAATTTTCAAAACGCGCAGACATATAAGTATCAATGTTCAGTTCATGTGTGTATTTCAAAGATGACAATGGCATTCGCAAGTGTTACAACACACGCAACGTTATCAGGAAATATAAACGTGATGACACGTTGAAGACAAACAAATTGCTCATGAACATCCTCAATGGAGAAGACTATAACAATGTTTGACTGAAATGTTTATAATTACTCTTTATGTCGATGGAATTGATAGTTAAAATACAATTCTGTCACTCGATGCCACTTTAGAAGTTATCGTGTGTCAACACAATCTGATTGTATGCAGAGGTCAAACTTTGGTCACGGAATTACTGAGAATATTGATACAGAGTATACTTAATAAAGAATATTAAGCTTCGTTCAATTACAATTCCCAATGGTATTTATTTTGCAAATTCCAGAAGAATTACATTTTCTGTTTCTCGTTCTTTTCAGTATAAATACAAATTTTGTTACGCCAACTTTTGTTTGTTTTTACTTCCTGTTGGCTGGATGGAAATGGAATTGGAAATGTATTTTTGAATGTGCTTTCATTTGCACGAACTCGTTTTACTTTCAACAAAGGAAAGCACTCTAAAAATAAGAACAGGTGTGATTGGTATCTATTTTTACTTAAATCAAATGTTTGTAGTCTCACTGACTTAGTTTTGTTTTTACTTTTTTCTCTCGAAATGAACCGTATTTCAAAGACTAGTATCACGAAAACATAATTGATGAATAATTTTTATATTTGATTTATAATTTATAGCTTATTAACTGAAATTTAGATATAAAATATCTCACTTCCGATTGATCTACAGCTAAAATTATTTGATGCGTTGGTGGTTCCTATTTTGACTTATTCCTCGGAAATATGGGGGTTTGAAAATAAAAATAATACTGAAAAGTTACACCTACAGTTTTGTAAGCGCAGTTTGGGTGTGCGATCATCTACGCCAAATTTTATGGTATATGGGGAACTTGGAAGATTTCCACTTGAACTGCAGATCAAGTTAATAATGGTATTGTTTTGGCACAAGCTAGCAACAAATGATAAAAAAAACTATCGGATAAACTTTATAAGTTACTTTGGTACATGCATGAGCATGAAGGTTGTAATTTTAAGTGGTTTAACTATGTAAAATCTGTGTTTAATGATTGTGGCTATTGTGAACTATATAATTTTCCGGAGCAAGTTGATTATAATTATATTAAAATTAATGTAAGGCAGCGTCTCTAGGACCAGTTTATTCAAAAATGGTTCTCAGATATAAACAATTCATCAAGGGGGGGATTTTATCTACACTTTAAAGAAGAGTTTTGCTTGGAACCATATCTGTTAAAATAAAGACGGGGTCATAGAGTAAACATATGTAAATTAAGGGTATGTAATACAAAGTTTCCCATCGAAACAGGAAGATGGAGAAATGTACCACGAAATGAGAGGATTTGTCCACTTTGTAAAGCTGGTCTTGGAGATGTATACCACTATATATGTAAATGTACCAACTGTGAAGTTAAGGATTTAAGGGGAAAGTTCAGACCTCCATATTATTTAAAATATCCAAATGAAAAAAAAGTACTTGGCATGCCTTAATATAGTAATAGTAATGTGCTGTCTAAGCTGTCAATTTTTATTCAAAAGGTAGAAAAGATGCTTGTCTAATTTAAAACTGTTATAAACACAAACTTATTTTTGAAGATGTTTATATACATATAAATATGTTCCTGTAACGCAGTCTTCTGTGGCTGAGTTTTCTCTAATAAACTAGAAACTATAATGGTTTACTTTTTAAATTGTTACTTGGATGGAGAGTTGTCTCATTGGCACTCACACCACATCTTCCTATATCTAGAAACTAGAAATGTAAATTCGTAATTTGATACCTATTAAAAATATAATAATCACCTGAAATCGAATGAAACCTCACAGAATAACTGAAGTTCGCTCTAGCCCTGAATTATATAAAAAAAAATACTAACGTATTTGCCTTGCATTATCTTATTATAACTTCATTTAATACAAGAAAGTTGGAAATGAAAAGAATAAGAATTATAGTTTCAATGTTGCATGTATGTGTACTGATTGATACGTTAGTCTTGGGAAACATGCTTGATTTATGAGGTGTAATTGGCGTTGATCTAGCTTTCAGTAAATGAAAGTAATGTTATAATCTGTATTTGGCCCTTTTTTGTTTTTATATTATTTGATATTTGTGCTTTGTATCGATATTAAGAGTTATATCATTTCAAATTGATTTTTTATAATAGAATGAAATTCAAAACAGTGTGGCTGTCGCCATTGATTGACACATTTAATTCACCCATTGACTAGGACAATTTAGGTGAACGTTTGTATGTAACGACCACTGCTCACTGTGCACTTTTAAAAGACTCTTACACTATTGGGTCACCAAAGGTTCTCAACACCTAAATAAAGTAATTCGAAATATTAATCAGAAATAGCACGATCTTTTGATTTATATCAATTATATAAATCAAAACATAAAGATTATTCCTGATTAATTTTTGAATTATTGTATAATTAAAGGCGTTTAGAAACCTTTGGTGACCCCACATTTTAAATGTCTATCGTAGGTACGTCGTGAACAGTGGTCGTTTCAGACAAACGTTCACGTAAATAGACCACTTTCGAGTTCATCCGTCACCGGAAAAAACTCGTCAATTATACGCGCCTTTATCATCGTCACTTGTGCGTTTAGGGGCGTCGTCACTTCCTTCCAATGTTGAGCGAGTGGTTGGAAAACTATAATTCTATATTGTACGAATTATTCGGCAAATTGAATTCTCAAAATTGACAATCAACACTGCTGTCATTAGGGGAATGTCAGTAGGTACCTACAGAGCAACCATTATTTCTAGTTTATCCTGCACAAAGACGATCACTAAGACGCTTGATGAACGTAAATAGTGCAGGGATACAGGCGAGCCCCTCTATCTGGTAAATGACGTCATAAAGGCGTGTATAATTGACGAGTTTTTGCCGGTGACGGATGAACTCGAAAGTGGTCTATTGTCCCAGTCAATGGATGAATTTAATCTGTCAATCAATAGCCACAGCCACACTGTTTTGAATTTCATTCTATGTTATTATGTTGCACTGTGACACCATGGTTTCATTTTACTCTTAAACAAATTAACTTCAATTCAGCCTACATGTTATATGAGCCTGTAATGCAGTGGTTGGCGTTAGTTGTTGTCTGTCATTTTTGTTTTTTGTTGTTTTGTTGGGTTTTTGTTTTTTTTTGCTTTGCTGCGTAGACTGACTATAATAATAATTTCCTTCACTGTGGTGCACACAGAAGGATTACTGTAACAGAAAAATAAAATAAAAAGAATGAACTAAAAAGATTTCAATACAACTACGATCATAGAATATAAAATATGCGATCCGTCGAAACGAAAAAAGTACAAAGTCAGTTTTAATAAGTACAAAATCCGCATCTGTAAATCTTTTTGAAAAAGAAATCGAAATTTTGAGAAAACCGAAGTCTAGCGCACATGTATTTTTCCAGTTATTTTATATAAGGAATTCCTTACTTGTAGTCTTGTAAAAGCTGAAATATTTATTCAATAATAACTGGTTAACCATTTTCTCGTGTGAGACTTAGTCTATTGATCTAATAGGAATATACTTCTATAAAACCCATAGATAAACTGATTTGTAAATATTAGAATAAACTTTACTTACGGCTATTTTCTTTTTCCTCCTGGTTTATATAATTATACATTTATTCGAAATTATGTATTGAGCTACACCATCCAGCCAACTTCTGTCGTAGATGTGGCTATATTAGAACCCTGACAAGTTTTTTTTTTTTAGATATAATCAAACATATATTTACCCAGTAAATTGTTTGAGCACCAATTTATATAACATAATACTGTATGTTGTAATTATGGTCTGCTTTCTCGTGGACCTAGAAAGCTGCTTTGTAAAATGAATATGAAAGTTGCATTTAAAATAAAATTCACATGTCCCAATATAATTGGCATCTAGTTTAGATAATGTTGTTGCGAAGTGACAAAATGACATTTTTTGACTTTTTCGTTATAAATCACCAAAATTACAGAAGCCTAAAAGGCACGGAGCCAGAATATATATAAAAAATAGGAAATATTAAACACTAGATAATTGATTATTGCTGCTGTAATTTATGAAAAAGTAATATGACTTCTCAATAATTTTGGATAACAGTGCAAACGCAATAAGAAATCAATCTTAGGATAACATGACACAATTAACGATTAGTTCTCTCTCATTGGTTGCTTGGTAGTAACACAATTCTATTCCACTTTTCGTATTGATATACGGAAATCTCTTACTCAAAGGTTAAGCACCAATTTCTCCGCCTGGGAACTAATATGAAAATAAATGTTTCAAAGTAAATAATCTAACACTTGTATCTCTGTACTTATTGGTCATTATATCAGAAAGTGATTTTCTCTAACGTTCTGTGTAGAGAGTAACTATTATTACAATGAAATAAACGAACAATATGAAAATAAGAAGATGTGGTATGTTTCGTTTGAGAAAAGAGAAAAGGTTTGTATTGGTTGATTAATTCATGTTTTCATAACGTTTAATGGCATCCATACACTAAATTTTTGTTAAGAGTCCAGCCAGCGAAGCCCGACTCGGAGTGCAGGATTTTTTTGCTGTGTTAATGACCCATTGGTGGTCTTCGGCTAATTTTCTACACATTCCCCATTTCCATTCTCAATTTTAGTTTGCATGCATTTTCAGGAAGAGATAGAAAAAATAAAATAAAAAATAAACTGGCATACGGATATAGACTTTCTGAAAAGGACCAAAAGGACATGCGACTAATTCTAACTTCACGACATCATGTCATGTAGCAGCATTATGCTTTCCTAACAACAAGTCACATATCCCTAGTTATTGTAAGGGTAGTTAAACTTGCTGAGAAGTCTCAATCATCGGATATGATGCCCACGTCCGATCTTACATTGCTGCATATTAAAAAATGATTCTATTTTATTTCACGAGAAAATAACTCATGATTTTGCTAACTTGACAAAGAATATTCCGTGTTTTAACATTGATTAGTCGATACACCACTCTTTAATAAGGTTTATACAAGTACAACTTCACCATGACAGATAAGGTGTTCGTTCCTTCTACTCTTTTATTTTTTGTTTCGCTATGGCTCCTTACAACTTGAAGAAATTTTATAGTCTTATAATATGATTTATTTTTACTTCCCCTATTTCATTTCTTCAATAGAATGTTTTTATATGTTTACTTCGGCATGGCACTGACTTTGATTGATGTTCGCTTACACGTTGTATACAAACAGAATAATGTGCTATCTTACATTGTAAATAAAAAAAAACAATCTAATATTAATTGGGAGAATATGACAGTTGCTATCAATTCGTTTGATGTGTTTGAGCTTTTTGTTTTGCCATTGATTAAGGAATTTCCTTTTTGAGTATTCTTCGGAGATCGGTATTTTTGTCATTTTACTTTTTTCAAGTTACATCATAATAATTTAATTTTGGATGTAACACGTCTTCTGATTGACTGACGTTATTTTGTTGTCAGCCCATAGGCATAATTTAGTCATGTGATCGTGACGTATTAAATGTTTTTCATGGTTTTCTACGGTTTAAAATGGAATTAACATGATAAAAAAATGTTACGCGCGTTATTCAGTGTGCACCACATTTTTATGTTATTTAAGGAATGACTGTAATATTTTTTCTGTCTATTCGAAACAACATAAAAAAAATTGGTGCACACTGAATAACGCGCGAAGCTGGTTATTCAACAGTGTGCACCACATATTTTATGTTATTTCGAATAGACAGAAAAAATATTAAAGCCATTTCTTATAATTCACCGGTGTCAACTTACATGCAAGTGTCCACAATGTTATTCTCTTATGAGTACTTCAATTAACATTCAAAATGGATTTACTTTGATATGAAGTTGATATATAATCATTCTCCTGATACAGACCAAACCTTTCACTGAATAAAGCAAAGGAAGGTATGAAGTTACATTATTTTGATGACCTTTTATTGGTTTTAAATTGTTGCCTGGCCTTGTTTTTTCTTAATTAAACTATGACTATTAAACATTGCTAGACTACAGATGCGGACTTAGAAGGAGGGTCAAGTTGCTCGCATCACCTTTTTGTGGGGAAAATTTGGTCGATTGTATAGGGAATCAGTTAAGCATGACTGTAGCGGGCCTACTCTTAGGCAGCCAGTCTCCATCCTTTAATGAAAATCTCTGGATACGCAACTGGACAATTGTTGCCTATATTTACCATGGGTTGGCTATTTATGTAAAGAATGACAAGTTGAAATAGATGGAATACACGTTCACATTGAATTTTTCAAGCTACAAATCCTTACATTTCTACGGTATATGACATGTATTATTGAAGATAATCGAAGAAGTTGTTTTAAGCCAAACATATCAATAAGGGATCTACCATTTGATTTTTATAGGGGGGGATAAAAGGCCGAAAAGGCAGCACAGGAGATTTGAGTAAAAAATTGACGGATGAACATCTTGACCAAACAAAAAGGCAGGATGCAATAAAAGCAGGACCGAATAGAGTAAATATAATTACGCAGGATAGATTACAACATATAATATACAGGACAAAATTATTCATCCTAACCCCTCCCTTAAATAAAAATCAAATAGCTCCCTTCATTGACGATTTCATTGTTGTTGTTTTTTTCATTCAACAGATATGATTATACTTCTAAGTATTTTATTTTTTTCAACCTCTCCTTTAAAAATCGTAAATCTGTTAATAAAAGAAACTATAAAGTCTGAATTCCCCAAAATTAACAGATCCTCGAAAGGTACTACTGTCCATATAAAGTGTAGGGAAAAAATGAAAAAAATCTTCACTCTTAACAAACTTGTCATTTATAATATGAAATGTCCTATACCTTATTTATATAAAACATATGAAATCAATATAAAGTTGTAATCTCCAATGCATTCTAATATTGAACTAGATACGAAATAAATACGAAATCTCGCGAATTCATAACCATTTGTACACTTACCAATATGACGTTACCCTCCCCTCAGTGATCGTTCTTCATTATTATCACAATATCAGCTGATAACGTACATGTTTTCGCATACTAGACAGCTTAATGTGTCCTAATTTATCAGAAAATGCTTCGTTGGAACAGACAGTTACGATCATCTTAATTTAACGTTTTTTCACGGTTTTCTACGGTTTAAAATAAAATTTAGAATTAAATTATCACCGGTGTCAACGTGATGATCGTAACTGCAGTTACGATCATCCATATATGGCGGACACAAATATAGGGAAATTTTATAAGGCTGATTTCTCCACTTAAACAGCTAAGAAAAATCTTTACAAGCATTGCAATTGAAACATTTTTTCGGACCGGATGGAAAAGCAACAAGAAGAATGAAAATCGAGATACAAAAAATCACGATGATGATCGTAACTTGTATTTATTTTTATCAACGACGATCGTAACTCTTACTTATTACTATACAGATGTAAATTATAAAAATTAAAATGTAGCAAATCTAAGAAGAAATGAATTAAGATTTGAGGCAATATGAATTTAAAAAGAATCGGCATTTTAGCCAAGGGTTGCGATCAGGGGAGAAGAGGACTGTATTGTAATTCTTGGCTAGCGAAGATGAGTGAGACACAAATGTGTTCACCTGATCTTTCACTTCAAGATAACTCCAATCACCTACCTGCCTACGCTACTCATATATTATACTAGTTTTTATTATTAGCCTAACCAATGGAAAACGAGACACTTTTTTTTTTTTAATATTTTTTCAGTATTGCAGCGTAAATCTATCGTTTTATATATATCAAAATAAAACATTTCTGTTCACAACCTTTTTTGCATTTACCTTGTGTAACAGTGAAGAGGGATTAAAGTTCAGATCTAATTGACAAAATCAGGTTGTACTTTCAATCATGGCTGATCCTATACTAGTTTTCATACCTGCCCACTGTAACTATTTGCGGATGATTTCCCCCATGAAAGCTCCCACATGGAAATTTTAAAAGAACAATTCTGTCCACAATTATAACAAAACAGTTAATCTTACAATGGCTTTAGGCTTTTAAAAGTATGAAGAAGCAAAAAAAAAAAAACCAACATAAAAATACATTTGAAGGCCTCCTTGAAGGTTTTTCTGGAGTATGAAAGCCAACTTGCACGTAAAACCCCCATGGTCATATTGAAAAGTTGGCGCCGAGTTATGAGTTTTCCTACTCAGCTTCATTTATCACAGACAGTTGAGCACTGTCATAGACTGCAGCTCTGTCATGTTGAAGAACACTTGTTCGAAATAAAATTCCTGCACCCATTTAAGGTAAAATGTCTATATATATGTAAAATATATAAATCGTCATCAAAATACAGGTGAAAATAAAAATAAAAAATCGTTTCGTTTTTTTTTGGTCATAGATTCATAGATATCATGACCAAAGAGAAATAACTCTATATTTTCAAAATCCGGAAACAAGTCCGTCTTTTAATGAATTATAATCTTTTGTGTATTTCCGCCACCAACCAATGCGAGCTGAAAAATTGTGAACGTGACTGTGAAGGTTGAATTATTGAACATGGGACAGAATACCTCGACTATTACACAGACTTACGAAGTTGCACCAGGCACTCTGTCTAGATCCAAAGTTCCATATCCACCATTCGAGCTTGGAAAACCTCGGTTTGATCAGGTTTGCTTCAATTATGTAAAAAAATATATAGACTAGAGAAGTAGAGTACTTTTATGTGAGTTCGTGGTCTAGTGGTTAAGACCGATGGCTACAGTGCTGAAGGTCCCGAGTTCGATTCTCACTCGGGGTGCTAAAAATATCAGTACATTAGAAGGGTAATTTTCACCCTCTCACACACATCTCTGGTACCCAGACCGGAGTTTAAACTAGAATGGGTACGTTGGGGGCCTCGGTTGGTCAAAGTGTCCCTACTTTGACCTGGAGATCAATCTTCTGATATCTCTCTGGTTTGTCTGTTTCCACCGAGTGGCCCGGTGGTTCTCTCCGAGTACTTCGGCTTCCTCCACCACAATAACAGACTTCCCGGTGTCCTAGCACTCCCTGTGTGTTGAATTGGGTGGGGATTGATTGTCCTTGTAAAAATAATTGTCGTATAAATATACGTTAGTGACACATCTCCATTAATCCCGTTAGGGAGTGTACATGGATGCCACTGTACCCTCGCAGCTTTCGAGGGGTTCTTCGGATATCGGAGGCATTTACCAGTACATACATACATACTCCTGTAGTACTGGACATACTTATAGTCCTAGGTAAAAGTGAGTGTAATAAAAATATTTGGTAGGTACTGACCCTTCATATCAGAGTCACACAAAGACATCAGTTCTGATCATGGGCACATAGGTCAATGTGAAAGACTAAGTCCATATCCCCTGATTAAGTCATCATGGTCATCTAAAATTTATATTTTGCACTTGTGGATTTTATTTCAAGTTTAACATTTTGAGTTATAAGATGAATGTTGCATAATTTACTGTTGTGTAATGTTTGTTAGCAAGTATTGTCACCCTTATTAGTGTAGGTTTGAAACCACATCTGGATACATATAAATTTCAGGTCAAGTTTATTAAAAGCTATTTATAGATCTATCAAACATGATTGTCAAAGTTCACAGTGTTTATTATCATATTTAAACAAAAACCATTTGATAAGTCAAACAATAATTTTCACTGGCAACAAAACTTGTTTGATTTATGTACATGTATAACATGAATAATATTCTTTTATTATATTATTTACAAATCTAAGGATCATGTACCGGGTCATGCAGGTTGAGTGCTTGTTGAAGTTAGGAGCTAATTATATAAGTGTTTTGCATTTTGAACTTGGTTTTCCTAAACATAGCTACATGTAGGTAAAGTGCAAAACAGATATTTGCAACAGTCAAATCAAGTTTTACATGTTTTATGAAGGCCAAGCATTTATCTTTGTTTCTCTAATTCTATGGAAATTTATCCCTTTTCGAACCCATTGTATAAAAAAAATTAATCAACGTGTGGTTGCTGGTGATCTCAGAAGATCATTGGATGATTTTAAGGGTCATGACCTTTTTTGCTGACTGGATGAACCAAAATATGATAACAGGTGTTAATGAAATTGACAACTTCGTGCAATGTGAAAGGCACTCGAAGGGGATTTTCGGTAAACAAAAAAAGAAAATGTCTTTTTAATCATTAGAGAAACAGATTCTTACATAGTTACTCGTGGATTATCGGATTTATCCAATCTCGATAGTTAAATTATAAATTTTAAAGTACTCGCCGAGGCGGCTCGAACTTTAAAATTGATAATTTAACTATCTCGATTGGATAAATCCGATAATCCACTGGTATCAATGTAAGAATCTATATTTAATACATGTACATGTATATATAACTCCAATTAAGTAAATATTTTGTGTGAAAAATTCATAAATTAAAATGTCTGAAAAAACTGACATCTAAACAATGTGAAGCAATAAGAATATGATGTCAAACATAATTAATGTATTTATACTTTTCTGAACACTTCTGTCAGAATGGTTTTAGTATTGACCTTGTAGACAAAAAGAAGATATATATAGGGACAAAATGTGACTTGTTTGTTAATGTTTTGAGAAATTGCATATGTTTGTACATTGTACAGGTACGAAAAAATCCAAATTTTAAATGATGGCTTTCCTAGTCACTGACTGGTAGAATGTGGAATCTAAGTAAACCCTTCAAAATATTTGTAAGCGTCCATGACATCCAATGAAAATGATCATTTCAAACAGATTGCATTAAAATATTATTGTTACATGCATGATTGTTGAATTAATAGATATACATGTAGGAAGATGTGGTATGAATGCCAATGAGACAACTCTCAATTCAAATAACAATTTATAAAAGTAAACCATTATCATGATTATAGGTCAATGTATGGCCTTCATAGTCTGAATGACTTTCTGTTTGAATTTTAATTTGAACTACATGTATTATAAACAGCATTTCTGTAAATGCATCATTCATACTACACTGGTCTGCTGTGACATGTAACATCAATAAATCAAAAATTAATAAGTAAGAGCTACATGTATACCATTTATAAAAACAAATGGATAAAACTTATGTTAATCATGTTAAAAGCTTTAAAATATTAGGTCATCAACACTTTGTTTTGGTAATTGCAGTGGTTATACTTAATGGAAATGTATTTTAATTCACTGTAAGTTTTATTATTTGATGACGGCTATCTAATTATACCTATGTGAACAGTTAACTGTTGTTCTCCTTTTAATCCTTCCTTTTTTAGCTCACCTGGCCCGAAGGGCCAAGTGAGCTTTTCTCATCACTTGGCGTCCATCGTTCGTCGTCGTCCGTCGTCGTTAACTTTTACAAAAATCTTCTCCTCTGAAACTACTGGGCCAAATCAAACCAAACTTGGCCACAATCATCATTGGGGTATCTAGTTTAAAAAATGTGTGGCGTGACCCAGTCAACCAACCAAGATGGCCGCCACGGCTAAAAATAGAACATAGGGGTAAAATGCAGTTTTTTGCTTATAACTATGAAACCAAAGCATCTAGAGCAAATCTGACAAGAAGTTAAATTGTTAATCAAGTCAATATCTATCTGCCCTGAATTTTCAGATGAATTGGACAACTGGTTGTTGGGTTGCTGCCCTCCAATTGGTAATTTTTAAAGAAATTTTGCCGTTTTTGGTTATCTTGAATACTATTATAGATAGCGATAAACTGTAAACAGCAATAATGTTCAGCAAAGTAAGATCTACAAATAAGTCAACATGACCTAAATGGTCAATTGACCCCTTAAGGAGTTATTGCCCTTTATAGTCAATTTTTAACAATTTTCATTAATTTGGTAAATTTATGTAAATTTTTACCAAATATAGTTCTCTGTTACTAATGGGCAAAGTTCATGATAGATATAATTGTAAGAAGCAAAATCATTCAGTAAAGTAAGAACTTCAAACACATCACCATCACCAAAATACAATTTTGTCATGAATCTATTTGTGTCCTTTGTTTAATATGCACATAGACCAAGGTGAGCGACACAGGCTCTTTAGAGCCTCTAGTTTTAGATGGTAGTCTAGCTGACAATTATATCATTCATTGTCATATACAGGATATAATCTACATAATATGTTTATATTCCATTAAGTTTCATATCAGACTACAAGGATCGATGTAACAGCTCAGTCTCCCAAGCATATTAATGTTGATGAAGTATCTTTTTATATTTCAGAGTACATACCTTGGTCGCTTGACTCACATATTAGATACAACAGACCCAAAGCTTTTGCTGACTCCAAATGTAAGACTTAGCTAAGAACATATTTTTCCTATTGCATAGCAAATTTGCTTTCAATATAACAAAGAAGATGTGGTATGATAGCCAATTAGACAACTGTCCACAAGAGACCAAAATGACACAGACATTAACAACTGTACATGCTATAGGTACCGTCCTTTTCTAATCCTTTAAAATGAGTTTATGCAAGCATATCATGTAAATTACTTCTAAGAATTAAATATTTCTATCAAAACATATTGTATATATGTATATTGTATATTAATGAGATAATTTTTATTAATTTTTAAAAGCAAAAACTACATGCTACTGTAAATTGAATAAATTTTGATTTTTTTTTAGAAGCAAAAACTACATGCTACTGTAAATTGAATACATTTTGCTTTTTTTTTTTTACTGTAAAACTTCCTCAAGGTAAGATTTGAAAAAAATAAAACTTCAATTTTTGATTTCAATAGAATGTTTGTCTGCTGCATTTCAATTAATGTCACATTAAATTATCCATTTTTGACCACATACAATAGTTTCTGACATTATATTAGTCTAGTGGTAATTATAATGATTAGTAATACTGTTTACATGTACTGTTTTCAGGAGAAGGTAGAATGTGCTGTAGAATTTTTAGAAGATTATAAAAATGGAACAGCTCCTAAATATTCAGATGAGCAGTTGTGGCAGTGGCAGCGAATTAAAAATGTAAGATAAAATGGAGTACAATATGTTTGTCATCTGGTAACACACTTATCTTTTTTTATTTAAAAAAAAATATTGTTTTCAGTACTGCATTGATTTTTAAACATTGATTTATATGATCTTTCTACAGTTAGAACCCTGAATTCAAATCAGTAAATAAATCACGTCTTCAAAGCATGATATATTTGTGCAATAGAAGTAGTGGGTCGACCTATCCCTATATGAAATTTGCATGAAACATTAGCTGGTTAATAACACTTTTACAGTATAAACTGTTTTTTCTTGTATGAATATAGGATATATACGATGTGTTTACTCTTCTTTTGGGGGAGGATATGGGATTTTTGTTATACAGATATGTAAATTTATATACAAGTATCACTGTTAAAAATTGATTTTTGAAGACTTTAGATTTTGACTCCATCCTCTGTCTGTCCATCAGTCAGTCCGGCAAAACCGTTTTCCGTTTTTATTGCCCCATTTATGAGCCAGATGTTTTCTGGTCTGTGCTTCTGTCCATTTGTTTGTTCGTCTGTTCGTCTATTCGTCTGTCTGACACGCTTTAGGTTAAAGTTTTTGGTCGAGGTAAGTTGAAGTCCAATCAACTTGAATCTTAGTAAACATTTTCCTTATGATATGGTCTTTATAATTTTAATGCCAAATTAGAAATTTTATCCCATTTTCACGGTTCACTGAACAAAGAAAATGATAGTGCGGATAGGGCATCCGTGTACACATTCTTGTTGTCTTCATGCTTGAAGATATTGATTTGATGTTTGGTATATTTTAATCATGACAAGTTACAGATCAAATTCAAAGTTTGTTCCGGTGTGATAATTTGTGCAGAGTTATGGCCCTTTGAATTAGAAAATTCATTAAAATAATCAGTTTTCTGCACTTTTTTGTCATCCTTGAAGATATAATGCTTTTATAATTGTAAGTACAGCCCGTAACAGAGTAGTGATAGAATTCACGTTTCTTTACCGTCAGAATAAGTTACGTTATCGACAAACTTATTTCAGAAGTGATATAATTCAATTTTTCTTCATCAACAAAATATTTCATGTCCAACGTGTAAGTTTCATTGTTTAAGTCGAAGTTTTTTGTATCACAGTAAAACATTTTTTATAATCGACCGCTTTCATTGAATTGGCATTTTCGTTTTAACGGTAAAGGATCAAATACAGGATCTCCGAAATTATTTATGGGATTCAACACTGTAATAGTTTTTCTTTCGTCTGATACAGAATATCCCATATCTTTTTTTTCATACCTATCTGTTTATTATGTCCCCGGCATTATGTCAATCATTCATTGTTGCAATACCGACATGCTTGTACTTTGTCACAGAAAAAACTGAAATAAATTTCCTTCAAATCGAAGTAAAAAATACAAATGTACCCTTTAACATTTGAAATGTTGAAGACAAAATTGCTCTATATCTTAAGTTATTTCGGTGAAATTTAAACCTCTATAAGATGTGATGTACGGCATTTCATTTTATCATTGGTAATGATCCATATCTGTCAGAGAAGAAATATTCATAATTCTCAGAAAGTTTTCGTAAATATTGTTAGATACCACTTATCGTTCCAACAATCAAGACAACAGAGACAAACAGGGAAGAAATATGAAAATGAAAAGATATGACTGAAGTGTTAGTATGTTCAGGGAGACGGCACTCAATTTACCAAAAAATAATTGATGTTTTAAGGAACTGAAAAGGTCTCCACAGGTTTTCAACAAGGGTAGAATTCAAAACCTTGAATATAAAAGTCTCGAGATCCATGATACTTTTCTGTGCTGTAGTTATATCTACAAAATCCAATCATGTACACGACATATACATTCATACATGTAAATTTATATATTGGGAATTTATTTTTGTTTCCAAACAGAATTATAAAGTTATGTATAAGTGCCTTCGTTCACTGCACAATTGTAAATTATCTTCTTAAAGACCAGCAAAAATAAATGGCACAAGTTCACGTAGTCATAAAAAAAGTCGTAAAATTTACGTTATCGAACAAAAAATCAGAAATACGGAATATTATATGTGAATGGTTAGGAAATCTGTTTCCCCTACATGTTTTAAAGTCAAAGAAAAATGTTTTCCCTGATACTAACGTTTTAAGAACCAGCTTTTAGTAACCTATAGACAAATTCGACTGTACATAAGGAAGTTAATATTTTTACTCTGATTTGAAATTATCTTTTAGAACTTTTTTAGTAATTGAGAACCTATGTTGTTTATGGGTAATAGGTGAAATGTTGCATAATCCCTCAAAATGACAGCAAGCGCAGTTTTCCGGACGATTTTCATTTGTACACTGCTAAAAACTGTCAGGTCCTGGCCATGGTATATTTTGGAGAAACTTTTTTTTACTGATTTTTACTAAATAAAAATATTCTCTGTGTGTACTATTGCAAGACTTGAACGGTTTTGCTTGTTATTTTGTCATATTAAAAAAAATTCTCAACAAAATTTTCCCGTTTAAACTGTACTAGAAAAAAGTTTGGCATTTGAAACGGACGAAGACATATTCTAACAGAAGTACAAATACCAGTCCTCCCTCTTGTGTATACATATGAGGAAACATTTTAAAGTTATTGATTGAATTCAAATCCATCACACATACGGTACCCATTGTAGTCCAAAAAAATAAAGGACTTCAACCCTATCAAACACTTTTTTAATTGTTTACCAGTATATTTCTTTTTGTTTTTGGTAAAATTGTAAAGAAAATAATACTATCAAGACGTCCTTCCATAAATCTTTTTTTTTTCTGTTCTGACTTTGAAGAAATGACTACTTTTCCCCCCAATCGAAATGGTGCGTGGACATATTTTGTTTCATTTTATTAGAATTATTTTCAATATTATCGGTATAAACTTGATTATCGTCACATGAAAGTTTGTCAGCATTGTCAATCTTTTTAACGTTAAGGGCATACCATACAGTTTTGAACCTGTATTTATAAGTTCATGAAAATTTGCTTAAAGGCTATTTTCAACCTTATTAAATCAAATATGTAATAAAAAATATACCTTCATGTGCTACTTTTTTAGTAAAATGAGGTCGAAATTTTGTAAATTTGCTCAAAATTCAGATTTGTGGCCGTAATTTCTTTTTCAAAAGAAAGACATAACTTTTTTGTTATAAAAGTTAAACACAAATTGTTTTTGTTAAATAATCGGTAATTTCTGTATTTTATAAATATCCTAATAAATGCAATTTTTTATTCAGAAATAACTCACATTTATCAAATGTTCATGAATTGAGGAAAAAACGTAATTTTTTACTGCATGTTTAGCAAAATTAAAAAAAATCCTCTATTTACAGTTTTATGAAATTTGGGTCACATAATCTTCCTGCAAAATCAAACAAAATGCCATTTTGAAAAATAGGGGTCCATGAACTCGTTTTCAAATTAAATCAGTTTGAATGATAAAAATTAGTCGAAAAATGCATCTTTTCCCAATATGTCACAGTTTGACGTCGCGAAAATAACAAATTACTTTAGCAACGCCATTACCTTCCCTGTAATAATAATAATAATAATAATAATAGCTTTATTTAAAGAGAGTAACTTATTTGGATTAAACCAATTTTCAATAAGGCTCTCTATATATACATCACGGCTGGTAATCTACATACGCAGAACATTTGGTTCTGCAATGAAAATCGTGAGAGGAGCAATTGTCACCGCTTCAAAGGGTATAGACATTTCTAAATCGCAATTTTCTTATTCGACTGATCAAAATAATGAAAATCGGAGAATGCTATGCTGTGGTGAATACTTTAACGAAGAGATACATGTATCATTTACTGTTGTACGTGGAGTTGAACTCCTACAAAATCAGTTGCCGCACGAGAATTTGCCGAAAAAAGTGACATTTAGATTTTGAAATGGTTCTATTAACAGACCTACAAGTTCAAATTTACTTTTAATTCGGTCAATGGGTATGAATGTCGTTTTGGGCGGCGTGTACGCTGTCCGGTGTTGATCGACATCTTAATAAATCTAAAAACCTCATATTTTTATTATGTATTGCGTGAGTGGATCGGTTCTGATTGAGGACATCGTAAATGCGTGAGGGGACGTGAAATCATAATATTATTTCCAAACTATGAGTCTTTATAAGTTGCCTAAATGTGGTCAGATTGTTCATAAAAAAACACATTGGTGTGCATACAAAATTAATGAAATAGAATTTTGAAATACATGTTGGGAAGATATGTTTTACGAACAATAAAAGGAAAAAATATGTCAACGATTTGTTTCTAGCTACAAATAAAAGTTGAAAAATTTCATATCAGCCCATCAGCCCAGTATATATTTTTTACGAAAAGAGTTAACTCCCCTTTTATTGCGTATTTTAAAAAAAATGGATTGCTTAAACAAAAATTTTGATATTTGTTTGAATATTTTGATTCATACAATACATCACAAAGTTTTCTGTTTATGAATAAACAGTTTAACCAATAAATTGCAAATATATCTCAAATAAAGGCAACAGTAGTAAACCGCTGTTCGAAATTCATAAATTGATTGAGTAAAACAAATTCGGACTACAAACTAAAACTGAGGAAAAGACATCAAATATAAGAGGAAAACTACGACACAACAGAAACACAAGTTAACATTAAACTTTAACACACACACTTGGCACAGGACATTTTAAGAAAAATGGTGGGAGGAACCCGGTTTTGTAGCATGCCAAACCTCCCGCTTGTACGGCATTGGTAAATATATCATTTAAAGACAACATTACATGACAGGACTACAATTCAAATAAATGAGAGAACATATAGGAAAGAGAAACACGCCAATTACAGCTAACAAAGGGTAACAGGTTAAAAAAAAACTTATACGTCAGACGCGTCTTTCGTCCACACAAGGCTTACCAGTGACGCTCAGATGAAAAAAGTTCAAAAGCCAAGACAAGTACATTGAGGAACAAAAGTTCCAAAAAGTTGTGCCTAATACGGGTAGGGTTTCTGCCTGAAATAAGAACATCTTTGTTATTTCGAATAATTCATAATTTTGCAACCAGTGAAGTTTGATAAAATGACTATATAATAGATATACATGATAAAATCGAAGTGTTGACTAACTACACAATAAAAACGGATGCATAAAACAACCTAAACCATCACATCCGAGTTAGCCATACCATCAACGCACAAAGTGACATGAATTTCTTAAACAATATTCCAAAAATAGGATAGACGAAATTCAGGATTAGATTTGCAATACTGATATAACAATGAAAATTACAACATTAATTAATATCAAATTGTGGTAGTAAACTATACCGATTATTTGCCCAAATCCACGAATTTGGAGACATATATTTGAAATTTATTGGTTAGACTTTTATTCATATAAAGAAAACTTGGTGAGTTATTGTTATTTCAAAATTCTATCTCATAATTTTAATTAATGCACACAAAGGAGTAGGTCCAGTAAGACTTCTTTTTGGCCCCAAAATATAGCAGTTTTACAAAATTGTTAAAATGTAAACTTATAGTTATTTATTGGAAATGCTTCTGCTACTTGAATATGGGCTGTTTTTGACAATAAAATGCACATATATCGGGTAGTAGCACCATTAAGTCATGCTAAATTACTGAAATCTCCTCAATTTTAGTTAAATTTTTGACGGTTTCCGTGTAAAACGAAAGTGGCCGCATTCGTCTTTATCCTTAATATTGAAATGTAAGTTGTATTTGATGATAATACATAACATATATAAAGGTTGTGGATGAACACGGATGCAGCCAATTTCATTTTTCACATTTTTCGGACTATTTGGTAGTTTTTCATATTTGAGCTTAAATGGGATCGTTTCTTATGACTAAATCAGTTAAAATCTTTCACATTAACTAATTGAATCAAATGAAATAGACACTTAAGTGTTTAAAAAGCGGTCATAATCTTTCAAAAGATAAACCTGAAATTTGAGGCCAAAATCGTTCCTTACCGGACCTACTCCTTAAAATTGTTTTTTCATAAACAATCTAAACATATCAAGGCAACTTTCAACGACTGATAGCTTATATATAAAGATATAATTCCAAGTCCCCTCACGCATTCACGATGTCCTCAATCAGAACCGATCCACTCACGCATGACAAAATGAAAATATGAAGTTTTTAGATTTATTAAGATGTCGATCAACACCGGACAGCATACACGCCGCCCAAAACGACATTCATACCCATTGACCGAATTTAAAGTAAATTTGAACTTGTAGGTCTGTTAATAGAACCATTTCAAAATCTAAATGTCACTTTTTTCGGCAAATTCTCGTGCGGCAACTGATTTTGTAGGAGTTCAACTCCACGTACAACAGTAAATGATACATGTATCTCTTCGTTAAAGTATTCACCACAGCATAGCATTCTCCCATTTTCAATATTTTGATCAGTCGAATAAGAAAATTGCGATTTAGAAATGTCTATACCCTTTGAAGCGGTGACAATTGCTCCACTCAAGCACAACCGAAAAATCCTCTCACGGTTTTCATTGCAGAACCAAATGTTCTGCGTGTGTAGATTACCAGCCGTGTACATACAATGTTAACAATATAAATAAAACATAATTAATCTACTATTACACACATGTAAATAATAGACGTATAGAAAGTCAACAACACCTATATGGTATACATTGTGGCTTAACTTAAAATTTAACACTTTTCAAAATAAAATGACTTGTAAGAGTTTTTAAATGCAGATATACTTTTTGATTTTTTAATTTCACTGGACAATGAATTCCACACTTTTGGACCACTAAAAGAAAAACTTGATTTGTATAATTCTGTATTTGATTTAGGTAACTGTATCGTATGCCCTGAAAGTACATATAGTTCGGTTGACTATTCAATTAAGTTTGTCGATAACGTAGCTAATTTTGACGGTAAAGAAACATCAATTCGATCACTTCTCTGTTACGAGCTGTATATGTAAATAGTTTTATTGTAAAGCCTGCAACTTTTGTTGCAGAAAGCTCGACATAGGGATAGTGATCCGGCAGCGGCGGCCGTGGTGTTGTTAGCTCACTTCGTAAAAGCTTAATATTTTAGAAGGTAGAAGACCTGGATGCTTCATACTTTGTATATAGATGCCTCATGTTACGAACTTTTTGTCAGTCAACTGTCCAATGTCCTTGACCTCATTTTCATGGTTCAGTGACTACTTGAAAAAAAAGTTTAAATTTTTTGTAATGTTAAATTCTCTCTTATTATAAGTAATTGGATAACTATATTTGGTATGTGCGTACCTTTGCAAGGTCCTCATGCCTGTCAGACCATTTTCACTTGACCTCGACCTCATTTCATGGATCAGTGAACAAGATTAAGTTTTCGTGGTCAAGTCCATATCTCAGATACTATAAGCAATAGGTCTTGTATATTGGTGTATGGAAGGACTGTAAGGTGGACATGTCCAACTGGCAGGTGACATCTGACCTTGACCTCATTTTCATGGTTCAGTGGTTATAGTTAAGTTTTTGTGTTTTGGTCTGTTTTTCTTATACTATATGCAATAGGTCTACTATAACTAGTGTATGGAATGATTGTAAGGTGTACATGCCTAGCTGACAGGTGTCATCTGACCTTGACCTCATTTTCATGGTTCAGTGGTCAAAGTTAAATTTTTTAGTTTTGGTCTATTTTTGTAATACTTTATGCGTTAGTTCAACTATATTTAGTGTATGGAATTATTTTATGATCTATATGTTGGTTACGCAGGTTTTATTTGACCTTTACCTCAGTTTCACGGTCCATTGCTAAGTTTTAAGTGTTTGTGTTTTGGTCTGTTTTTCTTTATTTATAAGCAATAAGTCAACTATATTTGTTGTATTGAAGAATTGTTGGCTGTACATGTCTGCCTTGCATGGTTCATCTGATCTTGACCTCATTTTCATGGTTCATTGATCAATGTTTCATTTTCTTGGTTAATGTTGAGTTGATGTGACAGTTATAATAAAGCTTTATATTTAGGTTTATCAAGATAGTATCAAGGATTAGTAAAGAAGGCGAGACATTTCAGTGTGTGCACTCTTGTCATGACAAGTTACAGTTCCAATTTGCTTGATGATATTAACTTAATATTTGTTATATATAGTTTACACCATTACAATCTATAGCTCAAATTCAAATTTTGTTCCAATAAAAAGAATTTTTAACTGGTAGTGGACTAGCTGACTATGAATTGCCATGCAGTACTCACATAATGCTTGTTTATCCATATTTCCCTTTATACATTTGTGATAATTTTCAGTAATATAATCGTTATCTGTTTCAGTCATTCTTTCATCCAGACACAGGAGAAAAAATATATGCACCATTTAGAATGGCAGGTAAATATAGTTTTAAAACTTTAGATGTTGACAGTTATAATGGATATAGCTTTGCCTAAAACTAAGCATATATAAAATTTTGTTATTGGCATTGTCATTTGTATATTTGTGTTTATTGAAACATTGTTATAAAAAAAGAACTCATCAGTTGTTATAACCTTGCAAAGGAGGGACTCTCTTCCTGAATGCATAATGATTAAACTGTGTAAAAAGGGAGATGAGGGAAAACTTCATTGAGACAGCATCCAAACAACATAGTCAAAAGATGTCTAGAGGGCATCAATGGACAAACACAAACAAACAAAAAGATAAGAAATCAGTGACAAAATTGAATGGTTTCTGTATATTATTACATAAGTTCACAGTACCAAGAGTTCCAAATGGTGAAGTTGAAATCATCCCTTTGTAAATTTTACGGAAGCCATCACAAGTTGGTTGACCGTTATGGAATAACCGTTTCACAAAAGATATCGGATATGTTCCTTACGTCGTAACTACAATCCCCTTCCCTTTCATGAATTTGACCTACCGAATTAGACTATTTACCAGATTTGTAATCACATAAGCAACACGACGGGTGCCGCATGTGGAGCAGGATCTGCTTACCCTTCTGGAGCACCTGAGATCACCCCTAGTTTTTGGTGGGGTTCGTGTTGTTTATTCTTTAGTTTTCTATGTTGTGTCAAGTGTACTATTGTTTTTTCTGTTTGTCTTTTTCATTTTTAGCCATGGCGTTGTCAGTTTGTTTTAGATTTACTAGTTTGACTGTCCCTTTGGTATCTTTCGTCCCTCTTTTAAGTTATGTTGGTAGATTGTATCTGGACTGTACGGGGTATAACAGATACATTTAAGCATCCATTAAATTATGTAGGTATAATAGCCTAGAGATAACTATCTATTAGAGTATAATGATCTAGATGTTAGAAACTAAGGTCACTGTAAGGAATTTGTATATTAAAGAAATCAAAACATCCAGTTTCAGTTATACTGGTACCAACATTTGAGAAATGTTAATTGATACTATTAACTCAGAAATTATTGCAATGTTTTTATTATTGCAATTAAATGTGACTGGGTTATAATTGCAATTATCATGATTATTGAAAGTTGATTTTGGAATTTTTTATATGAATTATAAACATGATTTTTCTAAATATCGCAAAAATTCAAATCACATTTTGCTCTAAAATGACAAAATCGCAATAATAAAAACGTGCATTAATTTCTGAATTTTCAATAGCTTCACAATATTTTGGGATTTTTCTTCTGATTTGATGTAAAAAAAAAAAGAAAAGAAAAAAAGGCCTTTAATTACATACACTGTATTGAATATTATAGATTTGATTTAATTTTAAATTATGTCAGATATCATGTTTATTTTGTTAAATTAAAATTTGTCTTTATTTTTTTATGCTTCAGGTTTTGTTCCATTTGGATCACCAATTGTAAGTTATAATCCGAACATTTGGGTCACCTATTGTAAGTTATAATCCTAACATTTGGGTCACCAATTGTAAGTTATAATCCTAACATTTGGGTCACTAATTGTAAGTTATAATCCTAACATTTGGGTCACCAATTTTAAGTTATAATGCTAACATTTGGATCACCAATTGTAAGTTTTAATCCTAACATTTGGATCACCAATTGTAAGTCACCAATTGTTAGTTATAATCCTAGCATTTGGGTCACCAATTGTAAGTTATGATCCTAACATTTGGGTCACCAATTGTAAGCTATAATCCTAACATTTGGGTCACCAATTGTAAGTTATAATCCTAAAATTTGAATTAAACATTCATATTGTAGCGGGCAGGGGCTTGAAATGCTTCGACCCAAGAGTTTTTATTCAAATATTATGAGTAGTTTGTAGATAACAAAGTCAGTATGACAAGATATGAGCTGGTCAGTATAGGCAGTTACTAAAAGTCACATATACAAGTTTTCTATATTTTATTCATTTCAAGAATCATATATTTTCAGTTATATTCAAGATATGACAAGATTCTATTCAGTATAATACATCTAGTAATTTATCTCTAAACTCAAGAGATATATTCTTATTTATCTCTACACTCAAGAGATATTTATTAACTTATCTCTACACTCAAGAGATAATATTCAGAAAAATACATAAAAAGGCTGAGTTCTGCTATCTTACTAACAAAATAAATTACCTAAGAGAAAATCCTTACTTCAAGTGAATTTAGTCAGAAGACCTCTTTCTGACATTTTTGTAAGTGATACCTCATCAGTTACATAAAAAAATGTTTATTATTAGTTATATTCAGAACCTTTCCTGAATAAAAACTAACAATTAACTACAGTTTATAACCTTAAATAAACTGTTTTGTTTATCATAATTTCCAGACCTTTAGGAAATTATCCCTTAACTGCCTACTTTCCTATTAAATTCTATTTATTACAAAAATACAAACGTTAACAGTAAACATGAACTTCAATGAACAATTTCAATAATCCTAACTTGAACAAAATATAAACTAGAAATAATTAAAGCTTTAAAGAGTCGGCTAAAATGAAATATTCCTTTAAACTTTGAAAACGCTAACTTTACTATTTTCCTTTACAAATTTACCTTTAAAAAAATAAAGTTTCCAAGAAAAATTAACCATTTTGACTAAAATAAAATAAAGAGCAAATAAAAATACCAACTGTAAGAACCAAAAGTTTTAGCAGAACTGACGTCCAAGCGTCGAAATTTAGTCACTGTTGGATTGTTGGATCGCGTGCTTGCTGTCCAACTAAATATTGAAATTCTATAATAAATTACAAAAATCACAATAAAATACAATTTAAGTACGCTTTATATAATAAACATTTTATGCATGGTACTAAACAAATTTCTATGGTAACAAAAATACAACAATATATACAGCGCCACCGGAAGTCACAATACGTAAACAACACTGCGAAAAGTTTGAGTGTCACCAGCGGATCAAAATGTGAAATATCAAAGAAAATGAACATTAACATCAACAAAACATTGAAGACGTTGACTACAAATACTAAAAGGAATTACCAGGAGTATGTGAAAACAGTTGCCAATACGTGAAAATAGTGTTTTTATTGAACAATCGTCCCAAGTGACACATGGGTTCTACTGCGCATGTCAATACATTTCATTCATAAAATTCTAGCACAGGTGCGTGGAATTTACTACGATTTACTACAGTTTCTACAATTGGATCTTCACAAAAATACAAGACATACAGTTGGATTATTCAGTGGATTATTATTATGAACTGGTAAATTATAACATGAACTTCAATTTGTTTATCAAATATAGAAATGACAGTAATTCAATATTTCTAGAAAACTCGTAACATTGTAAATGTTCTTAATATTCTTATTAAATGTCAATCAAAACTTATTTGGTTCCAATTATCCTATGTTCCAGACTACAAGCATTACAAGAAGTATAATACAAGCTATTTCACACAGTTACTGTTTCGTACATAATAACTTTCATGAAAAATACAGAATATTAAACAGTATGCTTTATTAATACCATTTTAAAACATACATCAAAATATCTTACAAGTCTATGTACTAGACTTGCATGTCTATAACACGTCACATTAAAATACATGTACCCTAGTCTTCGTACTCTACAATATTATAAAATTGAGAAAGGAAATGGGGAATGTGTCAAAGCAACAGCAACCCAACCATAGAGCAGACAAAACCGTCTTCAATGTAGCGAGAAACTCCCCCAACCGTAGGCATCCTTCAGCTGGCCCCTTAAAAAATATGTATACTAGTACTGTGATAATGGACGTCATATTAAACTCTTAATTATACACAAGAAACTAAAAGTAAAAATATACATGGCTCTGATGATTCCAGGATAACATATGTTAAAAATATGAAGTTGGGTACATACTAAATTCTTAACAATCTTTTCTAGATAGGTCTGAACTATATTGTTGCTGATGTTATTGATAGGTTGGGGAAATCTAACAAAATGTTTGATAGTAAACTTCAGAAACATGGAACTGTTATAAGTTACAACCACCAAATTTAAAGAGTGAAAACAACAAAACACAAACAGTAAAAGTTTAAAAATAGGAAAAAAGTAGCCCAGTATTCCAACTTTAAAAGACTGTATTTAAAGTATCTTGAAAATACATATTTTGTAAGGATTCAGGTCATGAATGGACAGTGGTAACATCTACTACATCAAAAGCTTTCTTAAAATCCAACAGGACTGCTAAGTTGATATCACCATCATTCATATCCTGTATCCATTTATCTATGATATTGATAAGGACAGTTTGGCAAGAGTGTTCTTGTCGAAACCCAAACTGTGCTGGGTGTAAAAGATCTAATCTTTTTAGATAGTCAAACAAATGTTTTGAAACATGCTTTTCTAAAAGTTTTGATAAAACAGGAAGTACAGAAATTGGTCTATAATTTGTTGCCATGAATTTTTCACCAGCTAGATAATAACAATGGCAAGTACTCCAGCATTTATTGGGTAAACACAAATTTAGGGTCCTCGCATGAGGCAGCTTAAACTGCCTAAAAAAAAATCTACAATATACATAAATTAATGAAAAGGATTCTGACTGACTTACAAATGTGATGTTAATATTTTGATACATTAGACAAAGGATATCTCAAGGGAATATTATCTTTTTGTATTAACATAAGGGACGACATCAAAAGATCAATGTAAGATAAAAAAACTTAATTCAAATAGTTGGGGGTGGGGGGTTGAACTGCTGCATGATTTGGTTATCCGACATTGATTTTTACATATATCCATGTGGGTCAATTTTTTTCCCAAATTAAGTTTAGAAGGGGGTGGGGGGCTCACTAAAAAAACTATGTGAATTAAGTATTTTATCCTTCATTGAACTTTTGATGTTGTCCCCAACTCTGCACTGGTTATACATACACTTTGCATAAAATTAAATGCATTATAGACTTAAAGATGATTGTGTTTTAGAAGTAATTCAAGTTTTGACTGATCAGTTGTTTGACAAATAACTTGAAAAGGTTTTTCAAGATATAAATGAAATTCAGATAATTAGAGCCTTGTGATTTTATGTTTTTTCTCTCTCTCATATATCACTGAGTTGAGTAAACCACAAGTTGACATACAATGTATATGATTTGTCCAATATTGTTTATGGATTACTTCAGCATCCAGATATGTTTACTTTATATAGTTTGGCTTCCTTGGCAGTACTGTGTCCATATTTCGTACATCCTATATAGAGCTGTCCTGTTGGAGAGAAGACAAGAGAACATGGATGTTCTATTCCATTGTCTGTTGTCTTTATGTATGTAATGAGTTGTCCAGAGTTGTTCAGGATGTGGAGGGTATCAGAATCCATACCAACTACAATGACATTGTCTCTTGGTGTTGTCACTATTCCTACTGGTTCAAATGGTACCTTCTTGTTGATTTCTGTATTTCCTTCATATATGTTTATCACATCACCTCCCAGTCCTATCACTACCACTTTACCACTGTCTTCATCAGAATGATAGTCTGCCACATGTATGTTACCATTGATGGTTGTAGTAATACTGGTGGGATAAATAAATATTGGTTTATTATGTTGGTTATGTTCATATACCGCTTCTTGGTCTCCATTCTTATTTATTACAAACACTGCTCCTCTTCCTTCTTTATGATAACCTCCTACTATGACCTGATCATCACTGCTAACATGAATGTCTATAGGAAGGAAAGGGTTAATGTCATACACACTGTCTGTTACTTTACCAGTGGAACTGCTCATCATTTGTAGTCTAGAATCCCCTGTTGATACAAGTAGATCATCAGATGCAGTTATTGCCATACCAAAGACCGGGATGTTGAATGTAGATATTGTCTTCAGATTGGTTCCTTCAGGTTTTACTTTCTGTAATATCTCGTCAATGGGACAAGTTATCCACAGTGAACCATCAGGACATGGAGATAAATCACAAACCAAAGAAAGATTAGTTTGATATTGATTAACAACACTAAGAGAAACCTTTACTTCCGGTAATGGTATGTCTACACTTTGTAGAATTCCAATGTTAGACTGAGTTACCTCTCCAGGAATAAATTGTAGTTTTGTTCTGCCTGATATTTTAGGTTTTGTAACCCATACCTCTGTTGATTTCTCAATTCTGTTGACATTTTGGAAAAATTTAGAAATGTCAGTGGTATGAATGAAATCTTGAACATCACTATACTTTTCGTCTATTTGTCTCTCGCTTTTTGAAATGGCTTTGATACATTCTTCATTCACTTTTGAAGAAGCTTTGTGGTTCTGCTCTAACTCATTTCTAAGTTTTTCTATATGTTTTTCAACTGCTTGCTTTAAAAAATTCTCATGGTTAAGAATATCTGCGCTTACTTTGGTATAATTTGTATTCTCAGCATTTTGAAACTGGTTCAGTTGATCCTTGGTTGCAATGATTTCATATTTTTCCTTTTGCTGGTTACTTTGTCCTTTCTTTAGCTTTTCTATCTTCAAGGTATATGCATCACTTATTTCAGTTAGATCATGTTTCTTGTGAATCTTGGAAACACAAGTAGGGCAAACAAGTTTGTCACAATTTGTACAAAAAAGGCAAGAAGATTGTTCTGAATGATCTTGACATTTTATGTTTGTAAAATCCAATTCCTTGACAAGCAGCCCGACGTTCTTGATGTCTACCACCTTATGATCCTTAGCTATTCTCAGATGAATTTTATCTTTACATGTAATGCACATTAAAACTCCACAGGTCAGGCATTTCCATTTGATATTCTTCTCAGTTTCACATAAATTACAGTTTATAGGCATCTGGCTTCTAATTACTGATTTAGAAAACGCCATTTTTGAAACTATTCTACTTCCTGGTTCGTATCCAGGTGACTTCCAAATAAACCTGACCAGTATATAAAATATATAAATTTAAATGCACCTTAAACAATTTGAGGTTTTATTACAGTTGTGTAAACAGTTTAAAGTTCTTCTTAATAATAAAACTATTCTTCCTTAGCAAAAGAATTATTTATCCCATAATGTACTGCTTTTTAAAATATATATATATATATATATATTTAAAAAACAATTTCAATCCATTTATTTGAGGGACAAAGGGAATGAATCTTATATTTTTGTCTATTGAAGGGAAAAAAGATATTTTTAAAGTTAAACTCTGTAATATGATTATGATATTATCAGTACCTGTACAAATACAAAACAGTAGATGACTAGCATTTTTCAATGTTACTTGATAGAGTTATGTTTTGGTAGGACAACCCTTACAGCCAACCAACATGGCCCACATGGCCAAACAGTAGCAACAAAGGGTTAAAATACAAATTTTGTCTATAATTTTGAAAACTTCTATCAATAGTAAAAAAATTGAAAACTTATTCCTATAGAGTAAACAGCCTTTGTATTTAACAGCCAAATCAAAAGTGAGTAGCTGGAAGTTTGCAATTGTAACCTGAGAACCGAATCAGAGGCAGATTTAGGGGGGTGAGGGGCCGCCCCTCCCTTTTCAGGGAAAAACTTGGTTGGTTATATAGGGAATCACTGAAGCATGACTGCACCTGGGCCCCTCTTAGGCAGTCAATGGGCCCCACTTAAAAAAAAATCTGGATCTGCCACTGCTAATCCCTGATATCAGACAGACCAAATTAGGCACAACCTTTGACCTTACAACAGAATCAACTGCGCCATCTCATGGAAGAAACCATTCCATCTGAATAAACAACACAAAGGGTTCAAATACATTTTTTTTTTTCTATAATTTTGAAAACTTCTATCAATATTAAAAACAAAAAAGATATGAGGAAGCTAAATGTTGAAAATGTTGAAATTTATTATTTGTCCATTTTCATCAAAACTGTCAGAACACCTGTTATAATTGTACTCTTTAGTGACAATTTTTAGCCACTTTTAAGTGTTTTTGTCTTATAATTATTTTTAAAATTATAGAAGACATATAGACACTTCAAAAAAGCAAAAATTATCAGGTAGGCAAGATTTACTTATGAGTTAAACTTAGCCAAAATCATTAAAAGACTCTTAACAGGAGTTATTGCCCTAAAATAACTATTGTTCACCCTTTTATGTGTTCTTGGCTAAAACTATAGAAAAAAGATAAACTGAAAACAGAAAAAAATGATAGGCAATTCCAGATCAACAAAAGAGATATTTTTGTTATGAATTTATTTCTAGTCTGTAGTCCATTGTTAAAGATACAACTAGATAAAGGTAATCATGGTAATAGACCATCCTCCTAAGAATATCTGGGTTTTCTTATTTCTGCAGAACAGGGGTTGATTTTTGTTACATGACTGTAAGTTTGGCTAAGATGTTTATATGTTAACATTATCGTGTAAACCCATTTGATATAATGAACTATTTTCTAAGTATTTATTATAAGTCTGCACTGGATTTGAAATTGTATATGTTCTGAAACCAAAACAATTGAGTAAATATGTTATATTTTAATTGCAGGTAATAGATTCGTCATGCCATAAATGAAGACTAATCTGTAGATATTTTCTAATTTGATTACAGGTTATAGGTCTGTTATGGCCTAACCCCAGTTTTGCAGCCACCATATTTTGGCAGTGGTTGAATCAGACACATAATGCTTGTTTTAATTATTCCCACAGAAATGCTTCAAAGGTAAAGTATAATGGTGTCAATATTCTCCAACATCACACCCATGTTCCTGTCTTTTGCATAGAATTTACCTTACATTTCAATTCTACATATAAATAAGATGAGGTATGACATCTTCTCACAAAACACCAAATGACATAGAAATTAACATTGAGGTCAACATATGGCCTTCATCAAAGCCAAAAACACATAGTCAGCTATAAAAGGCTATGAAAAGACAAATGTTTAATGATACCAACTAGAAAACTGACGGCCTAATTTATTTAAGAAATAATGAACTAAAAACAAATTTTAAGATCTGGTTTAAATATTATTATGAATGCACTCTATTATAATTTATGTTTTGACTTGGATGGAGAGTAAAAGTTACCAATATTAAAAAGGACAGGGCAACCAAAACCTGTCACCTCATTTCTGTGCTTTCTACACAATATAAGGTATTGTAAGGTATTTTAAAGGTCTAGATCTTGCAAAGATGTTCCATTATAATTTTAAATGTTTTTTGCAAGCATTTCCAATCACAATCATGATTTGTCTTTTGTCACCAACTTTACCAAAAACATATTTCAAACTTAACATAATGTCATTTAAACTCTGGTGGATAGTTGTCTCATTGACAGTCATGCATTAAAGCACACATCTTTCAACAAATATGAACAAGTAAACTTTTTGTTTTACATTGCAGCACACCCCTTTTAACAAATATTTAGAGGGATATGCTGGGGCTGTAACCAGTGCTGTTACTATTGCTGTAAGTACAATACACATTTTAAGGTTTGTTTATTTATTTATTAAAGGAGGTTTCATAGTCATATTTTATTTTACTTCCCTTGATATTTTATTGCCTTAAAAATAGGCTCCTTGATATTTTATTGCCTTAAACATAGGCAGTGCATTTAAAACATGGTACAACAATTCATATAGTTGTGCCCTTATTGTCTTTAAACTTTTCTTTTTAAATCTTCACCTCACAAACCACAAATTGTAAATGAATTCAAGTCTTGGTGAATTGTCATTTTCTTTCATACTGATATCAAGTTTTGCTTTTTAGGTTAGTCTTCAGGCACTAATAAAGAGAGCTCATGTGTTTAGTCCAACAACCAGATTGTTAATACAGAGATTTATACCCTTTCCAGCTGTAGGTAGGTGATAGGAGTTAATATATCAACTTAAGGCATTTTAGCCTTAAATCCACTAGTTCATCCTTTTTTTAATAATTTTGTTTAGGAGAAGTTTCCAGAATGATTTGATGGTTAGCAGTTAATTCGGCAAGTATAACCAGAGTCTTAGAAGCAGACATTTTATATAGGTTCATAAAGTTAATATTTTGAAATAAAACTGTCTATTAAAAATATCTAGTCAGAATTATGTGTTTAGGTAGGGTGACATGTCTAAACTAGCATGTTCAAAATTTGGCTTAGCATGTTTATCTTGTACAAAGCAGGGTAGTATTTATAATATAAGTTATATGGTTCGCTACTGACCCCCTACTGATCCATAGAGGGTTAGTAAAATCCATAGGGGTTGAGGCCGAATGGATCCGTAAGGGATCAGTATTTAACCCTGTAACAAATTTATCGCACGCTAGACTTTTTGATTTTCTGTTGCATTTTGTTGGAAAATAAACAATGAAACACAACAACATTAATAGATGAAATCACCATTAAGGCGTTATGAACCCCCTAAGGAATTTACTAACCCCCTAGGGTCTCATTGGGGGTCACCACATGACGGCGTTAAACCAATCACAATGTGATAATTCACCCCCTGTGCGATAATGTATTAATATGCTCTTCTACTGAATATGCATTCAATTTGTGATTGTAATTTAATCAGCCATCTCTCATCACCATCTAGATATATATTAATCCCTATTTTCTCCAATGAATTGTCTCCTATTTGTGTAAGAATTTTTGTTCTTGAGTAAATTTCCAATGTACTATGTAGTTGATATGATAGATCATTTATGTTTGGATAAACATTTAAAAAAAAAAGGGAATCAAACATTAATGCCTTGTTCATGTGTACATTTTATTAGAATCGAACTCACTAAGTGAGTTCACAAACTCTGCTTTTTGTAATTCGAATTGAAACTCACATTATCCAATTTGCATAAAAAATGCAATTTCATTAATACAAATAAGAGAATTTGCATTATTTCATATTAAACTGTTGTGTAGACACTTTCTAAATTGTAATTGGAATAAATTATAATAAATTAATTGATATTGCGAATTAAATGTTGATGGACCAGTAAAGCGAATTTGACTCACATTGCAATTGGAATGAATAAGAATTAATTTTCAGATATAAAATGTTTAGAAGCGACTTAAACTTATTGGCAGTGATTGAAATTATTTAATGCAAATCAAAATTATGTTTAACTCAAACAGGTCACACAATTGAAACTTAGAAGTAGTTTGTCAATTACACACAATTTTTTAGAATTTCTTTGAAAAAACTTGCTGAAAACAAATTGAAGGTATATTTTCAAAACTAATTTCTATGTAAGTCAAGTATTTTATAGGTTGCACTTAGTTAAAACAGCTGTTTCATTAAACATGCCTCTTTTGGGGAGATCTTGAATATTCTTAGAAAATTAGTTTTGTTTACATACTGGTTCCCAGTTATGCTCTCTGTGTTCCATCTCACAGAGACATAACTTGGGAATGTTACCAGTAAATATACATATGCATATTGTTAAGGTAGCACAATACAAAGATTTTATAACTCCAACTCCCAAGTTTTAAAATGCTGTAACTTTCTTAATAATGCTTGAAAATTTATAAAAGTGGTGGTTTTGGATAGCTAACAGATTACTATTTTAAATTAATGCAATGTTAATATTATGCAACAATCATGTAATCAATTATAATGTAAACTGTGTCTAAAATATTTTTCACAAAATTTCCACTTTCAAATGAAATTAGCTTCTGCATAGATATCTCTATAGGGTTGATTTTATTATATGTTGTTCCTATGGCCATTATCTACAAAAGGGTGTCTCAGATTTCAGATAGAATGTATAGAACAAATTTTATACCTAATTAAACATTATCTTCTTTTATGTTGTTAGGATGTTTACACTAATTAGAGATTTATTAGAGAATGGAACACCATAGAGACAATCTGAGACACCCTTTTGAAGCCCATGATGTGTTGATTAAGATTTTGTCAAAATTTTCCATATAGTTAAATAGATGATAGAGCTAAATTCATTCGAGTGAACTAACCCAGATTTTGCCGCTAATTACATAATAATGGATTACATAATGATTGCATAATAAAAATATTGCATTCATTTAAAAGATTAATCTATTATCTATCTATAGATACCTCTTTTATTATTTACTATGCATTCATAAGAAAGTTATAGCATTTCAAAGGTTAGTGATTGGAAGTAAAAAAATCTTTGTATTGTGCTACCTTAACATTGAAATCTGTGATAACCTTTGATTAGGGGTAGTTAAGAAAACTAGTGTTAGTTTAAACTGTGAGAAGTTCCAGGCATATAAACGTTGAAAATATGCCGCACAGCCCTATATTTTGACCTTTGGAAAAATTGTGGTGCATATGAACTTTCAATTCTAGGATAAGATTTTTTTTCAAAACTTCATAGTAAAAGTGGTACAGTTTTAGCAGTAAAAGGAGTTCCTATGGGAAATTGCATTGTCAATATTTACAGAAATGCAAACTATAGTCTACAACAGTGCTTCCCTACATCAAGGAAATATATATGCGAATAATGAAGTGTCAAGAAAGTTTTTTTAAATTTTTGGACAACAGTTTTTAAAGGTATTCCTCTTAGTGAATAAACATTATCTTAAACCCCAAATAATTGACTACAATATTTCAGCTATATATTCAGTATTACACTAACAACAACAAATTCTTTTACAGCCTCAGCAAACATATGTAATGTAGTATTAATGAGAAAAAATGAACTTGAAGATGGGATAGAAGTTTTAGATGACCAGAATAATGTTGTTGGTACATCAAAAATTGCAGCTAAAAGGGTATGTAGTCCTTATGTACCATAGAACTGTATATCTGGGTATTTTTTTCAGTCTGTTTTTTTTATGGTTCAGTCATAAAAGGAGGGTAAGTGAAATTTTTGCTTTTTTCATTTTTTATGCTGTATGCATTGAATTTAAAGTGAAAGTAAAATGTTTGCTTCGGGAAAATGTCTAAGCATAAAGCTTATTGTGAGTATAGCAAAAATACATGTGCATCATATAACTTGTTTAATTGTGAATTTTGTGTGAAAGATAATTTTTTGTAGCTAAATTTAAAAAAAAATCCAAAATAGTATGACCATTTTGTTGATGGAATTTTGATGATAAGTCTCATATTAAATTTAATATATCCCCTTTTAAGTGGGCTGTATATTGTGATAGGGATCATGTTGCTTATTCCTTAGTTTTCTATGTTTTGTCATGTGTACTATTGTTTGTCTGTTTGTCCTTTTCATTTTTTAGCCATTGCGTGGTCAGTTTATTTTTGATTTATGGGTTTGACTGTCCCTCTGGTATCTTTCATCCCTCTTTTACTGTCATTTAGTCCATCTATTTTTTTTTTTGACTGATTTTTATTGGCTGTCCATTTGGAACATTGTTTTTAGCTCACCTGGCCTAAAAGGCCAAGTGAGCTTCTCTCATCACTTGGCGTCCGTCGTCTGTCGTCGTCCGTTGTCTGTCGTCCGTCGTCGTTAACTTTTACAAAAATCTTCTCCTCTGAAACTACTGGGCCAAATTTAACCAAACTTGGCCACAATCATCTTTGGGGTATTAAGTTTAAAAATGTGTTTTTTTACCCCGCCAACCAACCAAGATGGCGGCCACAGCTAAAAATAGAACATGGAGGTTAAATGTACTTTTTGGTTATTACTCAAAAACCAAAGCATTTAGAGAAAATCTGACAAGGGGTAAAATTGTTTATCTGGTCAAGATCTATCTGCCCTGAAATTTTAAGATGAATGGGACAACCCGTTGTTGGGTTGCTGCCCCTGAATTGGTTATTTAAAGGAAATTTTGCTGTTTTTGGATATTATCTTGAATATTATTATGGATAGAGATAAAACAGCTGTAAACTGCAAAAATGTTCAAGTAAGATTTACAAATAAGTCAACATGACCATTTTGGTCAGTTGACCCCTTTAGGAATTATTGCCCTTTATAGTCAATTTTTAACCATTTTTCGTAAATCTTAGTTAACTTTTACAAAAATCTTCTACTCTGAAACTACCGGGCCAAACATAGCCAGAATCATTATTAGGCTATTTAGTTTAAAAATTGTGTTTTGTGACCTGGCAAACCAACCAAGATGGCGGCTACGGCTAAAAATAGAACATAGGGGTAAAATGCAGTTTTTGGCTGATAACTCAAAAACCAAAGCATTTAGAGCAAATCTGACAAGGGGTAAAATTGTTTATCTGGTCAAGATCTATCTGCCCTGACATTTTTAGATGAATTGGACAACTTGTTGTTAGGTTGCTGCCCCTAAATTGGTAATTCTAAGGAAATTTTGCTGTTTTGGGTTATTATCTTGAATATTATTATAGATAGAGATAAACTGTAAACAGCAATAATGTACAGTAATTTAAGACTCAAAAATAAGTCAAAATGACCAAAATGGACAATTGACCACCTAAGAAGTTATTGTCCTTTATAATCAATTTTTAACAATTTTCATAAAATCTGTAAAGGAGTAGGTCCGGTAAGGACCGATTTTAGCCTCAAATTTCAGGTTCATCTGACGAAAGATTTTGACCACTTTTTAAACACTTAAATGTCTATTTTATTTGAATCTATTAGTTTATGTGTAAGATTTTCACTGATTTTGTCATTAAAAACGATCCGATTCAAGCTCAAATATGAACAATCCACCAAATATGCCGAAAAATGTCACTTTTCAGATGGTTTTTGTCAAAAAATGAAAGTGGCCGCATCCGTGTTCATCCTCAACCTTTATATATGTTATGTATTATTATCAAATACAACTTACATTTTAATATTAAGGATGAACACGAATGCGGCCACTTTCGATTTACACGAAAACCGTCTAAAATTATACTAAAATGCTAGAATTGTGAAGATTTCAGTGATTTAGCATGACTTTATGGTGCTAGTACCCAATATATGTGCCATGTTTTGTAAAAAAAAAACGCCCATATTTATGTAGCAGAAGCATTCTACTGTCCAAATAATAACTAAAAGTTTACATTTTAACAATTTTGTAAAACTGCTATATTTTGGGGCCAAAAAGGTGTCTTACCGGACCTTCTCCTTTTTATACCCCTGCTGTTATACCCCAGCTTTAAAAAAGGGGGGGTACACTGTTTTACCTCTGTCTGTCGGTCAGTCCGTCCGTCAGTCCTTCAGTCCGCCCGTCAGTCCTTCAGTCCGTCCGTCAGTCAGTCCGTCCCATGAAACTTTCGTCACATTTTTCTCAGGAACTACAATACAAGGATTTCTGAAATTTGGTTTCATGGTTTATCTAAGTCAGCTATACCGTGTGATGCGTTTTCAGATTGATCACTTGACAACTTCCTGTTTACCGAACACTTGTATGATTTTACACATGATAGCCAAGTTGAAAATTTTCGTCACATTTTTCTCAGGAACTACAATACAAGGATTTCTGAAATTTGGTTTCAGGGTTTATCTAAGTCAGCTTTATGGTGTGATGCGTTTTCAGATTGATCACTTGACAACTTCCTGTTTACCGAACACTTGTACAATTTTACACATGATAGCCAAGTTGAAAATTTTTGTCACATTTTTCTCAGGAACTACAATACAAGGATTTCTGAAATTTTGTTTCAGGATTTATATAAGTCAGCTATACCGTGTGATGCGTTTTCAGATTGATCACTTGACAACTTCCTGTTTACCGAACACTTGCATATTTTTACACTATTAATATTATCCACTTGCGGCGGGGGTATCATCAGTGAGCAGTAGCTCGCAGTTTACTTGTTACTAACATTTTCCACTGAAACTACACGGACAAGTTCATTATAGATAGAGATAATTGTAAGCAGCAAGAATGTTCAGTAAAGTAAGATGTACAAACACATCACAATCACCTAAACACAATTTTGTCATGAACTGTCTGCTTCCTTTGTTTAATTCACATATACTAAGGTGAGCGACACAGGCTCTTTAGAGCCTCTAGAGCCTCTAGTTTTATTTTATTGATAATTAGTCTAGTCTGTCTACCATTGTCTACAGAATCAATCTAAACAAATTGCAACAGAAAAGATTTTTTATATATCATATTAGATTATCATAGCACATTACTGTTAAAAAAGTCTAACAAAATCGTACGGTCGGAAATCGGTGAAAATTGAAAATAAAAATATCGGTGATGTGCCTGCCGATTCATGTCAGAAATGGTCCGCCATATTGACAAAGGGAGAAGACTCTTACATATGTGAATTTATTGAAACCAACTGAGAAGCTGATATCACTGAAAGAATCGCTTACATAAGTTTATGTTATAATAAAAGTATGCTGGTAAGTGTTTTTTTAACATACACTTATGTTTTACGTGTATTTAGATATTCGAAAATGCGTCAAGAAATGAATTAGACATACGAAAGTTCTTGACGCAGGTCAAACGACAAAGATCACTATATGTTTGTTTATTTCAAAGAAAATAAATAAAATCAACTACCTTTACATAAAATCAATTAAATTTAAATTAATAAAGTCCAAAATATAGCAATAAAAATAATTTGAAGGGACGTAATAAGACTCGTCCCTAACGAAAATAAAAAAGTATGGAACGCCAAATTAACAAAAATGGACAGAAAAAATTGCAATTTTGTCGATTTTGAACTTATTACTATAGCCAAAGCATTTATTCTTATCTTCTATTGCATTTTCTTCAAATAGATAATTTTAAATAATTGTTTCTTTCCTTTTTTAATGAATTATTGTCGAAAATAACTATTTTTTAATTTTATTTCAGCTTTCACTTGAAGAAACCTATGTCCGATTTAGCGTCATGATTTTACTGGAGCTAACCACAGTCACTGTGCTCATTGTTAAGCACACGGATAATTTCTAAATCAGTTACTATATTATATTTTTCTGCATTGCCTATTTCATTGAAAATATTTTATCACAGTCAGGTCAAAACTATTTGATTACGTACCTTGTTCTAGCAAAAGTCAATTCAAACCAAATTCAAATTCAAATTCAAAATGAATGGTCAACTAAACAAATGTACGGAATAGGTTACAATAAAACACAATCGAAAATTTCCAAGTAGGGAAAACATCGAGCATAGTATACTTTTTTTAATGCTTTACAATAAAATTGTACTTAAGTTCAAGATGCTCGTTTTTGTGTGTACTTTGTATAGTTTGTCTTGTTTGTCTTAATGTCCTTTTCGTTTTCTCGGACGTTATTTAAGCCTATTGACTACTTTTCTTGTCACCCTTTTTGACACTTTTCAAATAATTCATTATCTTCAGTAGTGCTAGAATTCATAAGAAGTTGAGAAATGGACAAATGAATTACAGCTTATAGTCACACTAAAAAAGAAACATCACACGGACAAGAACACATTATTCATTAAGAGTCGATGTTGTTTATTCTTGTTGTTCTGAATAATATTTTAATGTGTATTGATATGTTATATGACATATATAATGATTAAATATGTAACAACAAATGATTTGTGTACTATTTCTTTTCAGCTACATCTATACTATGGAGAAATGTATTGTGTGCCTAAAAGATGACCACCCAACAACACTGATCAAATTGCGACAAAAAGGTTGTCTTGGAATCATCAAAGCTAGCCAGGAAAGAGGAGACTGTTTGTCCGCATAAGGGGGTAATTTTGTCCATCAACTCTGCAGGAAAACATATACCAATCCAAATGACATAAAGAAATACAAAAAAGAAAAACTTGTTCTGAGAGAAATTAATACAAATACTCCAAAATTACGATCCAAGTCCCATTTTGATTTTAAACATCATTGTTTATTCTGTGGAAATGAAGCAACAGACGCCAAGAAAAAAGACAAAAATGTATTTCAGGTTCGAACTGATGATTTTGAGAGTCGCATACAAGATGCTTGTGATCTTCGGAATGATGATTGGGCAGCCGAGGTTCGCGGAAGACTGGAGAGCGTAAGCGACCTCCATGCAGCGGATGCTGTTTATCACCAGGCATGTAGTGTAAACTTCCGCACGTGCAAAAACACTCCTGTATTCCGTTCTCCCATATCACCAGACGCAAAGCCTGAAAACAAAAGAGGAAGGCCAGCTTTGCAAGAAGACGGCTTCTACAAAATAGTCGACTTCCTTAAACATCATGACGACGAACAGATTTCCATATCAGATCTTGTTGAAAAAATGGACGAAATATGTGATGGGAATGCTTATAGTCAGATGTATTTAAAGAAAAGATTAAAGCAACATTTCGGAGACGAAATCATTATTACAGACATACCTGGTAGAAAAAGTGTTGTAACTCTACGTGAAACCGTGACTTGTATTCTTCAGGACTATTACCAGAGACCAAGCAATTTAAATCCAGATGACGAAAAGAGAGCTTTGATCAGAGCAGCTGCCAAACTGATAAAAAGCGACATCCGATCTGTAGATACCACAAAGTCTATCTATCCAACTCCAGCCAACATTGCATCAGTTGATAATAATCTATCATACTTACCAGAAAGCCTGCAGTTATTTCTTTCTAATATATTTTCTGAGAAAGACCCATCGGTGAAAATAGCTTCCATAGGACAAGCAGTAATGCAAGCCTCACGACCTCGAGCACTTATAACACCGCTTCAACTCGGTCTAGGAGTACAGGTGCATCACAACTTCGCTTCACGATTTCTTGTGTCCACATTGAACAGCTTAGGATTTTGTTCCTCATACTATGAAGTCAAGAAGTTTGAATCAAGTGCTGCAGCTGTACAAGGAGTTGACCTTCCAGGTGATATAAGCAGCAGCTTTGTACAATTTGTAGCAGATAACGTTGACCACAACACAAGAACGATAGATGGCCTCAACACTTTTCATGGCATGGGCATAATAGCTGGAATAACGCCTGGTACGAAGAGAACACAACCCATTCCAAGAATAGCTTTTTCTACTGATGAAATAAAGGCATTAGCAAAGATAGAGATCAAATATTACAAACCTCAATCAGATCGTATGGCTGAATTAAGTTATGCTGAGTTGAAAAACTTAAACACTCTGGATAAGACTTTCCGTCTTGATCTGCTGTCGGTTATTGTTTGGCCTTTAAAGTATCCAATACCAATGTGGTCTGGCTTCATGCAGATGGTTCAGACGGGAGACTACCCAGGAAAATCCTCAGTTTCATTCCTGCCTATGATAGATTTGAATGCTTCGGACATGACATGTATTTATTCTACATTGAACTTCGTCGCCAACCAAGCAAAGCGTTATGACATAACAGCGATCTTGACTTTTGATCAACCTCTGTATTGGAAAGCCTTATCAATTGTTGAAAACGAAAATCCAGGAAGCACCTTGAAGTCTATGGTTTTACGATTAGGACCATTCCACACAGAGATGAGCTTCCTCGGCTCAATAGGGAATCTTATGAGTAATACTGGTTTGAAAGAGATGTTAGAACTCATATACGCTCCGAATGCCGTCACGCATATCCTTAGCGGGAAAGCTGTAGCTAGAGCGTTTAGAGGTCACATGTTGGTGGATACAGCACTTTATTGTTTGTTGATTGCAGATATATTTAATATTGACGTATCTAAACTTTTGGAAGAACCAAATTCAACCCTTGAAACAATTGAAATGAAGGAAATTGATGAATTATATTCTCAATTATCCTCTGGAGAGCTGTCAGCTTCAGAAGCGGGTGAATCAGATGTCTTGAAAAACCTAGAAGCAACGGTCAAGAGAAAACAGGAAATTTTAAAGCAAAGTCGTACAGCAAAGTTGTGGCTGCAATATTCAGAAATGGTCCAGGTTTTAAGACAATTTATTAAAGCAGAGAGAACCGGTAACTGGCCTCTTCATTTGCAAAGCATCAAAGAAATGTTGCCTTTTTTGGCAGCATCTGGACATAATTTGTACACGAAAACAGCATACGTCTACTTAATGACAATGCAGTCTTTAGACGAAGACCATCCTGATGTTTATGCTAGTTTCATTAATGGGAATCATGTCATAAGACGCAGCAATAGGTACTGGGCTGGAATATCTTCAGACTTATTTATAGAGCAAGTTCTAATGAGAAGTGTGAAAACAGCGGGTGGATTGACGAGAGGACGAGGAATGACTGAAAGCCAGCGTTCCCTTTGGCTTATGGCCATGCCAGCATGTGCTGAGATCAATCAAGCCATGCAGGATTTGTCCGGAGTAGGATACTTTTCTAGTGAACAACACAAAGACGAAACACATGCAAGACAAAAAAAGGACACTAACGACATACAAACTCTTCTCACATTCTTGAAAAGTCGTAATCCATTCATTGATTCAGAGGTAGACCGTTCACTACGAAACATTGAGACAGGAGTAGTAGCTGATAAAACCGTGAATGTGGATGATGCAAAAAAAGTTGGGACTTTCATTCTACAAGAACTAGTAGGAAAGAATATAGCTGACCACACGTTTAGGAGAAAGAAACAAGCCATTACGCTTGGCAACAAAGTTCAGGCGAAACTTGACGGCGAACCTCTTCGAATCGATTCACAGCTCCTTTTTCAGAGATGCACCACTGCGGCACATGGTATTTTCGAAGATATTTCAGAGATATTTCAATTTAAATTATGTGGAGTTCCTTCGTCAATATTTGAAACCACTGGTCTTCCAAGAGAGCCTCAAAAATCAACCCTTGCCGAATATATGTGGAATTTGATTGGACTTAAACCAAAAGCACCAACTGAAACCCACTTTGTACTTGATGGTGGTTCTCTTATACACCGTTTACCATGGGCAAAAGGAGCTACAGTTGACACCATATGTATGACTTACGTCAATTATGTTAACAATCACTATACAGATGCAACTGTTGTGTTTGACGGATATCCATTAGTTCCAACTACAAAAGACGTGACTCATTTCAGACGTACTTAAGGAATCCTATCTCCAAAAGTCAATTTTAACAATGACACACCAATCAAAACAAAAAAAGACGAATTTCTTTCAAATTCAGAAAATAAACAGCACTTTATCAATACCCTTGGAGAAAAACTTAAAGACGGACATGTTCAAGTTATCCATGCAGAAGATGATGCTGATCTTAAGATTGTGCTTACAGCAATAGAAAAGTCGAAACAACATACAACTACCGTCATAGGAGAGGACACTGACCTACTCATACTGCTCTGTTATCATTCAAAAGATGCCATAAACAAGATTTACTTCAAATCAGAAGCCAAGCAAAACACTCACAAAATAAAGATTTGGGACATAACAGAGACAAGGAGAAAAATTGGACCACTTGTTTGCAATATTTTGCCATTCATTCACGCCTTTAGCGGATGCGACACAACATCTCGTATTTTTGGTCAAGGCAAGGGCACTGTTTTCAAGAAAATTAGTACTAACACTAAACTACAAGATCATGCAGCTGTCTATTGTCAGGAGTCCAATGTTGAGAGCATTCATAAAGCAGGAGAACAAATATTTGTTGCATTATATGGAGGGTTACAAGATGTTGAAACATTAGATATGCTGCGTTACAGAATATTTGCCTCTAAAGTTTGCGTTGGAAATATATATGTACAAGTGCACACTCTCCCACCAACATCTGACGCTGCTAAGCTACATTGCACGAGAGTTTATCATCAAACGCAAGTTTGGATTGGGAAAGGTGTTAAATTAGATCCAAAGGACTGGGGTTGGCATGTTGAGGACAATAAATTGCTTCCAATTAGAGCATTACTACCACCGGCTCCCGAAAAGCTTCTTAGGATAATCCGATGTAATTGCAAATTGAATTGTGACACAAAACGATGCTCATGTCGTAAACACGGAATAGACTGTTCCCCAGCATGTGGGGAATGTCGGGGAATGAATTGTTCCAATACAAGTAACATTACAGAAGCCGATGAACTTGACGATATGTGAATGCATCAATATGCATGTACATTGCAGAGACATTTAAACATACATTAGAAAGACTTATATCAAAATTGTCTGTTTTTTAATCAAAACAAAATCAAATAATTTCAAAGATAAATTTTTCAGAGATTGAATTTACCATTCTAATATTTTTTGATGATAACAAAAGTAACCAAGTTAAAACAAAGTAATCAGTTATTGAACAGTTTAAGCAATTCATAATAATAATTCAATGAATGTTGTAACAAAACTAACATTAATACATTTTATTTAGAAATTTATTTCATTTTTATTTTGGGGGAGGGGTAATTTTGGGCCAATTTCGATGACAGATAAATAGATTTTCAGTAGAACTACTGTTTGTTTTCTATTTCCTATTCGCAAATAATTGTAAATAATTGTGTTTAACAATGTTTAATGTTTTTATTTTAAAGCTGCCTCAAAATAAAACGTTTGAAAATAGCCATCTATGAATCTCAAATATATCGATTTTTTGGCATTTTTTGGTGATTTCATCATTAAAAGGGTTAATTCTACCAATAAGTTCTAACTCTGGATTGTAAGTTTTACTTCTGAAATGTTCTTTGTAGTTATTTTAGTCATCTTAATTCGTTTTTGACATTTGTTTGGCTAACATAGTGCTAAAATTCCGATTTTTATTTTTTTTCACAATTTTCATCGATTTTTGGTTAAAATTAATGTTTTTAGCCCAAAATGGGGATTTCCGATCGTACGATTTTTCTAGACTTTTATTATATGATTGTGTCATGCTTTGGTATTATAAAACTGTTGAAACCATTTCTGTTGCAATTTGTTTAGATTTATGCATTATTTGCCGTAGACAGACTAGACTAAATTAACTCATCATAGATACCATGATTGAAATTTTGTGTTTTAAGAAAGACATGCATGTTTTGTCTACAAAAGACTCATCAGTGAGGCTCAAATAAAAAAAAAGGTAAAAAAACCAAATGAAGTACAAAGGTGAAGAGCAATGAGGACCATTTATTCCTATTAGTTTTGCCAAATATAGCTTAGGTCATCTATTCCTTAGCTAGAAAAGCCTTAGTGTTTCAAAAATTCATAATATAATTAATAATATTTATTATTTTCAGGCTTTAACAGAAACAGCTATAACTAGAGTAGTTTTGCCAATTCCAATTCTTATTTTTCCTCCAATAATTATGTCAGTTTTAGAAAGGTAAGAGTCTCTTTATTATAATATAAACTTATGAATCCTGTTTTCTCTCACCATGTACCAAATCCTCCAGAATGAGACATGATGATCGTCATCAGAATGCAAACCAATGGAGGGGTGGGGTTATCACCATCAAACATAAAAGTTTTGTATAAAGCTCTTAATTTTTAACGATAGTAGATCTGGATAAACCTTATATTTCATACAGAAGCCTTAGTGTGTGAAGTTTCAGTGTGTCTTATAATATCCTTCGTCTTTACATCAATTTCATGGTTCAATGACCACAACAAAATTGTATGGTTTTTATATAGCTTTAATTTTCAGTAAATCTGTAAAATAAATTATATTTAGATTTTAGAATCATTGCAAGGTATTCATATCAGTCTAACAGGATTCATTTGAATTTATCTCATCTATCATCCCATTACACATTTGTAAGTTTGCCCTTTTTGATTTAACAATGATACTACACAAAAAAAAACATGGTTATGTTTGTTTCTTAATTATGCAATGGGTCAACTACATGTATATATGTATATTTAAAAAATGCTTAGCGTATTGAATGATTGGCAGGTGTATACAGGGGTTGAATTTAAGCTTTTTTTCGTGTATTGGCCAGCCGGAGCAGTGGACTGAAAAATCTAGTGGTCCTATAAAAATTACATTCATTTGACAAACACTAATATAAATAATAGATTTTTACTTTTATTTTTCTGGCTTTCTTTTACATATATGTTAGAAAAGAAAAAGAGAGAGTTGATCCTGATTTTTATAAATGCTTTGATAATCTCAATGATTTTCTTTATCAAAATCAGGATTTAGTACAAAAAATGTCAATATTGTCCTCCACATCATCACAACGACCATAGGATGGCTGACTTGGTTGTTTTGGGCACTGCCCAGAAAAAATTTGCCATTTCAATAACCTGGACAATATTTCATATGTTATGTAATTCACAACATTCCATTTGACTATGTTATTTAATGATTCACAATCTTTTTCCCAGGATATTTGATATTTACGTTTCCTTTTGTCAATTTCATAAACTTTATTCCAATCTTCCTCTTGAATGGCTCTTATTTATTCTTTTGTCCAGCTGTCCTTCCAAAAATTTCCACATTATATTAATTAACTCAATCAATTGTAATACTTTGTACCCACAGTAACTTGTAATTGATTTCAATGAGTTTTATCGACAAATTTATTCTGATCCGATGGACCACCAGCTGACAAATTCTACAGGTCCAACGCAAATTCCATTGGTACCAGACCAGCACCAATTTCAACCCCTGGGTGTACATGTATTTTCAATTTGGTTTATTCGACTTTTGACCGCATTTTCTTGGATTATGTTAAGTTTATGTGGTAGTTGGAGTAAAGCTTTATGTTTAGAACTATCAACATAATATAAATGGTTAATAAAGAAGGCAAGACATCTCTGGGTGTGCACTCTTGTCTGATGACGATTGAGTAAAAAAATCCTTGTGTAAAGTCATTTTTTTTTAAGATATCTACAATATTACAAAATTCTGATATATATAATGAAATATTTTATTTATATGATTTCAGAAGTAAATATCTTACGTATAATCGTGGAATGCGTATTTTCTGGCATTCAATAGTCGTTACAGCCTGTTTTGCCATTGCTCTGCCCCATGCAATAGCATTATTTCCACAGAATTCACAGGTAGGTATTTAATATTTTTCTTTGAATAAAGAGCCTTGTCAGGTACTACTAAAAGACAATGCCTACACTAGAGTGAACAGTAACTAAACATTTTCTATATCATCAAAAAAACAAAATATAGAATGATAAACATTATTCATGATATTTGCATGTAAACTTTGAAAAAGTTACATTTAAATTTCAAACTTGGTATATTTCAAGGGATTTAAAAATTGTGAAAAAAAACATCTTAGTTTTTTTAACTGAGGATAGCATTTTGACTTTAATTTATTTTTTAGCAACATTCTGTAGTAAAGATAATGCTATATCATTTCTTCTATAAAATTTGATATAAAATTTTGCTAATATGAAATATTATGCACCATCTAACTAACTGTAATATTCCTTATATTAAATAATTTTGATTTATTAAAAAACATAAATATAGTTTTAAAAGGAAGATATCTACAAAGACTTCATTTGATATAATCTGGTACAATTTCATATATTATTTTGTTCTTTTTTATTCTGAATACTTACTGTTGGAAAGTTGTCTACAAAAAGAAATTTACAAAAGAGGGACGAAAGATACCAAAGGGACAGTCAAACTCATAAATCTAAAAATAACTGACAACGCCATGGCTAAAAATGAAAAAGACAAACAGACAAACAATACTACACATGACACAACATAGAAAACTAAAGAATAAACAACACAAACCCCTGCTTTCTGTTATCCAGTTTGCCTTATTTTTTCCTTCTTTTGTAACCCATAATACAAATACAAAAAAAGTGTTAACTAAATCACTAAACTTAGACCCTAATTTTTAAATTGCTTTTCTTTATTTTAGATAAATGTCAATGAATTAGAAGAAGAATTTAAGGACAAAACAGACCAAACTGTACTGTTCTACAATAAAGGCCTGTAGTATTGTAATAGTGATATTTGTGACTGGTTTTATACATGTTTATATACAGATGTATTTTTAATAAATGGAATTGAAGAAACAGTTGCACAAATTATGAACTTGATTTCAGGAAGGAATGATGTGTCATGTTTTGTCTTTCCTTGCACATTGGGAAGTGAATATTTATATCATCAGTGCACTGTTTTGATTTGAAAGTCAGTTCCATAGGATTTTGTCATGTTAGAAATTGATGATATATTTTTATGCCCCCAACCCTCTACTATCCTAGGTAGTAGAGCGGCATTATGTTTTCTGGTCTGTGCATCCATTCGTTCGTCCGTATGTCCCACTTCAGGTTAAAGTGTATGGTCATGGTAGTTTTTGATGAAGCTGAAGTCCACTGAACTTGAAACTTAGCACACATGTTTCTTATGATATGATCTTTCTAATGTTAAAGCCAAATAATTTTTTTTTACCAAATTTCAAGGTCCATTGAACATGAAAAATGATAGTGCAAGTGGGGCATCGGTGTACTTAGGACACATTCTTGTTTCCTCAGTGATAAGATCTCTTTAAGCTAAAATTTCAAAAAGACCCCTGAAACTATAAGCTTATTCAGGGAACCAATTCACTGACATAAGTAATATTAAACACATAACTAATATGTTATTTATATTAGTTAAAACTATAAAGATCATAGTTCCTTCTTAAAGTGATTTATATGTACTTTGCAGTGCTCTTTAATAGTCTGGGTAAAATTTTAGAAAAATGATATCTTTGAATGAATGTCACCAATTTAAAACAATCTAGAGACCTTTTTATTATTATTTACTGAATATATAAAATAAAAAAGTAGAAGAGAAAACCCCATATTGGTCAATACTTTTTTAAAGCATATTATTTAAAAAATCAAAAGATTGTTGCTTTAATTTTTATATTAATCAAATGTTAATTTCTAAATATAAATATATCTAAAGCACATATTGAATTTCTTTTTATATTTTCTATTATATTAATGTTATTTAAATTCGTCATTGAAAAGAAAAGATTTATAAAAATCATATCAATAATTTTAGAATTCATTAGGGTACATTTACAGATATGTTTTTTTAGTGACAGCTAATGTGATAATCATAATGAATGATTCCCTTGTGTTGTTGAGTAGCTGAACAAACAACATATACCCCTGATTAAGTTATGTATACATTAAAGGTTTAAAATACATGGTATATGATGAATGCTTTGTTATTTACTCCTCGAAATAAGTATTATTTACTGCATTGAACTAAATGATCTATTGCAATGGATTTTTTTTGTAAAAAAGAGTAAGAGGTGTCTTTTGTTTTGCATCAAATCAAATACTAAGATTATGATAAATCTGAAGTCAAAGAAATGTCATAGCAATTTTGCAGTCATATTCAGAACAAAAATTAAGTTTCCTAAAATTGTTAAGAATTCTGTCTGTTTTAAGATAATCACATCATACATAATCATTGGTTTATGATTTGTTGTGTAACCACTTATTATGTACTAATTATTATTTGTTTTGATATAAATAATACAAAAGCTGTAATATTAATGTTTCTTGATTACTTAGAATAAGGAAATCTATTTTCCTTGTAAGGAAATCTATTTCCTTATAGTGCTGTAGAACTTGATCGATTTCATAGTTACAGCTAAATGACATGAGTGTGTAGGTAAAGGTAATATCTTTGGTAAGCATGCCTGGAAAGTGAACCATGAAATCATTATAAGGTTGGGTACACTACCCTCCTTTAAAAGTACACTAGTCCAGCATATAACCAATCCATCTGTCTGTAGGACAAGACTGCTCTCAAAGGAGGGTAGTATACCTAACCTAACAATGATTTCACGGTTTAGCTAGCAAGCAATGTAGCCTTTGTCACCTTTATCTACACACTCCGGTCAATTTGCTGTAAGGTGATTGAATATCTATGACTGCATATTTGATTTGGCCTTCCAACTGTTTTGTTTCTGGCGCCAGCGACTAGTCTTGTGTAGACAAAACGCACGTCTAGTGTACTATATTATAAGTCTTGTTTCTTTAATTAGGCCCCATTTATGGGCATTATGTTTTCTGGTCTGTTCGTTCGTCCGTCCGTCCGTTCGTCCTGCTTCAGGTTAAAGTTTTTGGTTGAGGTAGTTTTTGATGAAGTTGAAGTCCAATCAACTTTAAACTTAGTACACATGTTCCCTATGATATGTTCTTTCTAATTTTACTGCCTAATTAGAGATTTCCCCACATTTTCACGGTCCACTGAACATAGAAAATGATAATGCGGATGAGGCATCCGTATACTGGAAACACATTCTTGTTTTTTTTTTAGTTTTTACATCTTCGGTTTTCATGCTATTCCTTCTGTTTTTGTTTGTTACTTTGATTTGTCTTTTCTTATCAATTTAAGAAACGTGAACACTGGTAAGCGGCTGTCGCCTTAATTTTAATTTTTTTGGATTCGTGTCTAGCACACTGAATTTAATAAACTTATCATAGATACTAGGATTGAAATTATATATTTGTACCAGAGGCCGTTTCGTCTAAGAAAGACTCACCATTGACGCTCGAAAAGTTAAAAAGGCCTAAAAAAGTACAAATTTGTAGAGCGTGGAGGACCAAACATTCCTAAAAGTTTTGCCAATTACAGCTAAGATAGAATTTAAAATTATGACCATGTCAATGATAAATTATGTCCACACAGAAGTGCTGACTACTGGGCTGGTAATACCCTCGGGAAATAGAAACCACCAGCAGTGGCATCAGAGACATTATGTCTGGTGGCATCGACCCAGTGATTGTAGATAAACTCATCATAGATACTAGGATGGAAATTGTGTACGTGTGCCCGACAGCATAGTATCTTTAATAAGATTTTAACAACTAAAAGTTGCAATCATTTATACAACACCGCAAAAAGAAGTTCATCTGGTGTAACAATTTTAGCTAAATATCTTTAAGGCATTTACTCTCGAAACTATCTGCAAATACAAAATACAAAATTTAGCTAGCTATAAAACCAGGTTTAATCCACCCTTTTCTATTACGAAAATGCCTGTAACAAGTCAAGAAATATGGCAACGCACTACTATACATGTTTTAGTCTATATGGTATGTCATGGTATACATGATGTTGGCCCATATGAAACGAATGACTAGGTATTTATATTATCAAATTTCTATCGATGGTTCAACCAATACATCAAGTTGACCTATGTTAAATAATAAAACTTGTGAGGATAAAAAATAAAAATCCTTTTAAAATGTTTTTATACTATCAATTCATATTTAAAATAGTTATCAAAGGTACCAGGATTGTAATTTAATACGCCAGTCGCGCGTTCGACTCATCAGTGACGCTCAGATAAAATAGTTATAAACCCAAACAAGTACAAAGTTAAAGAGCATTGAGGACCCAAAATTCCAAAAAGTTTTACTAAACACGGCTAAGGTAATCTATTCCTGGGATAAGAACATCCTTAGTTTTTTTTTTTAAATTGCTGACTACTGGGCTGGTGATGCCCTCGGAGACGAAATCTCCACCAGCAGTGGCATCGACCCAATGGTGTAAATAGTTATCAAAGGTACCAGGATTATAATTTAATACGCCAGACGCGCGTTTCGTCTATATAAGAAGACTCATCGGTGACGCTCAGATGAAAAAAGTTATGAAACCAAACAAGTACAAAGTTGTGCCAAATACGACTAAGTAATATATTCCTGGGATAAGAACATCCGTAGTTTTTCGAAAAATTCAAAGTTTTGTAACAGGAAATTTATAAAAATGACCATACAATTGATATTCATGTCAACACCGAAGTGTGACTATTTGGGTTGTTGATACCCTCGGGGACGAAACGTCCACCAGCAGTTGCGTCGACCCAGTGGTGTTTTTGTGAATTTGTGGTTTTGCGAAAGTCTGAATACAAGTATATAAAACATGTGCTGTAATGAACATTTAGTTTCTTGAATAACTTTTCCATCTAAATCCTCGAAAATTAGTATTCCACGAATATTTATGGATTCACACAAGCTACTAAACTATGGGAAACAAACACAGTGAAATCCATTATTTTTGTTGATCCCAAATCACGTGCAAAGATAGTTGCGATCCTTACTTAAATTTGAAAATTGTCCCATAGATACTTTATGAAAATAATTTAAGGTCAAATTTTAAACACTGATACTCTAATCAACATTACCTACGACTCTTGCCTTTAATTATTATTAAAGAGTAATAATATGTACTCCTTATCTCAATAATAATTTTAAAAAATCATTTTTAAGGCAAGTTGTACAGTTTTGTTTGTAAGTTGATAGTTTGAATGACTGATCTGATTAAAATGTCTTCTGACCTATAATTCAATTTTTAATATTGTGCATTGCAATGTTTAAAAAAATTTGACGTTTGAAATGGGATATATTTTTGTTTGAAACGAGATATGTTAGGGTCTTTATGTTTTTGTTTTATATGAAAGTGATCTTTCTTTTATTGCAAAAAGACTTTAGGTTTTTTTAATGAAAAGAAAAGTCATTTAATTCACTACGATAGCATACAGCAATGTACACGAATGACTACTTCGGAAATGTTTCGTCAATCAATTGTTCACAAGATTTTTTTTTTTCTTTGAAATTATTGTTTTTATTCGTGGTCATTTATTTACTTACAAAAATGTCATAATCCTGCATATCAATTAGCGGAATAGTTCGTTTCTGTTGAAAATGAGCTTCAAATCTAATGAGCGTCAGAAACAATACATGCTAACCACATTCTACATGACTTTTTATTTTGCCAGAAATTCTGTCGTTTTTATTCTATCCTTCTACTTTAGTCGAAAAAGCGAGACATAGCGATCCCACATTCCGTCGTCGTCGTCGTCCTTGTCGTCGTCGTAGTCGTCGGCGGCGGCGTCCACACATATTCACTCTGTGGTTAAAGTTTTTGAAATCTTAATAACTTTCTTAAACTATCCTGTATGTCTACCAAACGTGGACAGAAGCTTGTTTATGATCAAAAGATGGTATCCAGAAGTAGATTTTGTAAAAATATAAATCCATTTCATACGTATTTTACTTATAAATGGACTTAGATTGTCTGCCAGGAAAAAACACATTCACTCTGTGGTTACAGTTTTTAAAATTTTAATTTGAAGCTTGTTTATGATCAAAAGCTAGTATCTATAGCTAGAAGGAAATGTTGTTAAAATTGTGTATCTGTGTATCTGTATTTTACTTATAAATGGACTTAGTTTTTCTTCCAGTCAACATTACAAATAGTCTGCAGTTAAAGTTTTTAACACAATTATTAGATTCATAAACTATCCTGGATTTTTACCGAACTTGGACAGAAGCTTCTTACAATTAAAAGATAGTATCAAGAGGAATATTTTTTATTGATTTTTCTCCTCATTTTTTGTTGAGCCTGCGATTAACAGTAAAAGTAGGCGAGACACTGGGTTCTGCGGAACCCTTACACATTTTTTCGAAATGCTGTTATTTTCTCTCAATTGATTTATGAGTTTTTTAACAGCGATATTCTACTGTTGCCTTAATTTGTGATTACAATACATTAAAAGCAAACAATTATATCAGGAACTTAATCCCTTTACATTGCTCCGATAGTATTGTTCTTTTGTTTCGAGTTCCCACGGGGAAATTTTGGAAAGTGTCTGATTTTACAGTTTATATATTTAAATGGTTAGATTAAAAGTACTTGAGTACTAGTATATGTTGTAATGATTTTACTTATCTTTATAATTAAATGCCCATTTCCTCAATTAAATACGATAGAAACAAACAACGTTAATCCTAGGATTAACATCAGTAAAATAATAATATTAAAGTCTGTATTTTTACATGTATTCCATATACCCAAGTGGATCCGTACAGTTAAAGCACCATATTATCAAACGAGTTCAACATGAAGCTATGTTGTGTCTTGGTGATTTTTATAGTTTCAGGTAATGTATGGCAATTTTTTGTTACAGTTTCAATTTAAATAATTATTTTTATATCACGTTTAATTGAATAAAATGTTTAATTGTTTTCTTGTATTAATGCAGTAATTGAAATTTCCAAACTATTTCATTTGTGAAGGGAAACGACTTACACAATTTTCTCTGTGTTTATTCAATTAATTTGTTTTATATGCATTACAAATAGTTTCTATGTATGTTTGCGTTTGTTTTTGTAGCAGTTCAGTGTTTCTGTTGTCCTGTTGTTTTCCTCTTAATTAATGGTGATTGGTTTGTCTCGATTTTGGTTTGTGAACAAACTCATCATAGATACGTATACCAGCACAATATTTGTGTCAACAACGAATGTCAAGCCTTTAGACTGCCACGCATACAGGGCTTTTTGGATAACTGGTCAAATGGGATAATCAAGCTGGGAAAGGGTTTGCAAGTAAATGTCAATATAATGCATAATATTACCTGGACAGATCCATCGCCATTTTCAGTTGAAAGCGCTGGAATAATGACAGCATGGAGTGCAACTGGTGAATGGAAGATCTGTCACACTGGATCCGGAGGTACGTATGAATAAACAGGGTATTGATATCAGTACAAAATGCATTTGTCATGTAAAAGTACAGTCCCACTTAGGTTTGGAGATATTTTGAAAATTTCAAAATGTGTCATGTGCACTTAAACGTTTCATGTTCATTTTAATAATTAATGGGTTGAATATAAATATTTAACTTATTCAACCAACTTTTGAAGCAGTTATTTTGTTTCCCACTGAAGTATACCCACATATTGTTTGTTCATGAAATAAAAAAAAGACTGTGTAATCTGGATACAATCTTTGACTAGTACTATTCCGATAGGAACTTTTAGTTTAAACCTTTCCTATGGGAAATATATTTTTAATTAGCTTGGCGACAACAATTACATCAGTAACATGTTTAGACATATGGGGAAATTATTTTTATTAATGATCTATCACTGGTTAAAAATATTTATGTTATCTTGTGAAACTTTCGTAAGCAGTAGTGGTTCATCATGTATCTTATGTGCACAAGAATGCGGTGCTAACGACATGTGTTTTGGGTTCAACTAAAGTAACAGTACACAGCTTTGCGAACTTATATCAAACGAAGGAGGTGTCAGCACGGTCTCGTCAATTGACTGGGTTTTCTATGTAAAATGTGTCCATTGTTCGGATACTGTTCAATCAGTTTGGTGCGAATCATGTAACCTCTAAAATATAAAATTATGATAAATTTATTGTTTAAAAAATGCATAAGAATAATTTTAAAGAAGAACATGTTAAAGCTGTATTTTATGTGATGTAAGTTTGACATTAAAAGCTAGAGACATAGAACAGATAGGTCTTACTATTTTATTTATAACAGTTACGTTGTTTTGATATTTTATATTTGAGTCATAAATTGAGGCATCAGTAATTTTCCGCATTCTTATCTCGTAAATCGATATGAAAAAGACAAATCAAGATAACCTACAAAAGTAGAGGGAATGGCTTCAACTTTTTCTTAGAGACACTAGATACAAAAGGGACACTCAAACTCGTTAGTCCAGCAATAAAAGAGGGACGAAAGATACCAGAGGGATAGCCAAACTTATAGATTGAAAGTGACAATGCCATGGCAAAACAATAAAAAAACAAATGACTATCAAAAGACAAACAATAGTATATAAAACATAACATAGAAAACCAAAGACGCATCAACACGAACCCTACCACAATTTGGGGTGTATACATTGTTATTCTTTTTCCTTTTGTTTCAACATCTGTTTTGAAATAATTATTTGATAAATTATACAATATAAAAGGATTAACATTTCCTTTTACAGGATATATTTATCAATTTTCCATTCCATTTGCCTTTATAAGTTTCAAACCTCTCTTAAGTAGCCCAAACATTGATTTTCATTCTGTAAATTGCGTAAAAGAAAATGAATTATAAAAAAAAGTTTATTTAAAATTGAAATTCATTTCTTATTGGCGCAATTTCATTGAACTATCAACCTTAAACATAGAATACGGAGTATACGCTATTACGACAACAACCAAACACAATACAACAACAAAGAGGCACCAAGAGTTCAACATTTAATCAACATATTATCTTACAATATGTTACGGAATTCTAAACAACTGTCATACTGGTGGAAGGTTTAGCTTATTGTTGTCATTAAAAGTTAAGCGTGTACTTTCATTAGGTTTTATGCACTTTTCTCAATTTTTGATATACATATACCCTGGAGATTGGTTTTGTGTTAATACTTTTTCATAGATAGTTACGGACATGTTCCAAATTTCTTAACCACAATCCCGTTCTATTCCTTGAATTCGACATCATCGAACAAGACTTGACACCGATGTTATACTTGCATGATCAACACAACAGGTGCTACATAATGATAATGATAAGAATACCATTCCGGAGCGCATAATATTTACCCCGGTTTCAGTTGGGTTTTTGATGTTTAGTCTCTAGATTCCAACATTGTGTTTTGTTGACTTTCATTTGTCATTTTGTATTATTTGTTGTTGTTTTGCTGTGGCTTTGTAAGTTTGTATTATTTGTTGTTGTTTTGCTGTGGCTTTGTCATTTATTATTTGTTGTTGTTTTGCTGTGGCTTTGTCATCTATTATTTGTTGTTGTTCTGCTGTGGCTTTGTCATGTATTATTTGTTGTTGTTTTGCTGTGGCTTTGTCATGTATTATTTGTTGTTGTTTTGCTGTGGCTTTGTCAGTTTGTATTATTTGTTGTTGTTTTGCTGTGGCTTTGTCATGTATTATTTGTTGTTGTTTTGCTGTGGCTTTGTCATGTATTATTTGTTGTTGTTTTGCTGTGGCTTTGTCATTTATTATTTGTTGTTGTTTTGCTGTGGCTTTGTCAGTTTGTATTATTTGTTGTTGTTTTGCTGTGGCTTTGTCATGTATTACCTGTTGTTGTTTTGCTGTGGCTTTGTCATGTATTATTTGTTGTTGTTCTGCTGTGGCTTTGTCATGTATTATTTGTTGTTGTTTTGCTGTGGCTTTGTCATGTATTATTTGTTGTTGTTTTGCTGTGGCTTTGTCAGTTTGTATTATTTGTTGTGGTTTTGCTGTGGCTTTGTCATGTATTATTTGTTGTTGTTTTGCTGTGGCTTTGTCATTTATTATTTGTTGTTGTTTTGCTGTGGCTTTGTCATTTATTATTTGTTGTTGTTTTGCTGTGGCTTTGTCAGTTTGTATTATTTGTTGTTGTTTTGCTGTGGCTTTGTCATGTATTATTTGTTGTTGTTTTGCTGTGGCTTTGTCAGTTTGTATTATTTGTTGTTGTTTTGCTGTGGCTTTGTCAGTTTGTATTATTTGTTGTTGTTTTGCTGTGGCTTTGTCATGTATTATTTGTTGTTGTTTCGCTGTGGCTTTGTCAGTTTGTATTATATGTTGTTGTTTTGCTGTGGCTTTGTCATGTATTATTTGTTGTTGTTTTGCTGTGGCTTTGTCAGTTTGTCTTCGACTTATGAATTCAGTATATGTCGCCCCTCTGTAAGTTCATAAACAAGACCAGTACCGGGTTTACACATTCGTCACTGCATTCAATTGATTACAATAACATGTATCATTCACTTTCATTGACGCCAAACAATGGACGATAAGCTTCCTTGTTGTTAAATTTCAAACAATGGCTACATGGCGGATGTAAAACTTGCTAACTCTCTATAGCTCATGTTTAACAAGCAACAAAAAAAACTTTGACGAAAGTTTCGTAAAACCGAGGATGTGCTATTCCGGTTGAAATAAGTTTTCTACGGGTACAACCAAACTTCTATGGAAGAATTCAGTAAAATATTTAAGTAATTAATTTTGTATATTTCAAAACTATATAACCCTATTTTTCATGAAAGTCATCATTGAGCAATGATCTGTGTTTAAGATTTACAATTTGAAGGCAAAAAAAACCAGCCATGGCATTCTATAAACCTTACAGATGAAATTCTATTCAATTAAGTCACTAAGTGTGTCAACAACAACAAAAGATTCGTGCCACTATAAACGTAAGAATTTGATGTGCATTTCTTAAATGTATTCTACGTTATTTTCATTGATAATTTTTTTTTAATTAAAAACTGGTCATATTAATTACTCTATTATGAAATGTACTAAAAAAAACCGGGATAGACCGTGCACTAACACCCCTTTATTTTTTTTATTTTTTTTTACTAAAAACCCTTTACGAATTACTTGATAAGTGGATCCTAAAAATGCATAAAAAGATTTATTCAGGGAAAATTCTTTGAAAATCTTTAGTCTACCCTTCCATGAAATATTTAATTGTTTTTGAACTTTCGAAAATTTACCTTGACAACCGATAAGACAATAGTGGTATGTTGACAAAAGGCATACAGTTTTATTACACGATGCTTAATAGATAGTAGATATATTTGTCTTTCACAATACAACTGTCATGTAAGAATGGTTATAATGCTAAAATATATATAAAAGAAGATGTGGTATGATTGTAAATGAGACAACTCCCCACAAGAGACCAAACGACACAGATATTAACAACTATAATGTCTTCATTTATCGGTTTTCAAAAGTTAAATTGACATCGCTTTATCCCTTCAATGGCTTCTATTTTCGAGAATGCAAAAAATAGATGGCGTAATATAGAGATAATTTTGACGAAGTAGAAACCTGACTGAAGAATGCTATTAAACCAAGAGTTCCAAGTGATAAAGTTGGAATCATCACTTCGACAATTTTACGGACGCCATCGCGGGTTGGCTGATCGTTATGGAATATCTGTTTCACAGATGACGACAGATATGTTCCAATTTTCGTAACCACAACCCCGTCCTCTTTTCCTCCAACAGGATTAGACTTACACTGGCGTTGTACTTACATTAGCAACAAGACGGATGTCACATGAGGAGAAGGATGTGCAAACCATTCCTGGTTTTTGGTGGGGTTCGTGTTGCTCAGTCTTGAGTTTTTTTAACTGTTGTTTGTCTTTTCGCTGTTTTTTGGCATGGCACATTCAGTTTGTTTTCGATGTATGAGTGTGTATATCCTTTTTGTATCTTTCGCCTCTTTTTTTTGTTGAGCTTTTGTCATCACTTGGCGTCCGTCTTCCGTCGGCGTCATCTGTTAACTTTTACAAAAATCTTCTCCTGTAAAACGACTGGACCGAATTTGACCACAATTATCGTTTAAAATATATATATCTTGCTGCTATAAAGTTCATTATTCAACCGCCGAAAACGTTTGAAGAGAAACTGGGTTTGAGGAAGATGATACAATGGCGTCAAATGTAATTAGCCATCTGCTGACATGGAATACATTGATGTCTAGTGTTTTCCGCAGTAGGAAGCTCAGTCAAAGTTCATCTTATTGCAGTTATTTTGAACTACTGCAACGTTGCCATCTGTACAATTAAAATAAACATTCATGTAGTGTTCATCTGAAATCAGATGAGAGAATCATAGCTCTATGAATATGACTAAAAAGAGATCCAATGTTTCTGACAAAATTGAAACTTGTTGCGCACTTAATCATCCATATCACTTTAAGTTGTAACATTATTTAGTTTATACTGGGGGTGTGACAATTTTTATGTTTATTAACGCACGGCGCATATTCTTTCATGGACATCGTTAGTGTTATTTTGAACAACTGTAAGAAATATACTATGAAGTTTAACCACCAGTATCATATCAGCACACCTTGAGCTTGCATTCATGACAGTGCATTCCTTTAAATGGTATTTATATTTCGTATTTTCGATTTTAATGTACTTATATAAAAAAAAAAAGCCATCATAGATAATTTTGTCCCTTGTGCTGCTTTTTATTTGGTACAATTTTCGTTACGTTTTTTATACACTAATTACAACTAAAATGTGGCGTTTTGAGATCTTATAAAACTTATTAAACTCGCCACATGTTCATGTGTTTGTGGTAATTATTATCACTTCTTTATGTTTGTTTTTCTGTTTGGAGAATGTTATTTTCAAGGCAAGCCTATTTTTAAAGTCGGGGATTACGAGATTAACATATTAAACAAACACCTGTCTATTGCATGTTGACATATAGAAGCTGTTAGTTTTGTTGTTAGGTTGCTGTGTCGTGACGATACACACCACATTTTCTTTAATCTTTATTTTGCAATTAAGATATTCAGGTATTTAATGTAAAGCATTCATTAACAATTCAGGTTTATAGTGTGATACATATGAGTTTTGGGATAGTTTTATTCATTAAGTGACATGGTCAGCTGAATTCATTACAAAGCGGGAAGCCAGCATTAGGTTAGCTCGTATTATCTATAAAGAGTTAAAATAAAATTACTTTTTTAATGTTTTTTTCCTAGGAATATGGTTTATTTTCAACAACGTCAACAATTCGAAAATCAACCTTGAAACAATATCTAAAAAACGAAACATACGTTATAAATGAATAGGTGTAACAGTAATTGTAATTGATGGTTTATTTTTGTTTAATTAGATTTCATGAATGAGTGTAAAATAGGATATTACAGAGATTTTAGTATGTTATCAGCACATATTCATAAAAAAAAAATATATCGGTAGCAACTTGAAAGTGATTTCTCTAGCAATATTTTATTTATCAATTCGGAGAAATTAATCAATCAATTATTTGGTGTATGCAAAAAATATCTGTTTTCAAAGCTGTATTAACTTGTTAATTGAAAACTTTGATAATAACTTTGCGCCTGCCATTTAACATATTAGTATTTTGATATTATACATGTATTTTAAACAAGTCTATGATATGACAGTATACACTACAAAACTGAATAAAGAGGAAAAATTTCCAAAACTTTTATAATAATATTTTCTATAAAACCTAAACAAATGATTCTTTGTATCTTCTGCGTTTCCCTCAGTTGGAGTTTGTAACCCGGATTTGTGTTTTTTTCTATCGATTTATGAGTTTCGAACAGCGGTATACTACTGTTGCCTTTCTTTATCCATCTCTACACTAACTTGTTTTGTGACTTGCTCATAACTAACAGAATACTCTTTAATAATTCATTATTTAGCGCAATGTTTTGATCGGAAGTGTCAAAATATGCAACACGAATGTTGCAATAATTTAATATTCTACTACAACATAAACTACACAAAATCCTTCTTTTCGCTCAGCTTTTAGTAAGTGGTTTACGACTTATCTGCTAACTAGTTCCCTTGCTTCTATTAAATAATTAAATACTAATTTTTGAAAAAAAGCATATAAGAACAATGGAATTAACTATATTTGAAGTGTCAATAAGTCTTTGGATGTTTTGGATTAATTACGTGCTCTTGTTGGTCCGTTAAATTCAGTTGACAGATTTGATTTTTCGACTCTGTACACTACACTACCACAACATATCACACAGAAGTCCACATATTTAATTATTTGGTCCTTTAAAAAATCTGGTCGAGTATTTATTTGCTGCAAATCATATAACAGAAAATAAGGAGATGTGGTATGATTGAAAGCCTTATTTAGAATTTAGAAGGAAGTGTGATGATATAATCAAAGCTTTAAATTATCTTTTTGGCAACATTGATTTAAGTTTATCGACAAGTTGTAGGTATTCAAATTGGCACCAGTTGCGGCCCTTAAAAGCAGACTTGTTTCTGTATTGTTATGAATCCATGTATGGTCAAACGAAGTAAAGATCCGTCTAAATTACATTTCATTGATGAATTTAAAAAAAAAACCACCGTTCTTTGATAGGATCTTAGCTTTAAATAATCAATCATTTGCGCATTTTACTACGGAAATTTACTCAAAGGAACTTGATTTGTATAAATCTAATACAAACAGCAATAGTTTTCCTTTTCTAGATTTGGGTATTTCAGTTTCACATTGGAAATCCTATACAAAAATTTACGATGAAAGAGGCGATGTTTTCCCTTTTTGAACGGTGATGTTCCTTTGGCACAGTTCTTATGATGTGTATATTTCACACCTAGATAACCATGACCGTGTCTGAAGTCGCATTTTAGATTTCAATAAATGTAATCTATGTATAACTGATAATTTTTTGAGGCAGGGATTTCGTTACCACAAATTGATAAAATCCTCTACCAATTCTTTCGTAGAAACAAAGATTTTCTTAAAAAGTTTGGTTCCTGTAGAGTTCATATCAAAAACGTGATGTCACATCCTAATATTTACGATAATGTTGAACAGCGGTATACTACTATTGCCTTTGTCTGTAAATTTAAATACGATCCATGTAAACTATTTGATAATTTAATTAAACTTATTCTTCAAAGGTTACCATTTAAAATAGTAGTAAAATCTTTAAAAATTGTTTTCATTGGTACTTACATAGATTTGAGTTTTGAAAATTTAAAACATAACTAATAAAATTGAAAATGGAAATGGGGAATGTTTCAAAGAGACAACAACCCGACCAAACAGCAGAAAACAGCCAACGGCCACCAATGGATCTTCAACACAGCGAACATATAAAACATACAAGACTAACAAAGGCCAGAGGTTCCTGACTTCTAACAGGCGCAAACATGCGGCGGGGCTAAACATGTTTTGTGAGATCTCAACCCTCCCCACATACCTCTAGCCAATGTAGAATAAGCAAACACACAGTAATACGCACAGTAAAACTCAGTTTAGAAGAAGTTCGAGTCCGATGTCAGAAAAGGTAACTTAAGAAACTAAGCAAAATGACAATGATACATAAATTAACAAGGGACTACTAGCAGTTACTGACATGCCAGCTCCAGACCTCGATTAAACTGATTGAAAGATTATGTCTGCATCATATGAAAATTAAGCACAATTGGTTTTAGAATAAATGTGTTTATTTCCGATGCAAAGACCCTATGAGTGAATCAATATTAATACCAAAATATGCCATCTTTAATAAAAAGTAAAAACACAAAAATACTGAACTCCGAGGAAAATTCAGAAAGGAAAGTCCCAAATCATGACCCAAACTGACAACAGTATCATAAAGGTTTGGTTAACTTTTGAGGTGAATGTCGACATTTTTGTGCTTTGTGTAGAATATTACCATAAAAAATTGGATATGAAATACCTGAACGTATAAGATGTCTGCATTTTGATTCATATTTACGAATGATGTCCTTGTACCGATGATAAAATTTAGTAAATGTTTCGACTAGTTTGTGATATCGAAAGCCCTGGTGTAATAATTTTTCAGTAGTACAGAGATTTCTTTCGTTAAAATCAAATACATACACGAGCGAAGAACAAGTTGAGGTATATAAACACCATAAGATGGTGACAAGGGCACATCACCATCTATAAATGGAAAATTAACAACAGGGAATGAAAAATCATCTCTTTTATCATAAATTTTGGTATTAAGCTTCCCGTTAAAAATATAGATATCAAGATCCTGGAAGGGGCAGTGTTTATTGTTAGTATTAGCATTATTTAAAGTAAGTTCAGCAGGTTATATCTCTTTAGTGTACATACTAAAGTCGTCATTATTGAGAGCTAATATATCATCCAAATATCTAAAAGTGTTATTAATATTTTGTATCAGATGTTGTTTCGATGGGTCTTTGCTAATTTTAATCATAAATTGTAGCTCATAACAATACAGAAACAGGTCCGCAATAAGTGGTGCACAGTTAGTTACCTATATATTGCTATATATACACATTATTGTCCTTCATTCTGTCGATACTGTTTACTTATCTTTTGGCGTACCCCAAGGTCATGCGTTTTTAGACTGTTTTTCACGTTTTTACATTAAATTCGTTAGATGTGTACTGATTGACACTTTATTCTAGGGAAAAAATATTCATTTATAAGTTGTATTAGCTTTGAACTAGCTTTCAATAACTGCGAGCACTTTTATTTCCGGGTTACATAAAGAAATGCCTGTACCAAGTCCAGAATATGAGAGTTGTTTTCCATTCGTTTGATGTGTTTGAGCTTTTGATTTTGCCATTTGGGATTTGCCATTTGCCATTAAAGCAGACTTTCCGTTTTAAATTTTCCTTGGAGTTCGGTATTTTTGTTATTTTACTTTTTGTTTCTCTTTTTTTGTCTGTGTTAAGCTTATTGATATTGATATATATTTACTGACAAACACCAGTTTCTCTCTCGAAAAGTTGTCATCCGAAACACTGCTCCAGGAGCATTCCTTACAGTCAAGCCATCAGACTAAAGACTACCGTTTGGGAAAACTCAGAAAACAACTGAAATCAAGAGGATACAAAAACTAAAATATCACAGCAGTTTTCGATAAAGACCAAGTAAAAAGATCGAAAGATCCTCTTGGAATTCAAAGATAAGACGACCCAAACAGACAGAAGTCCGTTTGTTGTCACCTTCCATCCCGAACTGACAAATATTTCATCTACTGTTCGCAAGCACTGGAGTGTTGTATTGAAAATGATTCTTCCTTAAAAGAAATTTTCCATCACCTCTTGTTATTGCTTATCGCATACCCAATTATCTCAAAATTATACTTGTTAAATCTAAAGTAAAAAAAGCAAGAGACCTCTAAAATTGGGTGTTACAAACAATGCGGAAGAAGCAATTGTAAGTGCTGTCAAGTCGCCAACACTGAAAACTCCTTCACCAGCACAGTAACAAAGTAGCGATACAACATCTACGTTTCATCTAATTGTAATACGGAAAATAGTTTTTATATTCTTAGTTGTGGAACTTGCAAGCTGCAATATGTTGGCGAAACAGAAACTTAATTCAACATCAGACTTAATAATCAACGGTCATTTTATACAAAAGGAAGAAACTGCCCAATCACGAGACAACTCTTAAGAACAGGACATACTTTTGAAAATATCACCTTTCAAATAATAGGGGTTAACCAAAATTGGGACACCCAACGTAGAAAACAGAGAGATTTTGAATGCATCAGTTACGTACTCTTGAACCGGATGGACTTATAGTGGAGCGGCGGAGCAGACAATTTCAGAAATTTGAATTACCTAAATACCTCATGGACTTTTAAAAGCTCGTTGGAAAGCTGAAATCGTGTACTTTTTGAAAATATGTGTCGTCAATATGAAAGCTGGTACCATTATGCCGAAAATCAAGGTCAAAGGTCATCACTTAAAAAATCCTATTTTCATCTCGAGAAACAATACCATTGATATTTTTCAAAATTAATAATCTATTCAATAAATTAAATGAGTATTACTATGTATCAATGTGTTAGTTCATACAATTTTGTTTTTTATTTGGACTTGACGTCAAAAGAACGTTATATTTAACTTTTTTGAAGTAGTCCGTGGTATACAAATTTTAAAGCCTAATAAAAACCAGTAGCAAAATAACCTTGATATTTCACCTCGACAAATAGCATTTCTTAAATACTTCAGGAAAAAAGTAATAATTCTTTTGTATTTTTAAGCATTGGGTAGAAATGTACAGCCAGAACAAGAACATCAGTATCATCTGATTTTATAACAATTCTACCCTTGACGTCTTTCCCAACAAACATTTCATCCGCGTGAAAAGCATGAAAAATCATTCTGGTATCTGCTTCTTCATGGTTACACCGCAATGTCGGACAACTTATAACACTACTATGTGTCAGTTTTTTTTCGGATCAGTAAAACAACCAGCCATGTACAAAGCGTTTGGAAACGGCAAGTCAAATTTAGTATTTACATTTGATGTAACATATTCACCAAGGAAATGTAAAAAGGATTTTTTGTTTTGAGAGACAGACAAAAATCGTTTCCAGTCTGGCACAAGTCGACTTTCAATGACCTGGTAAAGTCCTGAATATCCTGATTTTGACGACCTTCGTTCTCTTTCACTAGATTTGACTGATAGTAACACGTCGTACCTGTCAAAAACATCAATCACAGTTTCACTTTGATGGTAATTGGATAGAGCCCTGGCAACATAGTCATTAGCCAGGTCACCGAAAGTTGAACTTTTTTTCACATGAAATGTTTGAACAATTGCCATTCCATCTCTGATAAACACTGTTTTTGACTTATCAAAATTAGGAAGCACTGGAACAGACGAAGCAGTTTCCTCGAGCTTGTGGAGCAACTCAGCTTTAACCGATTTTCTCATTGATCCGTCATCATGAAAAATTGAAGTTGGGACTGGGCTTATGGGATGCTCCATGATTTTTTGAAGTGAGACGTCATCACGTGAGCTACTTAATGTCAAGGCTCTTCGAAACACAAGCTCTGGGTCAACATGAATGTGCAGAGTGTCTCCTGTACGAGAACGAAACGGGGTTTTCTTGGACATGTCGGCAAATGTTTTTAGATTAGACCGCGACAAGGGACTATAGAAACTAGATTTTCCATCGGGTGAGAATGCGTTGTTTACAAAGGATCGGAGATTTTTATCACCTGTTTCGATCGCAGTTAGAAGGGATTTCTGAATTTCTGGTGACACATGCATGCCCGTGGAAATGTTTATCAAGCATTCAGGGTGTAAACTGATATCAAATGGGTTAGTCATGCGTTCGGTTAGATGATTTATTAACGTCCTTACATGCTCCTCGTCGCGTTTCATGGCAGCTTTTTGAGTTTGCCCATGCATGTGATCCGCCTCGGACTTGATGCCTGATCGAACGCGCATTGTACTGGCAAAATCAGCAACGACATGACGAGATAATGACCATCTGATTAACGCAGACTTCTGTCCAGCAATGTTTGCTATACCCCCACTACCTTTTGAATCCTTGATCACAGTTTTTTCCACGGCCATATCGCTCCAAATCACGTTATATCTCCCAGACACCTGCCGAATGGTGAATTCACCATTGTCAAAATGTTGCTGAACCTCCTGGTGGTAACTCTAACATATCTAGAAGGTAAACAGGTACCCATCGTGAATAGTTTGTACGATTGGTGATAAAAAAGTATGGTAGCATTTTAGAAATGGTATACAAATGCAGTTGCCAATTTCCTTCACGTTCTGCTTTAATATTGTGTAGCTTTTAAAACATGATCTATGGTACCTAAATACGGGTAATTTACTAGATATTTCATTGCAGAACTCATCAAAAAAACTGAACAAATCATCACGTCTCTTTGCTGCAGCATTTATCAGGCTTTTTCTTCCAGATTCCGTTGATGTTATAAAATTTTCAGCATCAACAGAATTGCAGATAATGCAATTGTCAACACCAACTTCCACTCTCCTTTTTTTGGCATTCGGAGGGACTAGTTTTAATGAGACTGATAAATTGTCCATTTGATGAAATAAGAAACAAATCAAACACACTTGAAAACCAAACAAACCCTACAATGATATTCACTTTTCCCGTTGAAATCAACAAAATCTAATACACAACAATACCAAACAATATAAATTAATCACAAAGCTTCGGAAATTACAAAATGAACAAGAAATATGCTTGAAAACGACTACAATCAACCTTCGAAAAAATTGCTGAATGTTGGACTATAAATAGAAACCACAACAATGTCGGTAAATTTGTGACAAATATTCGGACTTCAAATCTCAATAAAAAGCCGATATTTAGCCAAATATTTATCTTATAAAGAATTTACTGCAAAAAGTAAATCGAGTCGATTGAAGTATTATACGACGGCTTTATTGTTGTGCCTTTAAAATACAACTATACTGCACGTGCAAATAATGCTAGGTGAAAAACGATGATTTTTCACTGTTATTTTCAACCATTTTTAGATGCATTGTGCTCTCCATATAGGACTTTTTAAAAATGCTCTTAAATTGTATGAAGTTCAAGAACAACTATATGGACCAATTTCTTTCACAAATTATTTTTTAGAACGTGTTTGATATGAAATATGAGTACCGAATCAGCAGTGGGGTATACGATGCAAGTTTGGTAACGTCAGTTAAGGCTATTTTTAACGTCATTTGTACCACATTTTATTTTGACGACAAACATTTTTCAGAAGTTGAATAATCGATAGACATTTTAAGCCATTAAAATCCCATGAGGTATTTAGGTAATTTAAACTCGTTAACTAAGCGACGCCGCTCCACTATTAATGAGAGATATGCAAAACAGTTTTATCAAAAACCAAAGGAATAAATCTTGAACTTCTTACTATTTAACTAACACAATTATTTGTTTTAATTTAATAATCGCAATGTACAATAAGCTGCAAACATATATTTAAAGGACATGTACAATAAGCTGAAAAAAAATTTCTTTACAGCATTCGATTTTTATCTGGATGGATGCACGCGCCAGATGAGGTTAATTTGTGGAATATTGCATGAATATATAAAATATAACAACTGTTTTCATAACACTAACTAGTGTGTTAAATTCTACATTCTTAGGCATTTACATATAATTCAAATTCAAATCCAAATATCTTTATTCCTATTCGAAGGGCCCATATAGAGCATATAAATCAACACAAATCACAAAGTTCATACAATATCCACACAAACAAAACATGCAATCTAACATACATACTGATTGTT